>NC_133325.1:582383949-583068949 GCF_042186555.1 Aquarana catesbeiana
ATGGTTCTACACCTTCATTTGAGTCCAGCTGTGTTTGATTATACTGATTGGACTTGATTAGGAAAGTCACACACCTGTCTCTTACAGCTCACAGTGCATGTCAGAGCAAATGAGAATCATGAGGTCAAAAGGAACTGCCTGAAGAGCTCAGAGACAGAATTGTGGCTAGGCACAGATCTGGCCAAGGTTACAAAAACATTTCTGCTGCACTTAAAGTTCCTAAGAGCACAGTGGCCTCCATAATCCCTAAATGGAAGATATTTGGGACAACCAGAACCCTTCCTAGAGCTGGCCGTCTGGCCAAACTGAGCTATACGGGGAGAATAGCCTTGGTGAGGGAGGTAAAGAAGAACCCAAACCCAAAGATCACTGTGGCTGAGCTCCAGAGATGCAGTCAGGAGATGGGAGAAAGTTGTAGAAAGTCAACCATCACTGCAGCCCTCCACCAGTCAGGGCTTTATGGCAGAGTGGCCCGACGGAAGCCTCTCCTCAGTGCAAGACATATGAAAGCCCGCATGGAGTTTGCTAAAAAAACACCTGAAGGACTCCAAGATGATGAGAAATAAGATTCTCTGGTCTGATAAGACCAAGATAGAACTTTTTGGCCTTAATTCTAAGTGTTATGTGTTCAGAAAACCAGGCATTGCTCATCACCTGTCCAATACAGTCCCAACAGTGAAGCATGGTGGTGGCAGCATCATGCTGTGGGGGTGTTTTTCAGCTGCAGGGACAGGACGACTGGTTGCAATCAAGGGAAAGATGAATGCGGCCAAGTACAGGGATATCCTGGACGAAAACCTTCTCCAGAGTGCTCAGGGCCTCTGACAGGGCCGAAGGTTTACCTTCCAACAAGACAATGACCCTAAACACACAGCTAAAATAACGAAAGAGTGGCTTCACAACAACTCCGTGACTGTTCTTGAATGGCCCAGCCAGAGCCCTGACTTAAACCTAATTGAGCATCTCTGGAGAGACCTAAAAATGGCTGTCCACTAACATTTACCATCCAACCTGACAGAACTGGAGAGGATCTGCAAAGAGGAATGGCAGAGGATCCCCAAATCCAGGTGTGAAAAACTTGTTGCATCTTTCCCAAAAAGACTCATGGCTGTATTAGATCAAAAGGGTGCTTTTACTAAATACTGAGCAAGGGGTCTGAATACTTAGGACCATGTGATATTTCAGTTTTTCTTTTTTTAATAAATCTGCAAAAATGTCAACAATTCTGTGTTTTTCTGTCAATATGGGGTGCTGTGGGTACATTAATGAGGAAAAAAAATGAACTTAAATAATTTTAGCCAATGGCTGCAATATAACAAAGAGTGAAAAATTTAAGGGGGTCTGAATACTTTCTGTCCCCACTGTATATAGCAGTCTGACTGTATATACAGTGTGGACGGAAAGTATTCAGACCCCCTTAAATTTTTCACTCTTTGTTATATTGCAGCCATTTGCTAAAATAATTTAAGTTCATTTTTGTTCCTCGTTAATGTACACACAGCACCCCATATTGACAGAAAAACACAGAATTGTTGACATTTTTGCAGATTTATTAAAAAACAAAAACTGAAATATCACATAGTCCTAAGTATTCAGACCCTTTGCTGTGACACTCATATATTTAACTCAGGTGCTGTCAATTTCTTCTGATCATCCTTGAAATGGTTCTACACCTTCATTTGAGTGCAGCTGTGTTTGATTATACTGATTGGACTTGATTAGGAAAGCCACACACCTGTCTATATAAGACCTTACAGCTCACAGTGCATGTCAGAGCAAATGAGAATCATGAGGCCATAGGAACTGCCTGAAGAGCTCAGAGACAGAATTGTGGCACGGCACAGATCTGCCCAAGGTTACAAAAAAATTTCTGCTGCACTTAAGGTTCCTAAGAGCACAGTGGCCTCCATAATCCTTAAATGGAAGACGTTTGGGACGACCAGAACCCTTCCTAGAGCTGGCCGTCCGGCCAAACTGAGCTGTTGGGGGAGAAGAGCCTTGGTGAGAGAGGTAAAGAAGAACCCAAAGATCACTGTGGCTGAGCTCCAGAGATGCAGTCCGGAGATGGGAGAAATTTGTAGAAAGTCAAGCATCACTGCACCCCTGCACTAGTCGGGGCTTTCTGGCAGAGTGGCCCGACGAAAGCCTCTCCTCAGTGCAAGACACATGAAAGCCCAAATGGAGTTTGCTAAAAAAACACCTGAAGGACTCCAAGATGGTAAGAAATAAGAATCTCTGGTCTGATGAGACCAAGATAGAACTCTTTGGCCTTAATTCTAAGCGGTATGTGTGGAGAAAACCAGGCACTGCTCATCAGCTGTCCAATACAGTCCCAACAGTGAAGCATGGTGGTGGCAGCATCATGCTGTGGGGGTTTTTTTCAGCTGCAGGGACAGGACGACTGGTTGCAATTGAGAGAAAGATGAATGCGGCCAAGTACAGGGATATCCTGGACGAAAACCTTCTCCAGAGTGCTCAGGACCTCAGACTGGGCCAAAGGTTTACCTTCCGACAAGACAATGACCCTAAGCACACAGCTAAAATAACGAAGGAGTGGCTTCACAACAACTCCTTAACTGTTCTTGAATGGCTCAGCCAGAGCCCTGACTTAAACCCAATTGAGCATCTCTGGAGAGACCTAAAAATGGCTGTCCACCAACGTTTACCATCCAACCTGACAGAACTGGAGAGTATCTGCAAGGAGGAATGGCAGAGGATCCCCAAATCCAGGTGTGAAAAACTTGTTGCATCTTTCCCAAAAAGACTCATGGCTGTATTAGAATAAAAGGGTGCTTCTACTAAATACTGAGCAAAGAGTCTGAATACTTAGGACCATGTGATATTTAAGTTTTTCTTTTTTAATAAATCTGCAAAAATGTCAATAATTCTGTGTTTTTCTGTCAATATGGGGTGCTGTGTGTACATTAATGAGGAAAAAAAATGAACTTAAATGATTTTGGCAAATGGCTGCAATATAACAAAGAGTGAAAAATTTAAGGGGGTCTGAATACTTTCCATCCCCACTGTGTAATATATATATATATATATATATATATATATATATATATATATATATATATATATGTATATGAAATACACTGCAGCTAACTGAATCAACTGCCTGCCGGAAGTACATTAGAAATAGTACAGCAGGAATGGTCTGCAGTGAGATCTAGCTAGCTGAATAAACTGCCTGCTCAAAATAAATGAAATTACACTCTCTCTGTCTCTTTCTCTCTCTCTCTCTCTCTCTCTCTCTCTCTCTCTCTCTCTATCTCTCTCTCTGACTGCCAGCAACACACTACACAGGGCCGAAGTGCAGGCGGCCTTATATAGTGTGGGGTGTGTACTTAACCCCCTGAGCCATAATTGGCCAAAGGCACTCTGCCTTTGGCCAATTATGGCTCTGTTTGCTTACGGTGCTGTGATTGGCCAAAGCATGCAGGTCATAGTGCATGCTTGGCCAATCATCAGCCAGCAATGCACTGCGATGACGCAGTGCATTATGGCCCGTGAAGCACCGCTCGAATTTGACGCGAACGGCCCATAATGTTTGATCTTCATCAAACGATCGAACAGCCGATGTTCGAGTCGAACTCATGTTCGACCCGAACAGAGAGCCCATCCCTAGTCAGGACTAACATTAGAATCACCCCAGAGAATCAGGGAACCTTCCTTGAACTCTGCCAAGCGTTCCAAATCAATATCGATAAAGGTAAGTTGATTAGTGTTAGGAGCATAAATGGTAGCGAATGTAAACTTTTTCCCAGCAATAGCCCCCTTCAAGAAGACATAACGTCCCTGTGGGTCTATCCGATTCCCAGTGGATTGAAAGGGGCAAGATTTGTGTATTGCAATAGCCGTGCCCTTAGATTTACAAACTGGGGACATACTTACAGGGTAAGCTCACCTTTACAGAAAAATCTGTAAGGTGAACTTACACAGGACCGGGTCCTAGAAATCCCCACAGCTAAATATCCAAGACGTACCCTGTCAGGAGGGACGTTTCGGAGCATTCTAATTGGTCGGCGCTACCACATGGGTGGGGACGACCAATCAGAACCTGTGTAGCCCATCCTGTCAGCGGGGAAGAAGAAGCGTGAATGCCAAGGGGATTTCTAAGCCCTGGAGCCATGACGTGGCTATACTGGGGCTCAGAACGGGAGTACACCGCTCAACAGGTCAGCGGGACGGGGAGGGGGTGAGGAGGGCGTTCTGTGTAAGTTCACCTTACAGATTTTTCTATAAAGGTAAACTTACACTTTAAGAACCACTAATTATACAGTTGAGTGGGCAGTTTAGGCACTGACTCAAGGGTGAAATGGGTTTCCTGCCTGAAATAAATATTAGGTGGTTATGGCTTTCCTCTATTTATTCCATATATATATGTATTAACTTGTCTATTCCTATAGTTAGCTAGTCTGGCAAAGCTCTGATAATGTTAATGGTGATGGTACAATAATAAGGTTAGCTATTAAAAAAACACACTGCTTAATAAAACAAGGGTCTTATTTATTTCCCGATAAAATAGGAAAGCTAACATATAAACACTAAAGGAAAATACTACAGAGCATATAAAACAAAAGAACATCAATGATACTTTACGTAAAGTCATCCTCGGTGGTCAGTATCCTTCAGCTGTGCTCGATGGCAAGAGAGCCATCAGGCAAGAGAGCCATGAGACAAGAGCGAGACTTTCCATTCAATGAGCACTTTTAAACTGTATCCTGACCCCACCTATACACAACCCATCTAGCTTTCTATCCAATGGAAAAGAGATAAGAGGCAGTCCTTCTAATATCTGTCCATCCTCCAGGAAGCATGCTATAGTGTCCACTAGGGGCGGCGTGTGTCCATGAATCGCTGATATCCAACCCTGGTCAGATCTTCAGTGACATCTGGTCTTTGATCTTGGTAGCTCAACCCATCAGTCAACTTGGCAGCAGTAGCTTTCTTTGAAGCTTTGTTTGAAGACGTGTTAATCAAACACTTCAATCTTTATTACACCAGGTGGTCTGGAGCCAAGCTCTACTCCCCTGCCAGGGGGCATGAATCAACACCCTGCTGGGTCAACTTGCAACTTTCAACTTAGGCCACCTGGCTGTTTCAACCAGGAAGTAAAACTCCAGAAATATGATATTAAACCATGTTGCCTTCCAACATATTCCGTTTTGCGTCTGAAAGGCACATATCACCCTTCTTCAGAAACAGCTCTTAGCGTTGTGCGCTTTCCTATGGAGCAGTCCATAACGGTCTTAACGTGTTGTGCTTCCCAACACGTGTTGCTTTGCCCCTGAGTGACACATCACCATCACTCTTCAGCGACAGCTTCCATGGCACCATTCTGTGTCTTCTCCTTTTCAGTGTCTTCTCCTTTTCAGTATCTTCATGGCGGGGTGCAATACAGGCCAGGGGTGTCCATTCACTCACCATTCACCAGAACACACTCAGAGCTACCAGCTTTCAGATACAGAACCTCGAGGAGGGTCTTACTCACCCATATTACTAACCTTGAATACACATATGTCAAACTATACCATCAAACAAATCAACCTATTACCGATATATATATATATATATATATATATATATATATATATATATATATATATATATATATATATATATATATATATTTATTCGACCCACCAAATTAAGCATCCCACCCCCAACCTCCTATAACCCTTCATTGTATCTACGGGTCGGGATTAAGCAGGCTTGCTCACAATGGCCTTTCCTACTGAAATTTTAGCATGTCAGCGGTACTTCAGGGCTCTGAATTGGCAGCAAAGCCTCTAACTTGTACGAAGAGACCTTACCATCAATTCATCCCTCAACCTGCATAGATAAATGTGAGACCTTCCTATTAGGGCTGCGCATCTTCACTGGTCTCACGATTCGATTCGATTACGATTATCTGGTCAACGATTCGATTAGATTCGATTCCGCGATGCATCACGATGCATCACGATTACCGACGAGCTCCCACTTCCGCTTGGGCTGCCTAGGCGGCCCTTCTTCCCTGCAATCTTCTGGGACACATCACAGTTCCCAGAAGATTGCCCGGCTGTGCAGGACAGTGCAGTGCGACATGCGCACCCGGCTGTGAAGCTGCAAGCTGTCACAGCCGGATGCCCACAGTAGTATTGCCAGCGCCGTGGACAGGCAGGGGAGAGAATGGAGGGTTTGGGTGGCCACGTCGCTGGATTGTGGGACAGGTGAGTGTCTTTTTATTAAAAGTCAGAAGATACACTTTTTTTGTAGCTGCTGACTTTTAATAAACAATAAATTTACTAGGCGGCCCCTCCCTGCCAGCGATCTTCTGGGTCACAGAAGATGGGCTGGCCAATGGCAGAGCGCAGTGCGGCTTGTGCAGTCTGCGCCCGGCTGTGAAGCCATAAGCTGTCACAGGCGGGTGTCACTGCCCACAGTAGATATGACGGCGCCGAGGAGAGGGAGAGGAGCGAGGCTCCGTGCGGCCACATCGATGGACCGTGGGACAGGTGAATGTCTGATTATTAAAAGTCAGCAGCTACACTTTTTGTAGCTGCTGACTTTTAATAAACTAAAAAAACGGGTGGAACTCCACTTTACGTAGTGCACTAATCTGGTGCACAACAAGGTACAGGAATTCACACACGGCTGCTGGAAGGTCAGGAGGGATTACAATCCACAACTGACAAACAGCCCCGTGAAGTTCCTCTACTGTCTCTGTGACATTTCTCTGGGCTCCCCTGTTTGCACCTTCCAGCACACTAGGAGTTAACACAGTGGAATGTGCAAACTGGGAGGGGGGCAGAGAAATAATGTCACACAGCACATGTAGGAGACAGTGTAAGTAGAATACAAACACACTTGTACTCTACATACAGCTGATAAAATACCTGTGTGGTAAAAAAAATGCAGTTAAAATCCATGCTGTATCTGCATTTTAAAATTTATGCAGCTGCATATCTTATTTTTGTCTGTGTAAATATAAATAACTGTGTCTTTGTCAAAATGGCTTTTGTTAATAAATACAATTGTAATCCATTAAGTGGTGATCGCTGTGTGTGTTTTTTTTTTTAAATATATGCATCATACCTCGTTTTTTTAGTCTGTGTGTAAAACTGTATAAGCCGGTCATGTGACTGCTCAGTCCGGTCCGCATCTCTCTCCTCTGTCTCATGTCTCTGTGATTCTCCTGATGTCAGTGGGAGTTCTCAGCCCCGCCCACCAACTGTAGCTATCAGATCAGAAGAGAGGCGGGCGGGGCTGCGGTCAGGAGGGACAGAGAGGAGAGGGGCGGGCCGGACCGAGCAGTCACATGTACGCCGGATATACAGTTATATACACAACTAAAAACGAGGTATGAAGCTACATATATTTAAAAAAAAAACACATACAGCGATCACCACTGAATGGATTACTATTGAATTTAATAGCAAAAGCCATTTTGACAAAAAACGCTTGGAGTACACTTCCGGGAGGGGCGGGGCAAGTCGGGATGACGTCACACCCGACATCGATGTTTAGGGGTGCTTGCATCGATGCCGCATCGGGGACCCCCGAATCGCGATGCATCGATGCAGCGATTAAATTCCACACCCCTACTTCCTATATAAATGTCGAGTCCAACAACACATAACAACTTGAATTAATGACAAAACTACAAAATTCCATCCCTGTGCCTGGATTTAAGAGACCATGCCCAGGGCATACCATGCACCTCCACCTATTGATAGTTTCAAGGAACACCCTAGTTCCGTGACTAACGTTACATTGTATCGTTACAACGTTACAGTATCCTTTAGGACAAAGAAACAAACTCATCCATGTCCCAAATAATACCCAGGTGCTTCCTTCCCAGCAATGATTTCTCCATCCAGAACACAGAGTGAAACATCTTCTCAACATTTCTCGTTCACCACTATGTATTAACCTGGCATACAAAGGACATCATGGTCATGCCTCTGACAAAGGGAAACATCAACCTGCCTCCAGCTTCCATCCTCTCTGATTATGTGGGTAATTTACCCTCAGATGCAACAAGGTAGCATCCCCAGTTAGTAAGCCCACTGATGCCACCAAATATACAGACTGAGTCTGCACTTCTGTATATGGGATCAATGAGGAGGTATAACACCTTTCATAATCCAAACTAGCACAGGCTATCCAGGCATTCGACCACCACTTTGGATTAGTGTAAGCGATGTGTTTGGGCAAAATCTTACTGAGCTGTGATGCTAACTCATAAGGCCACTGCCCCTCATACAGGGACTGTACAATCAGCTTGATGTTGGTTGATAATTCTGCCTGCCCCTGTGTGCACACCAGAGCCCATGACATATTTTTGCTCCATAAACCACCACACTCTCTACCAACCTCTCAACATGGTGGACAAAATCCTGAGCCACTTTAACTGCGGAAACATGGCTCGCCTGCACGAATCGCCATCATGTTACGTCGGTAATTTAGATGGCCACTAGGGGGCGCATGCACCCCCTGCTCGCCCACGGAGCCGATGTGAGTGCCCGGCGGTCGTGATCACCGCCTGGCTCCCGTGATCACTCGGGGCACACGAGAACCGGGATCTGTGTGTGTAAACAGCATCGATCGCTGTATAAATGCCAATGGTCCCAAAAATGTGTCAAAATTGTCCGACGTGTCCTCCATAATGTAACAGTCCCAATAAAAAAATTGCAGATCGCCGCCATGACTAGTAAAAAAAAAAAATAGTAATAAAAAAGCCATAAATTTATCCCCTATTTTGTAGACACTATAACTTTTGCGCAAACCAATCAATATACGCTTGTTGCGATTTTTTTACCAAAAATATGTAGAAGAATACATATCAGCCTAAACTGAGGAAAAAAAATGTTTTTTTCTATATATTTTTGGGGGATATTTTTTATAGCTAAAGTAAAAAATATTGAGTTTTTTTTTTAATTGTCGCTCTTTTTTTGTTTATAGCGCAAAAAATAAAAAACGCAGAGTCAATCAAATACCACCAAAGAAAGCTCTATTTGTGGGAAAAAAAGGACATCAATTTTGTTTGGGTGCAACATCGCACAACCGCGCAATTGTCCGTTATAGCGACGCAGTGCCAAATTGCAAAAAGTACTCTGGTCAGGAAGGGGGTAAAATCTTCCGAGGCTGAAGTGGTTACCTGGGTATTTATGTGACTTTGTTGAATGTTATTAAGGATGTCATCAATCTCTCTCTGAGTAACAAAGCCCCGCGTACTATCTGGGCAGAGGCGCCTTGCGGGAGGTTTTAACCCATTTTCAGTCGCTAATGGAGGTTAAAAGCGCCCCGCTAGCGGCCAAATAGCGCCGATAAAACAACAGTAAAGCGCAGTTAAAAATAGCGCCGCTTTACCGCTGCCACAGTGTGAAAGTAGCCTTAGACAGATTTGTGAACAATATTTGAGAGAAACAGGCCTTTTGTGTACATAGAAAAAGTCGTCGATCTTTTAGTTCAGCTCATGGTAAATAGGGACAAACACAAAAGTGTTGCGTTTATATTTTTGCTCAGTGTGTATATATATATATATATATATATATATATATATATATATATATATAAATAAAAGAGAAAACAATTAATAATAATAGAAAAGAAAAATCCAGAGGCTTATCCTTGAAAATACTAGAAATACATCAAGGTCCTCTATAATATTCCAAACATGAAGGCCAACTCTGAAACTCACATCTAAACCTTATTCATAGCAAAGAAACATTAACCAGAAAATTCTTACCATCCATGCAACTCATCAAGGGCTGCTAACAAAAGATTTGTTTCCCTTAGTGAGCATGTGGCTACCTCCATTTTGAGTTTATGCAGCTGGTCTACATAATGATGCCTTTCCTGTCTTAATTGACTATTTTCAGTTTGTAGCCTCAGCATTTGGGTTTTAAAAGGGATATGGGTTTGATTACTATGGCCTCTAGCCTTGGATTGCTACTCCATCTTGCAGAATAACCTTAATAAGGCCTTGGTGCAGTTTTAGGGTAGTGCGATTTATTTTGCATATTATTATTATTAGCCATCAAACAATACTTTGTTATGTGACCCCTTCTTTTACACAAAAAGCATTTGAGAGCTGGTCTAATATCTGTCCATCCTCCAGGAAGCATTCTGTAGTGTCCACTAGGACTGGCGTGTGTCCATGAATCGCAGATATCCAACCCTGGTCAGATCTTCAATGACATCTGGTCTTTGATCTTGGTAGCTCAACCCATCAGTCAAATTGGCAGCAGTGGCTTTCTTTGAAGCTTTGTTTGCAGACGTGTTAATCAAACACTTCAATCTTTATTACACCAGGCAGTCTGGAGCCAAGCTCTACTCCTCTGTCGGGGCATGAATCAGCACCCTGCTGGGTCAACTTGCAACTTCCAACTTAGGCCACCTGGCTGTATCAACCAGGAAGTAAAACTCCAGAAATATGATATAAAACCATGTTGCCTTCCAACACTGCAGAAAGACCACCTGTGCCACTAATTTCTTAAATTCCCACCATAGCTTACTACGCTTGCAAAGGGAACAGAGACCACGAACATTATATGAGATTACCTTTAAAGTCATCATGGTGAAATAGAAGGATGGGCAAGCTACCAGAAGAGCGGGCGAGCTCAGCACGGGTGATGAGGCGAATGGCAGATCCTGGGAGAAAAGAAACAAATAGAGAGAGAAAAGAAAAAGGAGAAGAAGAAAAGGCCTGAAAAATCATCACATATAATATAAACATCATAAAATGTCAGGATTAACCCGATCAGCATTTGAAATATCTGTAGGTTAGGCTGAGGGAGCCATTCCAATAGGGAGGCCTTCCTAAGACTCGGCCCATGTTCCCAAAAGGGATCTATACCCTTAGGAGTATCTGTACCAACATGAGAAGGACGGGAGGGGGCTCACCCCACGTACACCGCAGCTGACATCTCACAGAGAGCATTTGGGAGGGGAGGGGAAGGTATACTGGGGTGTCACGAAGAACCCAAACAAATTCAAAACAAAAGTCCAGATGCCCAGGAAGGTATGGCTCAAACAGTGCCATCACAGTGTTTAGTCTGGTGTGAATCCTGAGAAACCAAGCTCTGCCATGGGCCACAGCAAGAGTAATTCTGGCAATGTTCTCTGTGCATGGGGCACAGCGTGAGCCAGAGTCTCAGTGTCGTTTGCAAAGACTATGAGCACCTTCTGGCAATTAGGATCCAGGGAACAAAAATAAAAAGGAGTAAAAAATAAAGGGAAAGGAGAAACAGTCCCTTGGGGCGGAACCAGAAGCAGGACGTTGGCGACCTCTTTTGCGGCTCCTTCTCTTAGCTGACAGCCAGGGTTGGGGAAGCTGGAGCGCCGGAAACACTGGGATCCTCTCCAATATGGGAAATCCAGCGGGTCTAGCTTAAGAGTGGACAAGAAGTGGGGAAGGTCATCCTTACTGCGTAGTGTAGCTTGTCGACCATCTTTAGTCACCTGGAGGTAGAAGGGTAAACCCCAACGATAAGTAAGGCCGTCCTCTTGGATGGTAGCCAGCAATGGCCGGAGTGCCCTGCGCTGCATGAGGGTACTGCTTGATATGTCCTGATAGAAATACAGGTGGGCCCCATCAAAGTCAAAGTATGGTTGCTTACGCATTTTCTGCATAATACGGTCCTTGAGAGTGTATTTTTGCAGTTTGCAAATTACATCCCTGGGATTCTCCACATCTTGTGAAGGAGGTCTGAGAGCTCTGTGGGTCTGATCAATCTCGATGGGGATGGTGTCAGGAAGCTCCAGGATTTCCCTAAATATGTCCACCAGGGTAAGTATGATGTCCCTTGGAGCTGTAGCCTCTGGCAGGCCATGGATGCGGATGTTAGCCTGCCGACTGCGGTTCTCAAAGTCATCTAGTTAACTCAACAAAGTCTCTATTTTCTGGTCCTGTGCAACACATCTAGATAAAGCCCAGAGATTGCGGGTAGCTTAGCATCAAATCTTTGCTCCAATGTCTCCAGTCTTGTCCCCAGGTGTGTGGTGTCTGCCTTAAGCTGTGCTATGTCCTCTTTGAAGGCCTTTTCTACCATGGTAGTATGTCTCTTAATATCCCCTGTTTTCCAGGAGACAAGCAATGTCAGAGCCTCTATCCTGTGAAGCTATGGAGCCAGGAGAGGCAGGAGGGGCAGAGTCAATCACCGATATCGGGGAGGGTATCGGAGATGCAGCAATCTGTGCAAGCTGGGCCATGTGTTGCTGCGAGGCCTTGGAAAGCCGGCGCCATCATGGATGTCCCCATCCTCTTTCTGCAGGTCTCGGGGAAAAACTTTTCAGACTGTCCTTGCCGAGTACAGTCAGTTACCGGCGGCTGGGATGAGGTCCACCACTTCTGAGACATGGTTAGGGCCCCCTGAGGGCGAAATCCCCTCTGTAAGCTGGATTTAATACAGCGGTGGCCCCATAGCTGAAGTGAAGCACGTCCTCACGCTTCCATAGCCTGGACACGCCCCCCTTTTTTATTGATTTATTCAAACTTCCTGGCACATTCTGTAAACAGAAATTTATCAGATGAAATAAGAACAGAACTATGTTTTTTTTCCTCAGATCTTGGAAAATGGGGAAAACTGATACTTTTCAATCTAAAAAATCTAGCATTTGTTTGCACTTTTTTTCCCCTTGACTTTAATTCTAATTAGATTTCAAAAGCAGTCATCTAATTCCAGTAGCCCCTTAATTGACTAGGAGATATTGTTTTAAAGTCTGGAAGTAGATTATCCATGAACCCTACATGCGGTGCTGGATCTTCTTCTTCAAACACCAAAAGCACATCCATGTGTCCGCGCCTCCAGATTGATTCAGAGAAAAAATGTGTCCCTACCACACCTCGGAACTTGTTGCAAAGTTCAAGCATTTCTAAAAAGATTATTTAGAAGTCCATCATTTTGGAGCCATGTAGAACCTCCTCAGTAGGCACCAATAACAGTTGGGGGTTTCTACAGTACCCTGAGGACCCCTTTGGTTGCATCTGGTATGGTATGCAATGAGAATATTTTGATTCATTCACATTTCATTTTGAGGCCAACTCTCAAGTTGCTCTTCAAGACTTTTGTTAGCTATATATAACTCTTTTCTATATGTTGGACTGTCCATATTGCTGACCTCATTTGTCTTGACCTTTCCAGTACTTCACTTGTCCTGTCCTTTTGTGTTTCCTGGTGACCTGCTGTTCCTTGTCCTGTTTTTATTTCTGGATATACGCCTCGACTACACTTTCTTTCTTTTCTGGATACTACCTTTGGCCTAATCCCAGCCACAAATTTACCTGTCTGATAACTTCACATGAGCTTCACACCAGTTGCCACCAGCAAAGCCATTGCAGGGACCGCATTGTCAGAGTGCCTGCTTTACAGCTTTCAACCATAATTTTAGGGACTTTAGTTCTCTTATTGATGTTTGCCTAACAATGCTCCCATGCATTCTGTTTCTTCCATGGGCCCCACATGGCTCTGGCTGTTAGTGCCGGAGCCATGTGGCTGTTAGTGCCAGAGCCAGTGGCGGTGCATCCCTAAGGGCGCAAGGGCACTGCCCCCTCTCTCCTGCCACCTCCTCTAGCACCAATAGATAGATTCATGCATTGCATGAATCTATCTATGGCCGCTGCTGTCATTCCCATTTAGTCACCCGGCCCCTTTTCGGGTGCCGGGCGCCTGAATTACAGTGGCAGGGGTTTTTTTGAAGCACCTGATTAGAGCCATAGGCTCTAATAGGCGTCAAAAAAGTGACCTGTGAGTGCCATGCTGGGCGCTTGCAGGTCACTTAGCTGTGTTAGAAAAGCAAATAGATATTCGCTTTCCTAACAATAAACCGCCTCTCCGCTAGTCAGGTGCTCGGATCTGTTACCCGTCACCCGATTGGCTGAAACGACAGGCGCTGTGATTGGACGCCTGTCAGACATCCAATCATAGCAGAGAACGGGAAGAGAGGACAAGAGAAGACATGGAGGAGCTGTCCCACCGCCACCGAGACAGGGTAAGTACAGACGGCGGGCGGGGGGCACACTGGCAGTATTTGATATGGCACAGTGGCAGCTTTTGATGGGGCACAGTTGGAGCATTTGATAGGGAACAGTGGGAGCATTTAATGGGGCACAGTGGGAGCATTTGATGGAGCACAGTGAGGCTGCATTTGATGGGGCACAGTGAGGCTGCATTTGATGGGGCGCAGTGGCAGCATTTGATGGCACAGTGGCAGCATTTGATATGGCACAGTGGGAGCATTTGATATGGCACAGTGGCTGCATTTGATATGGCACAGTGGCTGCATTTGATGGGCACAGTGGAGGCAATTGATGGCACAGTGGCTGTGTTTGATGGTACAGTGGTTGCGTTTGATGGCACAGTGGCGGCAATTGATGGGCACAGTGGCTGTGTTTGATGGCACAGTGGCGCCAATTGATGGGCACAGTAGCTGCGTTTGATGGCACAGAGGCTGCAATTAATGGTACAGTGAGGCTGCAATTGATGGTGTTTTCTTTCAGAATTTTTCAGTTTGTGTGCGCCCCCCCAAAAATTTTGAGCACCAGCCGCTACTGGCCAGAGCCATGAGCACAGCTTTTGGCCCCTTTTTTACAGGATCATTTATTTTCTTTACAAGGGGTCATACTTTCTTTAAGGAAATTATTTCATCAAAGCACTATTCTATTGCTCTCCAGGGTTGATATACGCCCCTTTGGCACCTCTAGTCTCTGTTCCCTGATACGTAACATTTTAAGCTTGCTTTACTTTTGGTGATTAGATATGCTGTATGTGAATAACCTACTATTCCTTTTCATTAAGGATCGCTTTCAAATTTTTTCCATATAAGGTGTGTGCATATCCTATATTCATAGACTGCCTACCTGTCTAAAGTTTGTTCTCCTTTCAGGAGATTATCTTGCGTTCCTTTGTGACAATGCTCAGTTTCACAATCTTATAGAATTTTCTTTTCTGTAGATGTATCTTGCAGTTCCCTGACCAGCACTCAGCAACGCTGCAAGTCTTCTCATCTGTGTGTTCTTACATGTGGTCTACAAACATCCAAGAATTCCATTGCTTGATGGATCAGGGAAGCCTTTTGCCCCGTACACACGATAGGATTTTCCGACGGAAAATGTTTGATAGGAGCTTGTTGTTGGAAATTCTGACCGTGTGTAGGCTCCATCGGACATTTTCCATCGGAATTTCTGTCACACAAGATTTGAGAGCTGGTTCTCAAATTTTCCGACAACAAAATCCGTTGTAGGAAATTCCGATTGTGTGTACACAATTCCGACGCACAAAGTTCCACGCATGCTTGGAATCAAGCAGAAGAGCAGCACTGGCTATTGAACTTAATTTTTTCGGCTCGTCGTGTTGTACGTCACCGCGTTCTTGACATTTGGAATTTCCGACCAACTTTGTGTGACCGTGTGTATGCATAAGACAAGTTTGAGCCAACATCCATCGGAAAAAAAACATGGATTTTGTTGTCGGAAAATCCTGTCGTGTGCACAGGGAATTTGTGTGATCTTTTGGCCACATGACCAATTAATCTACAGTGTAATTAAAGCATATTCCACGCAGTGCCAAAGGCTGAAAGAACTGGAGAAGACATATACCCAATATTTAGAGTGGTTACCTGGTCTAGTCCCACACCTTTATTAAAAGGATTTCTAAACTCAAGAAGCAGCTTACAGGGGCTTAAATGTGTATGCTGCATTGGTTTTAATTTTTCAGTATAAAGACATTTCCAGCAAGTACAGAAAATACTTGTTGATCTTATCAGAAACACAATGTCCTTGTCACTTCTGGGGTTGCCACCTGTCCAGTATTCACCTGGACAGTCTGGGATTTGAATCACGTGTCGGTATCTCAATCCACCTGACACCTGGACACATTGTTCACACCAGAATGGGGCTCTGGGCTCCATCTGCTCAGTTTTGGGGGTGGGGAAGGAACAGGACTAGGGACAGTGCTGATAGATTCCTCTTCTACAGCAATCTGCCGGGGCATGTAATTCCCAGGAACCGCAGGAGAAGTATTACTCCTCTGACCAAAAATCATCAAATAGTCCTGGCGGAGTGTTCCTTGTGCTGTGGCTTCGCCAATTAAACTAAAGTCCCGGCCCTCTCTTCTATTCCCCTCCGCCGGGGCTTTGAAATTGCCAGAAGCCGCAGCACAAGGATTATTCCGCCGGGACTATTTGAAGTTTTTCCGGCAGAGGAGGAGTAATCCTTGTGCTGTGGCTCCTGGCAATTTCAAAGCTCCGGCGGAATGGTATAGAAGAGGGAGAAGGGACCATAGTTTAATTGGCGGAGCCACAGCACAAGGAACACTCCGCCGGGACTATTTGATGATTTTAGGGCAGAAGAGGAGTAATGCTTGTCCTGCTGTTCCCGGGAATTGCATGCCCCGGCAGATTGCTGTAGAAGAGGAGGGTCAGGAGGGTCAGGATTTTTCTTAACCACTGCACAGGGAGCCTGCTGGTGCCCTAAATAGTGAAGACAATTACAAGAGGTAAAGACTTGAGCCCAGGAGCTAAGTAGTCCAGTTTCTTCCCCAGGTGAGCAAAAGTATTTTTGTAATTGCTGCAGACAAGAGGTAAGCAGTGCCCCGAAGTAAGCATTATAGTCCTGTTCCTGTCCCCAGTTCACTGCTCATTTGTTGGAAATACAGGAATGCCTGAACAGCCTTAAGGCTCATTTACACACTTAATGCCCTCTGAAAAGTAATCCACAGTCTGATCGCTCTTCAGAGGGCAATTGACAGGCAGTGAGGAGGTGTTATATCTCCTACTTACCACCTGTTTAAACCCCACTGCAGCCTCTGTTTAGACCCCTCATATTTCATCAAAGCCCCTAACATGGCTGTTAAAAAAATTGTAAAACATGATAATAAAATAATAAATAAAATTGTAAAGATTAAAAAAACTACTGACACTGTTCTACGCCCTACTGACCCCGTCCACTGCCCTACTGACCCCGTCCACTGCCCTACTGACACCATCCACTGCTCTACTGACACCGTCCACTGCCCTACTGACACCGTCCACTGCCCTACTAACACCGTCCACTGCCAGCCTGACACAGTCCACTGCCCTACTAACACCCTTCACTGCCCTAGTGACACCATCCACTGCCCTACTGACACCGTCCACTGCCCTTCTGACACCGTCCACTGCTCCACTGACACCATCCACTGCCCTACTGACACTGTCCACTGCCCTTCTGACACCGTCCACTGCTCCACTGACACCATCCACTGCCCTACTGACACTGTCCACTGCCCTACTGACACCGTCCACTGCCCTACTGACACCGTCCACTGCTCCACTGACACCATCTACTGCCCTACTGACACCTCCACTGACCTACCGACATCGTCCACATCTTTTCTAACTGATACTGTCTACTGTTAAGGTAGGCTAAGTTTATATTTTTACAGTGACATTTGTTTTAATCTTTTAAGCATATTTTATGGGTACAATATTATTTTATTTAACCATGCCCCTTTAAGCCCCTCCAACTTTTAAACGCAATTAGGCCACACCCTCCATGAACCATGCAAAGGTGTCCCTGGTTCCCAGGTCTTTTACAATCCTATAGTGTATACTATAAACAAACAAAGATTGCCATGTGCCACTAAAGTGTTCGGGTTTGGCTTGAAGAAAAGGTGGCAACCCTAGTCACTCCTGTGAGCTGATCTGAAAAGACAATTTTATTTTCCTTTTGTAAACTACTGCCCCTACCCTACCATGTAATGGAGATGAAGAAATGAGGACTGTAAGTAAGCATAAATAAGAAAGAATATCCCCGCGTTACCAGGACAACAATAAACAACAGAACACTAGCTGCAGCAGATACCGAACTGGTCAAACCACACCAACAACAAGTAAATAAAAATCAATATATGGTGTCACACTCTAGTGAAAATATTAGTACCATAAATAAAGTGCTAAATTTGTTAAAGTGCTATATAAAGTGACATTGCATGTGCAAAATTGCATAAAACGCATATGAAGTGACATTGCATGTGCAAAATTGCATAGAAACACATAAAATTGCTACACAATCGCATAACCTTCAAATTGCATAGAATAAAAAGGTGCTAATGCTGACAAAATATGAGGTAGAGTCCAACAGTGCACATGAATAGAAAAAATAAAAAAATAAAATAAAAATAAGATGCGGTGAAGTACTGTGCTCCAAGTGACAATCAGTGAAAATACAGTCTTTCAGTGCATAGGTGATGTGAATCCTCTTCAGTGTATAAACACCTCAAGTGTGCAGTGGCTACCTTACCTTACCGCTGTAAGGTAACAGCGTATTGTAACAAATGGTGGTGGCCAGTAAATCCTCCAATGGCTCGCATCCAATGTTCCTCTCGTGTGGTAGTGTCCAGGGGAAGCGTCAATGTACTAGATATCCTAATATGCTTTAATAGCCTGATGTATAGTCTTCATATATAATGATAGGTTATCTCTATATGCCTCAGTGACAATGGACAGCCTCCCAGGTCCGTGAACACAGAGTAAAAAGGAGAGGGGGGACCCAAATTGTGAAGTATGTAATCTCATATTTATTTGAGTTTGCAGGTTTAAAAGTATTCACACAATGAAACCGGTAAAAAACTAGATAAAAACGAGCAGCGAGCTCGTGGCCTGACGTCACTTCCGGTGGCTGTGTAAGCCAATCCAACACGTATCGTCACAATCGCGTGACTTCATCTGCCACCCTAGGATAGCAAGTTCGTTATTCTAGAATTACCAGGTGAAAAAAGGGGGAAACGGTAACTAGAGCAGCCACCTCATTCAAAGGCAGATAAGCTGCAATATAATGAATTTTGTATTTCACAGAGGGCAATATGTGTCGGGCAGCAGTGTTAAAGGCATGACAGCAGGCAGTATGTGCAGGAGAGAAGTCCAAATGGTATGGTGTCAGGCATTATGTGCAGGCAAAGAATGCAGAAGTATTATTCCAGATATTGGGGTTGGTTTATTAAAGGCAAATAGACTGTGCACTTTGCAAGTGCAGGTGCACTCATTTTCCTTAGTAAATGTAACGTGGTAAATACATTCCATTGTGTACAGGAGAAAGCAGCAGGTTTGACCACAAGCAGTTTGTATAAGAGAGAAATATGGCGAGTATGATGGCAGTCAGTATATGCAGTAGAGAAATACAGCAGGCAGCACGTGCAGGACAATGTGATGGCAATCAGTATGTGCAGGGGAGACATTGGAAGGATAGGACATTGGTATGTGCAAGAGGAGTGTAGCACCCTCTAGTGTGTGCTAGATGTAAGGTAGGTTTGTTATGGGGCGTACGCACGGGCGGACTTTCCGACCGGACTGGTCCGACGGACTTTCCTACGGACTTTTGACAGACTTCCGACAAACTTTTTTTTTTACGAACAGACTTGCCTACACACGACCGGACTACGGACGGACTTGCCTACACACGACCGGACTTTCTGGCAGACTATGTCCGCCGGTCTTCCCGACGAAGTTACGACGGACTTTCTGAATGAACGGACTTGCCCACACACGAACAAGTCCTTTAATTTTGAACGTGACTCGGGTACAATGGGACTAGAAAAGGAAGTCAATCTCGCCGCTTTTATCGGCGAGATTGACACCTTGCGAGCCCCGTCGTGGGGCATACCTGGCCCTGACCAGGCATACCAGGCCCTGAAAAAACAGCGTGGGGTCCCCGAAAATCCATACCAGACCCTTATCCGAACACGCAACCCGGCCGGTCAAGAAAGGGAGTGGGGACAAGCGAGCGCCCCCCCCTCCTGAACCGTACCAGGCCGCATGCCCTCAACATGGGGGGGTGGGTGCTTGGGGGAGGGGGCGCCCTGTGGCCCCCCCACCCCAAAGCACCTTGTCCCCATGTTGATGGCAAGGGCCTTCTCTCGACAACCCTGGCCGTTGGTTGTCTGGGTCTGCGGGTGGGGGGCTTATCGAAATCTGGGAGCCCCCTTTAATAAGGGGGCCCCCAGATCCCGGCCCCCCACCCTATGTGAATGGGTATGGGGTACATTGTACCCCTACCCATTCACCTAGGGAAAAAGTGTCAATAAAAAAAACACACTACACAGGTTTTTAAAGTAATCTATTAGACAACTCCGGGGGTCTTCTTCCGACTTCGGGGGTCTTCTTCCGACTTCGTCGCTCTCTCCGGCCTCTTCTCCCGGTGTTCGACCTCTTCTCCGGTTCCGGTGTCCGGTTCTTCTGCCGACTCCTCCGCTATCTTCTGCCGCTCTTTTGCTAGCAGAGGGCCGGACTTCTGCGTTGTCTTCTTCCCTCTTCTCTTCTTCCAATGTTGACACGACGCTCTCTCACGCTGTAATGCTGTGTGAGCGCTCCGCAATGACTTATATAGGTGGTGGCCCCACCTGATGCAGCCCACACATGGTCGGATTATACCGCTGGATTCGGTCCGTCGGAACGGTCGGAAAGTCCGCCCGTGTATACACGGCATTAGTGTAAGAAAATTTAGCTTGGCTCAGGGCTAAGACTGAGCTGTGAATCTGGGTCAGGGTTCAGTGAGTTAGGCTGGGTGACTCGTCCTAGGCTGGAAGATTGTAGAAACTTCTAGAGCTAGTGGGTAGAGGTTAGGAGGAGCTGTTTGGAATATTTTTGAGGGCCTCAGCCAATCCCCAGTAAAGGGCTGGAAAGGAGCGGGTTCACCTCATAAATAGGCATGAGCAATGCCAGCAAGGGCAGTCGGTGGAAGGATCCTTCCACAACACACAGAGGAGCCCTTCCTGGAGGCACAGGAGCAAGTGTGAGGACAGTGTGAGTAGAGCAGTACTACTGGGGACTTACAAGGGGTAGACTGCCACATGTTGCCAGTTCTCCCTGAAGACTGCATTGTGCCAAGTCGTCATCCCTTTCCTGGGAGATCTCCTGCTGAGTCAGCTGAGTGGGCTGATGAGAAAGTCAGTCTGGAGGATTATTGTGAGAGGTTAGCCTGGAGGGCTGGTGAGAGGGGGAGATGCAGCCAGGTGTGTTGGCATTGCCTGAAGATGTGGTGCTGGGCTCAGTGACCACGGAAAGGAAGTGAAGGAAAAAGTATAAGCTGTGTCACTCCAGAATACTGCTGTTAAGAAACTGTGAGTTCCTGCCTGTGATGGGTTGTTGCTGAGCTGACAACCAAGTGTGTACAGGAGGCTGAAGAAGCGGAGATTGTATACAGAGACTAGGGTTGCACCGATACCACCTTTTTAAGACTGAGTACAAGTACGGATACTTTATTTCAAGTACTCACCGATACCAATTACCAATACTTTTTTTTTAATGTCATGTGACAGTGTTACTAGTTTACAGCCCTGATGACACGTGGATTGCAGGGCTTTTTTTCAGCTGGAACTTGGTGGAACTCAGTTCCACCACCTCTGACTCAGGCCCTCTGCTCCCTGCTCACCACTATTATTTGTAAACATTGAAGTCTGTTTCTGTGTTTACAAGGGACAGCTTGTCTCTCAATGGCTCCCACAGATCTGATCTCCTGAATGGCCAAGGAAGATGCAGGTGCAGAGCAGATCCCAACTTCCCCACTGGATCATCTCCCTACAAGTGAGAGAGGAGCCAACTATAGTGTGTGGAGAGGTACTAGAGCCAACAGGGTGCTTCAGTTTAATACAGCAACACAAGTAAGACATGTGGAAAATGGTGAAGCTTTTAAGGAGGGAGGGAGAAGATGGGGGCAGTGGAAGGGAGGTTGCATGCAGAGGTCAGAGCTGAAGAGGGGTTTGAGATGTGGATGGGGGATGCAGAGGTAAGCAGCTGCGGAGGAAGGCTGAACTCTGCACTCTGTGTGTAGTGCACCGCTGAACTTTGCACTGTGTGTAGTGCACCCCTGGAACGCTGCACTCTGTGTGCAACATCCCCCTCCCCCCGAACTCTGCACCCTGTAATTAATGCATTCAGGGCATTTAATGCCTCTTCAAGACCCTTACACTGTTAGTGAAATTTGACCACACCCTCTATTTGATGCGGTTTGAAGGGTGTGCGTATTGGGGCGAAGGTTGGTTTTGGAGGGGTCGTGGTCGAGTTCCCACACCTATTTTCTGAGAAAAAAAGCCCTGGTGGACCGTGTCAGTAGTTTTTATTCTATATTTTATTTTTTTTACAAGATTATTTTTTACAATGTATTATTTATTTATTTATTTATTTATTTATGTATTTATTTATTTTTTTACAATGCTTTCTTTTTTTGGGGGGAGGGGGGGGAGTGGACGGTGTCAGTGTGTTTTTTATTTTATTTTTTATTATTTTTACAATTAAACCTTTTAAAATATTTATTTATTACAATTATTTATCTTTTTATTTTTTTTATCAGCCCTGTTGGGGGGGCTTTGGTGAGATATCAGGGGTCTTAACAGATCCCTGACATCTCCCTTTTGAGACACGGAGAGGGACTGAGGACACAGATTCCCCAGTCCCTTTCTCTGCAGCCTCAGCTGCACTGGAGATGAATGGAGAGGAGGCAGAGAGGCTCCTCTCCATTCATAAACTGAAGCATCGTAAAAACAGTTTACAATGCTCAGTTATCAATGGACTGTCCATTCAGAAAAGGAAGGAGCCGGTAAATGACAGATTTACCGGCTTCTTCCTCTGCTCTCCATCCTGACAAATCGAGGACAAAGGGGGCGGAGGAGCACAGAGGGGGACCGGAGTGGAGCATGGAGGGGGACAGGAGCAGAGCACGGAGGGGGACAGGAGCATGGAGGGGGACCGGAGGAGCCTGGAGGAGGACACAGAGGGGGACTGGAGGAGAATATGGAGACAGTCAGGGGTGATTGGTACAGCAGTGGGGGGAGTTACAAGCACACAATCTCCCTGTATCAATTTCAATAAAGCAGCTGAAAGCCGTGGGAGGGAGAAGGAGGAGAAGCGGCTGTCAGCTGCTTTATTTGAAATCTATACAGGGAGATCAGTGATTGTAACTCCCCCACCGATCACCCCTGACTGCCCAGGTATCAGATCAAACATCGGAGCATTTGTCCAAATACAAGTACTTGGGCAAATGCTCGGTATCGGCACCGATACCGATACTAGTATCGGTATCGGTGCAACCCTAATAGAGACTGTATATAGGAAGCTGTCCCTGAAGTTGTTGAAGTCAAGTGGCATCCCATAACCTCCCATCCCTTTCCAAGTTAAAACTCCCTATAAAACATGAAAACAAAGTTACAGAATGATCCCTGTCTCTAAAGTGCAGAATCAAGGTTTGGTGTGCCTGGCTGTGCAGGGTGGGAGATCCCAGTTCATCTGGGATCTAGAGGGGAAAACCCAACGCCAATTTTTTTTTTCATAGGCATGGTCCCCCCCCACCCAAGACCATACCAGACCCTTCGGTCTAGTATGGATTGTGAGGGGAAACCCCACATAAAAAATAAAAAAACAGCTTGGGGTCCCCCCAAAATTTATACCAGACCCTAATAATTACTTGAGTCTGGTATGAATCTAGAGGGGAAAACCCAACGCCATTTTTTTTTAAACCACGTGGTGTCCTCCCCACCCAAGACCATACCAGACCCTTTGGTCTAGTATGGATTGCGAGGGGAAACCCCACATAAGAAATAAAAAAAATGGCTTGGGGTCCCCCCAAAATTCATACCAGACCCTTATGCGAGCATGCAGCCTGGCAGGTTGGGATGGCTCTGGGCAACCCTGGGCAATGATTGTGGGGGTCTGCAGGCAGGGGGCTTATTGGAATCTGTAAGCCCCCTTTAAGAGGACCCCCAGATCCAGGCTCCCCCATGTGAATGAGTATGGGGTACACTGTACCCCTACCCATTCACCAAAAAAAAGAAGTGTAGTGTTACAAAAAACAAGAGACGGTTTTCAAAAAGTCCTTTATTAAAAATGAAGAATGAACCCTGTCGTAGCTCCGTGTCTTCTTCCTCCAGTCCTCTCGCTCCGCTTCTTTTCCCTCTGCTTCTTCTCCCGCTTCTTCTCTGTCTGTTTCTTCTCCGTCCGCTTCTTCTCCCTCCGCCAATGACTTTTTCCTCCGCCGTCCCAGTCCTCCTCCAACGCTGGCTCATGCTGTTGTGTCAGGTCCAGTGTCTGCCAGTTCTTATATAGCCATGGGGTGTGGCCATTCCGGTGACATGGCCACGAGACTCCTTCCCTTGTGATGTCACGTACGGAGGGAGAAAAACAGGGAGAAGAAGCAGACAGAGAAGAAGAGGAGGGAGAAGCAGAGGGAGAAGAACAGGAGGAAGAAGAACCGGAGGGAGAGGACCAGAGGACAGAGACACGGAGCTATGACGAGGGGCATTTTTAATTTATAATAAAGGACTTTTTGAAAACTGTCTCTTGTTTTTTGTATTACTACACTTCTTTTTTTTTTGGTGAATGGGTAGGAGTAAAATGTTCCCCATACTCATTCAGCTTCCAGATTCTGACAAGCCCCCTGCCTGCAAACCCCCACAACCACTGCCTAGGGTTGGCGGGAAGAGGCCCTTGTCCCCATCAACATGGGGACAGGGTGCTTTGGGGCGGGGGGGCAAAGCACCCACAACCCCCATGTTGAGGGCATGTGGCCTGGTATGGTCCAGGAGAGAGGGGGGCACTCGCTTGTCCCCCCTTTCCTGAACTGCCGGACTGCATGCTGGGATAAGGGTCCGGTATGAATTTCGGAGGGGCCCCATACAATTTTTTTTTTGGTGTGGGATTTCCCCACTAAATCTATTCCAAAACCAAAGGGTCTAGTATGGTCTTAGGGGGACCCCATGCCATTTTTTTTTTCAAGTCGCATGCCACAAGTCGGATCAGTTAACATGATGACACCCGACTTCCATTCAAGTCAGTGGGCTAAAATCGTGCCCAAATCGGACCAAAGTAGTGCAGGAAGCATTTTTAAAGTCAGACCGACATAAGTTGGACCAGTTAAGATGGCTCTCATAGGGAAGCATTGATTTTGACATGCAATTTGTGCTCTGGAAGTCAGAGCACATGTCAGATCAGTGTAAACTGGTCCCAAGAAAAAGGACATAATTAAGAACAGATCTCATCCTTCATCATCTGCTCTCTAGCCTACCCTCTGGGTTACCCATGGCTATGTGCTCCCAACCCAAGTATCAGTTGACCGTCGCCTGGGAAGAAGGCTTTCACGCCAGCTCCTATCTTAAGACATCTGGACACTGCTGTTCTTGCTGGAAGTTGACACTTCTGAGATTGAGATGATATAATCTGGTTGTACAGTTGGGTCAGTCCATGACCCGCAGTCATACACTGCGCTGGTGATGGCCAACTAGCTGTACGCAGTGTGGAATAAATGGTTCTAAAATATCAGGCTGTTTATGCACTATAAACCAGTGGTTCTGGATATACAGTTGGCTGCAGGGGTACAAGAGAATGAGTTACATGGCTTTGCCCACTAGAGATGGGCCGAACACCCCCCCCCCCCCCGGTTTGGTTCTCGAACATCGCAACCCGATGCGTGAACCTCATTGAAGTCTATGGAACACAAACTTGAAAAAGTCCCCATTTTGAAGGCTTATATGCAAGTTATTGGTCATAAAAGGGTATGGGGGCCCGGGTACTGCCCTGGGGGACATGTATCAATGCAAAAACACTTTTAAAAAAGATGATTTTTAAAGGAGCAGTGATTTTAATTATGCTTAAAGTGAATCAATAAAAATGAAAAATTCCTTTAAATATAGTGCCTGGGAGTCCCCCTTAGTCTCCCTTTAAAGTGGCCCATCTGTACAGTGTATAGAACCTGCTGCAGCAAAACTGACATTTATAAAGAAACAAAATGATATTTAAATTGATTTTCGCTGAAAGCTTTCTTTATTTGGACAAGCTGGAATTTAGACGCTGGACATGTGGGTGGCAGGGAGTGTATTTTTTTTTTTCCGATGCAGCAGCTGTGGCATAGAAATTTGCCTGCTATACTCAACAGCTGGTGGTGTGCTGCTGGCAGACGTGTTGCAAGGACCTGTGACACCCTTTGCTATACCATCATCCCTGTCAGTGGAGGCTGCTGAGAGGTCATGAGATATAGCGGGGGTAGACCTGAAAGGTGAGGAGCGAGGAGGAGAAGAATTGAGTCCCTTGTGCGTGGCTTTCAGGTGCTCTTGCCAACGGGCTGAGTGGTGGAAGTTTAAATGCCAAATTGCAACAGTGCAAACTGCTGAACATATGCTAAAAAAGCCCACACAGCTCATCTGTGGGAAGTGGGTCGGGAGATAACAGCTCCACAATCTGATGGAATAGGGTGGCTGCTCTCTACTCTTCCATGGTGGCTGCCTCTGTAGGACATCCTGCCTTGTTGGGGTTGTGCCTCCCCCTCACTTTCCTCCTCTCTATTCGGAACCCAAGACGCATCAGTGATCTCATCATCAACATCCCCTCCATCCTCTTCACCACTGGAACCAACTTGGCAATACGCTGCAGCTGGGGGCACATAACTGCCAATTTGTTGTTTATCAGTGTTCTCCCCTGTCTGTAGGCTTATGTTACTCCCTTCCTCTACCTCAGAACCAACATCAGAATCAAGTAATGTCTGTGCATCCTCAAGAAGCAAGTGGCTGATGCTGTGTTTTAAATAATTCAGCTGACTCCTCCATGCATGATGCTGGGCCTATGGCAGGAGTAGCTGTGGACAAGGAGGCAGCATAAGCCACTCTGGCAGCTGTGGTGGCCTGCGCACCAGGGTCATAGAGGATATAGGAGGACGAGGATGATTTAGTAAGCTAGTCCGCCACCTCCTCCTCCTCCAAAAGTTTATAGTGAAGCTTCAGAATGGCCAAATGTCTAAAAGCATTCAAGTGACATTGGACATTTGGCCATTCTGAAGCTTCACTATAAACTTTTTTGCACTAATATATTTCTTTTTTTTTATTTACTACCATGACTTTTTATGATCTTTTTCGTGATTTTGAGACTTATCACATCTGTGATCTATTTCTATATAATTTTATACACAATTTTTTGTATGTTTTATATATTTCTCTGAGAATATTTATGTGTTAGTTCTTTGATATTGTGGGTACATAATTTTGAATATATTTCACCAATTTACCTATACCTCATTCCGCATACGTATAGGTCCACTAGGTATCTATTATCACTGTTTTCTTTTATATCATTTAAGCCCCATACACACGATAGGACTTTGTACAAACTTTCCCTTGGATTTTTGTACAAAGGGAGTTGGCCAGAAGTTTGTCTTGCATACAGACGACAGGACTTTTCCAGCCAACTTTCACCAAATCACGTGGTTTTTCAGCTCTTTACCACCACCCTTTGGTCAACTTCTGTATTGTTGTCTGATATTGAGTCAATCTCGCCACTTTTATTGGCGAGATTGACACCTTGCGAGCCGGGTTCACACTGGTGCGGGGATACGACTTGGATCCCCGACAATGCCAGGCACTGTGTTTGGTATGAATCTTGAGGGGGAACTCTACGCCAAATTTTAAATAAAAAACCGGCATGGGTTCCCCCTCCAAGGGCATACCAGGCCCTTAGATCTGGTATGGATTTTAAGGGTAACCCCCCTACGCCGAAAAAACGGTGTGGGGGTCCCCCCCAAATCCATACCAGACCCTTATCCGAGCATGCAGCCCGGCCAGGAAAGGGGGTGGGGACGAGCGAGCGCCCCCCTCCTGAGCCGTACCAGGCCGCATGAACTCAACATGGGGGGTGGGGGGGTGGGTGCTTTGGGGTAGGGGGGCCCTGTGGCCCCCCCCACCCCAAAGCACCTTGTCCCCATGTTGATGAGGACAAGGGCCTCTTCCCGACAACCCTGGCCGTTGGTTGTCGGGGTTTGCGGGCGGGGGGATTATCAGAATCCAGGAGCCCCCCTTAATAAGGGGGCCCCCAGATCCCGGCCCCCCCACCCTATGTGAATGAGTATGGGGTACAGCGTACCCCTACCCATTGACCTAGGGGAAAAAGTGTCAATAAATAAAACACACTACACAGGTTTTAAAATTAATTTATTAGGCAGCTCCGGGGTCTTCTTCCGACTTCGGGGGTCTTCTGCCAACTTCGGGGGTCTCTCAGGTCTCTTATCCCTCTCTCCGGTGTCGTCTCCGCGCTCTCTGGTTCTTCTCCGGTGCTTTCTTCCTTCTACCGGGCTCCTCCGCTATCTTCTGCTCTTTTGCCGCTCTTTTGCTAGCGGAGGAGCCCGGCCATCTGGATCGTCTTCTTCCCTCTTCTCTTCCAGAGATGTTGACACGACGCTCTCTCCGGCTGTAATGCTGTTTGTGCGCTCTGCTATGACTTATGTAGGTGGTGACTCCGCCCCCTATGACATCACAGTCCCGGGGCATGCTGGGACTGTGAGGTCATAAGGGGGCATGGTCATAGGATGACATGACCACGCCCCCTTATGACCTCACAGTCCCAGCATGCCCCGGGACTGTGATGTCATAGGGGGCGGGGTCATCACCTATATTATTCATAGCAGAGTGCACAGACAGCATTACAGCCGGAGAGAGTGTCGTGTCAACATCTCTGGCAGAGAAGAGGGAAGAAGACGATCCAGATGTCTGGGCTCCTCCGCTAGCAAAAGAGCGGCAAAAGAGCAGAAGATAGCGGAGGAGCCCGGCAGAAGGAAGAAGGCACCGGAGAAGAACCAGAGAGCGCGGAGACGACACCGGAGAGAGGGAGAAGACGCCGGAGAGACCCCCGGGGTCGGAAGAAGACCCCCCCGAAGTCGGAAGAAGACCCCCGGAGCAACCTAATAAATTACTTTAAAAACCTGAGTACTGTGTTTTTTCTTGACACTTTTTTCCCCTAGGTGAATGGGTGGGGGTACCATGTACCCCATACTCATTCACAAAGGGTGGGGGGCTGGGATCTAGGGGCCCCCTTATTAAAGGGGGCTCCCGGATTCCGACAAGCCCCCGCCCGCAGACCCCGAAAACCAACGGCTAGGGTTGTCAGGAGGAGCACCTTGTCCTCATCAACATAGGGACAAGGTGCTTTGGGGTGGGGGGGCCGCAGGGCGCCCCCTCCCCCAAAGCACCCACCCCACATGTTGAGGGCATGCGGCCTAGTACGCCTCAGGAGGGGGGGGGGGCGCTCGCTCGTCCCCACCCACTTTCCTGACCGGCCGGACTGCGTGCTCGGATAAGGGTCTGGTATGGATTTTGGGGGGACCCCACGCCGTTTTTTCGGCGTAGGGGGTTCCCCTTGAAATCCATACCAGACCCAAGGGCCTGGTATTCCCCCAGAGGGGAATTCCCCCTTGCGCTGGCCGCAATAGGAAAATGTGTTTTTCCTATTGCAGTCAGTGCGAGATGTACAGTACCCTGTCGCCGAGAACTAGCGCGATGGGTTCACGCTAGAAACATTCTCGCGGACGTGTACTGTAGTTTGTACAAAAGTCCGATGGTTTTTTGTACACATGATCGGACTTCGCTCCATCGGACTTTTGTTGCCGGAATGTTTGTCCGTTCGCACAGCCAACAAAAATCCGATGGAAACAGAAAAAGTTTGTCCGATGGAGCGTACACACGGTCGGATGTTGCTCCAAAACAGCTAATTTGCATGTTTGTTGTCAAAAAGTCCGATCGTGTGTATGGGCCTTTACACTGACATGATTGCATGGTGTTTGCACTAATAGGGATAATTTCTTCTTTCTTCCCTTCTTTGCCCACAGGGGGGTATATCTATTCATAAACACATTTTTAATCACCCCCATGAGACAGCTAGGAAGGTAGCGCCAATTACCCCAACTTATCTGGTTTTATTCTTTGTAAGTTCTTGCTGGGAACTGAATAGGGGAGGCTGCACTTATACTATCCTGAGCGCAGAGCTTATCTCTAGCCTTAAGGGTTAAGTTACAAAAATAAATATGAACAACAGCTTTATCAGTGCAGCCTCACCAGTGCCCATGAATTCAGCCTCACCAGTGCCCATTAATGCAGCCTCACCTGTGCCCATCGATGTAGTGTGACCAGTGCCCATTAATGCAGCCTCACCAGTGCCCATCAATGCAGCCTCACCTGTGCCCATCGATGTGTTCTGTCTGTCACAGGTGCCGGGTCAGGAGGCAGGACTGTGTGTGACCATGAGCAGACGGCAATTCAAATGTAAGCTGTTACAGCGGGCAATCCCCGCTCTGTGATCCTGCCAGCTCTCCTCTTCCTCCACTCTCTCTTCTCCTGGGGGCGATCGCTGGGAGAACAGCTCCCATTCAACCCTGCCTGCTGGCGGTGCTCGCCCCTCCCGCTCAAAGGCAACCCACGCCTGCCAGAAACCATTTTCCACTCGCAAAATGCGTGTGGAAAATTTGAGGGCTGCTCTAAGATATGGAAATTACGGTAAGTCAAAATTATTTTTATCTTAATCATACAGTAAAGGACACAGGCACATTATTCATGCACCATGGTACATCCCCAAGCTATAAATACAAAGGGTGGGGAATAACTAGGCAATTAGAACTGGCCCCCAAAAAAACAGGGGTCAAGGACCCAATTTTAAAGTGCTGCTGCAAGAACCTTGTGGCTAAAAACTGCATCCGCAGAGGATTGAACATCTACCTGGGAAAACTTTGAGAACATATACACAACAGACCCGGTAGTGGACTTACACAAATAGGTAACAGAGGCTTGGTGCCTAAAGACTGAGGATACTCCTACAGATCTGGTGGAGTGGGTGCACAACAACTCAGAAGAAGGTTTTTGTTTAAGAGCATAAGCTCTAGCAATCAAGTTCCTTATCGACCGTAAAATAGCAGATTTTGAACTGCTAAGGCAGTAGAAGTTTAAGTTCTGTCTTTTTGGTCTGTCTTTTAAAACCACTGACTGAACCATAGGTCAGGGACATCTGTGATCCAGAGAGATGCAAACTGTAATGCCCCGTACACACGGTCGGATTTTCCGATGGAAAATGTCCGATCGGAGCGTGATGTCGGAAATTCCGACTGTGTGTGGGCTCCATCGGACATTTTCCATCGGATTTTCCGACACACAAAGTTTGATAGCAGGCTATAAAATTTTCCAACAACAAAATCCGATCGCGTCAATTCCGACCGTGTGTGGCCTGTTCCGACACACAAAGTGCCATACATGCTCAGAAGAAATTCCGACAAAATTAGCGTTCGCAATGGATACAGCACTTTCGTCACGCTACAATGTTAAAAATGGTTTAATACAGCGCACTCTCTTCTTCTTTATAATGTGAGAAGAATGAAGTAGTTTTGCTGCTCATATTCACACACACTTCTCACAAACTTCTTTCTTTGTTTTTTATTGGGATTACCTGAATATATTTTTATTTGTCACATCTGACATATATATATTTTTTTTTTTTAAAGCCATTATTATTTTAGATTTTATGTTTGTATTTTTTCAAAGGCTGATCTTTGTTTATTGTTATTTTTAATTTTACTCCAGAATATTTTTGTGTGTGTTTTGTGTGTCAAGTTACCACAACACCATTGATATCTTTTATTATTGAAGCTCAAGGAGATTGTTTGGTGTTGGTGTCCCTTGTTAATTTCACATTGTATATTTGAAATGTACCTGAATCCTCACAAACAAACTGTCCTTTTTGAAGTAAAACACACATAGGCAAGTATAATTCAAACCAAAATTCCTTTATTAAGGGCTCAGAACCAAACAAAGAGGGAGGCAGCGCTGGAGAAACAGCAGAAATTAGCGAAGCCTTGGACCCCCCAGGGCAGACATCAATTCTTAAACATCAAAATTGGTGGCCTGAGGAGCCCATATGTAAGGGAGTGCAGTCTGGTCCAGAAGTCCCAGAGATCCGGAAAGCAGCAGATGACATCTGTGTCCCCAGGCTGTGGTACCACAAGAGGCTGCATCTTTTGCCAGACCAGACTGGATCCAGGGTCCTCACTTTCTGGTCTTCCTTCCACGCTTCCTTCCTGGCTGTGGCTCTGCTGTTGGAGATGTGGCAGGAGGAGGAGTAGGACCTGGAGGAGGAGGAGGACTACTAGGGCCTGGAGGAGAAGGAGGAGGAGGACCTGGAGGAGGAGGACCATGTGTGAGGTCACAAAGGTGTGTATCAGATATTATTTGGGCCCTCAACCCCTTATTGAGAGCCTCCAACATTAAGGACTCACACATGAGTTGTTGGCCCTCCTCCATCCGCTGCATTTTACAGGCAATGATGGCAGCGAAGTCCTCCTCCATGGTGTGTGGTGCTCCCAGGGCCTCTGTAGCCTTCCAAAAGAGGCCTATGGCAGCCTCCTCTAGGGCACTCCTCCTCCTGCCACTTTCTCTTTGCAGGTGTAGGAGAGGGACCTGCAGATCAGGCAGCCTGCTCGGCCCGGCCACCTCCTGGCTGAGACTTCCCTGTGTATGAAAAAGGGACATGGTTTTAGTTTTTGCATCATCAATCACAATCATAAATTCGTACTCCAAACTAACATATAGTTAACATCATTGATTGGACAACCAGAAATATTTAGAGGAATGCTATACCTGGCTCAATCTGGGCTCCTACACATGTTGTTGCCTGGAAGGCCCAGGTTGGGCGTCAGAAGCCTCAGCTGGGGGGGAAGGAAGCGTGGAAGTAAGACTGGAGAGTGATGACCTGGGTTCAGTCTGGCCTGCCAGAAAATGCAGCCTGTCATAGTACCACATCCTGGGGACATAGGTGTCATCTGCTGCTCCGGATCTCTGCGAATCCTGGACTTTCTGGCGCTCCCTTAAATATGTGCTCCTCAGGCCACCAATTAGGATCTTCAAATATGTGATGTCTGCCGTGGGGATCACCTGCTTCACAATTTCCAACAATTGATCCAGCGCTGCCTTCCTCTTTGTTTGATTCCTGTAATGTGGGTGGTTGATCTCCCACAGACAAGGCAGCTCCCTGAACATGTCAATGAATATTGCCATGAAGTCAGTATCTTTAAAGAGATCCATTTTCACTGCAAGACACAACACAAGACAAACCCTAATGTCAGGTCAAACTCTCCTAATCTTGTTACAATATAGGCCTCAATGTAGAAGCAGTATAGGCACAAGTATGTCTCTTACCTTCGTTCTTACGATCGGCGCCTCCAATGCTCCTTTCTCCGCTCACAGATCGTACGTAATACGCACGCGTGGTACGCTTTATACACACTGCGCATGCGTGTAACTCCGCCCGCCCCTGACGTTCTTTCTAGTCTATTCCCCGCCCCTTTTCGTTCTGCGCAGTGGGGGAAGAGCACATGGCGGATACACAGCAGGTGCGTGCTAATTACCGGAACGAGGAGGAGGAGGAGGAAAGCCCGGATCCGGACACGTCCCGATCCAGAAGGAGATTTAAGGCCTCAAATATGTCCTTTGGGGAGATGTTGGAGATGGTCGACATCCTGAAGAAGGCCGACTATGACGGGAAGTATGGACCTTACCCCAACCCCAATGTCCGAAAGGCCAAGATCATGGCGAAAGTAGTCAAGAGTCTGCACCGGCATTTCGGGGTACGACGATCGAAAGATCAGCTCAGGAAGCGGTGGTCGGACCTCAAATTACGAGAACATGAGCAGTACAGAAAGATCCGGAGAGTGCTGCAAAAAAGTAAGTAGTTGTGCTGTGTTCCTATTCTTTATGTTTATTACGTTCGTGCTGCTCCATGTGCTTTTCTTAAAAGTGTACATTTTAAAATGTCAACTTTCATGTTCATGGGCACATTATGCGTTCGTATCAAACATTTTTCTTTCGGACTATAAAACATCATTGTTTTGGCCATATGCATTTGGCCACATTTTTTACGCCCTACTTGTATGAAACTAATTTGGTGGTGTAGATGGCTTTGTTACTAGAATGAAATGCAAACTAGATTCTGTGTAAGGAGAGGACACTGAGCAGCTGTTTTCACATCTGGACACTGGAGCACTAGTGTGGGACACCAGAACACCATTTTTATTAGGGGGGGCCACACAGGTGCTCCAGTGTATACTATAGGGGGGTCTCCATCTGTGAAGCTTGTACCAAACAGGTAAAGTATTGCAGCTTGACAAAGGACACTGAAAATGCTACATCTTGGAACTCTGCTAAAATTGACAATTGTACCCCACTTCCAAGCAATGTTTCCTATTTATAGTTCTGCCATCAAATATCTGTGTGCTAAGTATAGCATTTTTGTTTTACATAGGGGAGAAAAGACTCGGAGGACACCCCTCATCCGAGGAGACCACAGACCCCCCCCCCTGGAAGAAGGGGAAATACCCCCAACCCAAGAAGAGCAGGAGGAAGAAGATGTGGTGGAACTAGTCACCACAACAGGTGAGTGTCTGCGACCACAGGCTCAGGTAAGAGATGGATGCCGGCATATTTTTGATACCTGTTTTTGTTTTGCTCTTTTTAGGTGATCGTGATGTTGTGGATCCAGACCCTTTCACATCAGAAAGTGCCCAGATCCTGATCGGGGAGATCATGGGGTGTAATTTACAATTGGAAAACCTCAAGAAAAACATCAATGATGTTATCCAAAAAAATAAGAACATCATTAATGTTTTGGGGCGAGTTTAAAACCCCTCAAAATCACTTTCTTCTTTTGTGTTCTACAAATTTTAAAATGTTTTAGCGATTTTTCTAAAAGCTAAATTTGGAGGATGCACACAGTGTGCCAACATGTGCTATCTGCCATCACGGGAGATCAATGGACGCGTTTTGGGGGTGCAACGCCTTCCTCAATAATAAAGTAGCTGCGAGGAAGGGGTTTCTCCCCCAAAACACGTCCCTTGATCCTCCGTGATGGTAGCTAGCACATATTGACATTCGTAAATTGGTGTGCATCTTCCAAATTTGGCTTTTCCTGGGGTGACTTCACCCCATCTGAACGCAATATCAAACACAGTTCCTAAATACTCATGTCTGATATTGCCTTCAAGTTCTACCAAATGTGAACTTTGTAAGTTCCAAGATTTGTGTCTTTCTTGTTGGTTCTACACATGCCTGTTTTATCTTAAATGGACATTTCGATTTGTGATAATGCAACCCCAAAAATTGTTATACAACAAACATGTTGGTTTGTTTTAAAAACCTTTTCTAAATGCACATGTGATTGTGCAGGTATTAAAATGATTGTTAATGAAGAATGTGTGGATTATTGTGTCAACGCTAAAACACTTTGGTGGTGATGTAATTGGTGTTTTCTGTGAAAATGGGGGTTATTTCCTAAGGGCAAATCCTCTTTGCACTACAAGTGCAGTTTCAGTGCAGTTGCAAGTGCACTTGTAGTGCAAAGTGTCTTTGCCTTTAGTAAATAACACCCAACAGTGCTTTGTATAAGGTTACACAATCACGCCATTTTCAGGACTCCACACATTTCTGACAGGGTCAGGTAAAACAAACACAAGCAGGAAATGTCACCAAAGATTTGGTTATTTTTTTTTTATTTGATAAAGGCTTCACAAATTGTCTGGCATATTGATGGCCCCCCTACCCGCAAAGAACTCAAGGTATCTTAACCGGACATCACGGGCACTCAGGGAGGGCAAGCCAGGACGGCCACTTTCAAGCGCCGTCAGGATTGGTTCATTGATCATTCCGGCCTCAGGCCCAACTGAGCCAGCATAGTTGGCAGAATGTTTGCGTAAAAAGTTATGTAGAACACAGCGCGCCAGGATTAGATGATTAAGTTTATACTCCGCCATATGGATGAGTGTCAGAAATAGGCGGAACCGGCTGGCCATGATTCCAAATGTGTTCTCCACCACTCTTCTGGCTCTGGCCAGCCGGTAATTAAAAACCCTCTGTTCCGGGGTGAGGGTCCTCATCGGGAATGGCCGCATAAGATGGTCCCCCAGCGCAAAGGCTTCATCCGCAACGAAGAGGAATGGGAGTCCTTCCACATTGTCTTCTGGAGGTGGCAAGTCCAAGCTGCCATTCTGGAGACGCCTGTAAAACTCCGTCTGGGTGATGACTCCACCATCGGACATCCGGCCATTGTTCCCCACGTCCACATACAGGAACTCATAAGTAGCCGACACCACCGCCAACATCACAATACTATTGAACCCCTTGTAGTTGTAATAGTACGACCCCGAGTTAGGTGGTGGGACGATGTGGACGTGTTTCCCATCAATTGCCCCTCCGCAGTTAGGAAAGTCCCACCGCTGGGCAAAGTGGGAGGCGACAGTCTGCCATTCCTGTGGCGTGGAAGGAAACTGTTGAGGAAAAAAAAAACATTATTATTATTGCACATAACCATGGAAAGCAGATTATAGACACAAAACATTCTTGGCCAACATCCAGATCACATTTATTAAGGGGAGTTTTACAACACCAAAGTATAAGGTGCACCTATCATATTCCCCCTCCCACCCCCTCTCATGGGCCATTTCTAACATTATAGGGGGGGGGGGTAATCTTGGACAGGTAACCCTCTTCACTTCATTGAGAGATAAATGCCTAAATACAGGGTATTACTTGGAACAGCCCCTCCTAAGTTACACTATTGGCAGCCCACTGGACAGGTAAGAAGTGTCATAATACAAAGATATAAATACACATTGTACACATTAGAGCACATTTTGACATTCTGCTATTACCTATCAAGATAATAACAGGATACAAAAACTTGAAACAGTACCATTTGAAAGTATACAGGCAGGCCCTTGCACTACATGCTTTGGGGAATTCATTCATACATCTGACCACAAAAGAGATGGGTATAGTGTGTATGGGTTTGGCAAAGTCAGCAGATAGATGATTGAGGATAGATAGAGAATTGGTATCAGCTGACTTAGCAGTTGGGGGGAGGGAGGGTTAATAAAAATTATTTGGGGACACTACAAAAAAAGCCTCTGGCACTCTGCCTGAATTTAAAGCACAAATCACATTTAAAAACATTTTAGGGGGTGTTTGGGGTAAAGCACTACTATGGAGCTGATAAAATACATTGTTAAGTGACTACATGAGGTGAATATAGGGCAGGAGAGCATGCTGGGGAGGTTAGTGAAGGCAAATAGGTATGAAGGACAAAAAAAAAAAAGATTACATAAAAATCCAGCATGCATACGAACAAAGGGGACATTCACAGCATATTGCAATCATGGTAATTAGGGAATGAGGAAAGAAATACAATATATTAGCAAACATTCAATAAAATGTGATATTAAAGGATAAAAATCTTACCTTCATATACTCCTTCTGCAGGACCTGAATGATGGCAAAACAGGTCTCCGGGATAATGATCCCCAGAGCCTGGGGGGAGATACCTGTCGAGAACTTCAAGTCCTGCAGGCTTCTCCCTGTCGCCAAGTACCGCAGGGTAGCGACGAGCCTCTGCTCCGGAGTGATGGCTTGCCTCATGCAGGTATCCTGCCTGCTGATATAGGGGGTCAGCGAAGCCAACAAACGGTGAAATACGGGGTCCGTCATCCGGAGAAAGTTCCTGAAATCATCAGGATTATTCTCACGGATCTCACGGAGCAAAGGCATATGAGAGAACTGGTCACGCTGAAGCAACCAATTCTTGGTCCATGAACTCCTCCCCACCCTGTTCATGGACTGGACTTGTGTCAAGGTCAGAACCCCAACACCAAGCCCCCGCACAGCACGAACTCTACGAGGAGTACGTACACGAAACATGGCTAGAAAACGGTCGGTTGCTCAGAACGAAGTAACAGAACGCTCTGAAGAACAGCAAGGCCTGTGAAGAGCGACCTGAAAAACAGCAACGAGCGGGCAAGATCGCACAGAAAACTCCAATACGAACATACTGCATGCACTGAAGAGCAGATACAAACCCACAAGCACAATCTGAACCGCAGAAAACGATCTGAAAGCCACGAGTCTGAAAAAGCACGAATCGTCTCTCACCAAACTTTTACTAACACGAGATTAGCAAAAGGAGCCCAAAGGGTGCCGCGCTTGGTTCTGAACTGGCCTTTTCTAGTCTTGTCGTACGTGGTGTACGTGACCGCGTGGTTGGCGATGGGAAATTCCGACAACTTTGTGCGACCGTGTGTACGCGAAACAAGTTTGAGCCAACATCCGTCGGAAAAAATCCTAGGATTTTGTTGTCGGAATGTCCGATCAATGTCCGACCGTGTGTACGGGGCATAACACACGGCCCCCCACTCTTAGGAGTGAGGGTGCCCCTTTAATACGAAGAGGGGCAGATTTTTAGGGTCGCCAATTGGTCCTCTGTTCCCACATTCTCCAAATTCTACCAGACAGAAGTCCAGGCCTCGTCTGATGCCAGCTTTGGCCGCAAGGTGCTTCAAGCCGTTTTCTGAGCATTTGTTCGGATTCTTTAAACCCTAGCTTTTCTTCTGGGCCTATTGGCTGTTCTAGTTACTAAGGTATTGCCCACCCCTCAGTTTTATTGCTTGGGTACGCCCCATGAGCTATGAATACAAGTTCTGTGTCCTGTACTTCAGTGGCGTAGCGTGGGTTGCCAGTACCCGGGGCTAGGCATATAATGTGCACCCCCTAACCTGCGGACTTTTAGCACTCCCCAAGTCTCTTCAAATAGAATAGTACTGACCTACCTGATTCCTATACTGACCACTACACTAACCTACTTGATTTCAACACTGACCAACCTGATTCCTTTACTGACCATTACACACTACACTGTCCACTATACTATACTGTCCATTACACTGAGAACTACACTGACCACTATACTATACCGTCCACTACACTACACTGTCCACTACACTGAGAACTACACTGTCCACTACACTACACTGAGAACTACACTGACCACCACACTACACTGACCACCACACTACACTGACCACTATACTACATTGACTACCACACTACACTGACCACTATACTATACTGTCCACTACACTGAGAACTACAGTGACCACTACACTACACTGACCACTATACTGCCCACTATATTATACTGTCCACTACACTGTTCACTACACTGACCACTACACTATACTGTCCACTACACTGACCACTATACTGTCCACTACACTGACCACAATACTATACTGTCCACTACACTATACTGACCACCATACTACACTACACTGCCCGCTATACTGTCCACTATACTACACTAACCACCATACTACACGAACTGAACCACCATACTGCACTAACTGAACCACCATATTACACTAACTGAACCACCATATTACACTAACTGAACCACCATATTACACTAACTGAACCACCATACTACACTAACTGAACCACCATACTACACTAACTGAACCACCATACTACACTAACTGAACCACCATACTACACTAACTGACCACTATACTACACTAACTGAACCACCATACTACACTAACTGACCACTATACTACACTAACTGAACTACCATACTACACTAACTGACCACTATACTACACTAACTGAACCACCATACTACACCAACTGAACCACCATACTACACTAACTGACCACCATACTACATTAACTGACCACTATACTACACTAACTGAACCACCATACTACACTAACTGACCACTATACTACACTAACTGAACCACCATACTACACTAACTGACCATCATACTACACTGACCACTATACTATACTGTCCACTACACTACACTGACCACTATACTATCCACTACACTACACTGACCACTATACTATACTGTCCACTACACTGACCACTATACTGTCCACTACACTACACTTCCCACTATACTATACTGTCCACTACACTGACCACTACACTACACTGTCCACTACACTATACTGACCACCATACTGCACTACACTGACCGCTGTACTGTCCACTATACTACACTGACCACCATACTACACTAACTGGACCACCATACTACACTAACTGACCACTATACTACAACTGAACCACCATATTACACTAACTGAACCACCATACTACACTAACTGACCACCGTACTACACTAACTGACCACCGTACTACACTAACTGACCACCGTACTACACTAACTGAACCACCATACTACACTAACTGACCACTATACTACACTGACCACTATACTATACTGTCCACTACACTACACTGACCACTATACTATACTGTCCACTACACTACACTGACCACTATACTGTCCACTACACTACACTGCCCACTATACTATACTGTCCACTACACTGAGAACTACACTACACTGACCACTACACTGCACTGTCCACTACACTGACCACTATACTGTCCACTACACTATACTGACCACCATACTACACTACACTGACCGCTATACTGTCCACTATACTACACTGACCACCATATTACACTAACTAAACCACCATACTACACTAACTGACCACTATGCTACACTAACTGAACCACCATACTACACTACTGACCACCGTACTACACTACCTGAACCACTATACTACACTGACCACCATACTACACTAACTGACCATTATACTACACTAACTGACCACCATACTACACTAACTAAACCACCATACTACACTACACTGACCACCATACTACACTACACTGACCACCCTACTACACTAACTGAACCACCATACTACACTAACTAAACCACCATACTACACTAACTAAACCACCATACTACACTAACTAAACCACCATACTACACTAACTGACCACCATACTACACTGACCACTATACTACACTAACTGACCACCATACTACACTAACTGACTTTCTCTCTCTCTCCCCCCTCCCCCCGGGGCCAGTAACATGACTCTCACAAGGGAGTCTCACTCACCTTCGTGTCTGGCTGGCCTGCATCAATCCGGAGGAGGAGGAGACAGCGGCGGCTCACAATGCTTCTCTCCCCCGTGCTCTAGCTGCCACGTTCAGTGTCCGGCGCAGCACACTGTGATAGGGCGTATGAGGGTTATGTGCGGAGGCGGGACTTCAGGATTGAATGCGGACAGGCCAGTTCTACGCCTCACATGACCCCCATATGCCCAATTACAGGGCGCCGGACACTGAACGTGGCAGCCGAAGCGCAGGGGACACAGGAATTTAAAATTAGGAGGAGGCAGCCAGTGACACATACCGGCGCCCCCCTAAATGTCGCGCCCAGGGCCATGGCACCCCCTGCACCCCCCACGCTACGCCACTGCTGTACTTTATGATTACTACAACAGGAATTTTGACTTACCTGTAAATCTCTTATCTTGGAGGTCCCTTCCCTTTGTGTCTTGATTACCTTATTGCTTGCTAAAACAAACTGGAGCCTCACATTGTGAATTGAGTTCTATGGATACACTCTAGGGATGGTCCTAGAAAAAGATTTTGCCATTGTCCAATCACCTGATGGTAGCAACATATAACCCATGGTCTATGAATACTAGTCTAGAGAGGCCCGAAATGAAAAATGACTAAAAATGAGGGATAGTGTAGGGCCGGACATGACAGTGTGTCCAAGGGAGACACAGATGGGGTTAATGTGAGATAGTAGGGGGAGTGGTAGAAAAAGGGTGTAGCGCTGACAACTGTTGTTTCTAGCTCTATGTGTGTTATTCAGTACAATAGTTGTGTTAGTGCCATCTTGTGGACAATTGATAGAGTGCAATAAGTTTACGTCCCAGGATTAAGTAACACGGAAGTGATTTATTGTTTACTTTGGAACTGTAGCTCTGACCCACCCACAATGCTCCTTGACAAAGTCAGAACTGAACTGCATTGTGGGGGGATATAAAAGGGTAAGCAGCGGCCATTTTAGGTCTCTTGTGCCTGGGACGCGTGGCCTGCCAGCAGTATTCTGTGGGTGTGTGTGTGTCCCACAGGGTTGCGGCCTACTTGGCGAAGGAGCAGAGCAGCTATAGTATCCTGCCATCGCATCGTAGTGAGCTGGACAAGAGACGGTATTGTTTTGGAAGACCCGTGGGGAGGTAACCGAGGACTCCCGGTCGTTTGTGACGGAACAGTGTGACGGCGTGGTGGTGCCTCTTTACGGAACTGAGAACTGCTGAACCGGAGACATCCACCTGCCTGGATCCCGTGTGGTGAGAGGGTTGTTACCCAGAAGTTTAATTGAGTATTACACACACAACTTTAGAACTGTACAGAGTGTTGCTGGGACTGATTGGCCCACGGAAACAAGTTAAGTCTGAGAGCATTACATCCAGATAGACTTCAGCGTTCAAGAGCGGATGTTAGATGTTTTGTTTCTTCATATAAAGACACCTAGTCATTTGGATTACAATTGTTTTAGTGTGTTATACTACACTACATAGCACACAGGAGGAACCCCCTATACGGATTGCAATTATAAAAGCCTGAAGACGTCTGGACTGCCTTTTTCATTGCAGGGCCCTGCATTTCAGTATAGTGACTTTAAGGCCTAGATTAAGGGGAGCTCCCAGGTATAGGTTCATACCAATATATATATTTCTGTGATTGTCATTGATTGTCATATCATTCCTTATACTATCGCACTACGTTGGTGTGATAGTATATTTATTGAAATAACTCTTTATATAAATATATTACTTATTCAAAGAAAGAAGTTATTTTGGGTCATTATTGAAGTTTGTGTGCAGTGTTGTCATTTCTCCTACAGGTGGAGTTACCAGTACCCAGTACCAGAGGTAATCCTAATTGTAAGTGTATATTGTGGGTTAAAGCTAATGCTCATATTATTTCAACACTGCACTACAGTTGTGTTAAGGGGAGTGAACAATTTAAGAAGGGTGTAGAGCAAAGAGGACAGGCCCGCTTAAACCAGCAGCTCCACTGTGAGTATTGCTACATGTGGGGGCTCGTCCGGGATCACTGTCACTCTAAAGCCAAGCACCCTCTTAATAACCCTAGAATGGATCCCCTCACTGCCGCACAGTGGTGTGAGGCAGAAGGCGTCTGCTCAGAAGCGAGCGTAGCCATGGAACTCTGGGGAGATATCTGGGAGAAGGAACACATTAACCAAGTGGTGAAAACACTATCCCCAGGACAAAGAGCCAAGGTGGTCACAGTAAGGCCTGATCCTGAGACATGCCGCACCTATGCCTTATTAGAATGGAGAAAGGGAGTTCCGGAAAACTTCAAGGGTGAAAGTGTTGAACTCGCTGACAAGACAAAATTTCACCTGACCCACCCAAAAGAGCAGGGGGAGGATCCTGCCACCTTCTCTCAGATGAGTTTAACAAGAGTCAGGGGTCCATCACAGTCAGCACCGGCTGCAATTGAGCCCAAACTCATCACAGCCCTTGGAAACTTGGTGTCCCAGTGTCAGAAAGGGAGCCCAACCTATTCAGGGATTGGGTACCGAAAACTGGGCATCTTCTCAGGCCAACGGCCTGTACCCAAAAGGAGAAGATACTTTTGAAGAGTGGTTGGAACAGACCACGCAGGTGCTGGATGAGTGGGACATCCCTGAAACACAGAAGAAGCAGCGGATCACTGAAAGTCTCAAGGGGCCTGCTTCCGAGGCCATTCGAAATTTAAAGCTCAGCAAACAGAACTGTGTAGCCCAAGACTATTTAGATATCCTGCAAGATGTGTTTGGATGTACTGAAAAGGTTTCCGACCTAATTTACCAATTAGAACACACCTATCAGGAAACTGGAGAGAAGTTATCAGAATATATGAGACGGCTGGACAAGTTCATCCACCAGATATTACTGAAGAAGGGAATAGACCCTTGTAAGGTGGATGAGATTCGAGCCAAACAAGTTCTGAGAGGTGCACAGCCTTTGGACCCCATCACCCTCCAGTTAAGAATCCGCCAAGATGGAGGCATATTGAAGTACCCAGATCTGATTCGGATTGTAAGGGAAGAAGAAGCTATCCTAGAAAGGAAGAAGGAGAACATTCAAGAACCAAAGCACACTGTTGGAGTCCGAACAGTTAATGTGAAGGAGGATGATCCCCAGATTGAGCTTTTTAAGACTCAGGTGAGTCAGTTGATGGAAATGATGGTTTTGCTGAGCACGAGACCCCCAAATCTGCCCAGTGAAGAAGCAGAAAAATTGAAGAGAGTACCAGACTCCACCTTCAGAAGCCGTTCTGGACGTTGTTTCAACTGTGGAGGGGTTGGACACTTCGGGAACGTGTGCCCAAGTCCAAGAGCAGCACTGCAACGTCAAAAGCCGGTGGAAAACTTCAAAGGGCCCCAGTGAAGGAGTCAGCTGGGCGCCCTGTAACTGTTGTCAACTCCAACAAAACCCAAGTTCCCAAAGTTTTGAGAGAAGGAGGAAGAATGAAGCTGAGGAAGCGTCCATGCAAACGAGGAGCCAGGATGCGCTCTAGTAGGCAGGAGAAGCCGAAACCTCAGGGTGAATTTACCCACAACTTAGTGGGACCCTCCCTGATCATCCCAATCCAGGTAGAGGGAATCTACACCAAGGCACTGTTGGATACCGGAGCCCAAGTGAGCTTACTATACAAAGATTTCAACATGAAGCATCTTAAACATCTGCCCCTGCAAAAGTTGGAGGAATTGGAGATATGGGGTTTAAGTACCCAGAACTTCCCCAATGAAGAATATATCCCTATCAAACTCACCTTTGATCCAAGTGTGGCTGGAAAGGCAGAGACTTTCGACACCCTGGCAGTTGTGTGTCCCCAGCCCCCTGGGGCCCACAAAAGTTTCCTCATCATCGGCACAAACACTGATCTGGTCAGAAGACTCCTGATACCCCTTGTACAGAAGGAAAGTGACCCGGCCATGAAGGTACATCCCATGCTAACCCAAGTGTACAAGGACATGGTATATGAGCAGAAGGCCCCAGCAGAAGGAGTGGGAAAAGTTTGGCGTTTAGACCGAGGTGAACAACTACTAAAACCAGGTGAAGTGGTGTGCATGAGGGCCTCTGTTAAGTTGAGCTGGAGACAACCTGGTCCTTTCATTGTCTTAGAAACGGACACCCAGGAAGAGAATGTGGGCCTGGAGATACTTCCAAAAGTGTTATCGACTAAGGCACTTAAGAGGAGCAGAGGGAGAATCTCAGTCAGTGTTCGGAACACGACAGCCTTGCCTGTGAAGGTACCAGCAAGAATGCTGCTTGGGCAGGCGAACCAAGCAACCCCAGTTTCCCTAAGAGATGTAAAGAGAAGCCCCGAAGAGGAGATTCCCATAGAGAATTTCTACCCAAAAAACACCTCTCTTACGCCTGCTTGGATGGAGAGGGCCAAAGCCCAGCTCATGAGATGGAAGGAAGTTTTTCTCAAAGAGTGAGTTTGACGTGGGGTATGCAAAAAGTGCAGAGCACAAGATCTGGCTGGAAGAAGACAAACCCTTCCGGGAAAGGGTAAGGAGAATCCCATTGGGGGACCTTGAAGACCTCCGAGAACAGCTGGCTGAGCTAAAAAGGACTGGGATTATCAAAGAGTCCAGGAGTCCATATGCCTCTCCAATAGTGGTGGTGAGGAAGAAAAATGGGTCACTCCGGCTGTGTATCGACTACAGGACTCTGAAACGACGGACCATCCCAGATCGATACACTACCCCCATATAGAAGATGCCTACAGAGCTTGTCAGGGGCGAAGTGGTTTAGTGTCTTAGATCTGAAGAGTGGCTATTACCAGATCCCCATGAGTCCTGAGGATAAGGAGGAGAAGACTGCTTTCATCACCCCCGTGGGGTTCTATGAATTCAACCGGATGCCACAAGGTCTGTCTGGGGCCCCAGCAACTTTCCAGCGGCTCATGGAGAAGACAGTAGGCGACATGAATTTGATTGAGGTCTTAGTGTACTTAGACAATATCATTGTGTTTGGCCGAACTATTGAAGAGCATGAAGAGCGACTGGAAAAAGTTCTAAAGAGGTTACATGAAGAGGGTTTGAAACTTTCAATGGAGAAGTGTCAATTCTACCAGTCTTCAGTGAACTATCTGGGGCACATTGTGTCTGAAGAAAGGATAGCAACTGATCCTGAGAAATTGGAAGCTGTTACCTCTTGGCCAAGGCCCACAAATGTAACCAAGCTCAGGTCCTTGCTAGGATTCTGCTCCTACTACCGGAGGTTTGTGGAGGGGTTCCCAAAAATAGCCCACCCACTTACAGAGTTACTAAAGAATCAGGAAGAGGCTGATGAGGATTCGGAGAAACCTAGGAGACAAAAAGAAGGGCCCCGGAAGAAATAGGAATCTATTCTGGATCAGTGGACTCAGGAATGTGAGGAGATATTCAGTCTATTGAAGAAGAGTCTTACAACTGCTCCAGTGTTAGCTTATGCGGATCCTACCAAGCCCTATGAACTGCACGTGGATGCCAGCCGAGATGGGCTGGGCGGAGTGCTCTATCAGGATCACAATGGACAATTAAGGCCTGTTGCTTATGTGAGCCGAAGCTTGTCTCCTGCTGAGAAGAACTACCCAACTCATAAACTTGAGTTTCTGGCCTTGAAGTGGGTTGTGGTAGACAAGCTGAGGGATTATCTTTATGGTGCCGAATTTGTAGTGAAAACAGATAACAACCACCTCACATATTTATTCACCACCGCAAAATAGGCCATAGGTGGTTGGCTGCTCTCTCAACATTCTCCTTCAGCCTGAAATACAGACCGGGAGCTGGCAACAGAGATGCAGATGTGCTGTCAAGAAGACCCCACAGTCCCCTGAGCTCCCAAGAGGATTGGACGCAACTTACCCCAGATGGGGTAAGAGCCCTTTGTGAAGGAGCCGTCAAGCAGGAGAAAGGTGGAGCCAGAGCTGAAGAGATTGGAGTGACTATGGCAGGAGTACCCAGGTATTACTGCAATGTCTCCCAGATTGCTGCAGAGGGTTTACCTAAATTATCAAGGAAAGATCTTAGGAAAGATCAACAAGAGGATCCACTCTGCAGCCTGATGTTGGAAGCTCTGGAGGGTAAACACCCTGACCTACTTTTGAAAAGCGCCCAAAAAAGAAGCTCTACTGTTACACAAAGAGTGGAATCGGTTGCAGTTGTTGCAAGGGGTGGTCTACCGAAGGGGCCCCTCTGAAGTTTCGGAGGAGAAATGGCAATTATTGCTGCCAGAGAAGCACAGAGAGACAGTGTTAATCGCTCTACATGATTGTCATGGACATTTGGGGCCAGAACAGAAAGAACTCTTCAATTGATAAGAGATAGATTCTACTGGCCTTACATGAGGAAAGAAGTGGAGAGTTACTGTCACTCCTGCCATAGGTGTATCCAGAGAAAGACTTTGCCACAACGGGCAGCCCCAATGGGACATTTATCAAGCCAAGGCCCCATGGATCTAGTTTGCATAGACTTCCTGTGTTTAGAATCTGACTTGAGTGGGCAAGGAAATATTCTGGTAGTCACAGACCATTTTACCAGATATGCTCAAGCTTTCTCCACAAAAGATCAGAAGGCAGTCACAGTAGCAAAGACATTAGTGGAGAAATTCTTTGTCCACTATGGCTTACCACAGAGGATCCACTCAGACCAGGGGAGGGACTTTGAGAGTACACTCATCAGGAGGTTGCTGGATCTACTGGGGATAAAAAAATCCAGAACTACACCCTATCATCCGCAAGGAGACCCTCAGCCGGAGAGGTTTAATAGAACTCTTCTTAATATGTTGGGGACATTAACCTCCGAGCAAAAGCCCAACTGGAGTAAGCATATTGCCGCTTTAGTACATGCATACAACAGCACCAAGAGTGACGTCACAGGATATTCACCATATCGGCTGATGTTTGGACGTGAGGCTAGGTTACCAGTGGACTTGGCTTTTGGAACTTCTCTGGATCACACATCAGAAGCTTCCCATTGAGGATATGCAAATAGGTTGAGAAAGAGTCTGAAGGCTGCTTATGAGAAGGTCCGAACCATGTCGGAAAACCGGGAGAACAGGAATAAGAGAAACTTTGACCTTAAATTAAGGGTCCAAGATCTTCAACCAGGTGACCGAGTCTTACTAAGGAATTTTGGTGTTCCTGGCAAACACAAGTTGGCAAATCTATGGAGATCACAACCATACGTTGAGTGTAAACAGCTCCCAGGGCTCCCAGTATTTGAAATCAGGCCAGAAGGAAGTGATGGACCAACTAAAACTTGGCATCGGAATCACCTTTTGCCCCTTACTGATGCAGTCAGGATAATCCCCGAAGAGGAATTATCATCCACATCAGAAGTTGCACAACGGCCTATAACTAGGTCCCAGTCTGGTCTGGAACTTCAGCGACTGAAGACAATGAGGAGAGAGAGATGGACATTGGCTGGTTGTGGTCATCTAATATACCCGAAACTGAAGCGAGTGTTTCATCACCCACAGCTGAGGGAAGTAGTGAGGCCCTCAGGCCAGAAGCCCCAGAGTTTGTGCCATTGTCTGGAAGAGCGGAAGAGTGTTTATCTCCCACTGAAGTAGAAGAAAGTGGTGTCCAGCCAGAAATAGGGGACACACCAAAACAACAAAGGGAAAAGAGGAACATTCGCCCACCCAGTAGACTAACATACGATACATTGGGTGAGTGTTCTGAAACAAACCAAGATTACCAGTAAAAGGAACATTGATGAGCCTAGTTCCTGTAAGGTACCTGGTAGGAGAGCCTGACTGTAGGAGAAGACCTCTCATACAACGCTGGTTCAGGAGCCACTGGAGTGGGGACAGTGGTCTCCTGAGCGCAGTGGGGTAGGAGTGCCTGTATAGTCTCTGATGTGGAGGCAGAGATCCCTCCTGGGATGGCCGAGCTGCAGGTGAGTGGAGACTGGAATAGCAGTAACTTGACTCACTGGGTTGCAGGTGAGAGGAGACTGGAACGGCAGCAGGCTTGACACACTGGATGGCTGAGTTGCAGGTGAGAGCAGACTGGAGCGGCAGCAGGCTTGACACGCTGGAGGGAGAGATCACTGAAGCTGAAGCTGAAGGTGCAACAGCAAGTGAACAGTAGGCACAAGCAGAGTCAGACAGTCCGGGTCGGCAGGTAGCTGGCACAGGTAATAACGGCAGACTAGGCAGAGTCGGTAAACAGGCAGGGTTCGGCAACGGTAGCAAATACGGATAGAAGAGTAGTCAGACAAGCCGGATCGGGATAGGAGCAGGTCGGATGGTCAAACAAGCCGGGTCAAGATCAGGTAGCAGACAATCAGGATACGGGTCAACAGATTCACAGAGCTGAGACGAAGCAGCGACGTCCTCATGGAACAGGGGAACTTTTATGTGCTAAGATGGCGCCAAACCGGCGCTAACGCGAACGCGCGCGCACCCGCGCCGCGCACCCGCGCGCGCCCGAGCGCCGCGCTGATGCACAGCAGTTTGATGCTGTGTCCGAATGGAAGCGCGCCGACGCATAGGCGAACGCAAGTGTCCTGGACTGGTGCTGGTGGATCCCTGACATTGCCCCCCCCCAAGGGGCAGCCTCCGGATGCCCAACAACCTCTTCTTCTCAGGATGAGTAGAAAAATAAGCGCGCACTAGACGCCTGGCATGCACATTACTGTCCGGTTCCCATGAGTTACTTTCTGGGCCGTAGCCCTTCCACTTGATTAAGAACTGGTTTTGCCCTTGCCTTCTTCTACAATCGAGGATAGCCTCGACCTCAAATTCCTCACTGCCATCAACTACAACAGGTTCAGGGGGTCTTGTGCCCCTAGCAGGAAAGGGATCAGGTACAGCAGGTTTAAGCAGAGATACATGGAATACTGGATGAATTTTAAATGAATCAGGTAACGTCAACTCATAAGATACCTCATTGATTTTCCTTCTGACTGGAAAAGGACCCATGAATCTAGGTGCCAACTTCTTGGAAGGACATGCTAATTTGATGTTAACAGTAGAAAGCCATACCTGGTCGCCAATTTGCAAGTTCAGCTCCCCCCTTCTTTTCCGGTCGAAGATTCTCTTACCATCAGCCTGAGCCTTGGATACCGTTTCCTGTAGCAACCGGCTGTTGTGACTGAGGAACTCCACCGTACTTTGTACTGCTGGAACCGAAGACTCTGAAAGGAAATCAGGTAGAAAGGTTAGGTGAAAGCCATAATTGGCGTAAAAGGGAGATTGACCGGTGGCAGAATGTTTGGCATTGTTATAGGCAAATTCTGCTAAGGGTAATAGAGATACCCAATCATCTTGTGTGAATGATGTGAAGCATCTGATGTATTGTTCCAGGGTCTGATTAGTCCTCTCTGTCTGACCGTTTGTCTGAGGATGGTATGCCGAGGACAAAGCCAATTCAATTTTTAAGGTTTCACACAGGGATCTCCAGAAACGTGAAGTGAATTGAACCCCTCTATCAGAAACTATGTTTGCCGGTACTCCATGAAGTCTGATGATCTCCTTGATAAATATGCGAGCAGTTTCGGAGGCAGACGGGGTTCCCCTTAAAGGTAGAAAATGAGCCATTTTGGTTAGACGGTCTACAACTACAAAAATAGCTGAACATCCTTCGGAACATGGAAGTTCCACAATAAAGTCCATAGAAATCATTTTCCACGGTCTGTCGGGTACGGGCAATGGTTTCAATAGGCCCCAAGCTCGATTCCTGGACGACTTATTCTGGATACAGATGGGACAGGAACTGACATACTTTTCGCAAAAGTCTTTCAGATTGGGCCACCAGAAAGTACGCTGCACTAGTTCCAAGGTCTTGCGGACCCCAAAGTGGCCTGCCAATGGGTGGTCGTGGAGAAGTGCTAAAACCCTGACCCGAATGTCTTCAGGAACAAAAATTTGGCTTCCTTTCCAGAACAGACCATCTCTACTTACTAACGAAATTCCAGTAGGCCTGGCTGATTCAGAGGATGCTTCCTTAATCAGGGAAAGTAAATCTTTTTGCAGCAGTAAAAAACTGTTTGAGGATAATATGGTGTCCGGAGTGGATAAGTCCTTAGGATTGTCATGCATACGTGATAATGCGTCTGGTTTGATATTTTTAGAGCCTGGACGGTACGTGATGTGGAAGGAGAAACGTGAGAAAAACAGAGCCCAGCGGGCTTGTCGAGGCTTCAGACGTTTGGCAGATCGTAAGTACTCTAGGTTTTTATGGTCAGTATAAATTAGTACTGGATGCATAGCCCCTTCCAACAGGTACCTCCATTCTTCTAGAGCAGCTTTTATAGCGAGAAGTTCACGGTCACCGACGTCATAATTCTTCTCCGCGGGGGAGAGTTTACGGGAGAAGAACCCTACAGGATGCATTATCTCTTTGCTACCTTTGCGCTGTGAAAGAATCGCACCTACCGCAATCTCGGAGGCATCAACCTCTAAAATAAACGGTAGGGATGGTTCAGGATGACTGAGGATAGGTGCTGAAGTAAACAGCTTCTTGAGATTTTCGAAGGCATCTTGGGCAAGTTGGTTCCAAGAGAAACGGATATTTTGTTTGGTTAACTGCGTGATGGGTGCAATTATGGCTGAGAACCCCCTGATGAATTTCCTGTAGAAGTTTGCAAACCCCACAAACCGTTGAACTCCTTTCTTGTCCAAGGGTACCGGCCAGTCCAGCACAGCGGACACTTTTTGTGGGTCCATCTTGATGCCTGTTGCGGAGATGATTAACCCCAAGAATTGGATGCTCTGTTGTTCGAACTCGCATTTCTCCGCTTTCGCGTACAGACTGTGTAAGCGAAGACGACCCAACACCCTGCGGACATGTTCCTGATGCAATTCACGGGACTCCGAAAAAATCAAGATATCGTCCAGGTATGCAATTACAAACACATCCAGAAAGTCCCTGAGGACGTCGTTAATCAGGTGTTGAAAAGTTGCAGGGGCGTTGCAGAGCCCAAAGGGCATGACCCGGTATTCATAATGCCCGAATCGGGTTCGGAATGCTGTCTTCCACTCATGTCCAGCCCGGATGCGGACTAGATTATATGCCCCTCTTAGGTCAAGCTTGGTGAAGATGACGGCAGTCCTTAATTTTTGAAAAAGTTCAGGTATCAAGGGTAGGGGATACCGGTTTTTGACCGTGATCTTGTTTAGCTCACGATAATCGATACACGGCCGGAGCGACTTGTCCTTTTTGGTCACAAAAAATATTCCGGCACCAGCTGGGGAGGTAGAGTGACGTATAAAACCTTTGGCCAGATTCTCATCTATATATGTTTTTAGTACTTCCTGTTCCTTCTCGGATAAAGGAAAAATGCGTCCGAATGGTATCTCGGATCCAGGCAGCAAATCAATGGGGCAATCGTAGGGCCGATGAGGTGGAAGAGAGTCTGCCCCCTTTTTACTAAAAACATCGATGAATTCATGATATTGTTTAGGTATGACCTGGCAGAGTTTCTGGTCGGTGTCTAGACAAAGTAGAGTAGATGAAGAATCCGAATCTTCCTTTACACAGTGTTCAAGACAGTAAGAAGATGAGAATTTCACTTCTCCAGATGTCCAATGAATGTAAGGGTTGTGGGCCTGCAGCCAAGGAATGCCCAGGATGATGGGAAACATGGGGGAGGAGATGACATCAAGAACCAGCAGTTCCTTGTGTAGGGAGTGAGTAGAAGCAGGCAGAGGCAGGGTTTCTTGGGTTACTTGTCCCGATCTGATGCGGGAGCCATCAGCTAGAAATACAGCGAGTCCATGGGTCTTGGTTTGTAATGGAATGTTATGCTGGCTGGCAAAGTTTGAGTCAATAAAGCAACTGCATGCTCCGGAATCAATGATGGCGTTGGTCGTTATTGTCCCTTCTTGCAGCTGTAAAGACAGAGGAATGGCAATGTGGGTAGAGTTCGCAGACAGAGCAGAGAGACTGGTATACACAGAGAATGGGCACTTACTTAATTTGACTGGACAGTTCAGGACATAGTGCCCAGTCCCACCACAGTAGAGGCACAGATTGAGTTGCCGGCGCCGGGCCCGTTCTTCAGGCGATAAGGCAGGTCGCATCAGTCCCAATTGCATAGGCTCCACAGGATCAGGCATAGCATTAGCTGGATTAGAGCTGGATGGGGGTAAGTAGCGTGCTGCCGGGAGTGGTGCTCTGGCTGTCATCCACATCGGGCGGGATTGTAAAGTGGATCGTTCAGAACGACGTTCCCGGATTCGCCGGTCAATCTGGATAGTCAGATTAATTAATGCTTCAAGAGTGTCTGGTACACCCACTCGGGCAAGTTCGTCCTTTAAACCTTCAGACAGACCTAAGCGGAACTGATGACGCAGGGCCGCGTCATTCCACTGAGTGTCTGCACTCCAACGTCTAAAGTTCATGACATAATCTTCCGCAGGTCTGCGACCTTGCTGGAGCGTGAGCAGTGCTGATTCAGCTGTTGCAGTCTGTTGAGGGTCCTCATAAATTTGTGCCATGGCTTCAAAGAAAGAGGATAAAGACTGGGTTAGGACGGAGTCCCCCTCAAGTAGCCGATGAGCCCAGATCTGAGGTTCCCCTTGTAGGAGGGAGATCACAAACCCCACTTTGGTGGCCTCCAGTGAAAAGGTTCGGGGCTGTAACGCAAAGAAGAGCTTGCAGGCGTTGCGAAAGGCCCGGAACTTGGACCGGTCTCCAGAGAATCTATCAGGAGTAGGAACCTTTGGTTCAGGTGGAAGCATTACAACAGAAGGTCCAGAAGCCGTCTGTGCTGGGGTTGTGGCTGAAGAGGAGGCCAAGGGGTTAGGGCCTGCTAGGTTCTGGACTTGCCCCTCCAATCTGTTGTAGTTATCCTGAAGGGATTGTACGGCTTGAGTGAGGGCCGCAAGGTGGGTGCATATTTCTTTCAAAGGAGAGGTATCTCCTGCAGGCTCAGTCATGGCTGCTTCGTACTGTAAGGTACCTGGTAGGAGAGCCTGACTGTAGGAGAAGACCTCTCATACAACGCTGGTTCAGGAGCCACTGGAGTGGGGACAGTGGTCTCCTGAGCGCAGTGGGGTAGGAGTGCCTGTATAGTCTCTGATGTGGAGGCAGAGATCCCTCCTGGGATGGCCGAGCTGCAGGTGAGTGGAGACTGGAATAGCAGTAACTTGACTCACTGGGTTGCAGGTGAGAGGAGACTGGAACGGCAGCAGGCTTGACACACTGGATGGCTGAGTTGCAGGTGAGAGCAGACTGGAGCGGCAGCAGGCTTGACACGCTGGAGGGAGAGATCACTGAAGCTGAAGCTGAAGGTGCAACAGCAAGTGAACAGTAGGCACAAGCAGAGTCAGACAGTCCGGGTCGGCAGGTAGCTGGCACAGGTAATAACGGCAGACTAGGCAGAGTCGGTAAACAGGCAGGGTTCGGCAACGGTAGCAAATACGGATAGAAGAGTAGTCAGACAAGCCGGATCGGGATAGGAGCAGGTCGGATGGTCAAACAAGCCGGGTCAAGATCAGGTAGCAGACAATCAGGATACGGGTCAACAGATTCACAGAGCTGAGACGAAGCAGCGACGTCCTCATGGAACAGGGGAACTTTTATGTGCTAAGATGGCGCCAAACCGGCGCTAACGCGAACGCGCGCGCGCCCGCGCCGCGCACCCGCGCGCGCCCGAGCGCCGCGCTGATGCACAGCAGTTTGATGCTGTGTCCGAATGGAAGCGCGCCGACGCATAGGCGAACGCAAGTGTCCTGGACTGGTGCTGGTGGATCCCTGACAGTTCCTCCTCAGTCAGTCTGGATAATGAGAACCCTGTTTCACCCCTTGGCACACCTGCATCCGATACTAAAGTGACAGTTGTGGGTACACAGAGTAGCTTTCCAACACCTGAGAATTGGTGGGAGGCTCCCCTGTTTTCTCGTTTAGAGGCTAAGATGTGTAGTAGAAACAAAGTCTTACATATCTTTGGGGACCAAAGATTTAGAGCAGGGGGAGTATGTAGTGCTGACAACTGTTGTTTCTAGCTCTATGTGTATTATTCAGTACAATAGTTGTGTTAGTGCCATCTTGTGGACAATTGATAGAGTGCAATAAGTTTACGTCCCAGGATTAAGTAACACGGAAGTGATTCATTGTTTACTTTGGAACTGTAGCTCTGACCCACCGACAATGCTCCTGGACAAAGTCAGAACTGAACTGCATTGTGGGGGGATATAAAAGGGTAAGCAGTGGCCATTTTAGGTCTCTTGTGCCTGGAACGCGTGGCCTGCCAGTAGTACTCTGTGGGTGTGTGTGTCCCACAGGGTTGCGGCCTACTTGGCGAAGGAGCAGAGCAGCTATAGTATCCTGCCATCACATCGTAGTGAGCTGGACAAGAGACGGTATTGTTTCGGACCCGTGGGGAGGTAACCGAGGACTCCCGGTCGTTTGTGATGGAACAGTGTGACGGCGTGGTGGTGCCTCTTTACGGAACTGAGAACGGCTGAACTGGAGACATACACCTGCCTGGATCCCGTGTGGTGAGAGGGTTGTTACCCAGAAGTTTAATTGAGTATTACACACACAACTTTAGAACTGTACAGAGTGTTGCTGGGACTGATTGTCCCACGGAACAAGTTAAGTCTGAGAGCATTACATCCAGATAGACTTCAGCGTTCAAGAGCGGATGTTAGATGTTTTGTTTCTTCATATAAAGACACCTAGTCACTCATTTGGATTACAATTGTTTTAGTGTGTTATACTACACTACATAGCACACAGGAGGAACCCCCTATACGGATTACAATTATAAAAGCTAGTGAAGACTGAAGACGTCTGGACTGCCTTTTTCATTGCAGGGCCCTGCATTTCAGTATAGTGACTTTAAGGTCTAGATTAAGGGGAGCTCGCAGGTATAGGTTCAACCAATATATATATTTCTGTGATTGTCAGAGATTGTCATAACATTCCTTATACTATCGCACTACGTTGGTGTGATAGTATATTTATTGAAATAACTCTTTATATAAATATATTACTTATTCAAAGAAAGAAGTTATTTTGGGTCATTATTGAAGTTCGTGTGCAGTGTTGTCATTTCTCCTACAGGTGGAGTTACCAGTACCCAAGGAGAGGTAATCCTAATTGTAAGTGTATATTGTGGATTAAAGTTAATGCTCATATTATTTCAACACTGCACTACAGTTGTGTCAAGGGGAGTGAACAATTTAAGAAGGGTGTAGAGCAAAGAGGACAGGCCCGCTTAAACCAGCAGCTCCACCGTGAGTATTGCTACAAGGGGAAGGTGAAAAAATAATGTTTAGAGTCAAAGGCAACTGATGAAGGCCTCTTGAGCCCCTCGGGAAAGAGAGCCCTGACTGATGGGGGCATGGCCAGGGAGGAGTTAAGGTGAATTTTGGCTTACTCGGGATTGGTACAAGAAGGGACAGGGGGTGGGCCTGAGCTCAGGAGTTTGGCACCCCAGGGCATTATGGTACTTTTCGGACGAAAGCATGGAAGAGCTGCCATTAACATGCATCACAATTGAACTTAGGAATGTGTCTTTTCAAAGTTAAACTAATTAAAATCCTTTCTTATTTTTGCTTGAGGATAGACTGCAGAGGGATTAGGGTGAAGACACCTCCCAAATTTTGCCAATTTCTCATTCAAAATTATTCACTTCCTGTCACATAACCAAACAGGAAGTGAGGGTAAAACCCTACCAATGTATGTCCTTGGGGACACACAGATCAATATAAATAGTTTCCCCATTCGGGAAATTGCACTCTAGCATTTTGCCATACACATACCAAATTATTATGTATCTTGGGGTTTATTTACTCAGCCCCCGTTCACACCCATGCGAATTAGATGCGGATTACAACGCATCCAATTCGCAGGACATTTTAAACTAGGTTCATTTAAATGAGGCTGGTTCACATATGTGCGTTGCATTCGTACTGCACATTGCACAAAAAAAGCGAATTACAAGGCCATTATCTTCTATGGGCACGCATCTAATTCGCAGCTGTGTTGCGGTGTGAACATAAATGATCTCCCCTCCTCCTACACCTCCCCCTCTTCCAGTTCCTCCCCTGTCTGTTTTGGAGTTCTGACTGGAGCAAGCATGGCAAAAAGGAGTTGGCATCAAAGGCGAAGGAATCAGTGGATTGTGAGGAGCTGATCAGACATGTGAGGGAGAAACCAATGATTTATGACACACGGCAACCTAAATATAAGGACAATGTTGTTAAAAAACGTGCATGGCTGGAAATTGCCAGAATCATCTTGCCAGAGTGGAGCATGTGCTCATCCCAAGTTCAGGCTGCCAAATGTAAGTTTTTTTATTCCCTTTTGCTACCTGTAGATGCTGTCCTATTGGTTAGTTATGTTGTCCATTTGTATTAAAATATTAGAAAAAACAACAGCGTGCGTTTGCCCACAAATCCATACCAGGCCACATGCCCTCAACATTGTGCACATAACAGCGTCAGACAGCGACGGAGGAGTGCCCAAATTACTAAGCTAAGATTCGCTTAGGTTAGCAAAAGAATTTACAACGCAAATGTGCACAATATTATTTTTATTTAAATAAAGCAAAATTAACCAAAAAAACATTATTTGTTACAGCACACTTTTCACTTTGTAAAGGCCCTGATAATATAATGCTAACCAATACACCATTTTTATGATTAGATAGAATTCATCTGCCAAGGCACCTCCCCAGCTGGCGACATAAAGAATTTTTGGAATTCACCACGAATATGTGTACCACTAGTGGTGCCCCTAGTAACATTCCACTGTGCCGCCTCCATGTTATGGCTCAGGGAATCCTCAAATAGATATCCGTCACGTTCACGTACATAGTTGTGCAGTGCACAGGCTGCTTTAACAGCACTGATAGCATGGTCAATACTGAGATTTATTGAAGTATGCATGAATCTCCACTTATTGCATAGTATCCCAAATGCACATTCAACTACTCATCGTGCCCTAGTGAGCCTATAGTTGAACACTCTTTTCTGTTGTCAGAGAGCGACTAGAAAAAGGCCTGAGCATGTGCTCTGCAAGTGCAAACGCTTCATCGCCTACAAATACATGTGGGAGGGAAGGATCTGTTGTTCCGGGCAGGGGAGAATGATTGGGCAAGTCTAGTGTATTCTCACGCAGCATGCGACCAAATGAGGAATGCGAAAATACACTAGAATCCGAGCTGCTGCCATAAGAACCCACATCAATATAAAGAAATTTATAATTTGCGTCTGCCACAGCCATTAATACCAATGAAAAATATTTCTTATAATTAAAATTTTGTCTCCCACTAGCTAGAGGCTTCAGGATGCGGATGTGCTTCCCATCAATGGCTCCCAGACAGTTGGGGAAGTTGCAACGCTCCCAGAATAGCTCCACTACCTTCAAACATTCGTGTTTGGCTTCTTCATAACCAAATCCTTCAGTTCTTCCCATATGACTAGGCAGGTTTCATTAACAATGCCACTAATAGTTGGTTTCCCAACCTTAAATTCAAAGTGCAAACTTCCAAAAGAATTTCCTGCTGCTAAGTACCTAAAAGCATACATAAAAAACAATTAATTTTTTTTTTTTTTCAGTGCATTACTTACAGACAAGGTGGCGCAGCATGCGTGATGCTTACTATATATACGCCATCTCAAAGAAGCAAGGAGTGGCTCGGGGGCAGCGCCTAGGGTACCCTATATGTTTGCCAAGGACTTAGATTTTCTGTAACCCATTGTGGAGATGAGGGAGTAAGTTTTTATCTATATATCTGCAAACCTCTTAACTTTGATTATGCCTAGTTAAGTTACACTCTTTTTTTTAAAAACAGGACAGAAGCTAGTTGGGAGGAACAAGATGTTATGGATGACCAACTGGAGGCCCAACCGGAGGCCCAAGCCCAGATTAGTTTGGAAGAAGGCCCAGAGGATTTGTCACAAATCCAAAGATCCTCGAACCTGTGGGAAACCAACCCAAATGAGCAATCTGCAGTGGCAGAGGCTATCCCTGGGCCCTCCTCTGCTCCTGCAGACATTGTTCTGCCAGCCAAAGTGCCACCTCTATCGCAACCTGACATAAGTGAGCGCCTACTTGAATTGTTGAAAAACATGTCTGAAAAGGTGGATGCTTTTTTATGTCCGGATACTATACTGGTGCTCAGTTTTGTCCCTCTAATAAAGAAAGTCAAGCCTGAGCGCTACTTTGAAATGCGAAGCACTATCGAACAAGTGCTGCACTCCTTCTCAGAGCCACGTGAGGAAGCTTCATTTCAAGTGCCATATGTGCCACCACCAAGACCTCCCCTTAACTACCCCAGATACGTCCACTACCCAGAACAACAACACCAACCTTACCCCTATAATCCCCCATCCTATCCTTCTAGCTTTGAAAAGGCAACCTCCAGATATGAAGTTACACACAGTAACATTCCCTATCCCATCCCTTCCCTAATTCCTTCAATCAGGCCCCCCCAAGTCAACATGGCGAGGCTAGGCCTGATCCCAGCACTGCCAGTGATGACCAGGCTTCCGCCAGTCACTACTCCAATGAGACCCCTTTGAAGAAAACATATCACAATCTGTGATTTATGAGGCCTGTCCAAGGTTGAGGACCAAGAGGACACCTTTTTTTGAAATATATGTTCAAGAGGCCTACTTGAAAGACATGTTTATTTTGTATTTTTGTGGAATGTTAATTTATGTTGGCTACATGTTCCAATTTTATATTTTTTTAAAGTATACTGGAATAAATCATTATTACGCCAACTTTTGTCGGGTTATATATTTAGAATGACACATGTTTGAAGAGTTCAAAATAAAAAATATTGTATTCTCCTACATTCACATGACAAAGGACATCAGTGCTGAAAAGTACCTTAATGTGATCAGTAATCTTTCAGCAGGCTGGATACTTGTTCTGTAGCACGTGTTAAGACGCTCCAAGCGAGGTGAGATTAATCCAAGCAATTCGTCATAACTAATTAAAAAATTAGTCTTTTATTAGATTCATGTCTGAAACAAATTTTGACATAAACACTTACCTTATTATTTAGAAAAGTGTAAGAGCATTCTTATTTGCAAGAAGGCCTGCATCCTTAATCAAAACAACATGTATGTTAAAGAAGTGGCATAACAAATAAGATATAACGTCATTTGCAGTTGTGTCATCATTTGGACATATGTTTAGCCACTGGCAGCTGAATTTAACAATAACAATTGTCTGGTCCCAAACTGGACAACATAATGTCGTGAGATCCCCCCACACAGAGCACCTTGTCCCCATCAACTTGGGGACAAGGTGTTTTAGGGGGGGGCACAAAACACACTACACATGTTAAGGGCATATGGCCTTGTTTGGTCCAGGAAGGGGGTGCTCACTCACCCCCTTTTTATGGCCTTTTAGGCTGCATGTTCAGATAATGTTCTGGTATGGATTTTGCAGGGGGGGGGGGGACACCACGCTTTTTCTAATTATAAGACTGAAATAATGACACACATAGGTTATACTTGATGGACTTGTGTCTTTTTAACCCCCCCCCCCTTACTATGGAATTATGTTAACAAATTTTTGGTTGCAAGATAAATTACTCACCTAGTTATTGACATGCGCATGTAATTAAAAAATGTATCTTCATGCCCACGGAGGTCTTCATACAGGATCATGAACTGGCCTCTCTCCTCCCTCTTTGCTATTATGGGATGAACCCAGTATCTTATTCTCCTCCTCCTTCTCCTCTTCTCTACTTCCAGCAAGATTGATGCTGTTACAGCAACAACTGTTGGCATTATCATGGGCAGAGCAGCACACATTTGGCTAACAAAAATAACACACACAATATAGACTCCTGGACAACCAGGAAGTGTGCAGAAAAAAACTTTATAAGCAACCTCTCAAATAGATAACAAGCGATTGGCCTGCTCAAAATTCACATCTCTAAATTAGACATTCATGGGCTACTTCCGAATTCGCAGCTGATCCGCAGCTAAAACGCTGATGAAACACTGAACAATTTCTTTTTTTTTTTTTTTTTTTTTCTCTGCACAGTGAAACCGGAGCTTCAATTTGCACCACACATGTGTGAACCCGGGCTAAAAGGTAAATCCACTTTTCACTACAAGTGCACTTAGAAGTGCAGTTGCTGGAGATCTGAGGGGGACAAGCAAGGAAAAGGGGAAAAAAAAAAGCATCTTTGCCTCTACATGCTTGGATGATAAAATCACCAGTGCTTCCCCTCAGATTTTCATCAACTACACTTGTATTGCAGAAAGGATTTGCCTTTAATAAACCCCAAAATACCTAATAATTTGGGGTGTACACAACAAAGTGCTAGAGTGCAATTTGCATAGTGGGGCACTAGTTCGATTGACCTGTGTGTCCCCAAGGAAAAATATTGTTAGGGTTTTACTCTCACTTCCTGTTTGGCTATGTGACAGGAAGCAAAGCCAAATTTTAAGAAAAGGGACACAAAGCCCAACCTTAAAAAAAAAAGAAATAAATAAAAAATAAAAATCTTGATTTCCCTCAAATGTCCACAATTAGAATAGGATTGTCTTCAGCTTGATTTTAGTTCAGTGCTCCAAATCAGTGCTTCTCAACATTGTCCTCAAGTACCCCCCAACAGGCCATGTTTGTGGATTTTCCTTCATCTTGCACAGGTACTTTAAATCAAAGTCAATGGTTTTGTATTTTGGACAGCTATTTTAGATAAGATAAAAGTTCCTAAAAATGTCCTGTCGGGGGGGTACTTGAGGACTGGGGCCGAAAACCACTGCTCAAAAAGAAAATTGAATACTTACCACTCTGAAATGTTACTTTCCTGGTCACTAGCCATGGCAGCATACGCACAATCCATGCATGTGCTACCATGAAGGCACCAGGAAAGTAACTTAAAACTAAAAAAAATAAATAAATAAAAAAGGGATTTGTCTAAGACATGTTAATCAGCCTAGTTAAGCTGCAGCTGGGAAATCCATTGCATGAAAAGAACACACATAAAAAAATTTGAAACAATTTTATTGGTCAAAAAAAAAACAAAACCCACACAGGACTTGGAAGAGAAGCAAGGAAAGCAAAATACACACATGTATGTTAATTTGAGACACTAACAGAATATGTTTGAGGTTTGACCCTTTTGCAGTGTAAATTAACAGGAGTTAAAAGGCGTGCACCCACAAATGGACATTATGGATTAAAACAACATTAGGCACAACATCTTGAGAAAGAATTTTAAAAATAATGCAGCACAGACAGTTAAATCAAAGTGAACGTAAAAACAACAAAAATTGCCAACATAAAAAAGATTTCACAGTAAAATAACCACCACCAAAAAAAACAAACAAACAACAAACCAAAGCAACAAATAAATTGCATAAAAACACATCTGTTTTGCAACAACATAATAAACAAAATACAAATAGAAAATACATGTGTTAGAAACTCGATAAGGACACCCAAATGTACTTTCTTGCCTTGCCTGTCCCACCCCCCCCACAATCTTGGCTCTTTTCAGGGCAAAGTAAAGAATGCTATCTGCAAGCTTTATATAACATAAGTTTGTGTGCTGAGGCAATTGCAAACACATGGACAGTCCATGAAAACACACAAAATGCAAGTTCACCCAATGTAGAGAGAACTTAAAAATGAGTACACCTGTTAAGGATGTCCTTAAATTACTAACCCAAAAACACACTCTGAGCATGCTCAGAAACATCCAAGTAATGTTTACACACAAAAAGCACCACCAAAAAAGTCCCCGAGCATGCCCAGAACAACCCAAATGCAGCTAGCACAAAATAAGCCACCCCCTGTCCAAAATTAAGCACATCATCCAGCATGCACCAAAATTACAATGGGACAAAACACCCCCCAGATCAGGGGGGCAACTATAGAGCCTAACATGTGCAAAAGTTATACAACAAATACCATTGCAGTTTAAGGGAACTGACTTGGCAATTTTACTAGTCCCCATTTGGCTGGCTTATCTTCTAGTTATTGGCCTTAAAATGGGTATGGGGCCCAGGTCCCACCCTAAGGGACATATATCAATGTCACCAATTGGACAACCCCAAAAACTAAACAAGGAGAAATGCCTTTAAATATGCCAAATTGCTTAAGGGCCAGTTCACACCAATGCAGTCCAGTGCATATTTTATGCATCAAAAATGCATGGAAATTTGGATATTTGGTTTTCAATGGCATAGTTCACACCAGTGCTTGTAGTTCCAGAAAAAAAAAGTAGAACATGCTGCATTTTTTCTGCACTGGACTGTATTGGAAAGCTGTAAAACGCATCAAAAACGCACTGGAATGCACTTGTCCTCATTTTAGGTTAAGAAAAAAGAGGGGGGGGGAGCACTGGACTGCATCAAGATGCACCAAAAACGCACTGGAACGCATCAAAAGGGTGCATGCAGAAAAGCACCTGGAACGCGTTTCTATGGTGTGAACTAGCCCTAAGGGCCAGATCACAGTTTCCCCCCTTTTTTTTTTAAGCTTAAATAAGGACAAGTGTGTTGCAGTGCGTTTTTGATGCATTTTACAGCGTTCCAGTTCAGTCCAGTGCATAAAAAATGCAGCATGTTCTACATTTTTTTCTGGAACTGGAAACACACTGGAACTGCAAGCACTGGTGTGAACTATGCCATTGAAAACCATATAACCTACTTTCCGTGCGTTTTTGATGCAGAAAAAAAAACGCACTGGACTGCATGTGGTGTGAACTGGCCATTAAGGAATAAAAGTTATTTTAAAATACTCGCGGCTATAATGAAATGTCGGTCCGGCAATACACATAAAAGTTCATTGATAAAAACAGCATTAAGAAAAAAAACAAAATTAAGAACAAAAAAAAATGTGTAGGGTTCCCCCGAAATTCCATACCAGGCCCTTCAGGTCTGGTATGGATATTAAGGGGAACCCTGTGCCAAAATTAAAAGAAAAATGGCATGGGGTCCCCCTAAATATCCATACCAGACCCTTATCCGAGCACGAAACCTGGCAGGCCGCATTAAAAGAGGGAGGACGAGAGAGCGCCCCCCCTCCTGAACCATACCAGGCCACATGCCCTCAACATTGGGAGGGTGCTTTGGGATCCCCCGCAAGGCACCTTGTTCCCATGTTGATGAGGACAAGGGCCTCATCCCCACAACCCTTGCCTGGTGGTTGTGGGGGTCTGCGGGCGGGGGGCTTATCAGAATCTGGAAGCCCCCTTTAACAAGGGGACCCCCAGATCCCCGCCCCCCCCGTGTGAAATGGTAAGGGGGTACAAATTTCACCATACCATTTCACAAAAAAAGTGTCAAAAATGTTAAAAATTACAAGAGACAGTTTTTGACAATTCCTTTATTTAAATGCTTCTTCTTTCCATCTTCTTTCTTCTATCTTCTATCTTCATTCGGTTTCTTCCTTCATCTTCATCTTCTTCTTCTTCTGGTTCTTCCTCCGGTGTTCTCGTTCGGCATCTTCCTCCGCGGCGTCTTCTTCTCGGACCGCTCCGCATCCATGGGAGGCTCCCGCTGTGTGACGCTTCTCGTCTTCTGACGGTTCTTAAATAACGGAGGGCAGGGCCACCCGGTGACCCCACCCTCTCTGATGCACGGGGACTTCCCTGATGCTTTCCCCGTGACGTCAGAGGGGGCGGACAGGGAAGTCCCCATGCATCAGAGGGGGGCGGGGTCACTGGGTGGCCCCGCCCTCCGTTATTTAAGAACCGTCAGAAGACGAGAAGCGTCACACAGCGGGAGCCTCCCATGGATGAGGAGTGCCCCGAGAAGAAGAAGGGAAGAAGATGCCGTGGAGGAAGATGCAGGACAAGAACACCGGAGGAAGAACCAGAAGAAGATGAAGATGAAGGAAGAAACCGAAGGAAGATAGAAGATAGAAGAAAGAAGAAAGAAGCTAGAAGATAGAAGAAAGAAGATAGAAGATGGAAAAAAGAAGCATTTAAATAAAGGAATTGTCAAAAACTGTCTCTTGTCATTAACATTTTTGACACTTTTTTTGTAAAATGGTAGGGGTACTTTTGTACCCCCTTACCATTTCACACAGGGGGGGGCCGGGATCTGGGGGTCCCCTTGTTAAAGGGGGCTTCCAGATTCTGATAAGCCCCCCGCCCGCAGACCCCCACAACCACTGGGCAAGGGTTGTGGGGATGAGGCCCTTGTCCTCATCAACATGGGGACAAGGTGCTTTGCGGGGGACCCCAAAGCACCCTCCCAATGTTGAGGGCATGTGGCCTGGTACGGTTCAGGAGGGGGGGCGCTCTCTCGTCCCCCCCTCTTTTCCTGCGATCTGCCAGGTTGCGTGCTCGGATAAGGGTCTGGTATGGATTTTTAGGGGGACCCCACGCCTTTTTTTTTTTTTTATTTTGGCACGGGGTTCCCCTTAAAATCCATACCAGACCTGAAGGGCCTGGTATGGATTTTGAGGGGCACCCCCACGCCATTTTTTTTTTTGGCGTGGGGTTCCACTTAATATCCATACCAGACCTGAAGGGCCTGGTATTGAATTTCAGGGGAACCCCACGCATTTTTTTTTCTGAATTTTGTTTTTTTTTCTTAATGCTATTTTTAACAATGAGCTTTTATGTGTTTTTCTGGACCGACATTTCATTATAGCCGCGAAGTGAACCAGCGTAAAAAAAAAAAAAAAAAAAAAAAAAGTCTAGAGGTGCGCCTGTTCAACCTATACAAATGCATTTACGTTGCTTGACATTTACTAAGATTTTGCCGACGCACTGAACCAAAGCATTTGAACAAGCGCAAATGCCGTTTGAGCATGTGCAGTGTATAAATTCACCTCCTGCAGCTCTAAATGTATTTGCCGGAACTGCCGGCTTGTCAGAAAAAGACACTTTCTCATTCTATTTTGTCCATATTTGTTACTTGGACAGTTAGTACTACACTTCCCCACATCACCCCCATAATATTGGCACTTCCAGCTTGTTTAAATTTTAGGTTAAAGATGCCGTGCATCATGTCTATAGTGGTGTACCGATCACCTCTTCCCATGAGCCGGGAAGAGAATAGTAAATGGGGGATTGCGCTATGTTACCGGCGCAAATGCTTTGTAAATATGAAAATGTCATTTGCGCATCCGCTTGCAGTGCAAGTCATGGCGCAAATGCTTCGTAAATCAGCCCCTATGTCTTATCATTTGTTTCTTGGCCTTCCTTTCCTAAAACTACAATGTAGTGTTACCGAGATGTTTTCAGTGGGGTTTAAGTTCGGGCCTTTTTTGGCCAGTCAATAACATTAAAGTGACACTAAACCCTTGTTTAAAAAAAATATACTATTTGCGTATGTATGCTTCACTGAAAAAAGTAACTTTGATTGCGTTCAGCCTCCTTCGAATCCTATTATTTTTTTCTGCTGTGATCCAATTTTCTGTTAGAGGGTGGCTACGTTTCTTCTCCATGGTCCCAATGTAAGTAGCCACCCTCTCTTTATCACTCTCGAGGTGAATTAGGGACTCTGGACTATGTACTATAGGATGTTTACCGTGCAATGAGCAGTGCACATGACCACAACTAATGTGGACTGCTCGTTTTAAAAATATGGAAGTGAGGGGGAAAAGGTTTGGGAGCTTATGAGGATGTTACAACGAGAAGGCCATTAAGTATTGGATAAGTATGGATTATAGAATTAAAAAAAAAAAAATAAGGATATTGTTTATTGTCATTTTAATATAGTGAAATAAAAACAATGTCTTTACAGCTTTGACAGTAGGGCAATGAGTATTATCGTGCTGAAAATGATATTTTTGTGTAAGGGAATAACTCTCAGATAGCTGCAGAAAGTAGAAATTTTGTTTATAATATTGTCTCAATGAGGGAAATTTATCATAGCAACTGGAACAGCCAGAATCTGGAACAGCTTTGTATGGCAACCAATTGGCTTCTATCTTTAATTTTCAAAGCTTACTGTAACTGAACAAACTGAAGATAGAAGTTGATTGGTTGTCATGTACATTTGTACCAGATTCTGGTCTAGTTTTGGTAAATGTCCCCAGTGTATTTTTGTACTTGTCAGTGTCCCTTCTATATGCTGAATACAGGCAATAGCGTGACTAGACATGCAACCCTGAGCAAAATCATTGCATAATCCAGGAATCATATATCAAAAGAACAGGGTTCATTGATGATTAAATAATTCCCCTAAAGTGGTTGTAAATGCTCAAGGTTTTTTACCTTCATGCATTCTATGCATGAAGGTAAAAAACCTAAGTGCAGCAGCCCCCGCAGCCCCCCAATACTTACCTGAGCCCCATCTCGATCCAGCGATGTGCACGAGAGCAGTAGCTCTCTGGGGTCTCTGCCACCTCACTGGCTGAGACAGCAGCGGTAGACATTGGCTTCCGCCACTGTCAATCACAGCCAGTGAGCCAATGAGTATAGAGCAGGGGCAGGGCCGAGCCGCACTCTGAATGGACAGACGGAGCAGCAGCTCATTTTTTGTCATTTCTTAATGCATTTTTTTAAAGTTTTTCTCATTTGTGTATGCCCCCTATAATATGTTTGCCTTATTTACTAGATATTCAGATCTACAGTATACAGGTGCACCTCATAAAATTGGAATATCATCAAAAAATTAATTTATTTCTGTAATTTAATTCAAAAAGTGAATCATATATATTTTATATAGATGCGTTACACACAGAGTGATATATTTCAAGCATTTCTTTCTTTTAATTTTAATGATTATGGCTTACAGCCATAAGTGAAGATCCAAAATTCAGTATCTCAGAAAATTGGAATATTACCAATAAAAAAAAGGGATTTTTAATACAGAAATGTTGGCTTACTGAAAAGTATGTCCATGTATAGTATAGTATGCACTCAATACTTAGTTGAGGCTCCTTTTGCATGAATTACTGCATCAATGCAGCGTGGCATGGAGACGAGCAGCCTGTGGCACTGCTGAGGTGTTATGGAAGCCCAGGTTACTTTGATATTGGCTTTCAGCTCATTTGCATTGTTGAGACAATACCCCACAGATTCTCTATGGGGTTTAGGTCAGTCGAGTTTGCTGGCCAATAAAACACAGTGATACCATGATCATTAAACCAGGTATTGGTACTTTTGACAGTGTGGGCAGGTGCCAAGCTCTGCTGAAATATGAAATCAGCATAAAGCTGGTCAGCAGAGGGAAGCATGAAGTGCTCTAGAATTTCCTGGTAGAGGGCTGCGCTGACCTTGGACTCGATAAAACACCGTGGACCAACACCAGCAGATGATATGGCTCCATAAATCATCACAGACTGTGGAAAATTTTGTATTTAATTTGGAATTTGGAAATCAAGGTCAAAGAATCTGGAGGAAGAGTGGAGAGGCACTGAATCCAAGTTGCATGAGGTCCAGTGTGAGGTTTCCACAGTCAGTGATGATTTATGGGAGCTTCATCTTCTGGTGTTGGTCCACTGTGTTTTATCAAGTCCAAAGTCAGCGCAGCCCTCTACCAGGAAGTTCTAGAGCACTTCATGCTCCCCTCTGCTGACCAGCTTTATGGAGATGCTGATTTCATATTCCAGCAGGACTTGGCACCTGCCCACACTGCAAAAAGTACCTATACCTGGTTTAATGATCATGGTATAATTGCGCTTGATTGACCAGCAAACTTACCTGACCTAAACCCCATAGAGAATCTGTGGGGTATGGTCAAGAGGAGGATGAGAGACACCAGACCCAACAATGCAGACGAGCTGAAAGCCGCTATCAAAGCAACCTGGGCTTCCATAACACCTCAGCAATGCCACAGGCTGATCACAATCCATGCCACACCACATTGATGCAGGAATTCATGCAAAAGGACAAATTATTGAGTGAATAATATATATATATTTAATTTTTTTTTTGTTAAAATGAAAAACGTCTGCAAAAGAAATGCTGCTAAACGCGAGTTATCGCGTTTAGCAGCGTTTACAAGCTCTTAACATCTGTCTGAACCCATTTGTTTGCATTTCAAAAAATGCTTCTAAACTCAACTGCCTAGAAAGGACTATAAACGACCCCGTGTACATGTACTGATAAGATAACATAGAGGAGAGTTCAGAGGCAGCTGAAAAAAATGCCCAGCTGCTCCTAAACGTCTGCTTACCAGCAGCAGTGTACATGAGGCCTAAGGCTCAATGTACACGGGATGTTTTTACAACCTCTCCTGAATGATTTAACTTGACAGATAGTAACCCACGTTTAAAACGTTGTCCGTTTTGCTGCGTTTACATGCCGCGTTTTTCCGCGTTTGCTTTTAAAAGCGTTTGAAAAAAATTTTTTTTTTCAAAATAGGCAAAAATAAAAAACGCCTTTAAATGAAACCTGAGTAAAACGCGAGTTACCGCGTTTAGAAGCGTTTGTCACTTGAAATGCCTCTAAACTCAGCTTCTGAACTAATTTTTTTGCTTTCCAAAAAAGGCCTCTAAACTCAACTGCCTAGAAATGACTATAAACAACCCTGTGTACATGTACTGATAAGATAACATAGAGGAGAGTTCAGGAGCAGTTGATATGGCCTACAAGCAGTCACACTAGGGACACCCTCAGAGGGTAAAGAAGGCCAATACCTGCAGCAAATTCCCAATGATATCATTATATCAAGAGGATGCCACACCCTGGAGGTGGGGGAGGGGTTGGCACCTGCAGCCCATTAGCTATCTTTCCCTAATTTCAGGAAGCCCTATAACTAATATCAGGTTGCAGGAGGATCAAGACAGGATCCCATGCATCTCTGAATTGATGGTCATTCCACACGAATGGCTCCATATGAGTATTTTGCATAACCATGGTGGATTCCCAGATTGCCTTTTTAGGTTACCATTGTCAGAACATACATTAGACTTAATACTACATCTTTGCCTCTGTTTATAGAGTCTCTGGCTCCTTGCATAGTTGTAGCCAGGCATCTTATTATATGCAATTGATGGTTTATAGCACTCACTTTCATATTTAGGTACACGTTGTCATACTCTATATATGGTTTGTGCACTTGCACTGCTTCTCACCAGACATCATTACTATTACAGCACATCCTTTTACTATTTTGTCTCACGGTCCCTATTTTTTCCTCCAACACACTTTCCTACCAGTATTTTACTTCCATCACACATTTTTTAATTGATTCTTATTTTTACACCAATATTGCATGTCACACACTCTCCTCAATTAGATTCCGTAGGTCCCAGCACCATTTCACTTCCCTTGCACCATTCATGCCTCACACTTTCATTTTTCACAATCAATTTCACTTTTATTCACTACATTTTCCCACCTTCACACCCTCACACAAACAACCATTCAATAATTACTCATTTTATAAGCTTTTCCTCTCTACACAATACTATATTATTATTATATTAACATACACACACATCACCTAATAAAATAAACACAAAATTATAATAATATATGCATATAATCAATACTAAATAAACACTTGGAACCTGATTGGCATTTATGATGAACACTCATTAAAATCTTCATAAAGGAGACATACATTAATAATAAACACTTGGAATCCACTTTTTACCTTGCAATATGTGAGGACCTTTTTAGAACCCCCTCTTGATATAATGATATCATTGGGAATTTGCTGCAGGTTTAGGCCTCCCTTACCCTCTGAGGGTGTCTCTAATGTGACTGCTTGTAGGTCGTATCAGATAGACCCTTTTCCACCTTTGGGAAGTGGATGATTATGGACCCACAGGGATCATCCAACGGTTTTAAGATTCTCTCTCTTCACCTTTCAGCGGTAACTATACTTTGTATATATGTAATTGAACACATGTTGGATTATCCTTTGATAGTTGATATTTTATATTTGAGATACTAAATATATCTCTTTATAGCAAACCAAAGCCTTGAAGAAGACTACAATGGTCGAAACGCGTCAGAGCATCGTCACTACAGACTAATGATATGTGATGCTGTAATTTTGTTTTTGTGTTTGCATTTCTGTAATGTGGAATGTTTTTTGTTATCCCCTAACCAAAGTCTACATTTTTAATGGCAACATGCCATTGACTTTCATATGTTTCCAAATAAAATACTTTATACAATTCCTTTTGAATTTGCTTGTATTACTGCTTTAAATCCCCCTGGGGGAACTTTACTATATTACATTATTTGTTTTGGGGTGTGCAGCCCCTATACCTCTCCTATATGTGTCTTTCCCATGCTATCTTCACTTAAGGATTTCAACTTCTTGGTGGACTATTTTTTCATTATCCATTATTCACTTTTCATTTTTTCACTTTGAATGGACTTTAACTCATTGAATGTTATAAATTTATTAGCATTTTTGCTTTTTTGATCATAGCACGTTATTCACATTTGAATTTGCTGTTGCATTTCATGTTTTGCTAATTGTGTGTATACTAATGCCCTGTACACACGGTCGGACATTGATCAGACATTCCGACAACAAAATCCATGGATTTTTTCCGACGTTGGCTGAAACTTGTCTTGCATACACACGGTCACACAAAGTTGGCAGAAAAGCTGATCATTCTGAACGCGGTGACGTAAAACACGTATGTCGGGACTATAAACGGGGCAGTAGCCAATAGCTTTCGTCTCTTAATTTATTCTGAGCATGCGTGGCACTTTGTGCGTCGGATTTGTGTACACACGATCGGAATTTCCAACAACGGATTTTGTTGTCGGAAAATTTTATAGCAAGCTCTCAAACTTTGTGTGTTGGAAATTCCGATGGAAAATGTGTGATGGAGCCCACACACGGTCAGAATTTCCGACAACAAGGTCCTATCACACATTTTCCGTCGGAAAATCCGACCATGTGTACAGGGCATAACAGTCATCCATGTCACATCTATTGCATTAATACTTGTTCATTGTACGGTATTATCATTTGTTTCACTATACAGCGCTGTACTATTATTTTATTTATTTGTTTACACGATTTGTCTAGTGAGTGCCAGCTGCTTTTCTTCATCTCAGAGCGCAGATTTTATTTTTTCATCCCATGCAACGTTGAGTCGTAAGTCACATGATAAGTCACAGCAGTGTGAACCGGGACTTAGTGTGTACTGTTTAGTGTATCAAGTGGGTACATAGAAATTCTGATTACTTAGAAGGGGGGGGGGGTGTCTTGTGGCTCCTCTCTCTCTCCTATTTCCTCACATATTCATGTTGTTCGTGTCTTGTAGGCCATTGCTTTGGTTAGGGGGTTATGTGTGCTTTTTTCCCTCCTTTTTCTTTCAGATTCAGAAGCCTGCCTGATATGGATCCTGGGACACTCCTACGTGTATTGGGGTGCCAGGAGGGCGGATGTCCGAAAGGGGGGCAGGTTCCTGGGTTTGTCTGGGGAGGAGGGCATTGTGCGTTGGCTTGGGATTCCGGGCATGCTTTGGTCCAGAGTGGTGCCTGAAATGCATAAGTACGCCCATTTGGATAGCCCCCCTGATGTGGTTTTATTACATGTAGGGGGTAATGACCTTGGTTTGCGTTGCACACGGGAGCTGATCCGGGACATTAAGTTCGATCTGTTGCGACTACAATCTTTTTTCCCAGACACCAATTTTGTCTGGTCGGATATTGTGGCTAGGACTGCTTGGCGTCTGGCTCGTTCTGTCGCTGGTATTAACAGAGCAAGGGTCAAGGTTAACAAAGCGGTAGCCAAGTTTTTCGTACGCAATGGGGGTTTGGCTGTACGTCATCGGGATCTGGAGGAAGAAACGTGGCGTTTTTTGCGTTCGGATGGGTTTCACCTAAATGCCATCGGTATTGACATGTGGCAGCTGGGTTTGCAGGATGGCGTACAGCGGGCTGTCCGAGTCTGGAGGGCGACACGTACGTAAGGTGTCACGTTCGTGTGCTTTGGCGGTAGGTCTATGGGGTCTTTGAAGGCGGTGCTTAAAAATAAGGGAGGTTTAGGGGGGGTTGGGCCCATCTGGAGGGATGGGTGTCCCTTCCATTAATAACAATACTATGGTAACAATGGTGTGTCGTTTGGTTGTATCGTGAAGGAAGTAACTGGTTGTCCCTGAGTTTGCGTAATACACGGCAGGGGGCCTTTTTTATGGGGTGTACCGATACAACTATTTTGGTTAAGAAATACTTTGCCCTTCAAAGACCTCTAGATCAGGCAGGTTTAAAACTGATTTGCGTTTGGTTTAAGGTTATGTACAAAATTTATTATATGCATTTACGTTGTACGTTTTTTTTGTGTAAAATTTTTTGTATTCTATTTTTGTTATTATAAAAAAGGCTGCTATGGCCATTCAACTCCAAAACAGAATGTGTCGTCTGGTCAATGGTTGGTAATAATTTAGAAGGGGTTGTTAGTGGTGAAAAACAAGAGCCTCAGTAAATATGCACATCCATTAGGCATGGTACTTTAGTGAAGCGCTGCCAAATATCAATGCAGATGCATGCACAGAACAGTTGGCTATTCACATTGCTGCTTGAATCCCTATATATCTGTGTTATTTAAATGTTTCATTATATAATTGTGTGCTTCCAAATATATGTTAGCTATAACCTGCAATATACTTTTGCGTTTTTCAACAGCTATGTATTGATTTGTGTCCCTACAGAAGGCCTTCCAAAACTTTGTCCCATGCCCTCATCACTGGAACAAAACTAATTCTTATAATATAAGGCTGCAAACCAGCAGTTTTCTATTCATTTCTCTAGGCAGTGCACAAAGGATAGGGTACTGTTTGCAGAATAAACCCTTATGGTATATTGTGCAAACTGATCCCCTTGTTTCTACAAATGAACTAGTGTCGTATGTTTCAGGTTAATGGGAAAGCATTCTGGATGAAAGCAGAGTGCATAACAGAGACACAAGGGCACCTTTTTAGTAGCTATGGCAACCTGGCAAACAGGATTTGTCTGTCCGTAGGTGACAAACTACAGTTTTAACCTAAAAGAGAACCTGACGTTTTTTGTGACTTGTTCATGTGCGTATTTTAAAAAGCAAATAATCTATCCATGCTTCCTGTGTTTAAAAAAAAAAAACACAACAATTAAATATGTCTTTGTGCTATATGCAAATGTCATCTTCTCATGCTTCTATCTCTCCAGTGAAACCATTTCTGTGCAGGGAAGGGGAGCTGAAGCAAAAAGTTGCAAGACAGAGAAAGGGCCCTACTGCACAACCCAGAATAGCCCTTGTCCTGATCACAGGTTTGTAAACGAAGATACAAATAGACAGGGATGATAATCACCTGATCCATTTCCTGCCAGATCAAGAGGCAATTTCATACTTCTGGATGGACAATGGTGCTGCTGGCAGTCACATGTCGGGAAAAAGAGCAATTGAACAATTAGAAAATGTCCCGATTAGAGCCCATTCACACAGGGGCAACTTTGGATCCGACTTCAAGTCGCCCCTAGTCGCCCCTAGTCGCCTCAAGTCGCGCTACATGAAAAAATCAATGTAAGTGAATGGATCTGTCTTAATGCACACTACTGCAGTCGCTCCGACTTCAGAAAAGGTTCCTGTACTACTTCAATCCGACTTGAAGGCAACTTGTACCCATTGATTTCAATGGAAGTTGCCTCCAAGTCTGATCACTGTTCATACTGAGGCAACTTTACAGGAAGCAGAAAGGAAACAGAAAGTAATTTACTCCACTAAACAGCCAGCCCCCTCCTTCTCACACACAGCTGATAAGCTCTGATTGGCCACTTGTAAAGTTCCCTGTCCTGGAGGCGACTTCAAGTTGTGTTGTAAGTTGCCCCAAGTCGTGCTGTGATTCATACTCAAGTCGTGTCCAAGTTGCCTCCCAAAGTCGTGCTGGAAGTCGTGTTGCCCCTGTGTGAATGGGCTCTTACTGTTGTAATCTGACCACTCTCCAAAAGCTGTGGACATGTGGTCACTACTATCAGATACAATGCCCTATTGCCCTAATGCCCTATTTTCTAGTTATATTTTGCTTAGAAATACTGAAGGATCCACATTTCATAATCCTTAAAAACTTTGAATAGTCAGAAACAAGTTTTTTTTTTAGAAAAAAACAAGTTTATTTGTAAGTAAATAAAACATTTAGGCACAGTACATGTTATGTAGTACAGTAGAGGGATACAAAAATAAACACTAACAGGTACATTATCCTGGATATCCAATGTACTGTGTAATTTGTCTTTGCAGCCAGCGTCCAAATATGTTCTCCAGATTGTATTCCATCTCCCTACGCCATGGACACATTTGGTTGTCTGTCATTTTACAGTTTGCTACGGTTTCTATATGTGACTTGAGGTGACTCTCGACCCCGTTCAGGTGTAAGTGCCTATTCAGTACATGTATCTGGGGTGTCAAGCCACCTATCCCAGACCTTGTTATATTTGGCAGGACAGCCCCTGTGCAGATAAATAACTTTCTTGTATGGTAGATTTGAATTTATTTCCCCTATTCAAGCCTTTCGCATCCAGTATTTGGCTACTAGCTTCCTAGCACTAAAAAGGGTTTCGTACAGGAAGGTGGCTAAGAATGTATCAATTGTGACATCTGGGAATAGGCCTAATAAACAGGGTTTAGGGTCCAGTTGTAGGGGCGAGCCCATGTGGTCATGCAGAATTAGTATAATTTGTGTCCAATAGTTCTGGATATCTGGGCGTGTCCATACTAGGTGGTAGAATGTGCATGGGTGGCCGGCACATCTTGGACACCATAGGTATTGATTGGAGGGGTATTTGGCAATTCTTGCAGGTGTAAGGTAGGATTTGTGTATAATATATAATTGTGTCAAACGCTCAGAGAGCTTAGGAGAGGCCTTTTTAGTGTTTTCCAATATCTTGTCCCAGTCTGATTCTTCCATTGGGCCTACATCTTCCTCCCATCTAGTTCTATAATCCGTGATACTGAACAAATTCTTAATATATTATATAAAGTGGATATCAGCTTAGAGGGATACTCGCCTATGATTACATCCACCATGGATAAAGTTTGCGGATTTGGAAAGCCATCTGCAAATTGGGTCTGGAGGGCGTGTCTCATTTGCATATAACTGAATAGCATATGGGGGGGTAGTTCAAACTCATCCCTTAGTGATTGGAAACTTCGTACTCCAAGTGGGGTAATTACTTGGTGTAGGTATAGTATATCCTTAGATGCCCAGATGCTAACGCCCGGGATTAATGACAGTTCCCTTAATTGGGGATTGCGCCATAGGGGTGCGTGTAAATGGAAGAAGTCAGCTCCAGTCATTCTGAGCACAATCTCCCATATGCATTTATGGTGGGATAGTAACAGGTTTCGGTTGCCTGCACCTCCCCTGCCTCCGAATAATACTTGTAAGGGAGAGTGTGTGTAGCTGTTTGGCTTCTTACATGTTAGGGTTTGGTATATAGGTTTATCTGTTTTGTGGAGATGATAAAAGTGGGAAAGTTGGGCAGCTATATAGTATGAGTGGAAGTCTGGAAGAGCTGCTCCTCCTGAGGAGGTAGGGTTTTTAAGAGTATTCCATGCCAACTTATGTCTACTAGATCCCCATATGAAAGTATTGAGCATACTGTCAAGCATCTTAAAGGTTTTTAAGGGGATTAGTATACTGGAGGGTGCCAGAATATGTAGCGAAATTTTGGCAATAGGATCATTTTAGTGAGGTTGATCCTTCCCATCACCCCCAAAGGGAGTCGTGCCCAGGATTGCGTTCAAGTTTTTAAGTAGGTGAATAGCGGTTCTATGTTATTTGTAATATATTCTACGGGCTCTCTGGTGATCTGTAATCCTAAATATTGAATAGAGGACACCCTGTGCAGTGGGAGGGATGCAGCGCCGCTTGTTGGTGGAGATAAGTCTAGGGGTAGGATTTGCGACTTAGACCAGTTCATGCGCAGTCCTGAGTGTTTTCCGAAGTCTTTGATGGTATGGAGGGCAGTCTGCAGAGACAGGCCTGTGTCATCAGTGTACAGGCTCACTGACTCCACTATCAAGCCCAACCGAAGACCATGGATGTTTGGGTTCATTCTGAGTGAAATGGCGAGTGGCTCTGCGGCTAAGGCGTATAGTAGTAAGAGGGAAGGGGTCAGACATAGGCGTCATTAAGCCGGGGCTATTGAGGCTGGTGCCCCAAGTGTGGGGCCAATAGCCCCGATTGTCTGAGCACCGGAGAAAGGGAGAGAAAATAGGCCAGCTAGAAATCAGCGGCGGCAACCGCCGTTTACCTGTATGATTCGGCATTTTGCCGCACCGCCCACTGCATGACTGACAGGCGGAGTAATATGCCGCCCGGCCTGAGGTAGCAGCAGGAGGTAAGGAGAATGCCGGAGCAGCGACGCCCCCTTCTCCCTCACTCTCAACCTCCCAGAGTCACGCTGGAGGCCATGGTGGCTGTGACAGTCACAGAACGAAGTAAAAGACACTCACTCTCTCTCTCTCTCTCTCTCTCTGGGGAGAAGTATAACAGCTTTACCCATTTGATAAAATTAGGACCGAACCCGAAGCCTTTCAAGCACTCTCACAGGTATCCCCACTTCACAGAGTCCAACGCCTTAGCGGCATCCAACGCTATCACTGCTCTGGTACCCACTGTCTCATGACACGCTTGGAGATTCATGTGTAGTCGGCGGATATTCATGGCTATATTTTTCCCGGGCATGAATAAGGGATAAAATAATTAGATTAAAGGCGAGTGGCCAGTACCAATATTTTTATGTCTACCTGGAGCAGTGAGATTGAACGGTAGGAATCAGGGTATGGGGGATTTTTGCCTGGTTTAGGAAGTACAATAATCACCGCTTAACAAAGGGATTCGGGAAGGGATTCGGATTCAAATATATGATTATATAGCTTCAGAAGTTCAGGGATCAGTACCTCTGAATATGCTGCATAGAAGTCTAATGGTAGGCCATCCTGTCCAGGGGCTTTAGCGGGCACAAGGGATGCAATTGCTGATGCAATTTCATCCATGGTGAGGGGGGCCTCTAGGTCTGTTACCTGAGTTTCAGATAGCTGAGGGAAGGGTATGGTTTGCAGAAAGGCCTGGGTCTCCTGTGTGGTGACATTTACTTGGGAGGAAAATAAGGTAGCATAGTATGAGCGGAATACCGCAGCCACTGACGATGGGTCCGTTATAGGTATGTTCTGTGGATCCAACAAGGATAAAACCACCGTTAGCCTAGAATCTTAGTGGGCCAGGTATGCCAAAAGCTTTCCCGCCCGTTCTCCTTGTTCGAACACTCGCTGCCTCGAGAAGAAGTGTTTCTGTTTGGCCTTTTCATAGTGTAGTTGATCGACTATGCTCGTTTGGAGCTTGAGTGTCGAGACGTTGGTCGGTGTGGGGTCTGACATAAATTCATTCGTTACAGACACTAGTCTCTCTGAGGCCTGCTGGAGCAGTAGTTTGGAGGAAGCTTTCAGTCTATTTATGCGTCTAGGGTAGAGCGGACATGCAGTTTAAATGCTTCCCATACTAGGCCTATAGACGCCGTGTCTCGGTTGGTATTAAAATAGAACTGCCATTCCCTCTGTATGTCATCCTGATCATTCAGGGCTGATAGCCAGAAAGGGTGAAGGCACCAAGTGCGTGGTCCCACTCGAGGAGCGAGGCATAGTGAAGCCCAGCATGGAGCGTGGTCAGACAGGGACCTGGTGTGGTTACCTGTGTCCTCAAGCAGGGGGAGTAAAATGACCGAGACCATGATAAAATCTATATGGGACACTGTGGAGTGTGTCACTGAAAAGCATGAAAAGGCCCTGGTATCTGGGTGTTTATAGCGCCATGCGTCTGTCAGTGAGAATTCTGTCAATGTGCGGCTCAAGCGGGTGGTGGTGGAGAGCTGGATAGTCTGGCTCGATTATAGTCTGTCCTTAGTTGGATTTAGGACCATATTAAAGTCCACGCCATATGGCTGGGATTGTAGGGTGCTGTGCCATATATAAGAATCCCTCATTTACCATAGTAGAATTGTAGGGCTGAGGAATATAATAGGCCACAATAAGGTATTGCGTACCATAGAAGGTACAGTGCAGAAAGATGAACCTGCCCTGGGGATCCGTTTGCACCAAGATAAATTCCAAATTGGGTTGTTTTAGCAATTAAGATGTAAACACCATGGGAGTAGGGAGTGTGGGTAGCATGATATGCCCATCCTATCCATGGGCAATTGAGTGCCTGCTGGAGTTGGCCGGTGACATGTGCCTCAACCAAAACTATGATATCCGCCCGGTAGGATTTGAGACAACCAAACCCCACTAAGCTTATCCCGGATCCCATGGACATTCCAGGTTAGGAATTTTATGGTGGCCATGCGTTATTGGGGTGAATAGTTTCCAGGGGGAGTGGCGGGTCAGTCCCCAGAACAAGATCATCTACATAATACAGAGGTGTGTACAAACCAGAGCATTTCAATATCAAAATGTACCATATATGTCTGCATCTCATATATCTCATTACATTACAAATAATTAACCAAAGCGTATAATGTCCCCTTTCCCCCCACCCAGCCCTTAAATCCCCAACTTAGCTGGGGCATAGATCCCATAACCTGTGCGGAATTGTCTTAACAACATTCTAACTATGAGGGTAGACAATTCCGCATCAACCTTTCTATCACACACGTGGGTCTTTTGGGCAGTACGTGTGATAGTCTGTCTATCTATCCGGGGGGCGAACATTCGCTGGTTGTGTACCCAGCTGTATGACTTGCGGCTTATGTATATTACCAGTGTTCGTTGATTGGTATTGTCCATAAGTTCACTCTCTGTAGACAGTAAAGCAAAAGAATGAAGAATACTAGCGAATAAAGGAACAGGGAAAGCCCCCCCCATATTTGGGAGACGGAACCCCCCCCCCAAAAAAAAAAAATGAACAAGGAGAAGGGCAAAAGAGAACCAGTTTATATTTCCGCGCATCATCTCCAGTACAGTGCTAGTAGTGAGTATGAGAGTATGGGTCCGGGTCATCTGTTGGTGCCAACCTGCAATCATGATATCCATCTTGCTGGGAGTAGCAAAGAGCTAGTGGCACAGGCAGGAGACACACAAGATAAGAGGAAGGGGGTACGGGCCTCTAACAAAATGTGAGTACATTGTACAGTATTGTTACAGTCTGGAGAAAGCCGTATCACATATGTAATAGAGTGCGGGAGATGGGCTGCGGGCATATGACATTATGTTGGTCAGGCTTTCATAATGAAACTGGGCATATAATGGCTTACCCACAGTGCAAGGCAGGTGAAGGTCTCTATCAGGCAGGTCGGTTTCTGTCCGCATCACGCTGATCCAGCCAGCTGAGGCTAGTTCCGGGTCTTCAAAAAAAATATGCTCGGTCTTCTCCAACAATGCGGAGTCGGGCCGGAAATAACATGGCGTATTTCAAGTGATGAACCCTCAGACGCCGCTTAACATCAACAAAGCGAGCCCTCTGTTTCTGGACCTCAGCCGAGAAGTCAGTAAATACTGATATGTAGCCAGTCTGGAAAGGAATGTTCCCTTTGTCGCGAGTCAGGCAGAGGATGGTATCTCGATCCCAGTAATTTAGGAGCTTCGCAATGAAGGTGTGTGGTGGTGCGCCTTCTGGGGGGGGGGGGGGGGGCAGCGTGCAGGCATGCGGTGAGCACGCTTGACCACGAATGTGGTGGAAAGGGCCTCCTTTTTATCAGGAGCTTCTCCAGGAAAGTGGTCGGGTCTGGGCCCTCAGAGCCCTCAGGGAGTATTATGAAGCGGAGATTCGACCTGCGAGCCCTGTTTTTGAGGTCATCATGTTTTTGGGCCAGTTGCTGTAGTTGGCGTTTCATATCCTCATGGGAATGTTGGAGAGGGTGCAGTGTATCTTCCGCCTAACTGATTCTGGTCTCAGTCTCTTTGACCCGGTCATGGAGTTTAGTCATGTCTTGTCTGATTATGGAGATGTCCACCTTTATCTCCTCTATTTTGGTAGTCAGGGTGGACTGACATGTAGAACTATTTTTTTTTTTCATTCAACCCAGCAGGTTGAATAAAAAAAAAAAAAACCTGACAGCTCTGGTAGGAACCTCTGTACTAACAATCTGATGTTAGTACAGCAATCTTCCCTGCTGAGCTGTTGTGTTCGGACTGGGGGACGGCCCCCTGCCAGAACACTCTGATCAGTGCTCTCAGTCATTGGCTTAGAGCGCTGATCAGGAGCCCGTCGGCTGCTGGTTTTTCAGCATGCTCGTCCAACAGAAGCCAAATGGCCAGCTTCTGTCGGACAGAGTGCCATAAACAACAACAGGGTCCTGACATTCCACCCATGTGTACAGGGCTTAAGCCACATGTCCTATCCATGCTACTAAACCCCAAGCCAAATTATGTAAGCATTCATATGGTCTAATAGTTTAACTACAGCTGTTGAGTGTATAGCTGAATGAATGTGATAGACAGAGTATCTCTGCTAACCTTGTTATTATTTCACCTGCACAGTGTCAGGCATAGCTAAGGGAGTGATCCTGTTCAGTAGAAGGCAGTATGTCCCTGAAAGTTTGCAGTCTCTAGCTGCAAAATTAATCTACCTGTATCGAGACACTCTTGAAGAAGTGCATTGGGTTTCATACAGGTACTGTACTGTCTAATCACTCTGCTCACACTGCTATACCTCCTTCTGTAGTGGACTCTATAAGGACTAGTCATATAGCAAGAGTCTTACTACCTCATCATTCTCTAACACAGCTCCTCAAAATGATGTTATCTGACAGAATTCCCACTCTGCATGCCTTAGTATACTGAAAGAATGGAACTGTGGGGCCTGAGTCATATCCTGTCGCTGAAAGCTTGCAAGTAATTGTGGCTGTTCCAGATTTAAAAAACAAGGGTATTCTTACTATGGAGATCATGTTGTTTGTTTGTTCTGACACAGGTGATTGACACACAGCTCCGGTGATACTGGACACTAATTGTATAGCAGTACATAGTGCCTTCCAGAAGTTGAAGGAGGTTGGGCTGCTTCTTCTGAGCAAGTCGATATCCAATTTGAACTTCAAGAGGTCTGCGATGTCGTCTTTGTTAGCTATCAGCATAGAGTAGTGCATCACATTGGTGAGTGGCCAGTAGAAATTCCACCGGGGGAGAGAGTGTGCTGGGAGTAGCTTCCAGTATTGCCCTTGAGCTGCTTGAGCATGGAAGTTATCTCCTCAATGAAATTCCTGAATAGATGATGAACAAAGAAGGGTGGATGGTGATTCCAGAGAGAAAGGACTGGAGAGCCAGAGTGGAATTAACTACGGTTGTTATTGTGAACAATTGTTTCCCCCATCGTGTCATAATTTGTCATCGCCAAGTTGTACAGCTTTTACCCTCAATATTGATTTGAGTAACCTGCAGTTGCGAGAGTTCTAGAACAAGAAATTGACCCAGCAATTGTCAAATTTGCCGGAGGTGTTCTCTACAGATGATATGGATGTAGGCTGTGCTAAGAGTGCTCAACAAATACTTTTAGACTAACTGATGCTACTCTCTTCAAAGAGAGACCCCAGAGGATATGGATGAGCTACGTCAGACATTACATCAGATGAAAGACCAGGGGATCTTTATGTATAGTAAGAGTCTCGATGCCTCCTCCATTGTGGTAGTGAGAAAAAAATTCAGATGCATCTGTCTGTGCGTAGATCACAGAACTTTGAATTTGAAGGACAATGCCTGATCAGTATACACTGCCCAGAACTGAAGAAGCTCTGGAGGCTTTAAATAGAAACTGCTGGTTCACCATGCTAGACCTACGGTCCAGATACTAGCACGTTCCAATGGTCCCTGAAGACCAAGAGAAAACAGCCTTTATATGTCCTTTGGGCTTCTATCAATTTACTTGCATACCACAAGGCATAAGAGGTCACCTGCAACATTCCAAAATTAATGGACAGAGTTTTGGGTGATCTAGTACACAGAGACTGCCTTGTGTATCTTAATGTTATTATCGTCTTTGGGGCTACACTAGAAGAGCATGAAGAACGACTCATGAGAGTATTACTTTGCCTAAAAGAGGAGGGATATTACTGTTATGTTATTTTATGAATTTTGTGGATACTACTGCAAATTTGTAGAAGGATGATCAAAAGTGGCCAAAGTTCTTCCTGACCTCTTGAAGACTAATTTGTGCAGTCAAAGGAATCAAAAGAAGTCTTCCAAAAATCGTTTTGGGGACCACTGGACTTCTGCATGTGAAGAGGCCTTCACTCAGTTGAAGAATAAACTGACAGAAGCACCAGTTTTAGCATATGCTGATGCCCATAAACTGTATGTGCTCCATGTGGATGCTAGCTTTGAAGGATTGGGTGGAGTGTTGCATTGAGAGTATCCACACAACCAATAGACTTCATCAGCCAAAGCCACACTTCTAGTGATTACTGAGTATGAAAGTTGGAGTTCCTGGCACTTAAATGGGTCAGTGTTGATAAGTTACATTATTATCTGTCTGGAGTGAAGTAAAAAAAGATAATCATTAATGTATATCCTAACCACAGCCAGACTGGATGCTACAGGACATCACTGAGTAACTGCCTTATCCAATTATCAATTCACTCTGAAGTGTAAACCTGGCCCAAAGAACATTGGAGCTGATGCTCTATCTAGACGTCCAGGATTTGCTTCTGTTACCAAAAGAAGTAATGGGAAGATCACCCTGGTCCCAGCATTGGGGTTCTCTGAGCATAATTGGGATGCCACTATTGGAACTCTGATCCCTAGGTAGCAGATGGAAGAGGAGCAGGTCTTGAAAGGAAAGTTTGTTGAGAGTTGCCTCATAGCTGCTTGTGGTAAGGATATATTGAGAAGTTCAGATTTAGTATAGTTAACCTTGAAGTTGCTGACTTTATTGAATCTCTGAAATTCCAGGAGGATAGAAGGAAGGGACATATGTGGTTGCGTTACAAACAAGAGCAGATCATCTGTGATTAAGGCAAGTTTTGCACCGTGATTGTTTGGGTTCTGTCTCAAAGCTATTGACAGGTGTTCCATCTTGAGAACGTACAGGAGGGGAGACAGTGGGCATCTCTGGTGTGTACCATTATCGATAGGGAACCATTCACCCTAATCCTGGCTGACAGTGAAGAGTAGAGGGACATGATCTGCAATATCATGTGGGGGCTTAGATGGATCTGCTGAAGAGATAATCGGAGGAACGTCCAATGAACTCAGTCAATGCCTTTTCGGCGTCTACCGCTAAGATGCATAGAGGAATATGTTGAGTGCGGTCATGGTTCAACACCAGGAGGTTTTTCAATGTGTTGTCCCTAGTATCTCATTCGCTTACAAAACCGACATGGTCAAGGTGTATTAGTTGGGGTAGTGATGATTACAGTCTATTTGCTAATATCTTGGTAAAATATTTAAGATCAACCCCAATTAAAGATATTAGTCTGTAGTTTGAGCAGAGGGAATGGCCCTTGTCTGGTTTAGATATAATTGAAATGTGTGCCTCGAGAGTTTGTGGAGGGAATGTAGAGCCATCTGCCAGTGAGTTCAATACTCTGGTCAGAAATGGAGTAAGGAGAGGAGCAAAGAGTTTGTAAAATTTGGGTGTGAAGTCATCAGGGCCTGGACTTTTCCCAGCTGGAGTGCTGGCGATGACCTTAGTGACCGCCTCCTCAATGAGGAGGGTTTTTAAGGCATTAACAGTGTCTTTATCCAATGTAGGTATTGGTGTTTCTGTGATCTAGGATGCCATCTCAGCAGTAGATTTTACAGACTGTTGAGAAGGTATATCATAGAGGGTGCAATAGAAATTGCTGAACGCATTCGTTATGAAGGAGGGTGTAGATATTGTTTCTCCATTCGGTCCCCAGAGATGTGATAAAAGTAGAAGTCTGGTTTTGGGTGGAGGGAGCAAGCTAGTGACCTACCATACTTATCACTGAATTTGTATTGGCACAGGTCAAGTTTATCTGCAAAAGTACTGGCAGAAGAGTTGTATAGTTCATGGAGACGCACCTGAGCGGATGCTACCTCTGAAAGTGTCTCGTCTATAAGAGAATGTATTCGCTTTCTAGGGTTCGAAGCCTGTAAACCACGGATGCAATATATGCCGACCATTCTTTTTTTTTAAGTGAGAGCCCTGTTGGATGAATGTCCCACTTAGGGATGCCTTCAGAGCTTCCCATTAAGTTGGTAGCAGAGTGGAATCTGATGCGTGGTCAGCTTGAACGTTGGAAGAGGTCTCCGAAATACATGTGGAACATTCTGAGTTTGCCAGTAGAGCGCCATTCAAATGCAACATTCTTTCAATGGAGCTGAGGGAATCGTGAAGTTCAAATATCACAGAGGTCAGACATTTCTTGTAGTTGGTTACCAGGTTTGCACCCATTTTAGGAGGGATGTTGTCCCACTCCTCTTTGCAGATCCTCTCCAAGTCATCAAGGTTTCAAGGCTGACGTTTGGTAACTCGAACCTTCAGCTTCCTCCACATATTTTCTATGGGATTAAGGTCTGGAGACTGGCTAGGCAACTCCAGGTCCTATAGATGGCTATAGTAGCTATCGCTTCCTCATTGTGCTTAGTTTAAAGCTGGCTTGCCATTAGTCAATATGGCGCTAGCTTATATGCTCTATCATCTTAACCGCGACGGCCCTTAGTTAAGATGGCGCCACGCTACTATTTAAATGACGCATGTGGTGACAAATTCACAGCAGCCAATCCCCCGACGATGTCCTATCAGGATGAAACGCGTAGGGTGAGCCTGTGATACTGACATCATCACGTTTTGTCTGTACAGAGATTGATGATATAGCAAGCAGCAGGCAGAGGAGGCCCGAGGAGACATCGCCATATTATATATTGACACACCGCACGTTTATTAGATCCATGTCATAAGTGCAATTTTTTTGAGTTCAATAAATTATTCTTTTAAATACTGCACTATGGGCTCAATTTTTGCTTATGTCTTCGAGTGATTAAGATCCAGGAGTTGGGGACATCCATTATTAGGTTTTTGGGAGACCGAATTCCCTGTGCTTGGTGAGACCGCTGTTGTGGTCATTTTTGCGGGTAAGGAGACTACATACTCACTTTGGGTGTACAAGTCTGTTTGGAGAAAGAGCCTTTCTTCACAGCTTCACACCTACAATATATGACGAGCTAGGTGGGTAGAGATCAGTATTTCTGGAAATATTTTTTATGTACCAACATCCCTAAAGTAATAAAGCAAAAATATATGTGAGAAGTGGGATTTTAAAAGGTACACCCAATATGCTGAAGAGCACTGTCAATAAAAAGTTATACCAAATATTTATTAATACAATTTTACAAAAAACGAACAATAAAATGTAATTGACAGTGCTCACCTACAATATATCTTCATACCCACATGGATGTCTTTTGAATCACTGTCTATTACAATTGGGACTTTGGTTAAGCTTCTATAATTTTCTATATTCCTTTCACCATTTTCTGATTGTGTTATTTCACTGTCACTGTATGATGTTTCACAAATTCTTGTTTTCATTCATTTGAACTATGTTTGTGGACTTCACCATTTATACTTTTTGGACTATTTAATATAATATTTGGTACTTGTATATGTCATTTGCCACATATGGAGTTTATATTGTCCAATTAGGTTCACTATTTATGTAATATCATATTATATTTTATATAGGGATTCTGCTTTGGTTTTCCCTTTTTTTATTAACTCAGGTTTTTCACCATTTCTGAATATTTGACACAAACTTCAAATTCTTGTGTTTTTCTCAGTGTTATTAGCGCTGCACCCACCATATGTTATCCACAGATATGAGTTTGTATATAGAGCTTTTTGGTGTTGGCAGCTTTATTTATTTGATTTATTTCAATTTTTTCTTTTTCACATATTGTTTTCAAGCGCAACGTTAGCCATCTGGTTCTTTTTCTAACTCCAGGTCCTTAATGTGCTTCTTCTTGAGCCACACTTTTGTTGCCTTGGAAGTGTGTTTTTGGGTCATTGTCATTCTGGAATACCCATCCACGACCCATTTACAATGCCCTGGCTGAGGGAAGGAGGTTCTCATCCAAGATTTAACAGTACATAGCCCCGTCCATCGTCCCTTTGATGACGTTGTCCTGTCCCCTTAGCAGTAAAACACCCCCAAAGCATAATGTTTCCACCTCAATGTTTGAGATCTGTTTCTGGTTGTGTCAGTATGGTGCTGATTCAGTTTTCCCCTGTACTATTACGTAAACAAATTTTTTTTTTCAACAGTTAACCTACCCAGATAGCAAGGATAACTTGCTACAAGTTTGTGGCAGCATTGAATTGTAAGGCCCCTTTCACACGATCAGACCGTTCAGGTCCACCTGTCAGTTTTGACGGCGGACCTGAACGGGCGCTCCATGTTAGTCTATGGAGCGTCGGATGTCAGCGGAGACATGTCCGCTGACATCCGACCGGGTCCGATCCGCTAAAAGCAGACAGATGGCTCTATGTCCAGGTCCGTCGCTGGGGGATCGGGTGAGATCTGACGAAAAACGGATCTCAAAACCGATCCCTCCATAGGCGGCAGCGGCGCCTGACAAGCCCCTCCCCGCTCAGTGAGCAGAGAGGGACTTGTCATCCGCCGGCTCAGCGGAGATCAACGCTGAGCCGGCGGACCGAGGCGGGCTCTGTAGAAACGGAGTCCGCCTCGTGTGAAAGGGGCCTAAGTCTGTTAACTTGCTGCAAATTTCCACTGGCAAGTTGTACACTTGCAGAGCAGCATGGCAAGTTTCTAGCAAGAGCAATGCTGCAGTGGTGAGTCTACAGCATGAAAATGCAGCCACGGTGACTGTGGTGGGATGACTATTGCACAACATAACTGAAACAGAACTTGCAGAATAGGGATGAGCTTCGTGTTCGAGTCGAACCCATGTTCGACTCGAACATCGGCTGTTCGCCCGTTCGCCGAATTGCGAACGATATGGGCCGTTCGCGCTAAATTCGTGTGGCGCGTCACGGCCCATAATTCACTGCGGCATCGCAGTGCATTGCTGGCTGATGATTGGCCAAGCATGCACTATGACCCGCATGCTTGGCCAATCACAGCGCCGTCAGTAGAGAGAGCTGTAATTGGCCAAAGCCAGGGTGGCTTTGGCCAATTATGGCTCAGGGGATTTAGTACACACCCCACACTATATAAGGCCGCCTGCACGGCGGCCCTGTGTAGTGTGTGTTCCGGTGTGCTGAGAGATAGAGAGAGAGAGAGACAGTGTCATTTGATTTGAGTTAGATAGATTAGGCAGAACAGTCAGTCAGTTAGCTGCACTTACAGTGTATTGTGTATATATATGCATCCCAGGTGTTGCATATATATATATACACTGTATTCAGTTTAGCTAGATCCGTTCCTGTTATCTTCTATCTAGACTATTTACATTTAATGCAGTGCGTCCTGCTCACAGTGTTCAGCTAGATCCGTTCCTGCTATTTACATTTAGTGCAGTGCGTCCTGCTCACAGTGTTCAGCTAGATCCGTTCCTGTTATCTTCTAGACTATTTACATTTAGTGCAGTGCGTCCTGCTCACAGTGTTCAGCTAGATCCGTTCCTGCAATTTACATTTAGTGCAGTGTGTCCTGCTCACAGTGTTCAGCTAGATCCGTTCCTGCTATTTACATTTAGTGCAGTGCGTCCTGCTCACAGTGTTCAGCTAGATCCGTTCCTGTTATTTACATTTAGTGCAGTGCGTCCTGCTCACAGTGTTCAGCTAGATCCGTTCCTGCTATTTACATTTAGTGCAGTGCGTCCTGTTCACAGTGTTCAGCTAGATCCGTTCCTGTTATTTACATTTAGTGCAGTGCGTCCTGCTCACAGTGTTCAGCTAGATCCGTTCCTGCTATTTACATTTAGTGCAGTGCGTCCTGCTCACAGTGTTCAGCTAGAGCCGTTCCTGCTATTTACATTTAGTGCAGTGCGTCCTGCTCACAGTGTTCAGCTAGATCCGTTCCTGTTATCTTCTAGACTATTTACATTTAGTGCAGTGCGTCCTGCTCACAGTGTTCAGCTAGATCCGTTCCTGCTATTTACATTTAGTGCAGTGCGTCCTGCTCACAGTGTTCAGCTAGATCCGTTCCTGTTATCTTCTAGACTATTTACATTTAGTGCAGTGCGTCCTGCTCACAGTGTTCAGCTAGATCCGTTCCTGTTATCTTCTAGACTATTTACATTTAGTGCAGTGCGTCCTGCTCACAGTGTTCAGCTAGATCCGTTCCTGTTATCTTCTAGACTATTTACATTTAGTGCAGTGCGTCCTGCTCACAGTGTTCAGCTAGATCCGTTCCTGTTATCTTCTAGACTATTTACATTTAGTGCAGTGCGTCCTGCTCACAGTGTTCAGCTAGATCCGTTCCTGTTATCTTCCTACTGACAGGCAGGCTTGTCTGGTTACAGTATATAAAGCTACCTGAAGAAAATTACAGGTGTTCTATTTGATCCTATTAGTACCACGGTCAGGCAGCTAGACTATTTACATTTAGTACAGTGCGTCCTGCTCACAGTGTTCAGCTAGATCCATTCCTGTTATCTTCCTACTGACAGGCAGGCTTGTCTGGTTACAGTATATAAAGCTACCTGAAGAAAATTACAGGTGTTCTATTTGATCCTATTAGTACCACGGTCAGGCAGCTAGACTATTTACATTTAGTACAGTGCGTCCTTCTCACAGTGTACAGCTAGATCCGTTCCTGTTATCTTCCTACTGACAGGCAGGCTTGTCTGGTTACAGTATATAAAGCTACCTGAAGAAAATTACAGGTGTTCTATTTGATCCTATTAGTACCACGGTCAGGCAGCTAGACTATTTACATTTAGTACAGTGCGTCCTGCTCACAGTGTTCAGCTAGATCCGTTCCTGTTATCTTCCTACTGACAGGCAGGCTTGTCTGGTTACAGTATATAAAGCTACCTGAAGAAAATTACAGGTGTTCTATTTGATCCTATTAGTACCACGGTCAGGCAGCTAGACTATTTACATTTAGTATAGTGCGTCCTGCTCACAGTGTTCAGCTAGATCCGTTCCTGTTATCTTCCTACTGACAGGCAGGCTTGTCTGGTTACAGTATATAAAGCTACCTGAAGAAAATTACAGGTGTTCTATCCCAGCTTAGTGCAGCTACAGGCCATTAGTATGTCTGGAAGGCCAAGAAGGAGAGGCAGACAGTCACAAGCCAATAAGAGAGGGCAAGCAGGCTCTGTGTCTAGTGCTGGTCGTGGAGACGGTGCATCCTCATCAGCACGTGGCCATGGGGCACGCTTGGCCTTTTTTTCGGCAGCTGGCCGTGTTGAGCCGCAACATGCGGAAGACTTGGTCGAGTGGATGACCAAGCCGTCCTCATCCTCCTCATCCTCTCTCACCCATGCCCAGGGTGCTTTGTCTGGCAAAGCAGCGGCCTCTTCCCTCAGCTCAATGTCATCAGTGACTCCTTCCCTAGCTCCACCATGTCCTCATGAGGATTCCCTCGAACTGTTTGACCACAGTGTTGGGTACATGCTCCAGGAGGATGCCCAGCGTTTGGAAGGCTCTGATGACGATACTGAGCTCGATGAAGGCAGTAACATGAGCACGGACAGAGGGGTTGCCCAAGAAGGACAGCAATCTGGCAGTCATGCTCCCCCTGCTGCAGCATACTGCCAGGTTTGCTCCAGTGATGAGGAGGGAGGGGATGATGAGGTCACTGACTCAACGTGGGTGCCTGATAGGAGAGAGGAGGAGGAGGAGGAGGAGGAGGAGGAGGCGGCGGCACATCACCAACGAGGCAGGATGCCCTCCAGGGGCCAGCCTAAGGGCAGCACATTGACTGCATCACACCCCAAAGCTCCACATGTGCAGGGCGCTGCAGTCTCTGCGCGTTATTCAAAAAGTTCTTTGGTGTGGGCCTTTTTTGAGACGAGTGCATCAGATCACACCGCTGCTATTTGCAACATATGTCTCAAGCGTATCTCGCGTGGCCAAAACATCTCCCGCTTGGGTACCACATGCTTGACCAGACATATGTTGACCTGCCATGCAGTTCGTTGGCAAGCGTATCTAAAAGACCCACACCAAAGAACAAAGAGGATCTCTCCTTGCTCCTCATCAGCTGAGATTTCCAACCCCACTAGACCTTCAGTCCTCTCTGAGACCTGCAGTGAGAGGAATGAAGGTGTAGAATTAGGTGTGTCACAGCCAAGTACTTGTGGGCAATCTGCTTTTGGTACACCGACGTCAGATTGTACCAGGCAAATTTCCCTGCCCCAGCTGCTGCACCGCCGAAAGAAGTTTGCTCCCAGCCATCCACATGCCCAGCGGTTGAATGCTAGCTTGGCAAAATTGCTAGCACTTCAACTGCTGCCTTTTCAGTTGGTAGACTCTGCCCCCTTCCGTGAGTTTGTGGAATGTGCGGTTCCTCAGTGGCAGGTACCCAAACGCCACTTTTTCTCACGGAAGGCGATTCCGGCTCTCTACCGGCATGTGGAAGGCAATGTCCATGCCTCGCTGGACAGGGCGGTCAGCGGTAAGGTGCATATTACCGCTGACTCATGGTCCAGCAGGCATGGACAGGGACGTTACCTAAGTTTCACGGCGCATTGGGTGACTCTGCTGGCAGCTGGGAAGGATGCAGGACAAGGTGCAGTAGTGTTGGAGGTTGTTCCGCCACCACGCCTCCAAAATGCTGATTGTGACACACCTCTCTCCTCCACCCCCTCCTCTTCTTCTTCCTTCATGGCCTCTTCCTCGGAACCAGCGGTGCTCCGTAGGCGTTCAAGGGGCTACGCAAGTACGCAGGCCAAAAGATGCCATGCGGTGCTTGAGCTGGTGTGCTTGGGGGACAGGAGCCACACTGGGGCAGAGGTTCTGTCAGCTCTGCAGGGGCAGGTTCAGAGGTGGTTGACGCCACGCCAACTTAAGGCAGGAATGGTGGTTTGCGACAATGGCACCAACCTCCTCTCTGCCCTCCGACAGGGACAAATGACCCATGTGCCCTGTTTGGCTCACGTCCTTAACTTGGTGGTGCAGCGGTTCTTGGGCAGGTACCCGGGCTTACAGGATGTCCTGAGGCAGGCCAGGAAAGTCTGTGTGCATTTCCGCCGGTCATATAATGCCAGTGCTCGGCTGACGGACCTCCAAAAGGAGTTTAACCTGCCCAAGAACCGCCTAATCTGTGACATGCCCACCAGGTGGAACTCAACGTTGGCCATGCTGCAGCGGCTGCACACGCAGCAGAGGGCCATCAATGAGTACCTGTGCGACTATGGCACCAGGACAGGGTCAGGGGAGCTTGGTTTTTTTTCCCCACGCCAGTGGGCCATGATCAGGGATGCATGCACTGTCCTGTCACCATTCGAGGAGGCCACGAGGATGGTGAGCAGTGACAGTGCATGCATCAGTGACACTGTCCCCCTTGTCCACCTGTTGGAGCACACGCTGCGTGGAATAATGGACAGGGCACTTGAGGCAGAACAGAGGCAGGAAGAGGAGGACTTCCTTAGCTCTCAAGGCCCCCTTTATCCAGACAGTGTTCCTGCGTGCCCGCCGATCACACAGGAAGAGGACAAGGAGGAAGAGGAGGAGGAGGAAGATTGTGTCAGTATGGAGGTGGAGCCTGGCACTCAGCATCAGCAGCAGTCTTTAAGGGATCAGTCCCAAGAAACACATGGACTTGTACGTGGCTGGGAGGAGGTGGCTGCGGACCATGTCGTTCTTAGTGACCCAGAGGACTCCGGACCGAATGCCTCAGCAAACCTACGCTGCATGGCCTCCCTGATCCTGCAAAGCCTGCGTAAGGATCCTCGTATTCGTGGTATCAAGGAGAAGGACCAATACTGGCTGGCAACCCTCCTTGATCCACGTTACAAGGGTAAGGTTGCGGACCTTATCTTGCCATCGCAGAGGGAGCAGAGGATAAAACATCTTCGGGAGGCCTTGCAGAAAGGTCTGTGCAACGCGTTCCCAGAGACTGGGAGGTTACAAACTCCTGTTTCTGGACAACGTGTTGCTGAGGCTTCGGTCAGTCAAAGAAGGAGCGGTGGAGAAGGTGGCCGTCTGACCGATGCGTTCAGACAATTTTTTGGTCCGCAGCCCCAAGGTATGATCGGTTCCAGCAACCATCGCCAGCGTCTGTTTTACATGGTGCAGGAATACCTAGGGGCAAGATCAGACTTGGACACCTTTCCCACCGAAAATCCTCTGGGTTACTGGGTCTTGAGGATGGATCACTGGCCAGAGCTTGCACAGTATGCAATTGAGCTACTGGCCTGTCCTGCATCCAGCGTTCTTTCGGAACGCACATTCAGTGCTGCTGGAGGCGTGGTAACCGATCACAGGGTGCGTCTGTCCACCGACTCGGTCGATCGGCTGACCTTCATAAAAATGAATGAGTCTTGGATCACCACCAGCTACCAAGCACCTGATGCTGATGTAACCGAATAATTTTTTTTGAAATCTCAGATCCCTTCAAAGACTGCCTATGCTGATGCTGAGTGACTATCCCTGAGTAATTATCCTCTTCCTCCTCAATCATCACGCTTATAGCTTGTAAGAACATTTTTGGTTCTGGGCGCCACCACCAGTGCCTAAGGCACAATTTTTCAGCCCCTGTTTAACAGGGGCGTGTAATTACAATTTTTGATGCAATACTTTGCAGCAGGGCTCGTTCCTGCGTTCCAACTAGAGTGTCTGTGAGGGGTTGCAGTGTTGTGGCACCAGCACCAGTGCCTAAGGCCCAATTTTTCTGCCCCTGTCTAACAGGGGCGTGTAATTACAATTTTTGATGCAATACTTTGCAGCAGGGCTCGTTCCTGCGTTCCAACTAGAGTGTCTGTGAGGGGTTGCAGTGTTGTGGCACCAGCACCAGTGCCTAAGGCCCAATTTTTCTGCCCCTGTCTAACAGGGGCGTGTAAGTACAATTTTTGAAGCAATACTTTGCAGCAGGGCTCGTTCCTGCGTTCCAACTAGAGTGTCTGTGAGGGGTTGCAGTGTTGTGGCACCAGCACCAGTGCCTAAGGCCTAATTTTTCAGCTCCTATTCAACAGGGGCATGTAATTACAATTCTTGATCTAATATTTCACAGCAGGGCCCTGTGAGGGCTTACAGTGTTGTGGCCACAGCAACACCTAAGGCCCAAATTTCTGCTGAGTATATAGGGCAGGACCCTACTTTCAAACATCTAATTTACAAACGACTCCTACTTGCAAACGGAAGGAGACAACAGGAAGTGAGATGAAATCTACCCCTAGGAAGGGAAATTCTCTCCTGTAAGAGTTAATATGGGAAAACAATTTCTCCTTTCCACTGATGCTTTCCAATCCTTGTTCCACAAAAAAACCCAAATTTTCAAAAAACATTTTTCATTGGGACAAAAAAGTGAGGTGAAATCTTCTGAAGAGGAGGAAAGACAGCAAAACAAATGTCACAGGGGTGATAACCCTTCCCTATGTTTTCCAAAAAGCTTAGAAAAGATTTTTTGGCTGGAGCTAAACACGTTAAAAATGTTCAAAATTACAAACAGATTCTACTTAACAACAAACCTACAGTCCCTGTCTTGTTTGCACCGCCTGTATACTGCTGTTCAGAGTATATAGGGCCTGGTGGCCCCACACCTTTCCTTATTTTAATTTGGGTGCGGGGTTCCCCTTAATATCCATACAAGACCCAAAGGGCCTGGTAATGGACTGGGGGGTACCCATGCCGTTTGTCTCACTGATTTTCATCCATATTGCCATGACCCGACATGACATTAAACCCGCAAGCAGTTTTAAATGAGATTTTTTCCTTTAAAAATGACATTTGGTGCAGGGACTGTTCTAAACATGGGAAACACGCATCACTTTACAGGCATACTATAGACACCCCCCAGGTACGATATTTAAAGGAATATTTCACTTTTTTTTTTTTACTTTAAGCATCATTAAAATCACTGCTCCCGAAAAAACGGCCGTTTTTAAAAGTTTTTTTTGCATTGATACATGTCCCCTGGGGTAGGACCCGGGTCCCCAAACCCTTTTTAGGACAATACCATGCAAATTAGCCTTTAAAATGAGCACTTTTGATTTCGAACGTTCGAGTCCCATAGACGTCAATGGGGTTCTAACGTTCGTGCGAACTTTCGGTCCGTTCGCGGGTTCTGGTGCGAACCGAACCGGGGGGTGTTCGGCTCATCCCTATTGCAGAATATTTGTGTAGCACCCTGGTGTTTAGGCAGGGTTGCTCCTAAATTTACCTGCCAGGTGTAGTTACCTTAGCTCACTGTTAGGGATCAATTGATTTCACACTAAGTCTAGAATTGCTGCACTTCTCTCTTCTGCCACTAGGTGGCCGGGTACCTGGTGGCATTAGATAAGACAAGGGCAAAGCAAGGACAGATTAGGAGTATATGGGGTATCACAGCCAACGGGCAGGAGTTTTCTTAAATCCCTGGGCCTGCTGGGAGAACCTATATATTTGGGCGGAGTCAGGTGATCAGTGTTCTGTGCCACCTGGACGGCTGTCTGGGTGGACGTATGTTGTACTGCCTGAGCTGCTTGGCCAGAGTTCGGGCCTATCCTAGGCACATACGGGCCTATCCAGAAGCAAGAGAGCAGGGCAGGGTTGGGATTGCGGCTTGCAGTCCAACCAGAAGTGATGGTTCTGCCGGCCAGAGAACCTGTCGTGGTCGGAGGTAGAGGGGATGGTGTCGCCACTAAGGGTCCAACCACCCTATTACCAGGGAACACAGTGAGTAGCTTGAGCAAGTACTGGAGCAAAATTCTCACCAATCGGGGACGGTGACGAATTCTGAAACTTCAGCAGGTATCAAGCCAGGGACCCAGCCAGCGGAAGTGATGCTTGCAGAGCAGCCTTGTGTGTCAAGCCAGGGACCGAGCAGGCCAGTAGGGTGAAGCTTGAGAAGTATCTGGAGTGCCAACTAGGGACCCAGCAGAGAAGCGGGGGTGACGACGCTTGAGGAAGATACTACCGTGAAGGTTGGAGGAGCTCAAGGGATTCAGTGGCAGTGAATCATCTAGTCTAGTGAGAGAGAGACTGGGAGCTCAATGGGTTGAAGGACTACAAGAAGGGATTGTAGTGAAAGTGACGGAACTGGTATACTTTGTGTTAGAAACTCTTAAAGACTGCTGCCATAGGAGACAGCATTCCTACACATGCAGATATGGCGTCTTGCTGGATGCCTTTTCCTGCATGGCTGTTCTCCTGTAGAAATCTTGGAGTCTGCCAATTAACATTGCAACTGCCTAAGGGTGTCCTGGCCCTAACCCTCTCTCCCAAAGTTCTGTTTAAGAGAAATAAAATCTCTTTGCATTCAAGAAGTGTCTGGTGCCCAATGAATCTAACTTGCATTACACCCACCATGCCTCACAACCCACCATATACAAAAGGATGTCAGCTATCTCTTGCCCTGGAGGTTCTTATTAGACTAAAGGAAACCTGGGACCTTGCTACATTTGCAAAGAATGTAGATCTGCAGTCATGCAATGCAGACTTGCTGCAATTTTGCAACAAACTTGTTAAGCTTGGCAAGTCTAGCAATAGCTAACCAAGTCATTTTCAAACTTGCAGTACAATTGCTTGCTATCTGCATATGTTTAATCCACAGAGTATAAGTGATTATTTTGTCAAATTTATGTGTAAGTTTGTGTGTGTGTGTGTGTGGTGGTAGGGGGGGGGGGTCATCCAAGTCAGTTTTGGGGGCTGGCAGTATAAGGTAGATGACATAAGGGGGAAAAAAAAAGGGTACTGTAAATCCAGCCCTGCATATAATTCCAGTCTATTTGTTTAGGCATCTAAAATCTCAGTATGGTTATTTGAAATACAAAGAAGAAAAGCAGTGATCCCTAGCAGGCAAATTAATTTCTCCACTAGTAGTTAAAATCTTCAGACTTGCCAGCCTGCTATGACCTAATGTTATAAAATTTAAAAAAAGCATTTTATACACTTAGACGACAATCTGAAATGTCCACTTCCCGTAGATATAGCTTATCCCACGCCTACTCTACAGAGCTGCAACCTCAAAACCCAAAAGTGTTTTTCAAATTTTTATAACTTTAGGTAAAAAGTGAGAGCAGTGGTGGAGAAGATCTTTTGTGAGCACACATAATAATCGCTGGATTTAATTGAAAATGTTCATATGATAACATCATGCGCCTTCCATTGTTACCCTGACCAACTACAATACTATAATACACTTGCAGGAATGGGTACAATTTTAGATCGCACAGTAAGTGCAATGAAGTGGGCACTACAGAAGGTACAAGCTGACGAGAAGAACCACTGTGTGCAGCGTGGGGGGCAGGTATTGGACTCACTCCCTTAACCCTTTCATGACTAAGCCTATTTTTGAAATTTGGTGTTTACAAGTTAAAATACGTATTTTTTGCTAGAAAATTACTTAGAACCCCCAAACATTATATATATATATATATATATATATATATATATATATATATATATATATATATATATATATATTTTTTTTTTAGCAGAGAATCTAGAGAATAAAATGGCGATTGTTGCAATATTTTATATGTAGCACTGGTAGATTTGCGATCTACCATCTGATAGGTAAATTTAGCAAATTGCTCATTAGGTGAAGTTTGCCTCTGTTCCAGCTTGGCTGACGTTGCATGTGTTTCCATACTGGGCCAGTGGGTGTCGTCGTTACGGCTAGTGTTGGAAACGTGTCAAAGCGTATGGATGCTCTTCTGTCCCGGAGACGACTCGGTGGAGGTGGTCCTCCGAGTTGCATTCTGGGAGAGGGTATATATGGGACAGACGCCATGTTTTGGGGTTCGTTTTACAGCCACCTGCTGGCCCTCCTGGCCCACAGGTATGCGTTAGAGTGCAATCTCGGGGTCCTCCATTCCAGAGGCCCGCGCCGCTGCGGCGCATGGGTGGGCCCAGAAGCTTGTCTGGGGCCTTCCACAGCAGCCGAGGAATGGTCCTGAGCTGTCTATCCAGAGTGAAGAAGCTGGACAACCGAGGAGATCCCAGGGGAGGACCCGTCATGGAAGGATCACGCAGAGTGCTGGTCTGGAGAGGGGCCTGGTGACTCGGTTGGAGGACGTATCCTAAAGTAACTTTACAGCATAGTGTTGCCGGGTTTGGTTTAAAGGTTCAAACACTGTGACTGACATTTACCACAAAACCAATACATCCTGTGGCAGAGGATCGTGCGGGTTTATCCCAAGCAAGTCTGTGGCAGAGACTTTTGTTCGTGCTGCATGCTGGCTGCTGGGCAAGTGAGAGAGGCCTATCCAGGCGAGCAGAGAGTGTGTCCCACGAGGGGAGTGCATTCTATTGTAATATTCAACTCTAAGGACATTTGTCAAGAATCCTACAGAAAGGTATTTGAGCTTTCCCTGAAGTTTTCCCTTCTGCCTTTTTCCTGCTACTTCCTTCGTTAATTGTTCAATAAAGCATTGAAAACCTAGTCAAGTGTTGGTGCGTGTATCGTCCAGAGGTAAACTCAACGGAACCCTAGACCCGGTGCCGGTGAAACAGAGGGAAGGAGAGTGAAGGTAACAAGCCCGCTTAAACCAGCAGCTCTGCCGAGAGTTATTGCTACATATATCACACGGTATTTGTGCAGCGGTGTTTTAAACGCAAACTTTTGGGAAAAGGGACACTTTCATGAATTTAAAAAAATCCAAACAGTAAAGTTACCCCAATTTTTTTGTATAATTTGAAAGATGATGTTACGCAGAGTAAATAGATACCAAACATGTCACGCTTTATAATTGCACGCACTCGTGGAATGGCGACAAACTACAGTACCTAAGAATTTCCATAGGCGACGCTTTACTTTTTTTTTTTTCGGTTACCAGGTTAGAGTTACAGAGAAGGTCTAGTGCTAGAATTATTGCTCTTGCTCTGACGATTGCGGCGATACCTCACATGTGTGATTTGAACACCATTTATATGTGCGGGCGCGACTTCCGTATGCATTTTCTTTGCTGCGCGAGCACGCAGGGATGGGGGCGCTTTAAGAAATTTTTTTTTTCTTACTTATTTTATTTATTTTTATAAATTGTGTTTAAAAAAAAAATTTGATGACTTTTATTGCTGTCACAAGGAATGTAAACATCCCCTGTGACAGTAATAGGTGGTGACAGGTACTCTTTACTTCTCCTTTGCACTTCACAGTATTCAGATCGGTGAAAACAGCGATTCTGAATACTGTGTATCTTTTTAAAACTGGCACCATTGGCAGCCGAGTAAATGGGAAGTGACCTCATGATGTCGCTTCTGCGTTTACAATTAGAAGGATGGAACGAAGCTGCCAACAGCTTCGTTCCAGTCCGCCCCCGGAGGCACCCAATTGGTCACCGGGCCTCCTGATGGTACGGGAGGCCCGGTAAGAGCGGCGGGAGGGGGAACATCCCCTCCCGCTCCTCCGGTATAACAGCCGAGCGGCTTTTAGCCGCATCAGTTGTTATATCTGGATAGCCGTTTGCCCGCTGTGAACAACGGTACCAGGATGATGCCTGCAGCTGCGGGCATCATCCCGGTATAACCCCGGAAAGCCGAGTACGCACATCTGCGTACGCTCGGCGGGAAGGGGTTAAAGTGGTTGTAAACCTCAGACATGAAACATGAACAAAGCATATCCCTCTATAGTATTTACTTGTCTCAATTAAGTGCACTAAGTGGCATTTCTGTCTGCTGTTCCATTCCTCTGTTGAGGATGGGTCACTTCTGACAACGTTTCCTGACACCAAGAAAAAAAAATTGATTGAAAAAAAAAAAATTGACTGATTGACAGCCTCAGATCTGTTGCTGTGTGAAGAGGAGTGTATCCCTTCCCTCCAATTATCTCTAATTGGTCTCCTCACTGAGCCCTGCAGAGTGTAATTTCAGCTTTCTGCCCTTTTTTTCCTGAAGGCTCAGACAAGCCTTATAAATTCTGTACTTTTGAAGGGCTGTAGAGAAGGGAGGACTGCAGATAAAAAGGTACTATGTAGGAAGCTTTGTTTCATCACCTGATAGTCACTTTACTGGGTATATGGAAGGGTTTACAACCACTTTCATGGAGTGCATGAACGCTCTGCTATATTACAGAAGTCATCCTGATTAATTAAGTCCTCCTCCAATTTGGTGAAGGGACCAGAAGAAGTGGTCAACAGACAGAATTGCAGGTCAACGAACAAGATCTTAAATTACTGCAAGAGAGAAGTTTCAGTAAATTAGTTGTCAAGACTTACAGTGTGTTTCTTTTATTCCAATTTCACTATTAAACAATGTTGTCTCAAAAGCTAAAGCATGAGGAAAGAGAGAAGCTGTTAAGTTGTGAGAGGTAGTGAGTGGTGGCAGACAAAAGTGAGATATGTGGCTTGGCCAGAAGAGGACGCCCTGTTCTGTGCATTCTGCTGAAGTCGCAAATCGCTGGTGTGGAAACATGTCAGAGTTAAATGATGCCAAATTTGTGCATGGGCTGCACAGGGTGGGTGAACACATGCTGAGTATGGCATGAAAGTTGGGTGATCAGATGCCTCCAGTTTCTGTCTCCGATTTGGTTAAATATCTTGTCTCTGTCTTAGATATGCTGTTCCCAGAACAGGGGCGCTGGGCCAAAAACCTGCCTAGCAACTTGTGTTTAATCTGCTGCCTGCATGAGTAGGAGGAAGGAGGGGTACATGCATTACACCCAGCATTGCTGACTAATGATACCTGTGTTACTCCTATTTAGGGATGAGCCGAACACCCCCCGGTTTGGTTCGCAGCAGAACATGCGAACAGGCAAAAACATTAGTTCAAACACCATTAAAGTCTATGGGACACGAATGTGAAAAAAATCAAAAGTGTTTATTTTAAAGATGTATATGCAAGTTATTGCCTAAAAAGTGCTTGGGGACCCGGGTCCTGCACCAGGGGACATGTATCAATGCAAACAAAAAGTTTTAAAAACTGATGATGTTTTTTCAGAAGAAGTGATTTTAATAATACAATACAAATGAAATATTCCTTTAAATTAGACATGTGCAGGATGAAAAAATTTGTTTAATTTTGTTATTTAACTAAATTCGTTTAGTTAAATTCGTTGCATTCGTTTTCAGGATTCGTAGAATTCGACCGCATTTGAAAAAAATCTGTCAAATTCGAAAAAAAAAATTTAACCGAATTTGAAAAACTATAATATTAAAATATACACCATTTAGCGACATTCGTATAGAATGAAATCGAATTCCAATAGAAAACATTAGAATAGAAAATATAAAAGAATAGCATAGAAAAACAACAGAACAGAAAAAATGTTAATACATATTATAGTTTATTCTATTCTATTGTTTTTCTAGTCTATTTTTTTCTACTCTATTCTAATCTTTTCTATTCAAATTCATTTTATACGAAATTCGAATTTTAGAAAATGGTTATATAGAAATAGAATGAAATAGAATTCTGATAGAAAAGACTAGAATAGAAAAAAACAATAGAACAGACAACAGAATAGAAAAAAAATATTATATATACCGTATTTATCGGTGTATAACACGCACTTTTTTCCCCTGAAAATCAGGGGAAAATCGTGGGTGCGTGTTATACGCTGATCTCCCGCTGATTGTGAGCCTTTTCGCGTCTCTCGGCCGCTTTCGGCCACTCTCGGCGGCTTTCGGCAGCTCTCGCAGTCCCGCGTGAGCCGCCGAAAGCTGCCCGAGAGCGGCCGAGAATGGCTCTCGGCGGTGCCATTTTTAAACGGCAGCACTGCAAACACAGGGGCAAGGCTGCAGATTGAAATTCACAAGGCTGCAATGATACTACAGATGGACACTGACAATGCTACACTAACACTAATGCTACACTAACACTGAAAGGCTGCAATGATGGACACTGACAATGCTACACTGACACTGACAAGGCTGCAATAATGGACAAGGCTACAGATGGACACTGACAAGGCTGCATTGATGGGCATTTAAATGTAATTTTTTTTTTTTTTTTCCTATTCTGTTCTATTGTTTTTTCCGTTCTACTCTTTTCTGTTAGAATTCGATTTCATTCTATTTCTAGATAACCATTTTCCGAAATTCGAATTCATTCTATACGAAATTCAAATTTCGGAAAATGGTTATCTAGAAATAGAATGAAATCGAATTCTAATAGAAAAGAGTAGAATAGAATAGAAAATAGAGAAACAATAGAACAGAATAGAAAAAAAAATATTGTATGTATGTATATTATATTTTATTCTGTTCTATTGTTTTTCTAGTCTATTCTTTTCTATTATTTACTATTCTAATCTTTTCTATTCAAATTTGAATTCCTATTATACGAAATTCGAATTTCATAAGCCATCTTCCGAAATTCGAATTTCGTATAGAATGAATTCATATTCGAATAGAAAAGTTTAGAATGGAATAGAAAAGAATAGCATAGAAAAACAATAGAACAGAATAGAAAAAAAATACAATATATATTATATTTTATTCTGTTCTATTGTTTTTCTAGTCTATTCTTTTCTATTCTAATCTTTTCAAATTCATTCTATACGAAATTTGAACTTCAGAAGCCATGTTCCGAAATTCAAATTTCGTAAAGAATGAATTTGAATAGAAAAGACTATTATAGAATAGAAAATAATAGAAAAACAATAGAACAGAAAAATAAAAAAAATTATATATACAGTGGGGCAAAAAAGTATTTAGTCAGCCACCAATTGTGCAAGTTCTCCCACTTAAAAAGATGAGAGAGGCCTGTAATTGTCATCATAGGTATACCTCAACTACGAGAGACAAAATGTGGAAACAAATCCAGACAATCACATTGTCTAATTTTTGAAAGAATTTATATGCAAATTATGGTTGAAAAAAAGTGTTTGGTCAATATCAAAAGTTCATCTCAATACTTTGTTATATATCCTTTGTTGGCAATGACAGAGGTCAAACGTTTTCTGTAAGTCTTCACAAGGTTGTCACACACTGTTGCTGGTATGTTGGCCCATTCCTCCATGCAGATCTCCTCTAGAGCAGTGATGTTTTGGGGCTGTCGCTGGGCAACACGGACTTTCAACTCCCTCCAAAGGTTTTCTATGGGGTTGAGATCTGGAGACTGGCTAGGCCACTCCAGGACCTTGAAATGCTTCTTACGAAGCCCTTCCTTCGTTGCCCAGGTGGTGTGTTTGGAATCATTGTCATGCTGAAAGACCCAGCCACGTTTCATCTTCAATGCCCTTGCTGATGGGAGGAGGTTTGCACTCAAAATCTCACGATACATGGCTCCATTCATTCTTTCATGTACACGGATTAGTCGTCCTGTTCCCTTTGCAGAGAAACAGCCCCAAAGCATGATGTTGCCACCCCCATGCTTCACAGTAGGTATGGTATTCTTTGGTTGCAACTCAGCATTCTCTCTCCTCCAAACACAACGAGTTGTGTTTCTACCAAACAGTTCTACTTTGGTTTCATCTGACTATATGACATTTCCCAATCCTCTTCTGGATCATCCAAATGCTCGCTAGCAAACCTCAGACGGGCCTGGACATGTACTGGCTTATGCAGGGAGACACATCTGGCACTGCAGGATCTGAGTCCCTGGCGGCAGTGTTTGTTACTGATTGTAGCCTTTGTTATGTTGGTCCGAGCTCTCTGCAGGTCATTCACTAGGTCCCCCCGTGTGGTTCTGGGATTTTTGCTTACCGTTCCTCTGATCATTTTGACCCCACGGGGTGAGAACTTGCGTGGAGCCCCAGATCGAGGGAGATTATCAGTGGTCTTGTATGTCTTCCATTTTCTAATTATTGCTCCCACAGTTGATTTCTTCACACCAAGCTGCTTGCCTATTGCAGATTCAGTCTTCCCAGCCTGGTGCAGGTCTAAAATTTGGTTTCTGGTGTCCTTCGACAGCTCTTTGGTCTTCACCATAGTGGAGTTGGAGTGTGACTGTTCGAGGTTGTGGACAGGTGTCTTTTATACTGATAACAAGTTTAAACAGGTGCCATTAATACAGGTAATGAGTGGAGGACAGAGGAGCCTTTTAAAGAAGAAGATACAGGTCTGTGAGAGCCAGAAATCTTGCTTGTTTGTAGGTGACCAAATACTTATTTTCCACCATAATTTGCAAATAAATTCTTTCAAAAGTCAGACAATGTGATTGTCTGGATTTCTTTCCACATTTTGTCTCTCATAGTTGAGGTATACCTATGATGACAATTACAGGCCTCTCTCATCTTTTTAAGTGGGAGAACTTGCACAATTGGTGGCTGACTAAATACTTTTTTGCCCCACTGTGTGTATATATATATATATATATATATATATATATATATATATATATATATATATATATATATACACACACACACACATACATACATACACACACTTGCTTTATTATTTTATATTCTATCTTATTGTATTTTTTAGAAAATTGTTTTCTATTTTTTTCGAATTTGTTCGTTATTTTTTCGGATTCATTTAAATTTGTTACTTTTGTAATTCGGATGCATACGAATTTCCGAATAATGAAAAATTTGTCCGAATTTCGATTCGGAACTAAACGGAATGCACATGCCTACTTTAAATATCGTGCCTGGGGGGGGGGGGCACAATCCATCGCCATCCTTCCCACAGACAACCCTGGTGAGCCACCAAACCTGGCCTACCTGTCTCTGGGCATCCCCTACTTCAGCCCCAGACTGTATTGAGGAGCCCGGCCGGACGATAGGGTCTCCACCCGGCCCACGGCAGGCTCCACACAGCCGAGGTCCGCCGCCATCCTGAGGCCTACAGAGCCTCCAACATCCTCTTACCTGTCCCTGGGCATCCCCTACCTCAGCCCCAGCCTGTATCGAGGAGCCCAGCCGACCGATTGGGTCTCCACCCGGCCCGCGGCTGGCTCCACACAGCCGAGGTCCGCCGCCATCTTGAGGCCTACAGAGCCTCCAGCATCCTCCTGCCTCGAGTGCTGCAATCCTCGGGACGAGCAGCTGCCCTTCCTCACCTACCTGTGACAGCATCTCTGGAGGGGGCAGATCGGCTGTGCACCCGTGGGAGTCTGCCTGAGGGTCCTCGACAGCCAACTCCACTCCCCCACGGCCCGCCGCCATCTTGAGGCTTACGAAGCCAGCCCCATCCTCCTTACCCAGGTGCAGTAATCTACAGGAAACGCTGCCATCCCATACTCCATCCCCTGTGTCAGCATCCTTGGAGGGGGCAGGCTAGGTGTGGGGCAACTGGCGACCAACAGCCAACCCCACCTGGTCCCAGAGAGAGCTCAGTATTGCACCAGCCTCAGGTGCCTGCCAGCCCTGCAGGGAATCTTCCTCTCTACCTATCACAGGCTCTTAAAAGGGGCATACCCGCCTCCCTGCAATTTGATCCAAATTCTTCAGATCACCCACTCATGCCCTCAAAGAGCAAATCAGCGACCAAAAAGGCGTCCGCACAGCCCGCCCAGCCCGACCAGTGCCATCCTGGATCAACTTAGATTGTTAGCAGATATAGACCAGGCAGCAAACCCGACGGCCTTTCCATCTCCGCCACAAACGAGTGCCACTGCTGTTATCCTCGCGGCCATAGAACAGAGTAGAACCTCCCTACTGGTTCGCATCGATCACCTGGCTGAGGAATGTAACCTCATCAGCGCAGATCTGGATAAAATCAGGGGCTCACTGCCCGCCATGATGATGCCCTCCATTCCCTGCAGTGCACCGTCCAATCCCTTGTGGCTAAATCTGATGACGTGGAAAATCGCCTCCGGAGGAATAATGTCAGGGTCCTGGGTCTCCCGGAGGGGGTGGAGGGGGACTGCCCAGCTGAGTTTGCGGAGGCCTTCTTTAAGACACTTCTTCTACCAGACCAAGGTCCCCCCGACCTACGTGGTGGAAAGGGCCCACAGAGTCCCAACTGGCCGGAGCACCCCTGGGGCCCCACCAAGGCCCTTTCTTGTGAGGTTTCTGAACTTCAGAGACCATGATCGAATCCTCAGTGAAGCCCGCAAACATCCCACCCTTCCCTTTGAGCACACTGTGGTACATCTTTATCCTGACTTCTACGCGGAGCTACAGAGACGTTGCAAAACCTTCACTGATGTCAGAAGACGGCTCTGGGAATGGGAAATCAAGTACTCCATGTTTTACCCAAGTCGCCTGTGAGTTCAACATGGTGGTTCGGTGAAGTTTTTTGAATCCCCTGACTACTGGCTACTATCTTTGCAGTAATCTTTATGCTTACTCTCCAATTTACCATCCTGGCTATTGTTACTGTTCCAAGGATTGTTTGTTCATGTTCCATAGCTGATTGATCAATCTTGTATGGTTAGGCGGGTGGAGCGAGGTGGTTCACCCATGGAGGGGACATGCAGGGGGACCTCTCCACCCAGCTGCCTGGCACCCTTCTTCATTCTTGTGACCACCTAACGGGACTGACTAGCTGTCCTCTGAGCATGCCCCCCAACCAGGGGGTGGGCTGGCCTTCCACTAGCTGACTCAGGTTGTTCCCTGTATTTTGCCGCATGCCCCTTCCAAGGCGGGGAGACTAGGGTGGCTCACCCCCCTACTTGTGACAATGCTCTCCCCTGCACTTACTTGTTTCTAACTAATCGGGGCTATAGTAAGACATTTCAACACACCTTCTCAATGACACTGTGCCCGCACAGGGCATCTATGGACTACCCGGTCCCCCACCGGATGTGATGGGAATCACACACCCCCACCCACATTTGCTGTTAGAAGCTAGACACCATCAGGGTTCTTCCCTGGAACTCTGAGCCTCTCGTAGGCGATTTTTGTTGGTACCAAATTTAGGGATTAAACTACAAGCCTGGTTATGTTGGGGTATTGGCTAAGTAGTAGGGAGTTTTTTTACTAAGGTTATAACTACTCGATTGTCTTATTACACTGTCATGCTTATCACCACTTCATCTTCATTTCTATGCCGCTGTTTGCTGAGGAACTTTTTTCTAAGGTCAATATTGAAACATATGGCGATAGTCTTCACTATCTGAAATTAGTTCATGATGGCTATGCCTGATGTTAAACTGGTTTCCTGGAACATACAAGGCCTGAATGACAAATTTAAACGTTCCCTAATGTTCAAATTCTTAGCGTCCCACTGTCACGTACTTGGTGGAGATCGAGCTGGAGAGAGGGCTTCTCTTGCACCTCCTGTCCAACACCCCTGATAGTGATGACAGGGAGTGACGGACACAGAGTGGTACGAGGGCCGCTTTAGCGAATGGTGCTGGCTGGCCCTTGGCAGGAACCAGATGACTGAAAAGCGCTGGGCAGGCTCTGAGGACACAGAGTGGTACGAGGGCCCCTTTAGCGAATGGTGCTGGCTGGCCCTTGGCAGGAACCAGATGACTGAAAAGCACTGGGCAGGCTCTGAGGATCAGAGCTTCGTATCGCTGGGTTTGCAGATGGAGGGGTAGCCGGGACGCAAGCCAAGAGGTCATCAACAGCCGGACAGAGCAGGTACCGAGACGAGAGACAGAGGCAGAGACGGGACACAGGCCGGGTTCAGTACACAGAGGGGCAGCAAGGTACAGGAGCATCAGGCAGAAGCAGAGTCAAACACAAGCCTGGATCAGGTAGGCAGGCAGAGGTCAAGGAGAAGGTTAAAGTGAAGCTGGGTCAAGACGCTGGAAACTGGAAAGGATTGGGTAAACAAGCACTAGCTGAAAGACCACTCAGCAAAGTTCATGTGTAAGTGCTCAGTTTAAATAAGCTACTTGGTGCCTATACGTGCGCGCACCCGTGTCCACGTATTGGCGCGCGCCCGCACATGCGGCAATACAAGTCCTTCTTTACACTAGTGCGCCCGTGCTTGTGCCCAGGTACACATCTATTAGCCGGGCTTCTCTTACACCCACAAGCCACACATCCTCTTTCTACAGGAGATTCATCTCATGGGAAGTAGGATATTGGCTCTGTGTAGATCTTGGGTAAGACAGGCCTTTCATGCCACATATTCGACCTATGTGAGAGGAGTCGCAATCCTAATTAATAAAGCCCTACCATGTAAAGTTGAGAAAGTGATCTCGGACCCTACTGGCAGATACATAATTCTGTTACTTGAACTCCATTCAGTCCTCTGGGCTTTTGTAAATATCTACTTGCCCCTTCCTGTAGACCCCACTCTACTTTTCTCCATTAGCGAGAAACTAGCTTCCCTTCCCTCCACACATAACATTTTTGCTGGGGACTTTAATTCAATTCTTGATCCTGCCCTAGACTCCTCTAACCCCCAGCGCACTGTCTCCCCTGATCTCACTCAATGGGTGGACACCTTTGCTCTAACTCAGATATGGAGATGGAAACATTCTGACTCCAGAGTCTTTTCACACCTGTCCACAACCCACAAATCTGGCTCCAGAATTGATTTTGTGTTTGGCAGCGCTTGCTAAAGTATCTGGGGCCTTGTATCTCCCAGCGGGATTCTCTGACCACTCTCCGCTTGAAATATGCTTCCGGTTGGGTAGACGGAAAGATCCAGGCACCTGGAGGCTAGCTCCCAGATGGATTAACAATGACAGTGTGTCTGAGCACATATCTCCACAACTCGAAGATTACTGGTCTCAATACGAACACAGCTCCTCCTGGGGTGGTGTGGGATGCCTTCAAGGCCGCGATCCAAGGCTCTTATATTTCGGCCATCAAAGCTACCAGAACCGATTGTGCTTCTGAAACCTCAAGACTAGAAGGTCTGAAGGCTGACGCTTCTGCCTCCTTTGCTGAGCAACCTACACCATCCAATTATCTCCAACTGGCCCAAGCCAGGAGAAATATAACTCTACACTTCACTTCTTTAACCCAAACTGATGTCCGTTTGTTGTCTGGTAAAATATTTGAATCAGGGGATAAAAACGGATGCCTGCTAGCCAATCTGGTGGCTGACCAGCAATTTCAAACTATAGTCCATAAATTATTATCAGGGAACGGGACTAGTATTACTGATCCTGACACAATTCTTCACAAATTTTATGGGTTTTTTTTTGGAACCTATATCACCAACCCCACTGCCCTGCTCCTGAGGTTCTCGAATCTGAACTACAACAATTACATATCCCCAGCCTCCCATCTATAGAGATCGAGGCCCTGGATGCCCCAATAACAACCCATGAGATAGAGATGACCATCGCCTCGCTACCTCCCTCCAAAACCCCTGGCCCAGATGGTCTCGCGGGTGACTGGTACAAAAGATACACCAAGATTATAGCTCCCAAGCTCCAGCTACTCTTCTCCTACTGCTTAGAGGTCAACTCCTTACCACCCACTATGTACGGAGCCTACATTATTCTCATCCCTAAACTGGGCAAAGACCCGGAACACTGTGCCTCTTACAGGCCTATTTCTTTATTGACCTATGATCTAAAAATTCTGGCCAAGGTTCTGGCCACTAGATTAGTCAGAGTTCTACCAGATCTGGTCGACACTGATCAAACCAGGTTCATGCCAGGAAAATCTACTGACATCAACCTGAGAAGAGTTCTCACTCATCTGCAGCTCCCAAACTCTCATTCACAAACCCGGGTAATGGTAGCACTAGATATTGAAAAAGCCTTCGATATGGTAACATGGCAATATATGAAATCAGTCCTGCAGACCTTTGGTTTCGGTCCCTCTTTTCGCAAGTGGATAGATATACTGTATAATTCACCAACAGCACAGATCAAACTAGGGGGCCTGCTGTCCGACCCCTTCCCAGTGGAGAGAGGAACTAGGCAGGGGTGTCCCCTCTCCGCATTTTTGTTTGCCCTGGTCATGGAACCCCTAGCCACGGCCCTCAAAAACTCAAATTATGTGAGGGGCATTAAAGAAGGCACCATCACTGAAAAACTCACTCTATACGCGGATGACCTCATGCTATTTCTCAATGACCCCGGATCCTCCCTCCGTGCAGCTCTGAGTATCATTTCTGAATTCTCCGAACTGTCTGCTGAGTCAATTGGGAAAAATCCCAAGCACTACCTATTGACTCTCAGGCAAAAGTTCATGCAGACCCCTCTGTCTCACTAGCCTGGACCTCCTCTATCCGTTATTTGGGCATTACCATTAACCCTAGAGTCTCTGACTTTGCTAAGTTAAATCTCTTTCCCTTACTAACCCAACTCAAACTGAAACTTCAGGCTTGGAATAACCTGCCATTATCCCTCATTGGCAGGATAAACTTACGTAAACTTAAATTCCTCCCAGTTTTTCTACATGCTCTGAGGCATTCCCCAATTTGGATCCCCAAAGCCTTCATCTAAAAATTTGACTCCATTATAACCCCCTTTCTGTGGAAATCTCACCCCCCCCAGAATACACAAATCTATACTCAAAAGGCCCTGGACAGAGGGTGGCCTGTCCGGATCTTCAGAAATATTTCTTTGCTGCACTACTGTCACACGCCCATACCTGGCTAGCCTCAGATGTAACCAATGCTGCTGTAGTCCTTGAGGCCAACCACCTCAGTTCCTACGAGGTGCTGAGTAATGCTTTATATAGGGGTGTCAGGTCCCCGTATCCTCTCACACCCTCCATGAAGGCGGTGATCAGGGCTTGGCAATTGTTGATCTGTAAACTACAAAGGGACCCTGTATAAGAAAAAGGAAGGTGGGACTTTGAATGAGGCTATTGATTTGTGGGGGTGAGATAATTAGAAAGTATATTTAATTGGCATATTGAGTCTGACAATACATAATAATGATGCACATAGTAGAAAGGGTTTCATATGTATACACACACATACATACATGGTATTGACCTCATGAATACATTACATATACATATCAAAGGGACAGCATATAAAATTGACAAGAGATTTAATAGGGTAAAATGAATTATTGCAGATTCATATGTATACGCGTCATCTAAATGGCACTATGCAATGTAAACAATGGTAAAAAACACATGATCATTAGGCTGTAGATAATGAGTCTAAGTAGGTTCCTATCAGTAGGCATAAGAATGCATCCTATAAGCCTGACGTGTTTCGTGGATAATACCACTCTTCAGGGGCAGATGCATGCAACTCTAGAAGAAAACAACAAAACATGAGCAGACCAGTATGATCAAACAATATACCCCTCAATGGGGAGAATGTGTGCAAGAGAAAAGGGAGAGAGTTACTCATCCCTCTGAGTACTTACATCATGATAAGTCTGGAAAATGGGGGACTAGGAATCAGAGGCTGTCCAAATTGTCTGTACCAGGAGCTGTGGAAGGAGCCCGCAGTAGAGGGACCAGGTGCACAAAACATCATCCCCAAGAAAAAAGAACAAAAGGCAGAAATCCAGGTAGTGGTATGAGTGGTCTAAAAATATATATATTAGGTGTACTATAAATATTCTATATTGTGGGAAGTAGCTAGAGCCCAATGCCAAAGTGCAGGTGGACAAGTGAATGTGAGAAAAAAAAAAGGGAAAAAAGAAAAAGGAAAAAGAAGCAAGGAAAAAAGAAAAGGAAGAGAAAAGAAAAGAAAGAAGAGAGAAAAAAAAAGAAGAAAAAGAAAAAGGAAAAAGGGGGAAGAAAAAGAGAAAAGGAAAAAGAAGACCATGAGACAGATATAGATGACAAAATCAAAAGTGAGCATGTATGAGCATAAACAGGAAAAGAAAAACCATGTAATTACCTGTTTAGGATACAAAAGTAAGTGCCATGTAGTGTGCAGTGTGCACAGAGAGGTGCTGCACACACCCACGGGCTCCTCCCAACATCACACAGGTGCATCAAGAAAGGAAGAAAGGTGTCTACACCCGAGCAGTAGCCGCCGCCCATGAAGGCTGGGGACGCCCTCCTCCATATGGTGACACCAGATGGAAAAATTCTGACACACCAGGCACCAGGAAGCCCTATGGGGACATCGTGTGCATGGCATGGAAGTGTGATGCCGATTTGCAGTAGAGGCAGGCCCACCCAATCCCCCACATCACCCGATGCACAAATGGGGGGAGGGGGAAGGCACCAGCATCCCAAATCACAGCTCCCAGACAAAATACAAAAACAGGAACAGCACATCAAATCCCAGTCCCACAATAAACCAGCCCCACACAATTAGTACAATGCAAAGTGTGCAGGAATTCATGTCAATAGTGCCGTCATGGCCTGGGTGTATGGACCCCGTATTTGGTACATTGACACCCAGGACATAGGTAGCCCCGCACATGGACGTCAGGGGAACACTGCCAATCCAATAATCATAAAATTTTATATGCCGTCCCTTTGATATGTATATGTAATGTATTCATGAGGTCAATACCACGTATGTGTGTGTATACATAATAAACCTTTTCTACTATGTGCATCATTGTTATGTATTGTCAGACTCAATATGCCAATTAACCACTTCAGCCCCGGAAGGATTTACCCCCTTCCTGACCAGAACACTTTTTGCGATTCGGCACTGCGTCGATTTAACTGACAATTGCGCGGTCGTGCGACATGGCTCCAAAACAAAATTGACGTCCTTTTTTTCCCACAAATAGAGCTTTCTTTTGGTGGTATTTGATCACCTCTGCGATTTTTATTTTTTGCGCTATAAACAAAATAAGAGCGACAATTTTGAAAAAATCGCATTATTTTTTACTTTTTGCTATAATAAATATCCCCAAAAAATATATAAAAAAAACATTTTTTTCCTCAGTTTAGGCCGATATGTATTCTTCTACATATTTTTGGTAAAAAAAAATTGCAATAAGCGTTTATTGATTGGTTTGCGCAAAAGTTATGCCGTTTACAAAATAGGGGATAGTTTTATGGCATTTTTATTAATCATTTTTTTTTACTAGTAATGACGGCGATCGGTGATTTTTATCAGGACTGCGAGATTATGGTGGACACATCGGACATTTTTGACACATTTTTGGGACCATTGTCATTTATACAGCAATCAGTATAAATGACATGATTCCTGTGTAAATGACACTGGCAGTGAAGGGGTTAACCACTAGGGGCGGGGAGGGGTTAAGTATGTCCTAGGGGAGTGATTCTAACTGTAGGGGGGATGGGCTGTGTGTGGCACGTCACTGATCTCTGCTCCGATGACAGGGAGCAGAGATCCAGTGACACTGTCACTAGGCAGAACGGGGAGATGCTGTTTACAATGGCATCTCCCTGTTTGTCCTCTCCGTGAGGCGATCGCGGTTATCCCTGTGGGGATCGAGTCCGCGGGACCCGCGACCCGACTCAATGTGGTCACCTGAAATACATGACACACTATCCCCCCCCTGTCCTCTCAATCTTAAAGACACGAGTAGTTTAAGTTATACAAGTTCTAGTGTAAATGTATAGGATTGTGTTAATGGTTGTTACCTCAGCCGGGGTATGCCCAGAGACTGTATTATGTAACTTTTTAATTTTTTTATGAAAACTCAATAAAAAGAATTTTCAAAAAATATATATATATATATATCGTGCCTCGGGGGGTGTCCTTAGTATGCCTGTAAAGTAGCACATCTTTCCCATGTTTATAACAGTGCAACAGCAAAATGACATTTCTAAAGGAAAAAATGTAATTTAAAACTGTTCGTGGCCATAATGTATTGTCGGATCCCAGCAATATAGATAAAAATACCAAAAATACCCAAAAAATGGCATGGATGTCACCCCCAAAATCCATACCAGGCCCTTCAGGTATGGTATGGATATTATGGGGAACCCCGCACCCAAATTTTTTTAAAAATGGCATGGTAGTCCCCCTGGCCCCCAGGCACTATATACTCTGAACAGCAGTATATACTATACGGCCTGCTATATATATACTCTGCAGAAAATTGGGCCTTAGGTGTTGGTGGTACCAAACAGGGGCAGAAAAATTGGAACTTTGGTTTTGGTGGCGCCAGAACACTGTAAGCCCTGACAGATACTCTTGTTGGGCGCAGGAACGGGCCCTGCTGTAAAATATTAGATCAAAAATTGTAGTTACATGCCCCTGTTAAACAGGGACAGAAAAATTGGGCCTTTGGTGGTGGTGCCCTAAACCAAAAATATTGTTGGAAGCTAGCATCATCAAGATTGAGGAGGAATAGAATAGTCAGCATAGGCAGTCTTCAAGGGATCCCAGATCGATATCATATTCAATCAGTTATATCAGCATTAGGTGCTTGATAGCTGCTGATCCAAGACTGATTCATTTTTATGAATGTGAGCCTATCAACTGAGTCTCCAGCAGCACTAAATGTGCATTCAGAAAGCACGCTGGATGCAGGACAGGCCAGTAGCTCAATTGCATATTGAGCAAGTTCTGGCCAGTGGTCCATCCTCAAGACCCAGTAACCCAGTGGATGCTCTATTGGAAAGGTCTCCAAGTCTGCTCTTGCCCCTGGATATCCTGCACCATGTAATGCAGACGCTAGCGATGGTTGCTTGAACCGATCAGACCTTGGTGCTGAGGACTGAAAAATTGTTTAAAGGCATCGGTCAGCCGAAGATGTTTCATCCTCTGCTCCCTCTGCGAAGGCAGGATGAGTCCTACAACCTTACCCCTTGTAACGTGGATCAAGAAGGGTTGCCAGCCAGTAATGATCCCTCTCCTTGATACCACAAATCCTAGGGTCCTTTCGCAGGCTTTGCAGAATCAGGGAGGCCATGCAGCGTAAGTTTGCAGAGGCATTCGATTCTGAGTGCTCTGGGTCACTAAGGATCACTAAGGACCTCCTCCCAGCCACATACAGCTCCTTGGGTTTCTGGGGACTGAAAAACATCCCTTAAAGACTGCTGCTGAGTGTTATTCTCTACATCCATGCTGACACAATCCTTCTCCTCTTCTTCCTGCGTGTTTGGCGGGCCCGCAGGAATACTATCTGGATAAAGGGGGCCTTGCGAGGAAAGGAAGTCCTCCTCTTCCTCCCACTGTTCTGTCTCAAGTGCCCTGTCCATAAATCCACAAAGCATTTGCTCCAGCAGGAAGACTAGAGGGACAGTGTCACTGATGCATGCATTGTCGCTGCTCCCCATCCTCGTGGCTTCCTCAAATGGTGACAGGACAGTGCATGCATTCTTGATCAGTAGCCACTGGCATGGCGAAAAAAGCCAAGCTCCCCTGACCCTGTCCTGGTGCCATACTCGCAGAGGTACTCATTGATGGCCCTCTGCTGTGTGTGCAGCAACTGCAGCATTGCCAACGCTGAGTCCCACCTGGTAGGCATGTCACAAATGAGGTGGTTGGTGGGCAGGTTGCATGTCAGCCAGCCAAGCACTGGCATTGTAAGACCGGCAGAAATGACCACAGACTTTTCTGGCCTTCCTCAGTTGATCCTGTAAGCCTGGGTACTTGCTCAAGAACCACTGCACCATCAAATTCAGGACGTGTGCCAAACATGGAACATGGGTCAAGTGTCCCTGTCGGAGGGCGGAGAGAAGGTGCCATTGTCGCATACAACCATTCCTGGTTGAAGCTGGCGTGGCATCAACCCCCTCTGAGACTGCCCCTGCAGAGCTGACAGAATCTCTGCCCCAGTGTGGCTCCTGTCGCCTAGGCAGACCAACTCAAGCACCGCATAGCATTTTTTAGCCTGACTGCTGCGTGGCCGCTTGAACGCTTACGGAGCACCGCTGGTTCAGAGGACAAATCTGCAGAAGAGGTCATAGAGGAAGAAGAAGAGAAGGGGGTGGAGGAGAGAGCTGTGGCAGAATCACCACTAGCATTTTGGAGGCGTTGTGGTGGAACAAGCTCCAACAACACTGAACCCTGTCCTGCATCCTTCCCAGCTGCCAGCAGAGTTACCCAGTGCACCGTGAAGGAAAGGTAACATTCCTGCCCATGCCTGCTGGACCATGAGTCAGCAGTAATATGAAACTTACTGCTGACCGCCCTGTCCGACGAAGCCAAAACATTGCCTTCCGCATGCCGGTAGAGAGCCGGAATGGCCTTCCGTGAAAAGAAATGGCGCTTTGGAACCTGCCACTGAGGTACAGAACATTCCACAAATTCACGAAAGCGGGCAGAGTCTACCAGCTGAAAAGGCAGCGGTTACAGTGCTTGCAATTTGGCCAATCTAGCATTTAGACGCTGAGCATGTGAATGGCTGGGACCAAATTTTTTTTCACGGTTCAGCAACTGGGGTAGGGAAATTTGCCTGCTAAAATCAGATGGTGGTGTACTGCTAGCAGATTGGTTACAAGTACTTGGGACACCTATTGCTATACCTTCATTCTTCTCGGTGCAGGTTTTTGAGAGGACTGGAGGTATAGTAGGGTTGGAGATCCCAGATGAGGAGCAAGGAGAAGTCCGCCTTTTTCTTTGATGTGGGTCTTTCAAGTGCTGTTGCCAACAGACTGCATGGCAGGTCGTTATCTGTCTGGTCAAGCATGTGGTGCCCAAGCGGCTGCTGTTCTGACCACGCTTGATCCACTTCAGACATCTGCTGCACATGTGTTGAAAAAGGCCCACACCAAGGAACTTTTTAGAAGTCAGCAGGGAGTCAGCAGCGCCCTGCACCTGCAGAGCTCTGCGGTGTGATGCAATAGGGTGGCTGCCCTTAAGCTGCCCCCTAGAGGACATCCTGCCTCGTTAGAGTTGTGACTACTCCTCCTCTCTTCTCTCAGGTGCCCAAGTACAGCCAGTGACCTCATCATCCCCTCCCTCCTCGTCACTGGAGCAAACTTGGCAGTATGCTGCAGCTGGGGGAACATGACTGCCAGTTTCTTGTCCTTCTGTGGCACCCCCTCTCTCTAGGTTCACATTACTCCCCTCCTCAACCTGGCAACCAACATCAGAGCCTTCAAATCTCTGCGCATCCTCCAGCAGCATGTACCCGACACTGTGGTTGAATAATTCTGGGGACTCCTCCGTGCATGATGGTGGGGCTATGGAAGGAGTGACTGTGGACAAGGAGCCAGTGGAATAGGTTGTTTTGGCAGCTGCGTTGGAAGGCAAAATACTCACCTGTCTCACACCTATCCATTCAATGCATGTGCTTCCACTGTGGAGACACTTATAAATTTAGTGTTAGGACTGCAAGTAATACAGGGTGCCTTGACGAGGCCTTGCAGCTTTCACATGCGTTTGCAAATGTGTGCTAACTAAACCCCTGCCTTTAACATACGGTTAGACAGGTAAATTTGGTTGGTCAGCAGACTGGTTGGTGAGTTGAGCTATGGAATTGTCTTTTTCTTGTATGTATATGCCCTCCATGTGCTCCTTACTGTGAAGGCCAGTTATGGGTGTGGGCGGTGACCAGTGTCTTGTTACCGTTTGTATATTTGGGTCGGGGACACACTGGACGCCTCTGCTGCTATTGCTGGGTGTCCAGTGTGTGTCCTGTCCCTTTAAGGGGGCTAGGGCGGCCTCCTGGCTCACCTGTCTCACACCTATCCATTCAATGCATGTGCTTCCACTGTGGAGACACTTATAAATTTAGTGTTAGGACTGCAAGTAATACAGGGTGCCTTGACGAGGCCTTGCAGCTTTCACATGCGTTTGCAAATGTGTGCTAACTAAACCCCTGCCTTTAACATACGGTTAGACAGGTAAATTTGGTTGGTCAGCAGACTGGTTGGTGAGTTGAGCTATGGAATTGTCTTTTTCTTGTAGGCAAAATACTCTGAGCCTGGGTGACAGAGGATGAGGAGGATGAGGACGGCTTTGTTATCCACTCCACCAACTCTTCTGCATGTTGTGGCTCAATAACATGGCCAGCAGCAGAAAAAAAAGGACAAGCATGCCACACGGCCACCTGCAGAGGATGCACCATGTTCACGACCACCACTGTTGACTGTAGACACACAGGCTGCTTGCCCTCTTTTAGTGGCCTGTGAGTGTCTGCCTCTCCTTAGAGGACTTCCAGACATGATGTATTTTTTGTTTTGCAATACCACACTACACTGTATTAGATACTGTGTACACTGCCTGAAGTGTATTAGAAACTGTACACACTGTATTAGATACCGTGTACACCACCTGCACTGTATTAGAAACTGTACAACGGCTGCACTGTATTAGAAACTGTACTACAGCTGCACTGTATTGTGTACTGTGTACACCACCAGAAGTGTAGTAGAAACTGTACACACTGTATTAGATACTGTGTACACCGCCTGCACTTTATTACAAACTGTACTAAAGCTGCACTGTATGGTGTATTGTGTACACCACCAGAAGTGTAGTAGAAACTGTACACACTGTATTAGATACTGTCTACACTGCCTGCACTGTATTAGAAACTGTACTACAGCTGCACTGTATTGTCTACTATGTACACCATCAGAAGTGTAGTAGAAACTGTACACACTGTATTATATACTGTGTACACCACCAGAAAAGTATTAGAAACTATACAGACTGTATTAGATACTGTGTACACCGCCTGCACTGTATTAGAAACTATACTACAGCTGCACTGTATTGCGTACTATGTACACCACCAGAAGTGTAGTAGAAACTGTACACACTGTATTAGATACTATGTACACCACCAGAAAAGTAGTAGAAACTGTACTACAGCTGCACTGTATTGTGTACTGTGTACACCACCAGAAGTGTAGTAGAAACTGTACACACTGTATTAGATACTGTGTACACTGCCTACACTGTATTAGAAACTGTACTATGGCTGCACTATGTTGTGTACTGTGTACACCACCAGAAGTGTAATTGAAACTGTACACACTGTATTAGATACAGTGTACACCGCCTGCACTGTATTAGAAACTGTACTACAGCTGCACTGTATTGTGTACTATGTACACCGCCAGAAGTGTAGCAGAAACTGTACACACTATATTAGATACTGTGTACACCACCATAAAAGTAGTAGAAACTGTACTACGGCTGCACTGTATTGTGTACTGTGTAAACCAACAGAAGTGTAGTAGAAACTGTACACACTGTATTAGATACTGTGTACACCGCGTGCACTGTATTAAAAACTGTACTACAGCTGCACTGTATTGTCTACTATGTACACCATCAGAAGTGTAGTAGAAACTGTACACACTGTATTATATACTGTGTACACCACCAGAAAAGTATTAGAAACTATACAGACTGTATTAGATACTGTGTACACCGCCTGCACTGTATTAGAAACTATACTACAGCTGCACTGTATTGCGTACTATGTACACCACCAGAAGTGTAGTAGAAACTGTACACACTGTATTAGATACTGTGTACACCACCAGAAAAGTAGTATAAACTCTACTACTGCTGCACTGTATTGTGTACTATGTATACCACCAGAAGTGTAGTAGAAACTGTACACACTGTATTAGCTACTGTGTATACCACCAGAAAAGTAGTAGAAACTGTACTACGGCTGCACTGTATTGTGTACTGTGTACATCGACAGAAGTGTAGTAGAAACTGTACACACTGTATTAGATACTGTGTACACTGCCTGAAGTGTATTAGAAACAGTACACCACCGAATGCACTGTAGATATAGGCTACACTGGATGCGGAGTGTATATATATATATATATATATATATATATACACACAAGACATATATATATATATATATATATATATATATATATATATATATATACATACATACACAAGACTATATATATATATATATATATATATATATATATATATATATATATACACACGCACACGAGACTGTATGTATATGTGTATATATATATATATATATATATATATAGTGGGGACGGAAAGTATTCAGACCCCCTAAATTTATCACTCTTTGTAATATTGCAGCCATTTGCTAAAATCATTTAAGTTAATTTTTTTCCTCATTAATGTACATACAGCACCCCATATTGACAGAAAAACACAGAATTGTTGACATTTTTGCAGATTTATTAAAAAAGAAAAACTGGAATATCACATGGTCCTAAGTATTCGGACCCTTTTCTCAGTATTTAGTAGAAGCACCCTTTTGATCTAATACAGCCATGAGTCTTTTTGGGAAAGATGCAACAAGTTTTTCACATCTGGAATTGGGGATCCTCTGCCATTCCTCCTTGCAGATCCTCTCCAGTTCGGTCAGGTTGGACGGTAAACAGTGGTGGACAGCCATTTTTAGGTCTCTCCAGAGATGCTCAATTAGGTTTAAGTCAGGGCTCTGGCTGGGCCATTCAAGAACAGTCACGGAGTTGTTGTGAAGCCACTCCTTCGTTATTTTAGCTGTGTGCTTAGGGTCATTGTCTTGTTGGAAGGTAAATCTTCGACCCAGTCTGAGGTCCTGAGCACTCTGGAGAAGGTTTTCGTCCAGGATATCCCTGTACTTGGCCGCATTCATCTTTCCCTCGATTGCAACCAGTTGTCCTGTCCCTGCAGCTGAAAAACACCCCCACAGCATGATGCTGCCACCACCATGCCACACTGTTAGGACTGTATTGGACAGGTGATGAGCAGTGCCTGGTTTTCTCAACACATACCACTTAGAATTAAGGCCAAAAAGTTCTATCTTGGTCTCATCAGACCAGAGAATCTTATTTCTCACCATCTTGGAGTCCTTCAGGTGTTTTTTTAGCAAACTCCATGTGGGCTTTCATGTGTCTTGCACTAAGGAGAGGCTACCGTCGGGCCACTCTACCATAAACCCCCCACTGGTGGAGGGCTGCAGTGATGGTTGACTTTCTACAACTTTCTCCCATCTCCCGACTGCATCTCTGGAGCTCAGCCACAGTGATCTTTGGGTTCTTCTTTACCTCTCTCACCAAGGCTCTTCTCCCCCGATAGCTCAGTTTGGCCGGACGGCCAGCTCTGGGAAGGGTTCTGGACGTCCCAAACGTCTTCCATTTAAGGATTATGGAGGCCACTGTGCTCTTAGAAACCTTAAGTGCAGCAGAAATTTGTTTGTAACATTGGCCAGATCTGTGCCTTGCCACAATTCTGTCTCTGAGCTCTTCAGGCAGTTCCTTTGACCTCATGATTCTCATTTGCTCTGACATGCACTGTAAGCTGTAGGATCTTATATAGACAGGTGTGTGGCTTTCCTAATCAAGTCCAATCAGTATAATCAAACACAGCTGGACTCAAATGAAGGTGTAGAACCATCTCAAGGATGATCAGAAGAAATTGACAGCACCTGAGTTAAATATATGAGTGTCACAGCAAAGGGTCTGAATACTTAAGATGTGTTTTTCTTTTTTAATAAATCTGCAAAAATGTCAAAAATTCTGTGTTTTTCTGACAATATGGGGTGCTGTGTGTACCCCATATTGTCAGTGAAAAATGTAAGGGGGTCTGAATACTTTCCGTCCCCACTGTAAATTAATACACTGCCTGCACTGACTGAATATTATGTAAACACTGAATATATAGTCCATATATATATGGACTATATATTCAGTGTTTACATAATATTCAGTCAGTGCAGGCAGTGTATTAATTTACAGTGGGGACGGAAAGTATTCAGACCCCCTTACATTTTTCACTCTTTGTTATATTGCAGCCATTTGCTAAAATCATTTAAGTTCATTTTTTTTCCCCGTTAATGTACACACAGCACCCCATATTGTCAGAAAAACACAGAATTTTTGACATTTTTGCAGATTTATTAAATATATATATATAACTCAAGCTGTCTCTCTGTCCACGCCAAGAACACTACACACGGCCGCTGTGTAAACAGCCTTATATAGTGCGGGGCATGGACTTAGTCCCCCTGAGCCATGATTGGCCAAAGGCACCCTGCCTTTGGCCAATTATGGCTCTCTTAGCAGAGCTTGCTGTGATTGGCCAAAGCATGCAGGTCAGGTGCATGCTTTGGCTAGTCATCATACAGCAATGCACTGCGATCTCGCAATGCATTATGGGGCATTCCGTGGCACTCAAATTTTCCATGAACGCCCCATGATGTTCTCTGTTTGACAAATGGTCGAACACCCGATGTTCGAGTCGAACTTATGTTCGACCCAAAAATTGAGCTCATCCCTACTCCTATTCTTTGAACTCCAGGTTACTTGTTACTGACTCAGGAACCCCACCTTAATTATGATCCCTGAAATCTGTATCACTTACTACTGACACCTGTGTTACTACTGATCTCTGAAATCTGCTTGGCTTACTACCAGGGCTGGACTGGGACAAAAATTTGGCCCTGGACTTCATCCAGACCGGCCCACTTTAATTTTGCAAACACACACAAAAACAGTATACGCCCTGGCTCCCCCTCCTCCTACGTCCCCGGGCCGCCTCCGCCCTCCGGCCGTGAGAGTGACGTCACGGCGCCGGGACAAAGAGGTCGCCAGGGGAGGGCTGGCAGCCTTAGGCCTGGGGGGCAAGTCCAGTCAAGTGGCCCATTGAACCACTGAATCAGCCCCGCTGGCAGGGGGGGTGACAGATGAGTCTGCTGGCGGGGGGAGGGGAGGGTGATAGATGAGTCCGCTGTCGGGGGGGAGGGTGATAAGTCCGCTGGCAGGGGGGGTGATAGATGAGTCTGCTGGCAGGAGGGGTGATAGAAGAGTCCGTTGGCGGGGGGGAGGGTGATAGATGAGTCCGCTGGCAGGGGGGGAGGGTGATAGATGAGTCCGCTGGCGGGGGGGTGATAAGTCTGCTGGCAGGGGGGGTGATAGATGAGTCTGCTGGCAGGGGGGGTGATAGAAGAGTCCGCTGGCGGGGGGGAGGGTGATAGATGAGTCCGCTGGCGGGGGGGAGGGTGATAGATGAGTCCGCTGTCGGGGGGAGGGTGATAGATGAGTCCGCTGGCAGGGGGGGAGGGTGATAGATGAGTCCGCTGGCGGGGGGGTGATAAGTCCGCTGGCAGGGGGGGGTGATAGATGAGCCTGCTGGCAGGGGGGGTGATAGATGAGTCCGCTGTCGGGGGGGAGGGTGATAGATGAGTCCGCTGTCGGGGGGGAGGGTGATAGATGAGTCCGCTGTCGGGGGGGGAGGGTGATAGATGAGTCCGCTGGCAGGGGGGGAGGGTGATAGATGAGTCCGCTGGCAGGGGGGGGAGGGTGATAGATGAGTCCGCTGGCAGGGGGGAGGGTGATAGATGAGTCCGCTGGCGGGGGGGAGGGTGATAGATGAGTCCGCTGTCGGGGGGGAGGGTGATAGATGAGTCCGCTGGCAGGGGGGGAGGGTGATAGATGAGTCCGCTGGCAGGGGGGAGGGTGATAGATGAGTCCGCTGTCGGGGGGGAGGGTGATAGATGAGTCCGCTGTCGGGGGGGAGGGTGATAGATGAGTCCGCTGTCGGGGGGGAGGGTGATAGATGAGTCCGCTGTCGGGGGGGGAGGGTGATAGATGAGTCCGCTGGCAGGGGGGGTGGGTGATAGATGAGTCCGCTGGCAGGGGGGGGAGGGTGATAGATGAGTCCGCTGGCAGGGGGGAGGGTGATAGATGAGTCCGCTGTCGGGGGGGAGGGTGATAGATGAGTCCGCTGTCGGGGGGGAGGGTGATAGATGAGTCCGCTGGCAGGGGGGGAGGGTGATAGATGAGTCCGCTGGCAGGGGGGGAGGGTGATAGATGAGTCCGCTGTCGGGGGGGAGGGTGATAGATGAGTCCGCTGTCGGGGGGGAGGGTGATAGATGAGTCCGCTGGCAGGGGGGGAGGGTGATAGATGAGTCCGCTGTCGGGGGGGAGGGTGATAGATGAGTCCGCTGTCGGGGGGGAGGGTGATAGATGAGTCCGCTGGCGGGGGGGAGGGTGATAGATGAGTCCGCTGGCGGGGGGTTGGTTGATTGCCGCCCCCCCCCAAAAAAAACACGAGCCGTCACTGCCAAAATGTCAAATTGTAATGATGATGACTATGCTATGCATCATTTCTACAATTTACTGGTGAATGGGGATTTTCTACAATAAGTCATTTTGTAAAGGCTATATCGCATGGGTCATCACAACTTACTTCAGGCTGGGGAGCGTTGTGTTTCAGTGAGGAGACAGTGACACTGAGCCAGGTCCTTGCTAGCGCCAGTAGACTAGCCCAGCAGGTCACGTGCGACGTGACGTTCTTGACGCTGGGCGTCCCCTCCCCTGACGTGCCACACGACCTGGCCTGCCTCTGAGACTCCTGGGAGGTGGGAGTTGTAGTTTGCTGCGCTCACACCACCAGGAACTTTAGCGCTGCCAGACTACAACTCCCACAATGCAGTACAGGCTGGCCAGCAGCATCGAGCTAACCAATCGGCGGCCGCCGCGGCCGACATCTATTAGCACTGCCGCCCACTGTGTAACCCAGGCCGCTGCGGCGCTGCCTGTCACAGGCTGGGAAAAAAAAATTAACAGACAGCCAGCGGCCGTTTTAAAGATAATGTAGGCGCCACCCTACCCCCCGGCCCAGCCCGCCCCTGGAGGCCGCCCAAGGCTATAATGTTAGGGGGAGTGCCTGGGGGAGTGAATAGCGTGATGATGCCTGTGTTTGTGTGACGCCGGCGCCGCCCGCCGAGTGCAGGAGCGGAGCCGCCCAGCGTTAATGACAATGGAGACTCGGAGAGAGACACTGACACTGACAGTCAAAGAAGTGTAGTGGCCCGCTGCCAATCGGCCCACCGGGAAACTCCCGGTAGTCCCGATGGCCAGCACAGGCCTGCTTACTACTAACCTCTGATCTCTTCACTACTTACTACTGACCTCTGCGTTACTTAATTCCTGACCATTGAACTCTGTGCATTAAAGTGGTTGTTAAAGCAGAAGATTATAGTAAATACCTGAGCCCGATCTCGAACCAGCGATGTGCATGAGAGCCAAGGCTCTCTCACTCCTCATCAGTTCAGATACAGTGGTAGGAGCCATTGGCTCCCACTGCTATTAATCAGAGCCAGTGACAAGGGATCAGGGGTTCAGGCCGAGTTATAGACACACAGAGTGGGACTCGAGAGCAAGCATGCACGAATGCCCCCATATCAAGCCGCTTGCCCGGGACCTGAGAAGAGGAGGATAGAGGCTGCTCCTTGCAAAGCCATTGCACAGAGCAGGTAAGTATGACATGTTTGTTATTTTTATTTTTAAATCTAACCTTTACGCCCCTTTCACAAAGGCTTTCACAAAGGCGGACCGATCAGGTTTGCCTTTCAGTTTTTTAGGCAGACCATACTTTGCCCTCTATGGAGCGGCTGATGTAAACGGACATGTGTCAATTTACACCCGCCAACATCCAATATGATCCTATCCAATAAAACAAATAGATGGGGGATCCGTTCCCCATCTGTCAGGCGGATCAGATGACAGTCAGATGTAAACAGACTAGCGGTCCATTTACATCCAACCCCCTATAGCGGAGCGGACACAGACCTGCCATCCGCCTGCTTAGCAAAGATCAACAGACAGATCCCCCGGTGAACAGGCAGATCTGCGTCCCTCTCTCCTGCCACCCCCTCTAGCACCAATGGATAGATAAATGCATTGCATGAATCTATCTATGGCCGCCGCTGCCACCCCCTGTTCAGGCACCCGGCCCCTTTTGGGGTGCAGGGTGCCTGAATTACAGTGGCGGTGGGTGTTTTTGAAACACCTGATTGAAGCCATAGGGTCTACTAGGCGTCAAAAAAGATGACCTGCGAGCGCCATGCTGGGCGCTCGCAGGTCACTCAGCTGTCTTAGAAAAGCGAATGAGTATTTGCTTTCCTAACACTAAACCGCCTCTCTGCCAATCAGGTGCTCAGATCTGTTACCCATCACCTGATTGGGTGAAACAACAGGCGCTGTGATTGGATGTCAGGCGTCCAATCATAGCAGAGGACGGGAAGAGAGGACGGTAAGAGAGAACGGGAAGAGAGGACGGGAGAAGACATCGAGGAGCTGTCCCACCGAGACAGGTAAGTGCAGATGGTGGGCCAGCGGGGGCACACTGGCAGCATTTGATATGGCACAGTGGTTAATAAGGGCCAATAAGGGGATTTTTGAAAAAGTCAGCATCTTCATTATATTGACAATATAATATAATATAATATAATATAATATAATATAATAATATATTGCCAATATATTGGCAATATTGACAATGTGCTTTATCTGTGATCTCTTTCTCCCACCAATCTACTGTATGCTCCCTGTACACTGCAACACACCTGGGGCACTTGGTCTGCGTTGCCCAGACAGGCTAAGTAAGGCCTCCATTAGAGATCATGGGTCCCTGTACAGCCTACCTTATAAAGCCCCATTAAAAGCCTCATCACCCTTTGTACACATGCAGCTGCCATCTGTACACACAGAGCCAGCTACCTGCTCCCCACCTCTACACACACATACAGTCCCTCTTATCACCACCTGTACACATACAGCCTCCTCTCATTCTCACATGTACACGCTGTACAATAGGTCAACTTCCCTCTCCCATCCCTTGTTGCACAATGTTATGGCTGAGACACAGCTGAACTGGAGCCGAACACAGTATAGAGGACAGACAGCACCAGTGTTGCCAACCTACCAGATTGAAATTTACTGACACAACACCCAAAATTTCCTGGCACAGCCAAGTTTTTACTGCCATTTCCAAAAATTACAAAATTACGGTTTTAAGTGCAAAATTTAGAATTTAGGCTACAAACAAGTACAATATGCAATTAGCAATGTGATTTAAGGTAGATATTAGGGCAAAAAACATATTTCTTATTTTATTTTCGATATAGTAAGTAAGTAGCCCAGGGACAGGAGGGCAAGAAATTAGAATAGGAAGGCACACACACACACATGAAGTTGATTCTCACAGTGACAATGACAGAAGTGTGCAGCAGCACAGATGATGCTGACTTCTCCCTGGCACGACATGTCCTCTCCTGAGTCATGACTGCTGAGGTGCAATAAGCCCAGGTCCCATACCATAACTTACCATGACAACTTATACCACCTTACCCTTTCTTCCCATCCAATAAAGACCACATACAACCATTAATGTTGGAAAGGGCAAGGCCACAGCTTTATTAACTCAAAACATAACATTAAATATTTAAACCGTGCCAGTCACAGTTGCACTGTGAGCACATAATTCCAAATGTAAAAGGGAGATGAAGGAGGGGCCTGTCTTTACCATAAGTGCCGGACCGGCCGTCTATCTCCCAATTACCATCAGGGCATAACAAATCTTCCATGTTTGCTGGCAAGGTCACCAAAACCGCCACCCGCCAGTCAGGAAGCTACTGACGGGCGCCCCACCGCAGCCAGCGCTTGTTCCACACCCCGCTGAAGTCCCAGGTTAAAGATGTCCATACCAATCTCGTTGAGATGGACACCGTCCCTCCTCAGCAAGTCAGTGTTGTCCCCTTCCAGATCTCTGTGACGGACCATAACCCCCCCGATCCGACGGACGAACTTGGACACCTGAGCATTAACTTTTCTGCGAAAATTCTCCAAGCAGGGGCCAGGGATTTCTCTCACCCATATGGAGCGAGGAACTATTTCGGACCAGACGAAAGTCGTACTGGTGAAAATTGCGAAACACTGAGCGATATCACTTTTAATTGCAGAAATGAGATCCACAGACCACGTGTAGCCAACATCATTCCCACCAGCATGAACAACAAGGATAATGTGACCTGACACATGAGCCCAGAGCTGCCAACATTCTGTCAGGACCTGATACCAACGCAAACCGCGCAGGCCAAGCCAGCGAATTCTTGCCACGTTGGATGAGAATCCCAGGTTTCTGCCGTAATTACGGATCTCCGCCCGACGCACAGCCCAGAAGACAAATGAATCACCCAGTATCCATATTTGAGCCGGGGGAAAACCTGAAAAAATTAACACAAAAGATGTGGACGAACATACAGTGAAAAACAAGATGACTCCCATCTCCCCAGTCGCTGAAGTTCCGTATCGGAAAACCCCAAGCCAGAAGCGGCGGTAGCAGCACCTATTCGAAACGAATGGGTCGAGAAGTCGCCCGCAGGTAAGCCTAAGGCCTTGAGACAAAGACGGAAAACCCTTAAAAATTGGAACCGACTCAGCGAGGAGGAGTCAGCATGTACGAAAAACGTGGGGGACAGCGGGAAGGCCAATGACACTGGGCAAAATGGACCGCCACAGTGGTACAGCACCACTCGGCGGCCCCTACCGAAGCTGTCAGTCTTGGATGAGCGTAACAAAACCGTGACGCTACGCTCCGACAAAGAAACATCCTCCGACCGAATACCCCCCGGGGACGACCTGGATTTTGCAACTAATTCCCCGATACGAAAAGCCCCAAAAAACGCCCATGAAAAAGCCACCCGGAAAAGCAGGGTCTCAAACTCAGATGAGCATACCTCCGGCAACAAGGACAAAATTCCCAATAGGATCTGGAGGGAAATTGGGCGCCTGGAATCAGGAAGATGTGTGATACGTTTCCAACCCCGCAATACCCGTCGGACCGGGAACGCTTTAGTGACATCCTCCCACCCAAGGAGTTGGAAACAAAAGGACAGGGCCGACATGGCAGAAGAAACGGTAGAACCCGAGACACCCTTCCCTTGTAATTGGACAAGGTAGGCGAATAAAGCCAAACGTCTGTCATCTGGGGAAGAAATAGAAAACTCACCGCCCGACGCTTGGAACCACTCGTGCCAGACCCGACAATACGACGCCCACGTCCGCGGAGAAAGGGATGACCGAAGGAGTTCTAGCAATCCCCGGAAATGAGGTTCCATAAGTGGGCCGGACAGGGGAGGCCCTCCAGTGAAGCCGACGGAGCCAAGGAGCGAAAACGAAGAAACTGTTGGAGAGCAATATCGTTAGAAACTCCCGGAACGTGTTTTGCCTTAATATAAATGTTAAAATGCAAACATTTTAAGACTAAAAAAACGCAACAGCGAAACAACCGGAGGGGAACTGGCCGATTGTTTGTACACTACCTGCACTACGCTCATATTGTCCGACCAGAAGATTACCTGATGATTGCGCAACTGTTCACCCCAGAGCTCCACGGCTATGATGATCGGAAAAAGCTCCAAAAGGGTGAGATTTTACAACAAGTCCATGCGGGCCCATGAGGCCGGCCAACATTCCGCAGACCACTCCCCCCGGAAGAAAGCACCGAAACCACAGGAGCCTGCAGCATCAGTGTCTAACTCCAGCTGTGAGTTCGGTACCTCCTCCCGCAACCAACAAGACTGTCCGTTGTAAGACTGCAAAAAAGTTAGCCAAATTCCCAAATCGGCCCGCATGGGCTTGGTGATCCGGACGTAGTGGTGAGGGGCTGTAACGCCCTTCGTAGCCCAGGACAGGCGCCTGCAAAAGGCTCTCCCCATGCGTATGACCCTACATGCAAATACTAGGTGGCCCAGCAACGATTGAAGCTGTTTCAACTGCAGTTTCTTTGCCCCTTTGGCCAAACGAACCAAGGAGAGAAGCTTGGTCAGCTTCTCCCTCGGCAGACGAAAGACCATAGCCACTGTGTCAATCTCGATCCCCAGAAAAGACAGTACCATTACCGGACCCTCGGTTTTGTCCGCGGACAGTGGGACAGCGAAAAGCCGGCAAACATCCTGAAAAACAGAGAGCAGGCGTTGTCGGGGCCCACGAAAAGGAAATCATCCAAGTAGTGCAGAAGGGACTGAAACCCAGCCTCCTGGGTGACTACCCACTCAAGGAAGCTGCTAAATAACTCAAAGAAATAGCACGAAATGGCGCAACCCATAGGCAGGCACATGTCGAAGAAATAGCTTCCTTGGAAGTAGCAACCCAGGAGATGGAAACAGTCCGGGTGGACCGGAAGAAGGCGAAAAGCGGACTCAATATCCGCTTTTGCCAAAAGAGCAGACCGCCCTGCTGTCCTAACGAGGTGAAGAGCCTTATCAAAAGACGCATAGTGGACCCGGGATTCCTCCTGATCGATTCCGTCGTTGACCGAGGAGCCAGAAGGGTAGGATAAGTGATGAATTAAACGGAATTTACCACTTGCCTTTTTTGGAACCACACCGAGCGGGGACACCCGCAGGTTGTGGAAAGGGGGGAGGTCAAAGGGGCCCGCCATGCGCCCCAATTCCAACTCCTTCCGTAGCTTCTCGGCCACGACGGACTCGAATTCCGCAGCCGATTTCAAATTTGGAGACATAGTAGGGGCGTCCGACGGGGAAAAGGGGATCCAGAAACCACGATCCAGGCCATCCTGGCCGAGGGCAGCGACTGAGCAGGTACAGGAGCATCTACTGGTTCTGGCCGGCTGACCCGGGGCGGGAGCTGCCGCCAGCCCGGATCTGGAGCCCGAGTCTCCCGCCCTGCCGGGCGCGTGGAGACGGGAACGGGTGACTGTTACAGACTTCCGACCAGATCCACCAGCCTAGTTAGGCGCATAGGGGGGGGCAAGCCCCAGCGTCGGGATGGATGTCAAGCAATCGTCCTGGGCGCTGGAGGGCAGCGGTGGGCATGGAGTGGAGGAGGAAGGGTGTCCGCGAAAGCCGACAGACCCATACCCGCCCGTCCGGGCGCAGAGGGGGCATACTCTACCCGGGAAGTGACGTTGTGTGGACCAGCCGGGGAATGGAGCCTGTCCCCCACCCGTCCGGGCGCAGAGGGGGTCCTAATCTTTGAGTCGTTAGTGAAGGATGGCCCAGGGGCCAGCTGAGACCCCGCCCAGGAGGGCGCAGGGGGATACTGCCCTTGCCTAAAAGCATCGGTTGGATTGCCTGGTGGAGAATTACCCCCCCACCCGTCCGGGTGCGGAGGGGGTCCTAATCTGCGAATCATTAGTGAAGGATGGCCCAGGGGCCGGCTGAAACCCCGCCCAGGAGGGCGCAGGGGGATACTGCCCTTGCCTAAAAGCATTGGTTGGATTGCCTGGTGGAGAATTACCCCCCACCCGTCCGGGCGCGGAGGGGCGCTGGTCACAGTAGCACTGTGATAGGTTAACAGCCAGTTCTGAAACTCCCGCCCAGCTTGGCGCAGGAAGTGAACTGGCCACCAGGGGGAGCCGATCCCACTCCGAGACCCCATCGAATCCGCCGTCCGAGGGATCTGACGCAGCGGCCACCACAGAAGCCACAGGTGCGGGCGAACGGGTCCGACCCCTGCCTCCCGACCTCCGAGAAGACAGCCGAGCAGAGAAACGGAGCGGTCGCTCACCCGCCGCCCCCCCCCGCCGGCCGCGGGGGTGAAAGCGGGTACCGCCCCACGCGAGGCCAGGCGATGGAGTTCTCCGGCTCCAGCCCGGCCTCGTGCCAGACTCTGGGCAGGGGGAGGGGGCGAGGGGGGGACCACCGATCGGGGGGCTACGTGATCTCGGACACCGGGGGGAAGGCCGCGAAGCGGACCGGAGGCTAGGAGAGGGGGACCGCCGAGGAGGGGACCGCCGAGGAGGGGCACGCCGAGAGCGGGCGGCCGAACCCCGCTTACCCGCTGGGAAAGCCCTGGGAACCACCCGAGCAGGGGATGAATGGAGGGGAGGAGGAGGAGGGGGGCAGTAAGAGGCCGAGGAGGGACTGGGGCTGAGACGGGAAGGCGGACGGGCACGTCTGCAGGCCCTGTGGCCAGCCATCTCAGGAGGGGGAGCAGGGGAAGGGGCAGGGGAAGGCACCCCAGGGGACAGGAGGGCAAAGAGCCAGTCAGCCTGACCCCTGAGAGCCAGCTCACGGACCTTAGCCAGGAGGCGATCCGTGTCCATGGCTGGAGCCACAGGGTCAGGTCCAAGCTCTTCCATGCTTCCGTTCGAAAAGGCCCAGAATCCCCTGGGGTGCCAAACTCTTGAGCTCAGGCCCAACCCCTGTCCCTTCCTGTACCAATCCCAAGTGACCTAATAGTCACCTTAACTCCTCCCTGGCCATGCCCCCATCAGTCAGGGCTCTCTTTCCCGAGGGGCTCAAGAGGCCTTCACACTGACAGTCTCTCTCCAAGCCAGGTGGTCCCTTCAGTCCACTTCAGTCTAAACAGCACTGACAGTCCCACAGCACTCATGACCTGCCCTGCTCCTTTCCTGCAGAGCCACACATGAGGCTCTGGCCGCTCTGCTTGGCTCACTTGCACAATGACATCACACGACATGCTCGGGCACCGCCTCCACCAGAGCTGCTCAAACACACTGTAGCAGGCACTTGGATGGTCTCGGCCAGCTCTGGACCGGGCCGAACATCATAGCCATATTTTTTACTGACAACTTCTTTCCTTTTACTGGCATTTACTGGCAGGAGAAAATTGCCTGGTTTTTACTGGCTGCCAGTAAAATTACTGACAGTTGGCAACACTGGACAGCACATACAGGTGGAACGCACATGCAGCAAGCAATCATCGTTAGCAGTAATGAACCCAAGGGAGCTTGATGACAGGAACACAGCGGCAGCAGTATATTTGAATAAACAAATTGTACATAACATAATATATACCATTACATAACATACACTATATTATAGAGTTATATAATATACACTATATTACCAAATGTATTGGGACGCCTGCCTTTACACACACACGAATTTTAACAGTATCCCAGTCTTAGTCCGTAGTTGGCCCACCCTTTGCAGCTATAACAGCTTCAATTCTTCTGGGAAGGCTATCCACAAGGTTTCGGAGTTTGTCTATGGGAATGTTTGACCATTCTTCCAGAAGCGCATTCATGAGGTCAGGCACTGATGTTGGATGGGAAGGCCTGGCTCACAGTCTCTGCTCAAATTCATTCCAAAGGTGTTCTATCGGGTTGAGCAGGCCAGTCAAGTTCCTCCACCCCAAACTTGCTCATCCATGTCTTTATGGACCTTGCTTTGTGCATTGGTGCACAGTCATGTTGGAACAGGGACGGGCCATCCCCAAACTGTTCTCACAAAAGCTGAGAGCATGAAATTGTCCAAAATGTGTTGGTATGCTGACACCTTAAGAGTTCCCTTCACTAGAACTAAGGGGCCAGGCCCAACTCCTGAAGAACAACCGCACACCATAATCCCCCTCTACCAAATGATTTGGACCAGTGCAAAATACCTTTGGGATGAATTAGAGCGGAGACTGCAAGCCAGACCTTCTCGTCCAACATCAGTGCCTGGCCTCACAAATGCGCTTCTGGAAGAATGGTCAAACATTCCCATAGACATACTCCTCAACCTTGTGTACAGCCTTCCCAGAAGAGCTAAAGCTGTAATAGCTGCAAAGGGTGGACCAACTCAATATTGAACCCTATGAACTAAGACTGGGATGCCATTAAAGTTCATGTGTGTGTGTAAAGGCAGACGTCCCAATACTTTTGGTAATATAGTGTATATTATATAACTCTATACTGTACATGACAAAATCTGTAACGCAGGGCAGCCATGTGACACCCCTCACTCCCAACCATATAAACACACTGTGTCCAGGACAGCTGCCCCTACCCCCCTTTGTCCCAGCCCTGGTCCCTGTCTACATGGAAAACTGTGATAAAAGGCTGCATGTCTCATGGCATATTTTCTAATTGTGGCTGGTTGCATTGTGCAGGTCTTTTTGTTATAAATTATGACAACAGTGTAATATGCCTGGACAATGTGCTTTAGCACCAATGACAAAGTCATAGGAAGATTGACCTAGAGTGTCCTAAAAAACGATTTTAGGGACTTAGGAGCTAAATTCAGGAAAAGGACCTCAAAGGTAGTATTCTCAGAAATACTACCGGTACCTCGAGCCACACCAGAAAGTCAGAGGGAGATTAGGGAAGTAAACAAGTGGCTGAGGAGCTGGTGTAGAAAGGAGGGGTTTGAATTCCTGGAAAACTGGGGAGACTTCTCAGTCGGTTGCCAGCTCTATAAAAGGGACAGACTGCACCTAAATGGGGAAGGTGCAGATCTGCTGGGAGTGAAGATGGACGAAAAGTCAGAGGGGCTTTTAAACTAGGTGACGGGGGGAGGGTCCAGGGGTAGAGATAGTCAGCGTGGTACATATTCCAGAGGGTAGTATTGGGGGCATTAGTGGTAGGTTGACTAAAGCACCTAAACCCGAGGTAAGTATAGTAACAAGTCCTATTTGGAGCAGAGCCCAGAGCACCCAATAAGGAGATAGTATCCGACCGGTCTAAACTACGTGGCATGTTCACCAATGCCAGGAGTCTGGCGGACAAGATAGGAGAACTAGAGCTACTGTTGTACAAGGAGGATTTACCGTAGATTTTGTAGGAATTACAGAAACTTGGTTCGACAGCTCTCATGATTAGCTGGGAACCATTCAAGGGTATTCCCTATATCGCAGGCATAGAGAGGGTAAAAAAGGGGGAGGGGTATGTCTATATATCAAAAATGATGTACAAGTAAATCTGAGAGATGACATCACTAAGGGAGCAAGGGAAGAGGTAGAATCCTTATGGGTAGAGCTACAAAGGGAGGAAACTAAGGGGGAAGTAATACTGGGAGTATGCTATATGCCCCCTAACCAGAGGGAGGAGGCGGAGGCGCACCTTCTATCACAATTTGGATTAGCAGCAAGAATGGGAAGTGTTATTATAATGGGGGATTTTAATTATCCAGACATAGACTGGGTGGAAGGAACCGCCCATTCATCTAAAGCTCGCCAGTTCCTACATAGTCTTTACTAGGCCTACTGATTACCAACAATATAGACCTGATCACAGATGTGGAAATACGAGGCAATTTAGGAAACGGTGATCATGGTCAATTGGTTTAAGTATAAATCACACAAATAGGAAACATAAGGGGAATACAAAGACACTTGATTTCAAAAGAGCCAACTTCCCTAAACTACGATCCTTGCTAGAAGATAATTAGGATAAAATCTTAGGAACAAAGAACACGGAGGAAAAATGGGTATGCTTTAAGAGCATATTAAATAAGGGCATTAGTCAGTGCATCTGAATGGGAAATATATTTAAAAGAGCTAATAAAAGTCCTGAGTGGCTTAACTCAGTAAAAATGTAAAAATGCATATAAAAGCAAAGGAGAAGGCCTTCAAAAAATACAAGGCTGAGGGTTCATCATCAGCATTCCAACTTTACAAAGAATGCAACAAGAAATGTAAGGGTGCAATCAGGGTGGCTAAGATAGAACACGAAAGGCACATAGCGGAGGGGGGTAAAAAAAATCCCCAAAAATTGTTTAAGTACATAAATAGTAATAAAGGGAGGTCAGATAATATTGGTCCCATAAAGAACGATGAAGGGAATTGGGTTATTAAGGATGGAGAGATGGCAAAGGTAATGAATTTATTCTTCTCCTCAGTCTTCACGAGGGAAACCGGGGGCTTCAGTAACCAAAACTTCAATGTTTATCCTCATGACACGTCACAGGAAGCACCCTCATGGCTAACAGAGGACAGAATTAGAAATAGACTTGAAAAACTTAACATTAATAAGTCACCGGGACCAGATGGCTTGCACCCGAGGGTCCTTAACCATTTGACAACTGGGCACTTAAACCCCCTTCCTAACCAGACCAATTTTCAGCTTTCAGTGCTCTCACATTTTGAATGACAATTACTCAGTCATGCAACACTGTACCCATATGAAATGTGTGTCCTTTTTTTCACACAAATAGAGCTTTCTTTTGGTGGCATTTAATCGCTGCTGGGTTTTTTATTTTTTGCGCTATAATATAAAATATATATATATATAAAATATATATATATATATATATAAAATATATATATATATATATATATATATATATATATATATATATAAAAAAAGACCGAAAATTCTGTAAAGAAATACATTTTCTTTGTTTCTGTTATAAAATTTAGCAAATTAAGAATTTTTCTTCATAAATTTTGGCCAAATTTTATACTGCTACATATCTTTGGTAAAATAGTCCAAAATTAGCGTATATTATTTGGTCTGTGTGAAAGTTATAGAGTCCACAAGCAATGGTGCCAATCACTGAAAATTGATCATACCTGAAGTACTGACGGCCTAGCTCATTTCTTGAGACCCTTTTTTTTTTTTTCACAAAAGTTTCATATTATCAGGTTATTTCTCACACACGGTTATTTCTCACACACGGCATATGCATACCACAAATTACATTCAACTACTCCTCCTGAGTATGGTGATACCACATGTGTGAGACTTTTACACACCATGGCCCAACATGCAGGGAGCACCTTCAGGCGTTCTAGGAGCATAAATTACACATCTCATTTCTTGACTACCTCTTGCAATTTTGAAGGCCCTGGAGCACCAGGACAATGGAAATGCCAAAAAAATGACCCCATTTTGGAAAGAAAACAACCCAACAATCTATGAGGCATATCAAGTCTTTTGAATATGTCATTTTTTTCTGCAAGTTTTTGGAAAATGTGGAGAGAAAATTAAAACACTTTTTTTTGGCACAAAGTTGCCAATTTTTACAATATTTCTAACACACAGCATGTACATATCAAAAATTACACCCCAAAATAGATTCTCCTATTCCTCCTGAGTACGGCAATGCCACATATGTGGGACTTTTACACAGCCTGGTCACATACAGTGGCCCAACATGCAGGGAGCACCATCAGGCGTTCTAGGGGCATACATTTCAAATCTAATTCGACTACCTATTACACTTTGAGGCACTGTAGTGGCATGGATGCGAACTGATGTGGCATGGATAAGCCGTGGATGGGGTGGCTAAGCATGGTTGAGTCATGAATGTGGATCGCTGGGTATGGCTGAGTATGGCTGGGTGGGTATGGCTGAGTATGGATGGGATGGCTGGGTATGGCTGAGTATGGCTGGGTATGGATGGGATGGCTGGGTATGGCTGAGTATGGCTGGGTGGGTATGGCTGAGTATGGATGGATGAGTATTGCTGAGCATGGCTGAGTATAGGTGGCTGAGCATGGATGGATGGATGAGTATTGCTGAGGATGGATGAGTATTGCTGAGTATGGTTGGATGCATGGATGGATGGATGAGAATTTCTGAGCATGGATGAGTATTGCTGAGTATGGATGGATGCGTATTGCTGAGTATGGATGAGTATTACTGAGTATGGATGGATGGATGAGTATTGCTGAGTATGGATAGATGAGTATTACTGAGTATGGATGGATGGATGAGTATTGCTGAGTATGGATGGATGAGTATTGCTGAGCATGGATGGATGAGTATTGCTAAGTATGGATAGATGCATGGATGGATGAGTATTGCTGAGTATGGATGGATGGATGAGTATTGCTGAGCATAGATGAGTTTTGCTGAGTATGGCTGGATGGATGAGTATAGCTGAGTATGGATGGCTGAGCATGGATGAATGGATGAGTATTGCTGAGCATGGATGGATGGATGAGTATTGCTGAGCATGGATGAATGGATGAGTATTTCTGAGAATAGATGAGTATGGATGGGATGGGATGGATGGATGAGTATTTCTGAGCATGGATGGGATGGATGGATGAGTATTTCTGCGCATGGATGGATGGATGAGTATTTCTGAGCATGGATGGATGGATGAGTATTGCTGAGCATGGATGGATGAGTATTGCTGAGTATGGATGGATGCATGGATGGATGAGTATTGCTGAGCATGGATGAGTATGGATGGATGAATGAGTATTGCTGAGCATAGATGAGTATTGCTGAGTATGGCTGGCTGGATGAGTATTGCTGAGTATGGATGGATGAGTATTGCTGAGCATGGATGGATGGATGGATGAGTATTGCTGAGCATGGATGAATGGATGAGTATTTCTGAGAATAGATGAGTATGGATGGGATGGGATGGATGGATGAGCATGGATGGATGGATGAGTATTTCTGAGCATAGATGGGATGGATGAGTATTCCTGAGCATGGATGGGATGGAAGGATGGATGAGTATTTCTGAGCATGGATGGGGTGGATGGATGAGTATTTCTGAGCATGGATGGGATGGATGGATGAGTATTTCTGAGCATGGATGGGATGGGATGGATGGATGGATGGATGAGTATTTCTGAGCATGCATGGGACAGATGGATGAGTATTTCTGAGCATGGATGGGATGAGTATTTCTGAGCATGGATGGGATGGATGGATAAGTTCTGGAATGGGCACAGATAAGCGCTGTGGGCAGTACACACCTAGCCCACAGCGCTGCAGCACTTGATCTCTCCCCTCTCCCCCCGCACTGTACCAATAGGTACATGGAGGGGAGAGAGGAACCGGACGTGACCCTGGTTTGTCTACAAGTGATCACTCCGTCATTTGACGGAGCGATCACGTGGTAAATGGCCACTGTTAGCGGCCATTTACCGTGATCCGTGATGCGCCAGGTCCTCTGGACCCGGCGGTCACGGATATTCCCGTGTGCGCGCCCCAGGGGGCACGCAGGAACAAGACTCTGTGAGGACCTCCATGGACGCCCTCCTAGAATAAGCCGACCGCGCTGCAGCCGTATTTCGGCTATGGCCCGGTCGGCATGTGGTTAAGGAACTCAGTCAAGTAATTGTCAGACCATTGTTCCTAATTTTTCCGAACAGTCTACTGACTGGAATGGTACCAGCTGATTGGAGAAAAGCCAAGGTAGCACCAATATTTAAAAAAGGGCCAAGATACATCCCTGGGAATTACAGACCAGTTAGCTTAACTTCAATTGTGTTCAAGCTCTTGGAGGGGATGATAAGGGACTATATACAAGATTTTAGTAATGACAACGGTATCGTTAGCAGTGATCAGCATGGATTCATGAAGAATCATTCTTGCCAAACCAATCTATTAACCTTCTATGAGGTGGTGAGCTGCCATCTAGATAAAGGAAGGCCCATAGATGTGGTGTATCTGAATTTTGCAAAAGCATTTGATACAGTTCCCCATAAAAGTTTACTGTACAAAGTAAGGTCCGTTGGCATGGACCATAAGGTGAGTACATGGATTGAAAAGTGGCTACAAGGGCGAGTTCAGAGGGTGGTGATGAATGGGGAATACTCTGAATGGTCCGGGGTGGAAAGTGGGGTCCTCCTGGGTTCTGTCCTTAGACCAATCCTATTTAATTTATTCATAAACGACCTGGAGATGGGATAAACAGCTCAATCTCTGTATTTGCGGACGATACTAAGCTAAGCATGCAATAACTTCTCCGCAGGATGTGGAAACCTTGCAAGAAGATTTGAACAAATTAATGGGGTGGGCAACTACTTGGCAAATGAGTGGGTGTGTCAGGGGCTACACCAAAAAATGCTCACGGCAACAAAAATTGTTGTGGACTATCTTGGTACCCAGGGATTTAGACAAGGTAAATATAAAAATATTAATTTATTGAAAAAGAGAACATAAGTAAAGGCCATTGAATAAAACAATAAGTAAAGAGGTTATTGCATACAGTTACAGGTGATTCAAAAAGAGAACCGGTAAACCCCACAGGTATATGGGGAGTAAAGATATAGGTCCAAACATAATCCTCTACATGTTTCATGACGAAGTCGCTTCTTCAGGAGCAGTTGACCATAAACAGCTATAACGAAATACAATCTTATAATTATGTAGTCACAGATGATACGCACAATAAAAAACAGGATATACAGTTTGCATAGGTACAATAAATCAGATAATATTGGAGTGTTATAGTCAGGCATGGCTTACCCATGGGAACCCGAAGGCACCAGGCGCACAGTGGCACAGTGGCCATCCTTTCGTGAGGGTCACGCGCATGCACATACCAGCCACACACAGTGGGCGAGATGGACCCGGTGACGTTGGACGCCGGCTTTAGCCAGCGTGGTGATGTGGGCTGGGTTGGAAACTCTTTAAAAGGATGCTCATTGCGGCCCTCATTTAGATGGCTGCCACCCAGGGACAGGCTCCAACACAGACATTCAAAGGTAAGACCGGCTTGTTTGGTTGCTGCCAGTGCGGTCTATGCTTCCATGACGTGGAGGTGCCTAACTCTTGCTGCTGCTTTTTGTTATGCTATGTGGCCATTGCTGCTGGTGTGGACTGGCAGTCCATTTTTTTGCATATATTCATTGCATCTTTTTTCAGCCTAACGGCTTAGGGGGCCTACTTGTTGGCCACGTCTGACCACTGGATATTGTTTTGTACAAACAAGCTTACCTGTCTTCCTTTGGATTGAGCCCTGTTTCTGATCTCCGGGTGTTTTTACTGTCTACATGCTATCCGGTGGGTTAGTCCTTAACTGGATCAATGTTTCCCCCCCTCCCCTCTCCCCCTTCTCTATTCTCCCCCCCTCCCCCCATTTCTCCCCCTTTTACCCCCTTCCCCCACCCCTTCTTCTTTCCCTGTTGTCCCTTTTATAGACTATATAGACCCACACTAGCATATTTTTTAAATATATTTTTTGATTTCAGTTATTGCACCTTTTACTGCTTCCCTTGTTCGCCACAGGGGGATTACCCGTTTAGGGTGCCTCAGATTGTGCCGTCTGGTACCCTTCCTTGGGTTCCCATTGGTAAGCCATGACTGACTATAACACTTCAATATTATCTGATTTATGGTATCTATGCAAATTGTATATCCTGTTTTTTATTGTGCGTATCATCTGTGACTACATAATTACAAGATTGTTATTCTCTATAGATGTTTATGGTCGACTACTCCTGAAGAAGCGACTTCTTTCGCAAAATAAGTAGAGGATTACGTTTTGGACCTACATCTTTTCTCCCCATATACCTGTGGGGTTTACCTGTTCTCTTTTTGAATCACCTGTAACTGTGTGCAATGACCACTTTACTTATTGTTGTATTCAATGTCCTTTACTTATGTTCTCTTTTTCAATAAATTTATATTTTTATATTTACCTTGTCTATATCTCTGGGTACCGAGATAGTCCACAACAATTTTTGCTGTCGTGGGGCATTTTTTGGAATAGCCCCTGACACACCCACTCTTCACCATTCCAAGTTCAAGGATGATGGTGCCCATCCTTATTTTATTAATTTTTATTATATAGATTGAGGCATTACCATATATACTACATGGCAAATGAGGTTTAATGTAGAGAAATGAAAAAAATAATGCATTTGGGTGGCAAAAATATGAATGCAATCTACTCACTAAGGGGAGAACCTTTGGGGGAATCTAGGTTGGAAAAGGACCTGGGGGTCCTAGTAGATGCTGCAAGCAAAGCAAACAGAATATTGGCATGCATTAAAAAGGGCATTAACTCCAGAGATAAAACGATAATTCTCCCACTCTTCAAGACTCTGGTCTGGCCGCACCTGGAATATGCTGTCCAGTTCTGGGCACCAGTCCTCAGGAAGGATGTGCTAGAACATGACAGAGTTCAGAGAAGGGCAACAAAACTAATAAAGAGACTGGAGGGCCTTAGTTATTATGAGGAAAGGTTACGAGCACTGAGCTTATTCTCTCTGTAGAAGAGACGCTTGAGAGGGGATATGATTTCAATGTACAAATACCGTACTGGTGACCCCACAATAGGGATAAAACTTTTCCACAAAAGGGAACTTAATAAGACATGCGGCCATTCACTAAAATTAGAAGAAAAGCGGTTTAACCTTAAACTGCACTATAAGAGCGGTTAGGATGTGGAATTCTCTTCCACAGGCAGTGGTTTTAGCAGGAAGCATTGATAATTTGCAAAAACTATTAGATAGGCGCCTGAACGACCACAACAAACAGGGATATAGAATGTAATACTGACATAAAATCACATAGGTTGGACTTGATGGACTTGTGTCTTTTTTCAACCTCGCCTACTATGTAACTATGTAGCACAGCAGTTTATGTTTTACTTTGGGAAAGTCTTTGACAGGGTGATTTACGGACAGGAGATTGTGGGAGAGAGGGGCAGAATGTTGTCACTGCACAACTCAAAGTGCCCAAACAAGATCCTTTAAGTCAGTATCAACTCCATAAAAGCTATTTATTAAAAAAATAAAAAATAAATCCATGTTAAAGCCTGTATGAGATTTTAGTAGTTGGGTTTACATCTACTTTAACAAACTGTGCTTGAGTTCTGTGAATTGCAGTGCTGGGGAACTGACGAGAGATGAGGGCTTAGACACAAGGAAGCTCTCTTGTTACATTATACATAAGTATACTGTCCTAGAGACTAAGGATGAGCTCCGGCGTGTTCGCACACCCCACGTGCAGAGTCCGCCAGGAAGTTGGCACTGTGCTGCGCTAATCACAGGCAGTGAGACATTTTCCCGATGCGCGGCTGCAGAGATCCGGAAATGTCTCACTGCCTGTGATTAGCGCAGCGTAGTGTCGACTTCCTGTCGGGCTCTGCACGTGGGGTGTGCGAACACGCTGGAGCTCATCCTTACTAGAGACACTTCAGAACAAATTGACCAGCAGCAAGATGTTAGTTTAATGTATCCAGGTATAATAGAACAAACTGTGCAGAAGGCAGGTTTGTTTTCTACAATAAAAATTACAGTGTAGTATATCAGATACAGGTGTGAAAAAATATTAAGCAGAATCAGAACATGAGCTGCTTAAACCGACCATAATGTGTGAACACAAGTCTGTTTTTTTTTTTTTTTTTTGGCCAACAATTTATTTTTTTTTGGTGCCAAGAAAAGATGCTAGTTTTCGTGTACCTGTGGACTGCAACCTGAAAGCTGCTCTGCAGGGATTTCCATCACCGTGGTTTACTAATGAATATCAGCCAGATCCTTAGATTATGAGCCTCAGGTTTTGAACAAATTGGAATTCTTGCACCATTTGAGAAGGCGCAGCGTGATTCAGGGGCTGAAAACACAAGAGTCCAAGTGCAATTTAAAGAAATATATTATTTTTCTGTAAAAAAAAAAAAAAATATTATAATGGAAGTCCAGCAAAAACAAAAAGGCCCAGCAGAAAAGCAACATGACCAGAAGTGCTCACAAGTGGTAACAGCAAAGCACCAGTAGAATGGTGGACCAAAAGAGCCTGGCGGGTCTGCACCCAAACGAGGAGGCTTCCAGGAAGGATGACGTGCCCTATGCTTTCCCTGACAGACGGGTGGCCTGTCCCTCCTCTAGGCACTAGCAAAATGCACACCAAACCCGGGACCCAAAAAAAGAGCGATAATTTTGAAAAAAAAACGCATTATTTTGTACTTTTTGCTATAATAAATATCCCCATTTTTTTTTTAAAAAAGCTAATTTTTTCTCAGTTTAGGCGGATATGTATTCTTCTACATATTTTTGGTAAAAAAAAAAAAAACGCAATAAGCGTACATTGATTGGTTTGCGCAAAAGTTATAGCATCTACAAAATAGGGGATAGATTTATAGTATTTTTATTATAATTTTTTTTTTACTAGTAATGGCGGCGATCTGCGATTTTTATCGTGACTGCGACATTATGACAGACACATTTTAGGGACCATTGGCATTAATACAGCGGTCAATGCTATAAAAATGCATTGATTACTGTAAAAATGTCACTGGCAGTGAAGGGGTTAACACTAGGGGGCGATCTAGGGGTTAACTGTGTTCCCTGGGAGGTGATTCTAACTGAAGGGGGAGGGGACTGACTAGAGGAAGTGAAGGATCACTCCTGGCAGAACAGAACAGGGACGTGTGTGTTTACACACACACGTCCCTGTTCTGTGTCTCCTGCTCACGATCACTGGTGGCCAGCGGTCACGAGCATCGGCACCCCCGAGCATTGGCACGCTCCTGCTATCCTGACCCCCGCGAGCCGATGCCCAGAGGACTTAATACATGAAACTATATACTCTGGCTGCATCAAGTAATTTGTTTCTCCCATCGCTGTTCAATAATAGTGGGTGGACACCATATAGTAATGGGAGAAACAAGATCAAAGCAATTCTGCACAAGTCAGGACTGTCGGCTGTCAGAAGGCATAATTCATGGACATAGACAACTCAAAAAAGGTACCAGAAAGATGACGTAGCCGGTAATGAAGCATAGGTTAGAAAGGGCAGCAGACAGAACTATCTGGTAAAGCAGGGATATGCAATTAGCGGACCTCCAGCTGTTGCAAAACTACAAGTCCCATCATGCTTCTGCCTCTGGGTGTCATGCTTGTGGCTGTCAGTCTTGCTATGCCTCATGGGACTTGTAGTTCTGCAACAGCTGGAGGTCTGCTAATTGCATATCCCTGTGTTAAAGCAACATTAAAGCTTTGTTTTGTTTTTTAATTAAAATAACAAACATGCTATACTTACCTGCACCTTGCAATGGTTTTGCACAGAGAAGCTCCTATCCTTTTCTTCCGGGGACCCCCACCAGTGCTCTAGGATCCTCTGCCCAGGGAGGAGGGAGACTGTGGCAAGAGCCGCTGCACTCATGTGTTATGGAAATGATTAAGAGCTCCAATCGAGCTCAAGGTTATCTGCTGCTGTCTCTAATTGGAAAGTGTGGATATGCATGCATATAAAAGTAAACACTCTGAGACACGCTCAGCACCGTTACTTTTTACACTTCTAATTTATTCAAGGCGGTGCTAATGTTTTATACACAAAAATACGTCATTGCTATGTTAGTCTAATAGGTACATCTCATTGGTTAAGATACAAAAGAAGATGGAGAATCTTCATAACGAGGTTTGGCTGCCCTTGGTTTTATCTTCAGTTCCGCGTTCTTCTGATGTGTGGGATGTAGGGGTACCCGCCATCTTGAGAAAAACATAGGAACAGAGCTAATCTGTATACTTATATAATGAGTAAGGAGAAAAATATGTATGCACATAAGAAAATAGACATTTTCAGATTATTATTATTTACATCACAATCCCCCCTAAAATGATTATTTTCTCTTTTCTGTCCCTAATACTAAAGGTCCTACTTTGGCCTGGCCCTTCTCCTCAGCAACTCTTTTAGGCTGTATATAGAATTGGGCAGCAACTGTTCACTACCCTCCTCAATACAGCTGGAGAGGTGCAGTCAGGTGCTATCTATCCCTATAACCCTATAGGATTGTGAGATTTTGGACAAGGAGTGACTGTAGAGGAGTGAAGGGTTTGTCATCTTCCATCGTAAGGAGGTCCTCTTCTTGGTGGAGAAATGTAGGTGTGCTATTGTCTACAGCCTTGCTCATTAACTTTTTACGAAAGGTAGAATACAGCATACAATCAGGGCTAAAAGGACCAGGATTATTAATACCGTTACCCGTATCTGGACGAGCACCTTCTGCCACCCACTCATCCAGCTAAAGTATTGATCCCATGGGTCTGTGATACCTGAGTTCTTCAACTCCAATGACAGATCTTCTAATTCCTTTATAGAGTAACCTTACCATTTGGGCCAGTATTATCAGGAATGTATGTACAACAGGTTCCCGTTTTTTCCTATGATTTTACAAAACACCTCCTTTCCCAGCTAGCACCATGTTTAAGGCCATCCGGTCCTGGAATGTCATGTAGGAAGTGGGGGCTAACTGGTCAGCAATTCCCTGGAGGGCATCTTTAGTGTAATTTACAAATCTATGTTGGTTATAATATGTGTAGTGTCAGGTCACCTAGAGGCTGGGTGACAGATGCACACCGTTGGGATCAGGAGTGCACCGCAAGGTAGTGGACCCTACGGCTGACTGCTGTGGATTGAACCCTGGGAGGTTCAGGAAGCAGGTCTACTGGATCACTGACACAGATCCCACTGGGAGCTAGAGCATAGATTCCCCAGGGCGCGGAGTCTAAGAGCCAGCAGGTGTTCACCAGAGCCTTTAATGGTAAGGATGGACTGCGCTGCAGTCTGGCTCCAGGTCGCGGCCCCCAGGGTCTCACAGCTCACGCTCACGGTAGACTACAGGAGAAGAGGAAGGAGGCAGCAGGCTGGAACAACAAGGAAAGTAAGGGACAAGCCAAGGTCGGTAACAGGAATCAGATGTAGGAAACACAGCAAGTACACATAGAGGCTAACACACAATGGTTGATCAGCACTGCTGGCTTGCAGTGCACAGGTTAATATAGGGTTCCCTGATAGGGCCTGGGGTGGGCCCATGCTTAGAGGAGAGGTTACAAAAGCAGTCAGGTGAGGGTCAGCTGGTCTCTAGAGATGAACACATGGAGACAGGTATGCTGATCGACAAACTCTATTGCATAACCATGACATGTAGTTAATCCAATCTACATTCTAGCTGACAGTTGTTATGGGGATCAAAGACTCAAAACCAGCTTTTACCTGATCCCTGGCTTTAAACTCATCAGGGACCCCCCTTGTAACCCTTATGACATCTATGTATACATGAGGGTCAAAGCTTCCGGAGAGAGCTGCTCGCTTCCTCCTCTGACTGTGTGCTGGGTCAGTGTATGTATCAGGGGTATCTTCGGTTAGGAGATGGGGCTTTCTATTTTCATCTTTTTTGTCTAATGCACTCTGTGGTCGCCCAGTCTGGCCCTGTGTTCCAACCCGCTGGCCCCCACAGAAACCACAACTCTGTCCCCAGTAACTGTCTGTGTGGCATACATATATGTCCTTACCATCAGGGATATCACTGTACCAATGGCATCACCATGAAGGGTCAAACGGACAAGGTACTATGTCACAGTAATCTAAAGTAAAGGTGGTCACATGTGTACCTGAAGAGTTCTACCAAAACGTAATTGTTATCATTTTTGTGATGGCCACCTCCTGAGCCCCTCCCCCCAGATCAAACAGAAAAAGGATATGCAGCACCCGAAAACACGCTCTCCTGCAGTGATAAGCTTGCATTCAGGTGTTCTTCCTGGCCAACTTGACTGAGGTGGCTGTGGTCAGCAAAACTTGGAATGGACCATCATAACTTGGCTCAAGGATCTCCAGACAGTAGTTGGTGTGTTCCTGTATCTAATTCAGGATCTGGAATGGAAGAAAACACCTGGACATGCATTCAGGTTAATTCTTGTGATAATGTGGTTACATAATTAGTCAACACATCAGACTGCAACTGTAACTGTTGTGGAAAGTAACAACCAAGTCTGGGAGCTGAACCAAACAAAATTTCATAATGGGATAGGGCATGTTTCCCCTGGGGGGTGTGTCTGACACTGAACAGGGCAATGGGCTAACTGTCTGGCCAACTCATGTTAGTCTCTTGGGCCATCTTTAACATCCTGTTTTTAGTGTCCCATTCATCCTTTCTACCTTCCCGCTACTTTGAGGGTGGTATGGGATGTGTGGTGCCAACTGAACCCCCAGTACTGCCCAAATCTCTTTTGTAAGGGTTGCTGTTAAGACTGGTCCCTGATCTCTCAATATCACCTCTGGGACCCCAAATCTACATACTATCTCACTCAGTAGTTTCTTAGCTGTGGTCCTGGCAGTCATGACCACTTCCACTAGGGCATATTCGAATCTGCCACTTCTTGGCACTTGAGAATGATCAATTTGCATCCTCTGGAATGGGGTATAGGGCTTTTGCCAGGTGCTTCTTCTGTGTTTTTTCTGTGCGTCCTGGGTTACATTTGGTGCAGATAATGCATTATCTGCAGAAGTTGTTGGTCAGTGGAGTAACTCTTGGTGCAACACTTGTTGATAAGAGAGTTCATAAAAGTCTTTGTCAAGTGGGCAGCTCCATGTGCCCATTGCACCACGGCTGGGTACATACTCCTGGGTAGACAAGGCTTCTTGTTGCATTCGAATAGTCCATTTCTGAGAGTTGCTCCTCTCCGTTTCCAGCTTTCCTTCTTATCCGGACTTGTTGTTTCCTGTAGTTCTTTTAGATAAACTCTGTCCACTGGGAAAGTCTGTAAGGTAAGCACGGGGTGGTCTTCTTCTACCACCCTGCTGTCCACTTCCCGTGGACCACCAGCTGTCTGGCAGCTGAATTGGCTAGATCAGGGGTCCTCAAACTTTTTAGACAGGGGGCCAATTCACGGTCCCTCAGACTGTTGGGGGGCCGCACTATAGTTTAAAAAAAATATGAACTAATTCCTATGCACACATCTTATTTGTAGTGCAAAAAAAAAATAAAGAACAATTGTAATCAATATAAACTTATCAGTGTTTCACATACTCCACTCATTACAGAACCACTCCCAATCACATACTTCCCCCATCACAGATCCCCCCATATCAGTCCCCCACCATAGCACAGAGTCCCCCACATCACAGATCCCCACCATAGCAGAGTCCCCCACATCACAGATCCCCACCATAGCACAGAGTCCCCCACATCACAGATCCCCACCATAGCACAGAGTCCCCCACATCACAGATCCCCACCATAGCACAGAGTCCCCCACATCAGTCCCCCACCATAGCACAGAGTCCCCCACCATAGCACAGAGTCCCCCCCATCAGTCCCCCACATCACAGATCCCCACCATAGCACAGAGTCCCCCACATCAGTCCCCCACCATAGCACAGAGTCCCCCACCGTAGCACAGAGTCCCCCACATCACAGATCCCCACCGTAGCACAGAGTCCCCCACATCACAGATCCCCACCATGGCACAGAGTCCCCCACATCACAGATCCCCACCATAGCACAGAGTCCCCCACCATAGCACAGAGTCCCCCACATCACAGATCCCCACCATAGCACAGAGTCCCCCACATCAGTCCCCCACCATAGCACAGAGTCCCCCACATCACAGATACCCACCATAGCACAGAGTCCCCCACATCACAGATCCCCACCATAGCACAGAGTCCCCCACATCAGTCCTCCACCGTAGCACAGAGTCCCCCACATCACAGAGTCCCCTACATCACAGATCCCCACCATAGCACAGAGTCCCCCACATCACAGATCCCCACCATAGCACAGAGTCCCCCACATCACAGATCCCCACCATAGCACAGAGTCCCCCACCATAGCACAGAGTCCCCCACATCAGTCCCCCACCATAGCACAGAGTCCCCCACCATAGCACAGAGTCCCCCACATCACAGATCCCCACCATAGCACAGAGTCCCCCACATCAGTCCCCCACCATAGCACAGAGTCCCCCACCATAGCACAGAGTCCCCCACATCACAGATCCCCACCATAGCACAGAGTCCCCCACATCACAAATCCCCACCATAGCACAGAGTCTCCCACATCACAGATCCCCACCATAGCACAGAGTCCCCCACATCAGTCCCCCACCATAGCACAGAGTCCCCCACCGTAGCACAGAGTCCCCCACATCACAGATCCCCACCATAGCACAGAGTCCCCCACATCACAGATCCCCACCATAGCACAGAGTCCCCCACATCACAGATCCCCACCATAGCACAGAGTCCCCCACATCACAGATCCCCACCATAGCACAGAGTCCCCCACATCACAGATCCCCACCATAGCACAGAGTCCCCCACCATAGCACAGAGTCCCCCACATCACAGATCCCCACCATAGCACAGAGTCCCCCACATCACAGATCCCCCACCATAGCACAGAGTCCCCCACATCACAGATCCCCACTATAGCACAGAGTCCCCCACATCACAGATCCCCACCATAGCACAGAGTCCCCCACATCACAGATCCCCACCATAGCACAGAGTCCCCCACCATAGCACAGAGTCCCCCACATCAGTCCCCCACATCAGTCCCCCACCATAGCACAGAGTCCCCCACCGTAGCACAGAGTCCCCCACATCACAGATCCCCACCATAGCACAGAGTCCCCCACATCACAGATCCCCACCATAGCACAGAGTCCCCCACATCACAGATCCCCACCATAGCACAGAGTCCCCCACATCACAGATCCCCACCATAGCACAGAGTCCCCCACATCACAGAGTCCCCCACATCACAGATCCCCACCATAGCGCAGAGTCCCCCACATCACAGATCCCCACCAAGGCGCAGAGTCCCCCACATCACAGATCCCCACCATAGCACAGACTCCCCCCCGTGTGTCACAGATCCCCACCATAGCACAGACTCCCCCCCGTGTGTCACAGATCCCCACTAAGGATGAGCTCCGGCGTGTTCGCATGGCGCACGTGCCGAGCCCGCCAGGAAGTCGGCACGGCGCAGCGCTAATCACAGGCAGGGAGACATTTCCCGATCTCTGCAGCCGCACATCGGGAAATGTCTCACTGCTTGTGATTAGCGCTGCGCCGTGCCGACTTCCTGGCGGGCTCGGCACGTGCGCCATGCGAACACGCCGGAGCTCATCCCTAATCCCCACCATAGCACAGACTCCCCCCCGTGTGTCACAGATCCCCACCATAGCACAGACTCCCCCCGCCGCCCCCTATAATATGACAGCACTCCCACTCAACACTTACCTGTATCACGCAGGACACGAGGCATGGTAGGTCTGGACGGAGGGCGGGACTTTGGAAGTGAGGGGCAGGTGATTGGTTCCTGGGACCGCTCTGATGCCTAGTAACCAATCACCTGCTTCTTAGCACAGAAGGTCCTTTGCCCGGCCTGTCATGTTTCCCGTCCTGTGTGATGGAGGGAGCAGAGGGCAGGGGGAGTGCTGCAATTTTAAAGGGGCAGTCCGCGGGCCGGATAAAAAAGGCTGGAGGGCCGGATTCGGCCCGCGGGCCGTAGTTTGAGGACCCCTGGGCTAGATGATTGCCTCAAGCTTCCTTTGAGTTCATTTTGTCGTGTGCTTTACTCAGAATAGTCACTTGGGTTGGGAGAAGCAAGGCATCAATTTTTCACAAGTGTTCCTGCAGCCGTCAGGAATCCTCTGTCCTAGATAACACCATAATCATGGGCAATGCTGAAAGCATATCTTGAGACCATATGAATGTTGGCTCTTTTTCCCTCTGCCCATTTACATGCTGTAGTAAGTGCTTACAGCTCTGCCTCCTGTGCAGACATCACCGGTGGTAAGGCTTCAGCTTGCAGAACAGTGTTTTCAGTGGTGACCGCGTGTCCTGTGTGGTCATGGGGTGACAAGTCAAGACTCTACTCCTCCTCCTCCTTTCCCCCTCGAGAAGTGGAAGAAGGGTGGTAGGGTTCAGTGTTTGACAACTTAATAGAGTAATGCTGTCCAGTAGGAGGGAACACAGGAGTCTCAAGTGTCTGGTAGTGGACAAATGTTTCGGCTGGATCTTGGTTGAATATGGCAACAACGTCATGGGGAGCAAGCAGAACGAGGCAGTGTCCGAGGACCAAGTTGAAAGTTTTGTCAAGCAAGGTTTGTGCAGCAAAGCCAGCTCGCAGACACAATAGGCCTCCTCTTGCTACCGCATCCAGCAAACAGAAATAATATTCTACGGGGCGTAGGCTGATGCCGTGTGATTGGGTGAGTACACCTGCAGCATGTCCCAGACGTTCGGATACAAAGAGCTTGAGCGTTTTGTCGTAGGCTGGGAGCCCTAGCGCCGGAGGTGGCGCACTTAAGGGCCTCAAACTTAGATATTTCTTCAGGAGACATCTGGAAGGGTCTGATTGCAGAGCATCAGTAGGAAGGCTTCTGGAATCCATGCTCCACACTAGGAAATTAGTCCAAGGAAGGCATGAAGGGATTTCTGACCTTGTGGCAGTGGGATATCAGAGATTACTTGCACCCTGTCTTCAGTGGGGTGTCTTGTCCCATGGGACAAACCGTGTCCAAGGAAAATGACAGGTGTTGAGCACCACTGCAATTTGGGCTTTGAGACTTTGCACCCCTGGTTGGCAAGATAGCATAACAGGCTTTCTGAGGTGACTTCAACAGGGGGTAAGTCAGCTACACAAAGGAGAAGGTCATCAACATGTTGGAAGAGAATCACTTCCGGGTGTTCCTCTTGTCATATGTCAAGGATGATAGCCATAGCTTTTGCAAACTGGCTTGGAAAGTTCTGTGCCCCTTGCGGCACAACTGTTTAGGTATGTTGCCGTTTCTTTCCGTGGATGAATGCAAAAAGGTACCAGCAGGAGGGGTGAGGGTGGACACTGAAGAAAGCGTTTGTAAGGTCCACCTCTGTGAGGTATTTTGCAGTCAAAGGCATCCACAGCAGGTACCTGGTTCTCCTTTAGGGGTTCTCTTCTTGGGGTTATTGTGGTTTCCGGGGCAATGATGCGCCCTCTTTTAGCTTGACTTAAACTGGTGGCACCTTTAAGTGACCGTTGTCTTCCGGTCCTGTGGACCATAGGCACGCAGGGATTCTGTCAAGTACTTCCTGCAGTATTGAGCTTGAAGTTTTTGCTTCATTAAGTGTCATCAGGAGAGGCAGAGAACACAAAGCAGATTAGTCTTCTAAAGATAGGGGAGTATGTAACTTCATCCCCCCTTCAAGCGTGTCCTGATTGAGGCCTGTAGTCCGGACAACACATCAGCTCCTAGTAGATTCAAGGGACATGTAGAGGACGCCACAAATCTGGCAAGCAAATCAGGAAATGTCCCCACTTGGAGTGGCTCTACAAATGGACTGGAGCGGGGCACCCCATCCACTCCCACGCAGGAAACGTGTGTGTCTCTTTTCATAGTGGGAGAAACTCAGATCATCAAAGGCCTGTATGAGTCTAGCATGATACTTCTTCAGACTCCCCTTTATCTTGGGTAATATCTTGGATTGTGGTGGTCTGATCCGTCAACTTCTCCTTTGCCCAGTCGTGGAGTTGTGCACAGAACTCCACGCCTGAGGTGTAGGAAGTGGCACTTGTCAGGCAGGCATCATTGAAGGCCGGCTGCATGACTGGCCAAAAGACATGTCCTGCTTTGATTTGGCATAGGCTGATCAAGTCTCTTCAGGCAGCTGAGTAAGTTTCTTGTATCTGCACTATCCTTTGGTAGAAGGGAATTGGCTGCTTCTCTGGGTCAGGCAGACTTGTCACTAAGGCCTCTGCTTGTGATGGAGTAAAAGCGACATACATCACTGGTGCCCCTTCTGGTAACTGAGACTGTTGTTGGGGCGGGGGCTGGCAAGGGGCACTACTCCTTACGGTTGCCAGCATCTATTTGAGATCCTCTCGGAACTGTGAGTCCGGAGCCGGATTGGGGGTTAAATCAGTGGGTGGCCTTGCTGCCTGCTGTTGGGCTTCCCACTCAGATGCTTCTTCATCATTAACATATCCGGCCTGGGAATGTGATGCTTCCGTATTGGGGAAGACAGGTGTGTGGTATGAACCATCCTGGTTTAAAACAGGGAGGGCTGGGTACAGGCTGTTTAAGCTTACTGGGTGTACCAAGATGGCCGCCGGCAGGAAGTGCACTGAGCTGGGTAGAAAGTGAAGGCATGGGTGCACTAAGATGGCCGCCGGGCTGAGTTGTCACAGTGGGTTGTGCTTGGGTGGTGAGAAAGGAGTGGTTGTTAGACGGAGGGCAGTGCTGTCCCTCCCCTCCTTTTGTTTCAAATTCCAACATAGCGTGGTAATTTCACATACTGTATCATCAGCTCTGTGATACACATACATAATACAATTGCCATCTTTCTTAACTTCCTTTATCCAATTTTCTTTATCACACAGGATTTTTCTCCCTGTTTCTTTAGCAACATAACTTTCGCCACTTCTTTCAACTTTGTTAACTATATCAACATCTTATCTCCTCTTCACAATATCGCATTCTTTTCTCTCTCTGTTTCTCGGCTAACGGCTTGAGAGGAGAATACGTACAACCAAGGGGTTAATATTCTTTCTCACTGCTCCTTATCAACAAATTCCTTGGGTGGGGGCACATAAGGCTGCGCTCCTAGCTGCTACTGTCTGCTATAACCCTGTAATGTACGGTTAATCTCAGAACAAGAACAAACACATCAGGGGTAATGGGGAGCTACGGCCCGCGACCCAACAGATCCCCCCGGGCAGCCCCCCCTCTGACCTTAACCAGTCCCCAACCCCTCTCGTGTATAGCAAACAGTAAACCACAAATACACTCACGACAGGACATTACACCTGCCACTCTTCGAACTGCAAAATTTCAGCAGGCTAAGATAACCACAAGGGCAGACCACCCTGCAAAAATTAACCCGTTTATAGACGCCTGTTACACCTCTCCAGCCAGAGGCCGACAGCTCATCTGGGGGTGAGACTTCTGTAACACTTTCAGACTGGTGGGGGCTCCAGCAGCTGAGATTTCCCTTAGAGGTTCGACAAACCTTGAGTAAATCGTCCAATAAACGTTTGCTACAAGGGAAAAAATCTCATCCCAGAGGCCGACAGCTCATCTGGAGATGAGATCACACATTCACACATGTAGCACTTTTAGACTGCTGAGTTTCATAGCCCAAAGAATGGCAGACAGTGAACAAATACAGACAGCAGAAACCCATTGGCAGGTTCGTTAAAACAACCTCAGGTGAGGAAATACCTGCCTCTAAGACAGTCTCAGCATACCAACAGAATCCAGCGGTCAACTGAAAGATAAGAAAGTCGTACAGTGGTAAGAATATAAATCAACTTACCGGTACTGTTAGGGCTGCGCAAACCCCCTCTCATCTTTCAATTAACGCTCGAATCCTTATCGCGGTATGGCTTTGACTGTAGCCTGAGGTCCTGGGTTTCGGCACCATCTGTTATGGAAATGATTAAGAGCTCCAATCGAGCTCAAGGTTATCTGCTGCTGTCTCTAACTGGAAAGTGTGGATATGCATGCATATAAAAGTAAACACTCTGAGACACGCTCGGCACCATTACTTTTTACACTTCTAATTTATTCAAGGCGGTGCTAATGTTTTATACACAAAAATACGTCATTGCTATGTTAGTCTAATAGGTACATCTCATTGGTTAAGATACAAAAGAAGATGGAGAATCTTCATAACGAGGTTTGGCTGTCCTTGGTTTTATCTTCAGTTCCGCGTTCTTCTGATGTGTGGGATGTAGGGGGTACCCGCCATCTTGAGAAAAACATAGGAACAGAGCTAATCTGTATACTTATATAATGAGTAAGGAGAAAAATATGTATGCACATAAGAAAATAGACATTTTCAGATTATTATTATTATTATTTACATCACATTCCTTCACACATGCACATCTCTGTAATGGATCAAGTTCCGGTATGGGTGGGGGGCCTGGGGATTTTGCAGCACAGAAGGTATAGAATGCATTAAGGTGAAAAACCTTAAGGCTTTAGAACCACTTTAATCTGTGACATATAGCAAAGGTTAGTAACAGGAAAAGCACTTAATCAGCAGGTAAACACCATCACAAACACAGACTGGTGCACTTTAAATAAGGTGCCTCCTACACTACACTCCTACACTATGGACCAATCCCAGAGCTGGGGGGCATGTGTCCAGACTCATTACCCTACAGCTGAAAAGAAAGATAGGGGAAAGTCAGCACTGGAAGGATGCCTAACAATCCATGATTAGGGTATTGCCCACATTATCAGCTGTATGCCATCACCCAATACCCAATTACTACCTTACCAAATTACAATAATTAAGCCAGACAACTTGTTTTTGGGTTAAAATGGCCATAGCAGCCTCTTTATTACACAAAAAACAAACCATAACAAAACTTTAATAAAAGAAATAACTGACTTGAAAAAACTGCATAGGATTATTGAAGGCACCCTTGACTGCTCAAATTTCTGTATCTGGCACTACCTCGCCTATTACGGCCCCCAGCCATGCTTTACGCCAGCTCTGGGACAAATTTAGGCAAATTCACCAGCCAATACAGCCAACTATTACTCCCGCCCTTAGGGCAGGTACACCCCTACCATAGATGGGCCCAACCCATCTTTTTCCAAAGAAATTCACTATCCCCGCCTTCAAAAACCCTATGACCTCTGCCATCTGCTATGACACTATACAATCCCCGCAAAAATTACCCACACAAATAAACATCACATTCCCCCAATAGCATACGAAAAATTAGGGAGGGAGGGTGGGAGAATCTCCTCGGTTGCTGTCCAAATTCAAAGTGATACTGACAGACCAACACCCACCTAGCAACTCATTAGGACCACCCAGCCACACCCTGCCCCACCCTATGATCCTCCAATGGGTACCTCTTATCATATCTCTCCTGATACTTGACCCTCCTACCAACTGTATCACTTTCTTAACAACCCCCACCTTGCTATAGCCTTATAGGGAAAACCCCATCATGCTGGCCCTACTCTTATGCTGCGCTTCAGCTCCAGGCCTATATTTGATTGGGGTATTGCCCACATTATCGGCTGTATGCCATCACCCAATACCCAATTACCACTTTACCAAATTACAATAATTAAGCCAGACAACTTGTTTTTGGGTTAAAATGGCCATAGCAGCCTCTTTATTACACAAAAAACAAACCATAACAAAACTTTAATAAAAGAAATAACTGACTTGAAAAAACTGCATAGGATTATTGAAGGCACCCTTGACTGCTCAAATTTCTGTATCTGGCACTACCTCGCCTATTACGGCCCCCAGCCATGCTTTACGCCAGCTCTGGGACAAATTTAGGCAAATTCACCAGCCAATACAGCCAACTATTACTCCTGCCCTTATTAGGGCAGGTACACCCCTACCATAGATGGGCCCAACCCATCTTTTTCCAAAGAAATTCACTATCCCCGCCTCCAAAAACCCTACGACCTCTGCCAAGACGCCCGGCGTGAAACCTTACGCCTGGGCGGCCCGCCACACCCACAGAGCTCTTTGAATGCCATCTTGCAAGCCCAGGAACCAAAAATCAATCCCTACTGCATTCAAATGAACCCCATCCCCTCTCAAGTACAACCACGGATCTTGCTCCAATTCCCTGTGACGAATCGCCAAACCACCGTTGCGGACAAAAAATTTTGCTACAGCCTTATTGATCTTGATCCTGGCTCTATTAATCCGCTCCACAGATACAGCCAAACGCCAGGAGGCCCTGGCCACCATGTCCGACCACACTACAATTGTGTCCGGGAACAGGGTACGTAATCTTAAGAGATCATATTTAATTGTCGCTGCATAATTCCCTGGACGCCCGGAGCCCCAAATCATTTCCTCCCACATGAAGTAGAAGCACGTCAGGGGGCCTGTCAAGCCTGGCGTAATGGTGCACTTCTGGAAGAACCCTCGACCACAACATGCCCCTGACCCCGATCCACCTGATCCTGACCCGTTCTCTGGAGAATGCCAACTGACGACCATCCTGCCTAACCTCGGCCCTCTTAGCCCCCCAGAAAACGTAAGAATGGCCCAGGATCCACACCAAACATTCCGAACCTGTAAAGTAACACAAAACATAAACAACACAAATCCCCAGCACCAACACATACGACAAGAAACCAACAATTGAACACCCACAACATGTAAGAAAAACACAAGAAACAGAAACACATGACCACAGAAACATGATCTCCTTCCCCCACTTAACCGTGCTTACCTACAACCCATCCAATCTCACAATAGATGAGTCCGCACATACAGTCGAAAACGTTGTGACTCCCATCTACCAAGTTGACGCACCAGCTTGTCTTCCAGGCCCCATCGGGCCGCTTCGGTGGCTGCTCCAATTCTGAAAGAATGGGAGGAGTAATTCTGTGTCGAAAAACCCGCAGCCAGGAGACACTTCTTGAAAACAGCCCCAAACTGGAACCTAGACAATGCAAACCCATTACTATGTTGGAGCAAAGGACCGCGGTCCGTGCCCCTGACCTCCAACCATTCCCGAACCAACCGAACAGGGCACAAGGGCGAGCCCCTCACCTCCTCCAAAGTAACCCATGCACCTTTACCACCTTGGTCAGTTTTGGACCTGCGAATGAAAAGGGACACCACTTCACTCCTAAGCACCACATCAGCCCAGTCCAAACCACCACCACCCCGTTTTGACCTGCACACCAATTCTCCAATTCTGAACGCCCCAAAAAACGCCAAAATAAATGCCGTTCTAAAAAGAGCAGCCTCGTAAGGCGAGGAACAAACCTCACCCATGACACCTATGATAGCCCCTAGCATGCTGAATGAAACTGGGCAGCGGGAATCCCTTGTGTTCTTACCCCGCCTGTAGCCCCGCAAAACCCGTTTGACCAAAGCATGCTTGGTAACATCCCCAACCCCAGACAATTGAAACCAAACAGCCAAGCCCAACATTTTCTGACCCAATTTGGATGCGGAAACTCCACCTTCCACATTCCTGCCAATGAATTCTAGCACCAAGCACAAATAGTCACTTTCGCCAGCACATCCACCTATCTCCCGTTCGAGTGCAAGCCACTCCCCCCAAACCTTCTCATATGCGGTCCACGTAGCCGTGCACACAGAATCCTTGATGAGCCTTGTTACCATTCGAATGCGATGTCCCATAAGTGGTCTGGGCAAGGCCTGCCATGTCGCTCCGCTCCCGGCGCCAACATTCTGAATCTGTCCCACTGTAAGCGAGACAAAGCATCAGCCACATTATTGGTCACACCCGCCACATGAACAGCACGAACGTAACAATTCAGACACAAACATAACAGCACTAAATGCCTCAAAAAACGCACCACCGGTGGGGAAGAAGCGGAAATTTTGTTAATAGCCTGTACAACCCCCAGATTGTCACAGTGAAAAAGAACCCGTTTGTTCCTAAATTCCTGCTGCCAAATTTCCACCGCCATCACAATCGGAAATAGCTCCAACAGCACCAGATTACCCAGTAAGTCCGCCTTGCGCCATGAGTCCGGCCATTCACCAGCACTCCACTGATTCCCCAAAATTGCTCCTTAACGACTGCCCCAGCCGCATCCGTATAAAGCTCCAAGTCGCACGTAGAAACCATTTCATCCATCCACAATGACCTACCATTGAACTGTGCCAGGAACAACTGCCATACCCGCAAATCGTCTTTGTGTGCCTTAGACAAACACACAAAATGGTGCGGTGCCTTGACCCCCGACGTGGCCGAAGCCAAACACCTGCAGAAGATCCTGCCCATGGGCATAATGCGACATGCAAATTTCAACTTGCCCAACAATGACTGCAAGAAACGCAAGCGAATCTTGTTGCTGCCGAGGGCAAAGGACACTGCTGCCTGCATGTCCTCCACCTTATCAAAGGGGAGCCGCCATTCCATGCGCACCGTGTCAATCACAATCCCCAGAAATTTCAGCGTGGTGACCGGCCCTTCAGTTTTTTCTTGCGCCAAAGGTACACCGAATAACTCAAAAACGTATTGCAACGTGGCCAACAGAATATGGCACCCCCTGCCCGTCGAAGGGCCAATCACCAAGAAATCGTCCAGGTAGTGAATTATGGAATGCAAACCGGACACATCCCTCACCACCCATTCCAAAAAGGAGCTGAATGTTTCGAAAAGTGAACAAGATACGGCACAACCCATAGGCAGGCAGAGATCGACAAAATAATGACCCTCCCACATGCAGCCCAACAAACGGAAGCTGTCGGGATGCACCGGAAGAAGGCGAAAAGCCGATTCTATATCCGTCTTCGCCAAAAGAGCCCCCTTGCCAAACTTCCTAACCCAACTAACCGTCTTGTCAAAAGATGTGTAAGAGACCGTACAAAACTCGCGGTCAATGGCATCATTAACCGACAGACCATGCGGATATGAAAGATGGTGGATCAACCGGAAAGAATTGGGTTCCTTCTTGGGAACCACTCCCAACGGAGAGACAACCAACTCCGCTACAGGGGGCGTTTCGAAAGGGCCTGCCATCCTACCCAAAGCCACTTCCTTAGCCAATTTCTCCGACACCGCCGAATGGTGTTGTCGTGCCGATAACAAATTAGCAGGGGCAGGAGGAACACCGGATAAAGTGCAAGGGATCCTAAAACCTACAGAAAAACCATGTAAAAGAAGCCGTGCCGCCGTTTGATCAGGATACCTACTTAGGAATGGAACCAGTTTTTCCAACTTCACCAGCGTCCTCCCTCTTGCCAGCTTCACCAGACTTACCTTTGTTTTGTTTGAAGCATTTCGCAAGTGGATGAGATCCCCCACAGCCTGAGCATTCATGTGGGAACCGGCATGATCCCCGAATCTACAGTTCCCTTCATTGAACTGCCAACATAAACCTTTCCGCTTTCCGGCAGATGGTGACGCGGTTCCTGCTCCCCCACCAGCCCCCCCTGAAAAGGGGGTGTTTGTTGCCCTCGCATGGGTCATCAACTTCATCCACAAGCTGATATCCTTGTGGTCCCACCTAATTGATGGCCTGAGCGCCTTGCGTTGACGGAATTGTTCATCGTAACGCAACCAGGACACTCCCCCGTACACCCTCTGCGCCTCACCAATAGCATCCGCGTAACAAAACAGCGCGGAGCACTGATCCAGAGACTTCTCGCCAATGACACTGGCAAGAACATTGAACGCCTGTATCCAATTCCCAAAAGTCCTGGGAATAAGCCTGTATCGCCTCTTCTCCTCTTCCTCCTTCTTACTCTCATCCGGCTTGACCTTGTCCAGGTTAAACTTTTCTAGAGGTAACAGGGAGAATATCTCCACGTACTCACCTTTCCAAATCCTATCACGCACTTCCTGTTTCAAGTGAGATCCCAGCGGTCCCTCAAAGCACACATATACTTTGCATTTAGCCGCGTCCTCTTATCGCACACCCTCGGTGTCCCCCGTGGACTTCTTACCCTCCTCAGACGCTTTGGCTGAGCTCTGCGATGATGCCTCCCGCTAGCCCCCCAGGCGAGCCCTGGCTGGCCACACCACCTGATGCAATTAGCGGAGACTGCGCAGCCGTCCATGCCGACGCCGGGGAAACAACCCCAGTCGCACTAGACGCCATGGAAACAACCCCAGTCGCACTTGTCCCCGTGTCGCACCAGGCTCGCACTTCACTGAAACCTGCCATGAACGCTTGTAGCAGTCCAGCCACACCAGTCATCCCAGCTGCCGTTGCCGGCACCACCGACGGCACCCCTAGCAAGGACCCCCCCTCACAGCCGTGTCCTGCAAGGCTATCTCCCGAACAGTAGAGTCTTGCCTTATGCCCATCACAGCATCCCCCCCCATAGTTCGCTGTCCTTCCTCAGCCACAGAGCTCCCCTTCTCCTGTACCTGTCCCTGTGACAACATTCCTGTACTGACATCTGACTCAGATGACATAACAGCAGACACATAAGACACACATGGATAATACTTACCAGGCTGCCCAGACTGCTCAGCCGTCACTCCGGATCCCTGCAGCTGATCATTCTCTCTTCTCCTCGGGCCGGCATCCGCCCCCTCCTCTCCTTCCTCAGACGCTGACAGTTCTCCCTCCGACCGCTCTGCCTCTTCATGAATCATGCCCGTACTGCTCTTCGCTGACAGGCGCTGGCCGATGACATCACCGGAGGCCGCCGCTCCATTCTTCTTCGAGTTCCTCCTCCCCCGCTGCGCTCTCTGCCTAGGGCCTGTGACGGACGCTGTGTGCAGGTCCCGCTGAGCTGTAGACTCGGCGCTGGCTCCCCTCTGGTAACCTCCGCTTCTTCTGTTGACAGTCCCGGCCGTCCCAGGCATCAGGCCGGCACTGGGTGAACGCACTCTCCCCCGCAGGGCTGCTCTAATGGCGGGCATAACACCCGCAGAGGCAGCCATATGGTCCTGTAAAGCTGTAGAAGGGGGGTGGGATCGTGTGGCTGACCCACTTCTTACCCCCGGGGGACGCCTGTGATGAGGATTCCTCCCAGCTCCGTTAGCCTGCTGAGAAGGCGTTCTCTTGGCTGCGGAAGCTGAAGGGTCCATTACTGGGCTCCCAGCGCGGCGACACCCCCTCGGAGTCATTTCAGGGCTCAAACGCTCAGGAGGCCTTGACCTCCTAGTGCGTGTAGTAGAAGGGGCAGGTGTAGCAATTACCTGCCCTGACTCCGGCAACAGTCCAGACAATTGATCACGTAGCCATTGCGGTCCATTGGCAACCGCCGCCGCACGAATCCTGGCCAGCATATTGTCAAGATCCTCCATCTTAATTCAGTTAACTCCCAGACACAGCTAAACACTCAGAGCATCTCCTCGGTTGCTGTCCAAATTCAAAGTGATACTGACAGACCAACACCCACCTAGCAACTCATTAGGACCACCCAGCCACACCCTGCCCCACCCTATGATCCTCCAATGGGTACCTCTTATCATATCTCTCCTGATACTTGACCCTCCTACCAACTGTATCACTTTCTTAACAACCTCCACCTTGCTATAGCCTTATAGGGAAAACCCCATCATGCTGGCCCTACTCTTATGCTGCGCTTCAGCTCCAGGCCTATACTAGAGTTGGCCAGATTCTATATCCCGCAGCTGAAAAGGAAAATGGATGCAGCTGGTAGGCTACCTAACATTAACCACACTAGCTTGAGGAGGGGCTATCATACCCTTAGTTGCTGGTTTCTTGGGATGAGACTAATTGAACTTTCTTGTCAGGCATTTTGATGAGGCTGAGGCTGAGGCCCAGGAAAGTTTTTCAGGCCCATAGCCCTTACTATGTATGAGGTACTTAAATACGTTTCAGACCCTTCTGGAGTCTTTGTACCTCATACTCATTGCCTGTCCACAAGTACAAGATATCTGGGGACCACAGTAGTCCCAGGGCACACTGGTTTCAGCTAAGAGACATCAAACGTATTGGGATTTTTCAAGTAAGGAGGTATTTTGAAGGAATAGGATTTATCTTTTGATAATGAACCTGGGTGTAAATTTTTGTAATACCACTTTGAGAGAGTTGGTCTTAGTTGAAAACCACACTGAGTAACTGATCACTGGAAATGAGCAATTATGTTGAGGATGTCAGATTACTGTCAACCTTTTTCCAAACCTGGGGAAAGCTTCAAACCACAGCAGTGGCACCAAGGACACTGGAAGACAGAGTGGAAAATTAGCAGAATTTCAAATGAGAAGGAGGAGGAATGAGGGTGACTATTATGAGCGAATTTGACCCATGGCAATAGGGGCACCCAATTAGGAGTTCACATGGGCGATTGGTGATGGGATATTCACAGAGACGGCACTGCAATATATAGGGGACTGCACTGTAAAGGGGCACTATAACAATTACAGTGCCTATTTACAGTCCCCTTTATATCACAGTGTCCCTTTTATATTAGTGTTCCTAGAAAACACAGCCCCCCCATCACAATGCAGCTTGCAATCATGCCCCCTCCCCTTTTCTCTTTAATCAGTGCCCCCTTTTACTCTCTGCTCACTGTGCAGATCTCCAGCTCCTCCCACCCTCTGTAGGGCAGCATTGCGTTCCAAGTGTCTCTACCCTAAGTGTTGACTGATACATATAGTGGCAGGAGTGGGGTAATGAGTCCTTAAAGCGGAGTTCCACCCAAAAATGGAACTTCCACTTAAAGTGATGGTAACCCCCTGACATGCCACATTTGGCATGTAATTTTTTTTGGCAGGGGAGAGTATACACAGTTTTTTTGGGCACCCAGCTCCCACTTTCTGACCGGGCTCCGTGGCACCAGAAGGAAGTTCACCCCTCCCTCCCTGCAATCTTCTGGGGCATGTCACAGGTCCCAAAAGAATGTCCAACCATTCGCAGTGCGGCTCGCGCATGCGCAGTGAGCGCCCAGCTCGCGTATGCACAGTGAGCGCCCGGCTCGCGTATGTGCAGTGCGCGCCCGGCTGTGAAGTTACAGCCAGGTGCCCACAGTTAAATTGTCGGCGCCTCAGGGAGGAGGGGGACAGGAGCAGGGCTTCGTGAGCCCGCATCGCTGGACCATGGGACAGGTGAGTGTCTGATTATTAAAAGTCAGCAGCTACACTTTTTTTGTAGCTGCTGACTTTTAAATTGGTGGGACTCCGCTTTAATGCACAACTCAGGGAAACTTAGAAACGGTCCCTTGCAATGGGGCTGAGCCAACAGTGCAAGGGTTAATTGCTAATTTAAGTGTAGGGAACTAGTAGATTTACTAACCTAACCCTCTGCACTGCTACACCAATCACTGCAGCATCTTCTCCCATACACTTCAGCAATCTAAGGTCCATAGCACTATATTAACGTGATGATGCCAAGGGACAGTCTACCTCTGGAGCGTGTTGTCCATCTGCTAGGGGGGGCGAAGGGTCAGGTAAGTTAAAGTGTTTCTCCTTTCCCCAAGGCTAAATGATCAGTTATCACTTGCATTGGGGATCATTTTCAAATTTCTGGAGATGGGCTTTAATGTTGTCTGAAAGACAAAGCGCTCCATTCACAAAGCGGTATCTTACTGCATCTGAGTATGTGGGAAGATACCGCACAGCGTTTTTCAAATTTGTTTTTTTTAATTCACTAAAAAACGCTACTAAAATACTGCATGCGCTATTTTATGAAGTCATGCAGTATTTTAGAAGTGAAATCCTGCAGTAATTTAATCCTTAACAAAATGTGTAATTCGCTGGTTGTTAAGGAGCGGGCAGCCGCCGGCATCCTTGACATGCTGGTGGGCTAATTGGCTTCTGTGTAAATTGTCCTAGTATATGTATGAATGTGAGTTAGGGACCTCAGATTGTAAGCCTCTTTAGGTCAGGGACTGATGTGAATATATAATATGAATGTAAAGCGCTGTGTAAATTGATGGCGCTCTAAAAGTACCCATAATAAGTAAATAAATAAAATAATTAGTGGACCCCAGATAAAAGCCAGTAGGCGTACTGTACATTGATGGGAGAAGCAAGCTGAAAGCCACTCTAGAGAATTTAGGACTGGCAGCATGCATAACCCAAGGTAAAGGGAAGGCAGCAGACAGCAGAGTTATCCAATCGCGTAGCAGACAAAAAAATCCATTATACAGTACAAAGTAAAGATCAGGACAGGCAGCAGACAGGGGAAGTATCCATTAAATGTAGCACAGATCAGGACAAACAGACAGACAGAAAAGGTATCTGTTAAATGTATCAAAATGTCAGTAACTGGAACAAATGGGGGGAAAAAAATTACAGTCACACTTGATCAGCAGGTAAATGTGATCACAAACACACACTGATGCACTTTAAATAAGACATCTCCTGCGCCATGGACCCATCCCAAAGCTAAGGGCACGTGGTCAGAGAACTATGCACCCAGCTGTCCCTCCCTACCAGTTACTAGGGATGAGCTTTATGTTCGGGTCTAACATGAGTTCAACTCAAACATCGGGTGTTCGCCCGTTCGGCGAAAAACGAGCATTATGGGGCGTTTGTGGCAAATTCGAGCGCCGCATAACGCCCTATAATGCACTGCGAGATCGCAGTGCATTGCTGTATGATGATTGGCCAAAGCATGCACCATGACCTGCATGCTTTGGCCAATCCCAGCACCCTCAGCTAAGAGAGCCATAATTGGCCAAAGGCAGGGTGCCTTTGGCCAGTTATGGCTCAGGGGGACTAAGTCCACGCCCCAGACTATAAAAGGCTGCCTGCACGTCAGCCCTGTGTAGTGTGTTGTTGGCGTGGATGGAGAGAGAGTGTGATTTAGATTGAGCAGGCAGGTTATTCAGTTAGATGCAGTGTATTTAATATATATATATATATATATATATATATATATATACACAGTCAGTCTCATGTATATATACATATATATATATATATATATACTCCATACAGTGTAGCCAAGCCTATATCTGACTGCAGGCCATTCCTGGTGTACTTTTTCTAATATACTTCAGGCAGGCAGGTTATTCAGTTAGCTGCAGTATATTTAATACATATATACAGTCAGTCTCGTATTATATATACACTGCATCCAGTGTAGCCAACCCTATACATGACTGGCGGCCATTCCTCGTGTACTTTTTCTAATATACAGTCAGGCCCATAAATATTGGGTCATCGACACAATTCTAATCTTTTTGGCTCTATACACCACCTTAACTGCAGACTTTCAGCTTTAATTTGAGGGTATTTACATCCAAATCAGGTGAACGGTGTAGGAATTACAACAGTTTGTATATGTGCCTCCCACTTTTTAAGGGACCAAAAGTAATGGGACAGATTAACAATCATCCATCAAACTTTCACTTTTTAATACTTGGTTGCAAATCCTTTGCAGTCAATTACAACCTGAAGTCTGGAACGCATAGACATCACCAGATGCTGGGTTTCATCCCTGGTGATGCTCTGCCAGGCCTCTACTGCAACTGTCTTCAGTTCCTGCTTGTTCTTGGGGCATTTTTCCTTCAGTTTTGTCTTCAGCAAGTGAAATGCATGCTCAATCGGATTCAGGTCAGGTGATTGACTTGGCCATTGCATAACATTCCACTTCTTCCCCTTAAAAAACGTATTGGTTGCTTTCACAGTATGCTTCGGGTCATTGTCCGTCTGCACTTTGAAGCCAATGAGTTCTGAAGCATTTTGCTGAATATGAGCAGATAATATTGCCTGAAACACTTCAGAATTCATCCTGCTGCTTTTGTCAGCAGTCACATCATCAATAAATACAAGAGAACCAGTTCCATTGGCAGCCATACATGCCCACGCCATTACACTACCACCACCATGCTTCAGTGATGAGGTGGTATGCTTTGGATCATGAGTTGTTCCTTTCCTTCTCCATACTTTTCTCTTCCCATCACTCTGGTACAAGTTGATCTTGGTCTCATCTGTCCATAGGATGTTGTTCCAGAACTGTGAAGGCTTTTTTAGATGTTGTTTGGCAATCTCTAATCTGGCCTTCCTGTTTTTGAGGCTCACCAATGGTTTACATCTTGTGGTGAACCCTCTGTATTCACTCTGGTGAAGTCTTCTCTTGATTGTTGACTTTGACACACATACACCTACCTCCTGGAGAGTGTTCTTAATCAGGCCAATTGTTGTGAAGGGTGTTTTCTTCACCAGGGAAAGAATTCTTTGGTCATCCACCACAGTTGTTTTCTGTGGTCTTCCGGGTCTTTTGGTGTTGCTAAGCTCACAGGTGCGTTCTTTTTTTTAAAGGATGTTCCAAACAGTTTCTACAACTTTTCTAGTGGTGTACACAGTACACAAGACAGTTTAGTGTGGTTTTGCTAAACAAAATTTACAGCATATCCAGAAGGCCCCCAAGGAGAGACAGGCCACTAAAAGAGGGCAAGCAGGCTCTGTGTCCTTTTTTTCTGCAGCTGGCCGTGTTATTGAGCCTCAACATGCAGAAGAGTTGGTAGAATGGATAACAAAGTCGTCCTCATCCTCCTCATCCTCTGTTACCCAGGCTCAGAGTAGTTTGCCTGCCAATGCATCTGCCAAAGTGGCCTATTCCATCGGCTCCATGTCAACAGTCATTCCTTCCCTAGCCCCACCATCATGCACGGAGGAGTCCCCCGAACTAATCGACCACAGTGTCGGGTACATGCTGTTGGAAGATGTGCAGCGATTTGAAGGCTCCGATGTTGGTTCCCAGGTTGAGGAAGGGAGTAATGTGAGCCTAGAGAGAGGGGGTGCCCAAGAATGACAAAAAACTGGCAGTCATGTTCCCCCAGCTGCAGCATACTGCCAAGTTTGCTCCAGTGACGAGGAGGGAGGGGATGATGAGGTCACTGATTCTACTTGGGTGCCTGATAGAAGAGAGGAGGAGGAGGAGGGAGGCACATCTCCAATGAGGCAGGATGCCCTCCAGGGGGCAGCTTAAGGGCAGCCACCCTATTGCATCACACCGCAGAGCTAAGCAGGTGCAGGGCACTTCTGACTCCCCGCATATTTTGAAAAGTTCTTTGGCGTGGGCCTTTTTTGACACGTGTGCAGCAGATCGCACTGTTGCTGTTTGCAACATATGTCTGAAGCGTATCAAGCGTGGCCAAAACAGCAGCCACTTGGGCACCACATGCTTGACCAGACATATGAAGACCTCCCATGCATTCTGTTGGCAACAGCACTTAAAAGACCCACATCAAAGAACAAGGCGGACCTCTCCTTGCTCCTCATCAGCTGAGATCTCCAACCCCACTATACCTCCAGTCCTCTCAGAAACCTGCACTGAGAGGAATGAAGGTATAGAAATAGGTGTCCCAAGTACTTGTGGCAAATCTGCTAGCGGTACACCAACATCCAATTTTAGCAGGCAAATTTCCCTACCCCAGTTGCTACACCGTTGAAAGAAATTCGGTCCCAGCCATCCACATGCTCAGCATCTGAATGCTAGCTTGGCCAAATTGCTAGCACTGCAACTGCTGTCTTTTCAGCTGGTAGACTCTGCCCCCTTTCGTGAATTTGTGGAATGTGCGGTACCTCAGTGGCAGGTTTCCAAACGCCACTTCTTTTCACGGAAGGCCATTCTGGCTCTCTACCAGCATGTGGAAGGCAATGTCTTGGCCTCGTTGGACAGGGCGGTCAACAGTAAGGTGCATATTACCGCTGACTCATGGTCCAGCAGGCATGAACAGGGACATTACCTTTCTTTCACAGCGCACTGGGTAAGTCTGCTGGCAGCTGGGAAGGATGCATGACAGGGTTCAGTATTGTTGGAGCTTGTTCCGCCACCACGCCTCCAAAATGCTAGTGGTGACTCTGCCACAGCTCTCTCCTCCACCCCCTCCTCTTCTTCTTCCTCTATGGCCTCTTCCTCTGCAGATTTGTCCTCTGAACCAGCGGTGCTCCATAGGCGTTCAAGGGGCTAAAAAAAAGATGCAATGCGGTGTTTGAGTTGGTGTGCTTAGGGGACAGGAGCCACACTGGGGCAGAGATTCTGTCAGCTCTGCAGGGGCAGGCTCAGAGGTGATTGACGCCATGCCAGCTTCAGCCAGGAATGGTTGTATGTGACAATGGCACTAACCTCCTCTCCGCCCTCTGACAGGGACACTTGACCCATGTTTTCTGTTAAGGTCACATCCTGAATTTGGTGGTGCAACGGTTCTTGAGCAGGTACCCGGGCTTACAGGATCTCCTGAGGCGGGCAAGGAAAGTCTGTGGGCATTTCCGCCGGTCATATAATGCCAGTGCTCGGCTGGCTGACCTTTAAAGGGAATGCAACCTGCCCAAGAACCGCCTCATTTGTGACATGCCCACCAGGTGGAACTCATCGTTGGCAATGGTATGTGTGTGATGGAAAAATCTGGACAGCCGCACTCCGGATTGGAAAAGTGAAAAATAAAATCCTCTTTATTGAAAAAGTAATAACATGATTAAAATCCGTACATGGCTTTGTTGGGATAATGCAGCATAACCGCTTAGCGGTTATGCTGCATTATCCCAACAAAGCCATGTATGGATTTTAATCATGTTATTACTTTTTCAATAAAGAGGATTTTATTTTTCACTTTTCCAATCCGGAGTGCGGCTGTCCAGATTTTTCCATCACACACATACCATTGGAATAGCAATTGCCGGCACCTGGGGCTCTCACAATCATCCACACAGCGGAGGACGGGAAGCTTGAACCCGGTCACCTAGAGCGGTGGTAACTATCTTGTTCATCGTTGGCAATGTTACAGCGGCTGCACACACAACATAGGGCCATCAATGAGTACCTGTGTGAGTATGGCACCAGGACAGGGTCAGGGGAGCTTGGCTTTTTTTCGCCATGCCAGGGGCTACTGATCAAGGATGCATGCACTGGCCTGACACCATTTAAGGAGGCCACGAGGATAGTGAGCAGTAGCAGTGTATGAATCAGTGATACTGTCCCTCTTGACTTCCTGTTAGAGCACACGCTTCGTGGAATAATGGACAGGGCACTTGAGGCAGAACAGCGGGAGGAAGAGGAGGACTTCCTTACCTCTCAAGGCCCCCTTTATCCAGATAGTATTCCTGCAGGCCCGCCGATCACACAGGAAGAAGAGGAGGAGGATTGTGTCAGCATGGAGGTGGAGGATAACACTCAGCATCAGCAACAGTATTCAAAAGATCGTTTTCAGTCCCCAGAAACCCATGGAGTTGTACGTGGCTAGGAGGAGGTGGTTGCGGATCATCTGATCCTTAGTGACCCAGAGGACTCAGGATCGAATGCCTCTGCAAACTTACGCTGCATGGCCTCCCTGATCCTGCAAAGCCTGCGAAAGGACCCTAGGATTTGTGGTATTAAGGAGAGGGATCACTACTGGCTGGCAACCCTTCTTGATCCACGTTACAAGGGTAAGGTTGTAGAACTTATCCAGCCTTCGCAGAGGGAGCAGAGGATGAAACATCTTTGGGAGGCCTTGCAGAAAGGTTTGTGCAATGCGTTCCCAGAGCCTGGGAGGTTACTTTTTTCTGGTGCTGGACATCATGTTGCTGAGGCTTCGGTCAGTCACAGAAAGAGTGGTGGAGAAGATGCACTCACATGTATTCACTGAATAGGACAGCGTGTGTAGCAGTCAGGCTTACTCCTCCTCTCAGCCCATTCAAGTGCCTGCACACGTCACTGGCTCCTCCTCCCGACGCGTTGCGTCACAGGTCACATGACATTCTCAAGGGAATTCCCTTGAGAATGTCACGTGACCTGTGACGCAACGCGTTGGTAGGAGGAGCCAGTGATGTCAGCCACGAGTGTGCAGGCACTTGAACGGGCTGAGAGGAGGAGTAAGTCTGACTGCTGCACACACTGTCCCATTCAGTGAATACATGTGAGTGCATCAGCTTGAGATAGCTGATAGAAAGTCTCTGCAGTACTACACTATTGTTTTTTGTTTTTTTCTTTTTACATGTTTGAGCCCTGGAAGATATGGCGATTATTAGCAAAGATTGATTAAACCAGCTGGGCACACTCCATCTGCAAGCCACTGCATGCAAGAGTCATTGTTAGCAAAGATCTGGTATCATGTGTCTTCACCTGGCCGCAGTTCATTTTAACAGCAGCAATAACAATGGACAAAACTCTTTATAATGCAATTTACTGATCGTCCGTGCTTGCTATAGAGTTCATTGGTATTTCATTAGGAGGATTCATCTTTGTGTGCGATCAATTTATATATTTATATTTTTATTTATATATACACATTTTTGTTGTGTCTAAATGGAAATGTATTCATTATTTAGCACACTTTTTTATATTGACTAATTTACAGCACTTGGTAATTTACGCAGTGGTCTGAAATTTGTGAAACATTATTACGTATATAGCACATTGTACATCAACTTATAGGATATAAGCGCACCATATTTGCACATATTTATGCCTATGCTGAATGACTATCCTATTATGCTGAGTGACTATCCTATTCCTCCTCAATCTTCATGATGATAGCTTCTAAGAATATTTATGGTTCAGGGCATCACCAGCACTGCCTAAGACTCAATTTTTCTGCCCCTGTTTAACAGGGACGTGTGATTACAATTTTTGATCAAATATTTCACAGCAGGGCTCGTTCCTGCGCTCAACAAGAGTTTCTGTGAGGCTTTACAGTGTTTTGCCACCACCACCGCCTAAGGCCCAATTTTTCTGCCCCTGTTTAACAGGGGCATGTAATTACAATTTTTGCTCTAATATTTCACAGCAGGGCTCGTTCCTGCACTCAACAAGAGAATCTGTGAGGGGTTACAGTGTTGTGGCACCACCAACACTGCCTATGGCCCAATTTTTCCTTGTCAAAAGAAGTTTATTGAGTATACAATGTTATAAAGATACATAAAGTAAGTTTACAAGGATCTATAAAGTAAGCTCATTGTTTTACAGTAGGGTTTATATAGGTAAATATCATGAAATTTCAAATATTAAACATTGGGTTCACATAAACCTAAATTAAAGATATATATCATTTCCTTAGTTACTTTTGTAGGTATTTAAATGATTTATACCTACTATACATATTGTTTACAAGTAGAGTGTATATAGGTCAAATAAATTCTGATAATGAGCTTTAATCGTAAGGTGGAGAAAAGGAAAGAGAAAGAAGAAAAAAGGTTGAAAGGCAGAGGTATGGTCCACAAGGTTGTCCCGCTCGTCAGTTTATTATTCTTTTTAGTTCTCTTTGAAGCCTTAGAATGGGTGTCTCTGTAAGTCACTGAATCTGTTACCATGGCAACAGGACAGAGTCATTGAAGTTTGACAGGAACTGTTGTTTTATCCAAGGATGCCAAAGTTTTTCAAATTTTGGAATTTGATTTTGATCGATGGCTACCATCTTAGCATGGGACATTGTATTATTCATTCTGTGAATTGTTTCTGCTAGTACCAATGTAGGAGATTTCCATGCCTTGGCCACTGTTTGTTTTGCAGCCGTTATTAGTTGGATCATAAGTTTGAATTGAGAGAGTGTTAACCATTCCGGTTTTAGATTAAGTAAAGTTAAATATGGATCTGGTTGTATTATTTTTTTAAATATTTTAGATGCAATCACGAAGACTTCCTTCCAGAAGGTTTGGATTACTGGGCACGTCCACCATATGTGTAAATATGTGCCTATTTCTGGGCATCCTCGAAAACAAAGAGCTGAGGTATTAGGTGAATATTTTGCCACTCTAGCGGGTACAAGGTACCAGCGAGTTAGGACTTTATAATTTGTCTCCAGTGCTAAGATGTTGGGTGAAGATGACTTAGATGTGAGCCATATGTTAGACCAGTCCGTGTCTTCTAAAGTTCGTCCCAGGTCCTCCTCCCACCTCTGAACGTAAGAGGGTCTATTAAGATTTGCTACTCCATATAATTGATTATAAAGTGATGAAATTGTACCTTTAGCAAATGGATCTTTTGTACAGATTGATTCAAAAATGGATAATTGGGATAATGGTGTATCCCCCTTTAGGAATGGTGTATAGAAATTTTTGATTTGGAGATATCTAAATATCTCAGAGTTTGGTAGATCATATTTTTCTCTAAGCGATGGGAATGAAAGGAATGATTTAGATGCTATGAAGTCATTTAGTGTCTGAATGCCTGATGTTGTCCAAGCTTTAAAAGAATTTGGGTAGATCCATGCCGGATAAAAGGCCGGATTTCTGATAAAAGAAAGGAGAGGATTGTGTGGAGATTGTAACTGATATTTGGTTTTTAGTTTATCCCAGAGAGATAAGAAGTGTTTAGTTATGGGATTATGAATTTTAAAGCGGTCTTTAGGATCAAGCCATAATAAATTTGATATTAATAGAGGGTCATTTTCTGAAGCCTCTATAAATACCCATAATGGGATTTCCTGTTTTGCATGGTATTTGGACAGACTGGCCAAATGTGCTGCTCTGTAGTAGTTAGTAAAATTAGGGTATCCCAGGCCTCCTTTATTTTTGGGAAGATGTAGTGTGTGTATAGGTATACGTGGTTTAGAAGAGCCCCATATAAACGAAGTTGCTCTTTTTTGTACTATTCTCAAAAAATAGGAAGGAATTGGAATAGGGAGGACTCTGAATAGATAAAGCAATTTGGGTAGAATAGTCATTTTGATTGCATTAATCTTCCCTATCCAGGATAAAGGAAGTTGCGACCATTGTTTTATTAGATTTGTGATCTGTCTTAATACAGGAGGATAATTGGTTGAGAATAAGTCAGAATGAGATGCTGTTAAATGAATTCCAAGATATGGGATTGATTTTTCTGCCCATGTGAATGGGAGTGCAGCCCTAGCCTGGATCAATTCCATGTTTGTGAGTGAAATATTAAGCACTAGGCATTTCTTAGGATTAATCATAAGGCCGGATAGGGCTGCAAATCCATCAAGAGCTGGTATTAAGTTAGGACCAGAGACCTGTGGTGATGATAGAAAAAGTAATATATCGTCTGCAAATATACATAATTTGTGTGTAATACCTCCTACTTCAATGCCAGTTATAGTTTGGTTTGTTCTGATATATTGGGCCATGGGTTCAAGTATAAGGGCAAATAATAAGGGAGATAATGGGCAACCCTGTCGGGTACCTCTTTCGATATTAAAGGCTTCAGATTTGTATCCAGCATATTTTATATAGGCTTTGGGTTTATTATATAATGCTTTGATCCATGTTAAAAAGTGGGGTCCAAAACCCCATTTTTGTAATGAATATTGCATATATTGCCAGGATACTGTGTCAAATGCCCTCTTAATATCGAGAGATAGAAAACATAAAGGGATTTTCCGTTTTTTAGCAATATGTGCCAATAACACTGCCCTGCGTATATTATCGCCTGCCTGTCTATTTGGCATGAAGCCTACTTGATCTCTATGTATTAATTTTCCTATAATGCTATTGAGGCGTTTTGCTATTATTTTTGCTAATAATTTAATATCGAGGTTTAACAGAGAGATAGGCCGATAATTCACACAGGAAGTATCATCAGAAAGGGGTTTTGGGATCATACAAACAATTGCCATTAGTGTTTCTTGCCGAAAAGAATGTCCATCTAGAAGTTTGTTAAAAGTTTCAGTGAGAATGGGAGAGAGTATTTCTGAGAATGTTTTATAGTATAAAGCCGAGTAGCCGTCTGGGCCTGGTCTTTTGTTAAGTTTTAGGTCTTTTATGGCGTTAGCAACTTCATCTATAGTTATAGGCTCATCCAAACTGCTTTTTTGATTCTGAGATAACTCAGGTAAGGTTATTTTTGAGAAGGATTCAGCCTCTGTAGGATTAAATTCATTGTTTGTCTTGTATAAAGTTGCGAGATGTGAGTGAAATTTATGGACTATTTTAACTGGATTACAAGTGTAAACATTTTTTGATAATTTCAAACGTATTGGTTTGAAAGATTTGTTAGTTGAATTTAATGCCCGAGCCAAATATGTACCTGGTTTGTTTGTATTCATGTAGAAATTGTGTTTGGAGCGTTTGAGGGATTTATCAACTGACTCAGTGAGAAATAGATCGTATTCCAATCTAGATTTTTCCAGATGAGATTTTGTACTCTGAGATGGATTATCTTGAAATGATATGTAGGCTGCATTAAAATTGAGTTCTAGTTTTTTTGCTAGATTTTTGCGTTCCCGTTTAAATAGTGCCATTTGTCTTTGTATTGTACCACGCAAGACAGGCTTATGAGCTTCCCACAGTGTTATTGGGGAGATGTCTGTTGTATTATTAATTGATATGTATTCCTTTAAAGCTTGTTCAATGGCCATCTGATGTAGTGGGTGTTTGAGCATTATGTCCGGTAAGTACCACGTTGGGTCATGCGCTTTTGGTATGGCTGAGGCTATAGTAGTGTATACTGCATTATGGTCAGACCACGGAATCGGAATTATATCTGATGCAATAATTTCTGGTATCATTCCTATTGTTAGAAAAATATGATCTATTCTGGTGAAGGTTTGATGAGGGTGCGAGAAATAAGTGAATTTCTTTTTCATTGGGTTACTTTCTCTCCACAAATCTACCAGATTGTATTTGGAAAGAAGTTGAGAAAAAGGTAATCTAGAGGTTATTTTGGATGGTGTAAAAGGTGATTTATCTAGAAATGGGAGGAGGACCTGGTTCGAATCCCCACACATTATCACTGTTCCTATTTTGTGTGTATTAATCACTTGTAATATATGTGAGAGGAATGGTGTAGGTTGTTTGTTAGGAGTGTAGTAGGAAATCACCGTGATTGCTGTATCCATTATATAACCCATGAGTATCAGGTATCTACCTTTTGGGTCTTTAATTTCTGATGATAAGGTGAATGGTGTGGATCGGTGAAATGCAATTAGAGTTCCCCTTTGCTTGGTACAGGCAGAAGCCGTGTAAATTTGTTGATAAAAAGGAGAAATATATTTTGGAGTAGAATCTTTGGTGAAGTGTGTTTCTTGGAGGCATACTATGTGAGCCTTTTTGTTATGGAAAGTACGGAAGGCTTTGGTCCTTTTTTGAGGGACATTTATTCCCTGAACATTCAGGGAAAGTATATTCAGTGGTGCCATGGCAATAGATCAAATAGTTTTGACTTACTTTTTGTTATGCAGAGCTGACTGCGCAGATCAACCTGTGTGGACTGAAGAGATGAATAGATAGAAAAGAAACCAGTGAATTCTGGAGTAAAGAGTAAACAAAAAACATATGAGATTAGATGATACATTGTATAAATTATTTTTTGCAAGTAATCACAATTTACCCGTGAAAGAGAATAAATATCTCTCTCAGGGGAATAAGTGCCTTCGTCACACTCCCACATAATATGGTTGGGAGAATGAGGAGGGCTAATGGGGGTACACGGATCTTCCGCTTACAGGAGAGAAGTGCTATGTCAAAAGACATCAAAATGATGTTTCATTAATTGGAGTGCAGAATATAGTTTTTGTTGAAATTATTTATTCCAGGGTGGTTGTATATGGTTAGTCTTGCCCTAGGCTAAATAATTCAGTTAGAAAGGTACTGTTAATAACTTTGGTATTGATGAAGATAGTTTGAATTATTTTGGGATTTTAACCCTTTTAGAGTAAACAATTACATATTTTATTCATATGTAACTGTTTAGATATGTTAACTCATAAAATTTAGGTTGTATTGCTTCAGATTAGAATAAACAAAAACATAATTCTAGGAACTAGTTAAGTAATAATATATTTGTTTTAAGAAAAGAAAGAAAAAGCTTCCATTACTTCTGGATTATTGAACATATTTGTCCTAAAAAGTAACAAATCTATTGTTATTACCTGATAATATATAACTGAACAAGAATTTCCTTATTTCACTTATATATTCTAAGGCTATATGAATCAGAAGTAATAAGAAATATAACTGGAATGTAACATGATCCCACACAGTGTGTGACTATCAGAATGCAGTTACATTCAGTTATAAATACAGGTTTTTTATAGAGAACCATCTCTTAGTATAATAAATGAAGAGATATCAGGAATTAGGATGTCAGTCCATTGAATCTTCTTGGTCCATGGATGATGTGGCATAACGGCCTCTTTTGTGAGAATGATGATTCCCATTTTGTTCTGGAATTTTCTGGGTGCTGCCTGAAGGTGAAGATGATGCCATTCTTCTGCGTGTGGGAGTGTTGCTGCTTGTGGGTTCTGTCAGATTTAATTTTAAAAGGGTTTGTTGTAGTTCATCTGCTGATCTGCTTCTGTAAATTGTACCTTGGTAGTTAAATCTGACTGAAAAGGGGAAGCCCCATTGATACATAATGTTGTGGCGTTGCAGTTCCATTAGTTGGGGTTTCATGGATCGTCTTTTAGTAATAGTAAGTTGGGATAGGTCAGCAAAAATTTGATAATTGTGTCCTTGAAAATTAAGTTCCTTTTTTTCTCTTGCAGCAATTAGTATTTGTTCTTTCGTTCTGTAATAATGAAATTTTGTGATTATATCACGTGGGGGTCCATCTTTCTTTTTGGCTGTGAGGGCTCTGTGTACTCTGTCCAGTTCTAAACGTTCAATAGGGATATCTGGCTTTAGTTCTTGTAATAGAGCAGTAATAGTAGATTGCAGGTCTGTCACAGTTTCAGGTATTCCCCTTATGCGCAAGTTTGAACGTCTGGCTCTATTTTCGTAATCTTCGAGCTTAGTTTGAAGTATTAAATTCTCTTTTTTTAATTGTTCCAATTCTGTTATATTTTTATGGGTTGTAATTTCAATTTCATCCATTTTTATTTCTAAGGCTGCGGTGCGGTTTCCCAGTTCTCTTATTTCTTTGGTTAGGCTTTTTGTTATTTGGTCTGAGGTTTGTTTTAAAGCCTTATGAAGCATCTTTTCAAATTGTAATAATATTACTGGGGATGCTGAGGAGGCTTGTGGAGAAGTTTGTGAGAGGATTTGTTCTGTATCTGACTCAAATGGAGAGTCTTGCTGTGACATTTTCTGTCTGTGAGAGCGCCCTGATGCTGTATATTGTGAGGTGACTGGAGCTGCTTCAGCTGCAGTGAGTGCCTGTGAGCTCTTTGTGAGGTGATTTTTATTTCTGCCACGGTTTCCTCCCAGTACCATATTTCCTGCCCAAACTTTCACAGTTTGTTCCCTGGGGCAAAAAGGTTCAAATGGATACCTTTTGAGCCTGCAGGCTCCGCTTTGTCCTTCTCTTCTCTCCTCAGCGGTGTGGAGCTCTAACAATGCATGTCTGCTCTGCTAGGCTCTGCCTCCTGCCCCCCATGGCCCAATTTTTCTGCCTCTGTTTAACCACTTGACAACTGGGCACTTAAACCCCCTTCCTAACCAGACCAATTTTCAGCTTTTGGTGCTCTCACATTTTGAATGACAATTACTCAGTCATGCAACACTGTATCTTTATGAAATTTTTGTCCTTTTTTTCACACAAATAGAGCTTTCTTTTGGTGGTATTTAATCACTGCTGGGTTCTTTATTTTTTGCGCCGTAAAAGAAAAAAGACCGAAAAATCTGTAAAAAAATACATTTTTCTTCATTTCTGTTATAATATTTTGCAAATTTAGTAATTTTTCTTCATATATTTTGGCCAAAATTTATACCGCTACATATCTTTGGTAAAATAACCCAAATCGGTGGATATTATTTGGTCTTTTTGAAAGTTATAGAGTCCAAAAGCTATGGTGCGAATATCTGAAAATTGATCACACCTGAAGTACTGACGGCCTATCTCATTTCTTGAGACCCTAACATGCCAGAAAAGTACAAATACCCCTCAAATGACCCCTTTTTGGAAAGAAGACATTCCAAGGTATTTAGAAAGATGCATGGTGAGTTTTTTGAAGTTGTCATTTTTTCCCACAATTCTTTGCAAAATCAAGGTTTTTTTTTTACTTTTTTTTTTTTCCACAAAATTGTCATATTAGCAGGGTATTTCTCACAGACTGCATATGCATACCACAAATTACACCACAAAACACATTCTGCTATTACTCCCGAGTATGGTGATACCACATGTGTGAGACTTTTACACAGCGTGGCCACATACAGAGGCCCAACATGCAGGGGAGCACCTTCAGGCGTTCTGGAGCACCCAGGCCAATTCTGACATTTCTCTCCTACATGTAAAAATCATCATTTATTAGCTAGAAAATTACTTAGAACCCCAAAACATTATATATGTTTTTTTAGCAAAGACCCTAGAGAATACAATGGCGGTCGTTGCAACTTTTTATCTCGCACGGTATTTGCGCAGCAATTTTTTTAACACTTTTTTTTTGGAAAAAAAACTGTTTTGTGCTTTACAAAAACCAAAACAGTAAAGTTAGCCCAATGTTTTTGCATAATGTGAAAGATGAAGTTACGCCGAGTAAATAGATACCCAACATGTCACCCTTCAAAATTGCACGCGCTTGTGGAATGGCGCCAAACTTTGCTACTCAAAAATCCCCATAGGCGACGCTTTAAAATTTTTTACTGGTTACATGTTTTGAGTTACAGAGGAGGTCTAGGGCCAAAATTATTGCTCTCGCTCTACCGATCGCAGTGATACCTCACATGTGTGGTTTGAACACCGTTTTCATATGTGGGCGGGACTTACGTATGCGTTCGCTTCTGCATGCGAGCACACAGGGACAGGGGCGCTTTAAAAATTTTTTTTTTTTTTTTATTGTTCATTTTACTTTATTTATTTTAGTTTGATGCTTTTTTCCAAAAAAAAAAAAATTTTGACCACTTTTATTCCTATTACAAGGAATATAAACATCCTTGTAATAGGAATATGGCATGACAGGTCCTCTTTACAGTGAGATATGGGGTCAATAAGACCCCACATCTCACCTCTAGGCTGGGAAGCCTGAAATTAAAAAAAAAAAAAAAAAAAAAGATCCTGGCTTCGATCGTAGCGGTGAGTCGGTAGAAGCACCGCAAGGCGGCGGGAAGGGGGGACGTCCCCTCTCGCCTCCCGTAAGAACGATCAAGCAGTGGAACAGCTACTATGATCGTTCTCATGGTGTAGGGAATCGCCGGCTGAAAAAGCTGATATCTGAATGATGCCTGTAGCTGCAACCATCATTCAGATATCTCCGCACAAAGTCAAGGACGTTGTATGACGGCCGGCGGGCGGGAAGTGGTTAAAACGCTTTTTTTTTTTTAACACAAAGTTGTCCATTTATACAATATTTCTACCACATAACATGTACATGCCAAAAATGACACCCCAAAATAGATTCTCCTGCTCCTCCTGAGTACGGCGATACCACATGTGTGAGACTTCCACAGCCTGGCCACATACAGAGGGCGAGTACAGCTGAGCATGGCTCAGCATGGCAGGGTATGGCGGGGTATTGCGGAGTATGGCGGGGTATTGCGGAGTATGGCGGGGTATGGCAGGGTATTGCGGAGTATGGCGGGGTATTGCGGAGTATGGCGGAGTATGGCGGGGTATTGCGGAGTATGGCGGGGTATGGCAGGGTATGGCGGAGTATGGCGGGGTATGGCGGGGTATGGCGGGGTATGGCGGGGTATGGCGGGGTATGGCGGGGTATTGCGGAGTATGGCGGGGTATTGCGGAGTATGGCGGGGTATTGCGGGGGCATGGCAGAGTATGGCGGGGGCATGGCAGAGTATGGCGGGAGCATTGCAGAGTATTGTGGGGGCATTGCAGAGTATTGCACAGCATTGCAGAGTATTGTGGGGGCATTGCAGAGTATTGTGGGGGCATTGCAGAGTATTGTGGGGGCATTGCAGAGTATTGCACAGCATTGCAGAGTATTGCACAGCATTGCAGAGTATTGTGGGGGTATTGCAGAGTATTGCACAGCATTGCAGAGTATTGCACAGCATTGCAGAGTATTGTGGGGGCATTGCAGAGTATTGCACAGCATTGCAGAGTATTGTGGGGGTATTGCAGAGTATTGTGGGGGTATTGCAGAGTATGGTGGGGGTATTGCAGAGTATTGCACAGCATTGCAGAGTATTGTGGGGGTATTGCAGAGTATTGTGGGGGTATTGCAGAGTATTGCACAGCATTGCATAGTAGTGAGGGATGGCTGAGCATGGATGGATGGATGTCTCTGTGCAGCGCTGTGGGCACTACACATACAGCCCACAGCGCTGCAGACATCCATCCATCCCCCTCCCCGCTCACTGTGTACCGATCGGTACATGGCGGGGTATTGCGGAGTATGGCGGGGTATGGCGGGGGCATGGCAGAGTATGGCGGGGGCATGGCAGAGTATGGCGGGGACATTGCAGAGTATGGCGGGGGCATTGCAGAGTATTGTGGGGGCATTGCAGAGTATTGTGGGGGCATTGCAGAGTATTGCACAGCATTGCAGAGTATTGTGGGGGCATTGCAGAGTATTGTGGGGGCATTGCAGAGTATTGCACAGCATTGCAGAGTATTGCACAGCATTGCAGAGTATTGTGGGGGCATTGCAGAGTATTGTGGGGGCATTGCAGAGTATTGTGGGGGCATTGCAGAGTATTGCACAGCATTGCAGAGTATTGTGGGGGCATTGCAGAGTATTGCACAGCATTGCAGAGTATTGTGGGGGTATTGCAGAGTATTGCACAGCACTGCAGAGTATTACACAGCATTGCAGAGTATTGTGGGGGCATTGCAGAGTATTGCACAGCATTGCAGAGTATTGTGGGGGCATTGCAGAGTATTGTGGGGGCATTGCAGAGTATTGCACAGCATTGCAGAGTATTGCACAGCATTGCAGAGTATTGTGGGGGCATTGCAGAGTATTGTGGGGGCATTGCAGAGTATTGTGGGGGCATTGCAGAGTATTGCACAGCATTGCAGAGTATTGTGGGGGCATTGCAGAGTATTGTGGGGGCATTGCAGAGTATTGCACAGCATTGCAGAGTATTGCGGGGGCATTGCAGAGTATTGCGGGGGCATTGCAGAGTATTGCGGGGGCATTGCAGAGTATTGTGGGGGCATTGCAGAGTATTGCACAGCATTGCAGAGTATTGTGGGGGCATTGCAGAGTATTGCACAGCATTGCAGAGTATTGTGGGGGTATTGCAGAGTATTGCACAGCATTGCAGAGTATTGCACAGCATTGCAGAGTATTGTGGGGGCATTGCAGAGTATTGCACAGCATTGCAGAGTATTGCACAGCATTGCAGAGTATTGTGGGGGTATTGCAGAGTATTGCACAGCATTGCATAGTAGTGAGGGATGGCTGAGCATGGATGGATGGATGTCTCTGTGCAGCGCTGTGGGCACTACACATACAGCCCACAGCCCTGCAGACATCCATCCATCCCCCTCCCCGCTCACTGTGTACCGATCGGTACACAGGAGGGGAGGAGAGGAACCGGCGTCATCAGATGATGCCGGTCTGTTTACATGTGATCGCGCCGTCATTTGACGGCGCGATCACATGGTAAACGGCCGCGATCAGCGGCCATTTACCGGGATCCGTGATGCGCCGGGTCCAGGTCACGGATGTGTTCGGGTGCGCGCCCCAGGGGGCGCGCGAGAGGGGAATTCTGGGAGGACGTCATAGTACGTCCACCCAGAGTTATCCAACCGCCCTGCAGCCGTCATTCGGCTATGGGCCGGTTGGTAACTGGTTAAAAGAGGCACGTAATTACAATTTTTGATCTAATATTTCACAGCAGGGCCCATTCCTGCGCTCAACAAGAGTATCTGTGAGGCTTTACAGTGTTGTGCCACCACCACCTAAGGCCCAATTTTTCTGCCCCTGTTTAACAGTGGCATGTAATTACAATTCTTGATATAATATTTCACAGCAGTGCTCGTTCCTTCGCTCAATAAGAGAATCTGTGAGGGGTTACAGTGTTGTGGCACCACCACCACCAAAGGCCCAATTTTTCTGCCCCTGTTTAACAGTGGCATGTAATTACAATTCTTGATATAATATTTCACAGCAGGACCTGTTCCTGTGCCCACCAAAAGTAACTGTGAGGGCTTACAGTGTTCTGATACCACCAACCCTTAAGGCCCAATTTTCTGCAGAGTATACAGGGTGAGCCGTATAGTATATACAGGCGGTCCCCTATTTTCAAACATCCGACTTACAAATGACTCCTACTTACAAACGGAGGGAGACTACAGGAAGTGAGAGGAAATCTAACCTTAGGAAGGGAAATTCTCCCCTGTAAGAGTTAATATGGGAAAAAGGTGTCTCCACTGATGCCTTATCACCAATTCTTGTTTCCCTAATAACCCCAAATTTTCAAAATCCAATTGTATTTGGGACACAAAGTGAGGTGAAATCTTCTGAACAGGGGCACAGACAGCAAAACAAATGTTACAGGGGTGATAACCCTTCCCTATGTTATCCAAAAAGCTTAAAAATAGATTTTTTGCCTGGAGCTACACTTAAAAAATGTACCTGTTCCAAATTACAAACAGATTCAACTTAAGAACAAACCTACAGTCCCTGTCTTGTTTGTAACCCGGGGACCGCCTGTATCAGAGTATATAGGGCCTGGGGGCCCCATGCCTTTTTTTTTTAAATCTGGGTGCGGGGTTCCCCTTAATATCCATACCAGACCCAAAGGGCTGGTAATGGGCTGGGGGGGGGGGGGACCCATGCTATTTTTCGCAATGAATTTTTTTCATCTATATTACCGGGACCCGACAATACATTACAGCCGCAAGCTGTTTTAAATTACTTTTATTCCTTTAGAAATGTCATTTTGCTGCAGGGACTGTTCTAAACACGGGAAACATGTGCCACTTTACAGACATACTATAGTCACCCCCCAGGCACGATATTTAAACGAATATTTCACTTTTATTGTTTCACTTTAAGCATTATTAAAATCACTGCTCCCGAAAAAAAGGCAGTTTTTAAAACTTTTTTTGCTTTGATACATGTCCCCTGGAGCAGGACCCAGGTCCCCAAACACTTTTTATGACAATAACTTGCATATTAGCCTTTAAAATTAGATTTTTCACGTTCGGGTCCCATAGACTTTAACGGTGTTCGCGTGTTTGCACAAACTTTTTGTCAGTTCGCATGTTCTGCTGCAAACCGAAGCGGGGGTGTTCAGCTCATCCCTACCAATTACTGATAACCACTTGCCTGGAGCTTTATTAGGGTACAGATTATTTTATTTTTTTTACTATAATTTTACTGCATCATGTGACATGTATAGAATTTATTCTTAAAATTCTTTTTTTGTGAAATTATTTCTAGGTCCACCGTAAGTGCCTTGAAATGCATGAAAGTAAGTGCCTATGAAACCCAAATATATTTACTATAGCTGCAGTAAAAGTGACAGAAATTCCCAATGATTGGATCTCATGTATGAAGTCTTTTAAAGAACAGCTTCTAATTTCCTCCTAGCAACTAATCAACTCCTCTCTTTCCTGTTGCTATGGTGGGTTTGAACATGCAATGCCTCGTACACATGGTCGGATTTTCCGACGGAAAATGGTCGATGGGAGCTTGTTGTCGGAAATTCCAACTGTGTGTAGGCTCCATCGGACATTTTCCATCGGAATTTCCGTCACACAAAATTTGAGATCTGGATCTCAAATTTTCCGACAACAAAATCCATTGTCGGAAATTCCGATCGTGTGTACACAATTTTGACGCACAAAATTCCACGCATGCTCGGAATCAAGCAGAAGAGCCGCACTGGCTATTGAAATTGATTTTTCTCGGCTCATCGTACGTGTTGTATGTCACCGCATTCTTGACGTTCGGAATTTCTGACAAGATTTGTGTGACCGTGTGTATGCAAGACAAGTTTGAGCCAACATCCGTCGGAAAAAATCCATGGATTTTGTTGTCAGAATGTCCGATCGTGTGTACGGGGCATTAGGGAGACACTGATTTGTTGCTAGGAGGGAAAGATAGACTGTTCTCTAGTCAGACATGTCATACATGAAGCCTGTTTTTATTAAATAAAAGTGCTCAAACAGCCACAAGAACCTTTCAACAACTAACAAAAATGCTTTTAAATATTATTTAGGGATTTGGTACTGCTTGTTCAGCCAGATAATACCAAGTTCAGCCAGCGTAATGCAGTAGGCACATACTGTCAGGTCCATAAATATTGGGACATCAACACAATTCTAATCTTTTTGGCTCTATACACCACCACAATGGATCTGAAATGAAATGAACAAGATGTGCTTTAACTGCAGACTTTCAGCTTTAATTTGAGGGTATTTACATCCAAATCAGGTGAACGGTGTAGGAATTACAACAGTTTGTATATGTGCCTCCCACTTTTTAAGGGACCAAAAGTAATGGGACAGATTAACAATCATCCATCAAACTTTCACTTTTTAATACTTGGTTGCAAATCCTTTGCAGTTAATTACAGCCTGAAGTCTGGAACGCATAGAAATCACCAGACGCTGGGTTTCATCCCTGGTGATGCTCTGCCAGGCCTCTACTGCAACTGTCTTCAGTTCCTGCTTGTTCTTGGGGCATTTTTCCTTCAGTTTTGTCTTCAGCAAGTGAAATGCATGCTCAATCGGATTCTGGTCAGGTGATTGACTTGGCCATTGCATAACATTCCACTTCTTTCCCTTAAAAAACGTATTGGTTGCTTTCGCAATATGCTTCGGGTCATTGTCCATCTGCACTGTGAAGCGCCGTCCAATGAGTTCTGAAGCATTTTGCTTAATATGAGCAGATAATATTGCCTGAAACACTTCAGAATTAATCCTGCTGCTTTTGTCAGCAGTCACATCATCAATAAATACAAGAGAACCAGTTCCATTGGCAGCCATACATGTCCACGCCATGACACTACCACCACCATGCTTCACTGATGAGGTGGTATTCTTTGGATCATGAGCAGTTCCTTTCCTTCTCCATACTCTTCTCTTCCCATCACTCTGGTACAAGTTGATCTTGGTCTCATCTGTCTATAGGGTGTTGTTCCAGAACTGTGACTGCTTCTTTAGATGTTGTTTGGCAATCTCTAATCTGGCCTTCCTGTTTTTGAGGCACACCAATGGTTTACATCTTGTGGTGAACCCTCTGTATTCACTCTGGTGAAGCCTTCTCTTGATTGTTGACTTTGACACACATATACCTACCTCCTGGAGAGTGTTCTTGATCTGGCCAACTGTTGTGAAGGGTGTTTTCCTCACCAGGGAAAGAATTCTTTGGTCATCCACCACAGTTGCTTTCCATGGTCTTCCGGGTCTTTTGGTTTGGCTGAGCTCATAGGTACGTTCTTTCTTTTTAAGGATGTTCCAAACAGTTGATTTGGCCACACCTAATGTTTTTGGTATCTCTCTGATGGGTTTGTTTTGTTTTTTCAGCCTAATGATGGCTTGCTTCACTAATAGTGACAGCTCTTTGGATCTCATATTGAGAGTTGACAGCAACAGATTCCAAATGCAAGTAGCACACTTGAAATAAACTCTGGACCTTTTATCTGCTCCTTGTAAATGGGATAATGAGGGAATAACACACACCTGGCCATGGAACAGCTGAGCAGCCAATTGTCCCATTACTTTTGGTCCCTTAAAAAGTATGAGGTGCATATACAAACTGTTGTAATTCCTACAATGTTCACCTGATTTGGATGTAAATACCCTCAAATTAAAGCTGAAAGTCTGCAGTTAAAGCACATCTTGTTCGTTTTATTTCAAATCCATTGTGGTGGTGTATAGAGCCAAAAAGATTAGAATTGTGTCGATGTCCCAATATTTATGGACCTGACTGTAAGATTTTGTTTTGAACAAGAACTCTTGTTGTCCAAAAAATGAGATTCCAGGTTTCAGTTTCAACTCTGCAGTGCAGAAAAGACAGTTGGAAGTGGTTGGGTTACTATACGCAACAAGAATTTTTCTGATTGGCACCTTTTTCTTACATCAATATCATACTGTTCCCGAACGGCCCACCAGAAAACATCCGATCACATGTTCTTAGTTGACTCTCCGAACACCACTTTCCCGATAAAATCCCTCCCAAACAAACAGGCCAAAGACGTCAAAAAAGAGGAGTCAGAAGAGACACGTCTTATTATTGTGCACAATGTCCTTCCCAACCAGGCCTCTGCATAGGTGAATGTTTTCGCCCTTACCATACTTCAATAAATTATTAGTGAAGTATGGTAAACGTAATCCTCAGCTCCTGCCTTCACACACCTTCACACCCCTTATGCCACTGCCTGCTCTGTAACTGACGCTGGCTTGTTATTCGACCACGCTTCTGCCTGCCTATTCTGTACATACCACTGCCTGATGTGGAACTGACCCTGGACTGATATTCTACCATGTTTCTGCCTACCGATTCTGTACATACCTCTGCCTGATCTGGAACTGACCTTGGACTGTTTGACAATGTCATTTGCCTGCCTCTTGGACTGATCTTGTACCCTGCAACTGGACTAGTGGTATTCAACACAGGGGTCTCACATATGTGAGGGGCTCCAGAACAGTTTTTCTGAATGAAGAAAACTATTTTCATTGTTTTCACATTCCTAGATTAGGGTCTGGAGACTCAGATGCTTCAAAGAGATTTGGGTGGGAGAAGCCTCTACCCCTGTCCCCATTCTGTCCTGAACGAGGCCCTACTTCTGCCTGCTGCCTGTAGGACTTACTGTCATCATGCCTCTGTCTGTCGCACTGACCACAGCACATGGACCATGTTCCTGCCTACTACCAGAACCAATATTTTTGGCACTGCTGACAAAATCTCTGCCTGCACTGACCCTGGACTGTATATGAACTGTATCCCTGCCTGCTGCCTGAAAAATTGTGTTCGCTGTTGCTGACCAAGTCCCTGCCTGGATCAGTGCTATCCTCATGTGGACAACTGCGCTACTAAAACCACAGGTAATCTTTTGTTTACCCTTTGCTCAGCATAATGTATTTTGGGGTGTAATTCTTGGTATGTGCATGCTATGTGTCCCTGGAACACCTGACGGGGTTCCTTGCTTGTTGGATCTCTGTATGTGGCCAGGCTGTGTAAAGGTCTCACACATGTGGTATTGCCATACTCAGAAGGAGTGGCAGAATGTATTTTGGGGTGTCATTTTTGCTATGTAAATGCCATGTGTTGGAAATATTTTTCTGGGCGCATTTTCTGGGCCCAGAAAAATTGTTCATTGTCCTGGTGCTCCAGGGTCTTCAAAAGTGTAATAGGTGGTTGGGAAATTAAATGTGTAGTTTATGCTCCTAGAACGCCTGAAGGTGCTACTTCAATGTTAGGCCTCTGTATGTGGTCAGGCTGTGTAAAAGTCTCACACATGTGGCATTGTTATACTCAGGAGGAGTAGCAGAATGTATTTTGGGGTGTTATTTTTGCTATGTAAATGCTATGTGTTGGAAATATCTTATAAACAGACAACTTTGTGTAAAAAAATGCGTTTTAATTTTTTTTCCACATTTTCCAAAAACTTCTGGAAAAAAATGAACCCTTCAAAAGACTCATTATGCCTCATAGATTATACGTTGGGGTGTTAGCTTTCCAAAATGGGGTCATTTTGTGGGCGTTTCCATTGTCCTGGTGCTCTAGGGCCTTTAAAGGTGTAATAGGTAGTCAACAAGTTAGATGGGTAATTTATGCTCCTTGAACACCTGATGGTGCTCCCTGCATGTTGGGCCTCTGTATGTGACCAGGTAGTGAAAAAGTCCCACACATGTGGTATCGTAATACTCAGGAGTAGCACATTGTATTTTGGGGTGTCATTTGTGGTATGCACATTCCATGTGAGGGAAAAAAGCTATTACACTGGCAATTTTGTGAAAAAATAAATAAATAAAATAAAATCTTAATTTGCAAAGAATTGTGGGAAAAAATGACAACTTCAAAAAACTCACCATGCCTCTTACTAAATACCCTGGAATGTCTACTTTCCAAAAAGGGGTCATTTGGGGGTCATTTGTACTTTCCTGGCTTGTTAGGCCTCAGTACATCAGATGTGATCATTTTTTTATGATTTGCACCATAGCTTGTAGTCTCTATAGATTTCACACAGACCACATAAGATCCACTAATTTGGATTATTTTTACCAAAGATATGTAGCAGTATAAATTGTGGCCAACATTTATGAAGAAAAATTGCTAATGTGCAAAATGTTATCACAGAAACAAAGAAAAATGCATTTTTATTCTAATTTTTCGGTCTTTTTTCATTTATATAGCAAAAAATAAAAACTCCAGAGGTGATAAAATACCACCAAATGAAAGCTCTATTTGTATGAAAAATGGGACAATAAAATCATTTTGGTACAGTGTTGCATGACTGAGTAATTGTCATTCAAAGTGTGAGAGCACCGAAAGCTGAAAATTGGTCAGGGCAGGAGGGGGGTTTAAGTGCCCAGTAAGCAAGTGGTTAATCTGTACTTTCTTTAATTCTTATTTTTTAAAGCACCTCAAAGACCTGCAATGGTGTAAACTAGGCTCATTGAAATACATTCATTTTTCTTGCATATGCGTTCATACGCATTGAACTGGATGTGGTGTAAACAAGTCCTTGGAGTGTGATATATGGTTGAATGAGGGATAAAGATGTAAGCCAAATATGTTGATTTTAATGGATCTCCCATTTGCGGACAAGACTGCATGATCTGATCAATTCCATGATTCTTTTTGCTAATAGTTATTAAATATTGCCTGTATTGACAATCACAGCAAAATACATTTTCTGTCAAAGTATTACAAAAAAAAAAAAAAAAAAAGCGCCCTTTTTCAATTGTCCGCATCCTATGACAACTTTCCCTGCATATTGCTATATATTCCCAGAGGAAGTCTAAAGGAACTCATCCTATATATTCAGCCTTTGAAGAGAACGCAGTGTTGTTGGTGCCAGTTCCTGCTGACCTCATTACTGACACCTCGGGCTTCCAGAACAGACATCCCCCACTCCTTACCCTGTTCTCCATCTGTTCTCTTCTCCTTACACCCCTCTGCTACCTCCTTCCCCTCCAGCAGAGTCTGTTTTTCCCCAGTTTTCAATCTGCCTGAGTCTACTATTTTGCAGTCTATCCCTTTGTCATTGCATCATTCTTCGGCCTCTCAGTGGAAAGCAGTTTCCTGCTCGGGTCAGTGAAATTTCTGGCAGGCTGCAACCCTAAATTTCAATCTACCCTCGAACCTTAATTTTATTTATTTATTTACTTGTTAAAAAAAAAGAGGGGGAAAGAAGAGAAGCACAAAATCAAGAGGGGGTGGAGGCATGCGAAGGGAGGGAGACTGGAATGGTGAGGAGATTAAAGACAGGGAAAAACCTTAAATGGACAGCATGAGACAGACAAAAACAGTGAAGGCCTCTTCCTCCTCTCTCCCTCCTCCTGGTATCCATGGTAACTTGTCACCCTCACACCTTCTGTCCCTGACATGTCACACAGCTCCTGGCTCTGTCCCCAGCCCCTGACATTGAGTGACAGTGGAGAGGGAAGTGCCTTTCCAGGCAAAACTCACAGCCATGTCTTATAACCACCTCCTATAATCCTTTGCTTGCGGAAAAATATCTTTGGATCAGCGCTTTCATGTCTCCCCGTACTCATCCTACATCTACTCTTTTATTTTATGATCAATGCAGAAATCTGCCGCAGCCGCTTATAATGCACATGTGCTGATTTTGCACGTTACAGATAGCAAACACCAATGTTTATGTGCAAATACTCACTGGCCACTTTATTAGGTACACCTTGCTAGTACCCGGTTGCATACCTCCCAACTGTCCCTGATTTCGAGGGACTGTCCCTGATTTGGAACAATGTCCCTCTGTCCTCCTCATTTGTCCCTCATTTTGATCTGATCTATATATTGTACATAAAATGCACTTTTTATCTTTCAATAAGTGTTTTCCAGTGCTAAACCTGTCATCCAATTTCTAAATTGCTGCATTTGTACATTTCTAAAGCCAATATAAAGAAATAGTAGTGGTAAAAAAAAAAAGCACTTGTGGGTTTAACTAATAATTTTTTTTGTACAATTCTCCTTTAAGGGGGCGTGGCAGGGGGGGTGTCCTATGCTTACATACTTGCAAATAGGTGTCCCTCATTTCCATCTCAAAAAGTTGGGAGATATGGGGTTGGACCCCTTTTTGCCTTCAGAACTGCCCTAATTCTTCATGGCATAGAGTCAACAAGGTGTTGGAAACATTCCTCTGAGATTTTGGTCCATATTGACATGCAGATTTGTCAGCTGCACATCCATGATGCGAGTCTCCTGTTCCACCACTTCCCAAAGGTGCTTTATTGAATTGAGATCTGGTGACTTTGGAGGCCATTGGAGTCAGGGCCGGTGCAAGGATTTTCGACACCCTAGGCAAAACCTCATTTTGCCGCCCCCTGGCTAAGCTCCTGACCCCAATCCCACGGTGGAGGTGTCGGGGGTGGAGATTTTTGTGGCGCCTCTCCACCTATTTCTTCAGCCATGGTCTGCAGGCCCTTACCCACGCCTCTGGGCTCTGCCTAAAGACAAATAATGGTTGTACGCCAGCTGTGGTCCACAGGTATAATATGGACAGGCTAGGGTAGTATATAGATAGGCTAGGATATTATATGGACAGGTTAGGGTGGTATATGGACAGGCTAGGGTAGTATATAGACAGGCTAGGTTATATAGACCGACTAGTGTAGTATATAGGCAGGCTAGGGTAGTATATGGATAGGTTAGGGTAGTATATGGACAGGCTAGGAGAGTATATAGACAGGCTAGGGTAGTATATGGACAGGTTAGGGTAGTATATGGACAGGCTAGGGTAGTATATAGACAGGCTAGGGTAGTATATGGAGAGGCTAGGGTAGTATATGGGCAGGCTAGGGTAGTATATGGGCAGGCTAGGATAGTATACGGATGGGCTAGGGTAGTATATGGATGGGCTAGGCTAGTATACAGACGTGCTAGGCTAGTATACAGACGGGCTAGGGTAGTATACAGATGAGCTAGGGTAGTATATGGACAGGCTAAGGTAGTATACGGACGAGCTAGGGTAGTATACAGACGGGCTAGGGTAGTATACGGACGAGCTAGGGTAGTGTACGGATGTATACTATAAGGTATAACATTGCATCTCTATGACGAAACACATCAAGATGATACTCTCAAACGTCACTTCCGGCCAGGAGAGTGGAACGCACGCTATATGCTCCAAGGACACCATGTCTCCATACTAGTAGCACCAAAGGCTTTAGTGGTGCAGATTCTGTCTTAAAGACAGTTTTAATATTTTAATTGTAAGTTGATTTTTTTACAATAAACACAAGGATAAGCTTTCTTTTCTACACTTTATATACTGCACACCATCCATCCCGGGAGCTCTGGAGCCATAACTGAAGGAATCCATCACAGAGGAGTCAGTGGAGGGCATGAGAGAACATCACATTGGGTTTGGTCCCCAGCAGATGACGTAAAAGCACAGAAGACTCTTTTTGCTATAGGGCAAAGGAGTCCAACACATCCGTTGAGTTTGGATTTTTACACCACCCTAGCAGGTAGAAGTATTGACATCGATGGACAGACGGCGCACTGCAGCACCTTCTATTTTGCACTAATAAGGACTTTATTGTACTTATAACACTTTATGCACTTTAATTATTGTCACTTTATATCCATTTATGAATGCACTTTAATCTTTGTCACTTTACACAATATGATGTATCATTAACCATATTTTGGTATATAAAAGCATGCATGTATGTAAGCAATGCAATTTCACTGTGTTATTTATACATTCAAGGTTATAGATTTAAAAGTTTATCACGGGTATATCCCAAAGAGTAATTAGTACATAGGAGGAGCAGGCACTGTCTTTTTAGTATACAGACAAGCTAGGGTAGTATACGGACAGGCTAAGGTAGTATATGGATGGGCTAAGGTAGTATACAGATGAGCTACGGTAGTATGCGGATGAGCTAGGGTAGTATACGGACAGGCTAATGTAGTATACAGATGAGCTAAGGTAGTATATGGACGAGCTACGGTAGTATACAGACGGGCTAAGGTAGTATAAGAATGAGCTAAGGTAGTATACGGACGAGCTACGGTAGTATGCGGACGAGCTAGGGTAGTATATGGACTTGCTAAGGTAGTATACGGTTGAGCTAGGGTAGTATACAGACGAGCTAGAGTAGTATACAGACGCGCTAAGGTAGTATAAGGATAAGCTAGGGTAGTATATGGATAGGCTGAGTGTGTTGGGGGCCCTGCTGGTCGGAGTTGTTGGTCCCGGTGGAACAGTGAAGGTATACAGAGGAGCGGAATGGATGTACGGATGGAGGATGGAGGGGTCTGATGAGTGGGGATGTGAAGCGAACAGAGAGTAGGGAGCTCAATCTGCAGAGCAGGACTGGCTGTAAGTGACAGTCGGGCAGTCTGGGACAGACATAGAGAGAACTGCTACTTCCAAGTGCCGGGTGCTGTTTGCTGGGGCTCAGGATCCGTAGCCGGGATCAGTGCTGGGATTATCAGTCAGGTCACATGTACATACAAGCCCGCTGCATCAGTACAGATACCCCGCTGTACCTGCTGTGCCTGTGATGATGAGGATGGAGCTTGCCAAAGCCTTGTGGTGCAGGTCAGGACAGAGCGGAGGGGCCCAGGGGGCCCTAGGAGGCTGAGGAGAAGCGTGATGAGCAGCCCCCAGTCCCAGCTTCACAACTGAACTACCAGAACGAGCCAGCAGGACCCGCATGACTTCTGTGAAAGCCACCAATCAGGACCTGAGGGAGGCAAGCCTGCTAGAGAACTTCATGGAGGCTTTCTTTGACAGCTGCTTCCCATGATTGCGACCCTGGTGGGGAACATCGGCAGACCAGTGGCCGTGGCTGCGCCCTAGATGGCAGTGTGCCCTAGGCGGCTGCCTAGTTTGCCTGGTGGTAGCACCGGCCCTGATTGGAGTACAGTGAACTCATTGTCATGTTCAAGAAAACAGTTTGAGATGATTTGAGCTTTGTGACGTGATGCATTATCCTGCTGGAAGAAGCCATCAGAAGATAGGTACACTGTAGTCATAAAGAGATGGACATGGTCAGCAACAATACTCAGGTAGGCCCAGGGCCGGAATAACATAGGGGCTATTGGAGCTGAAGCTCAAGGCCCCTACCTTAATATATGCCCAGATGTGGTCAGGACAGGGAGGTTGATCAGTACCATGGGGGGTTTAGCTACAGGAACGATCCTCTGTGCGGCTCTCCCTCCAGCAACGGAAAGCCAGTTTTCCCCTCTCTCCCTCCCAACGGCTTTCAGCTGCTGGAGAGGGAGCCACACAGGGGATCGTTCCTGTAACTGCCCCCCCCCACACACACACATACACACTACCGATCCCCCTCCAGGGTCAGGAGAAGGGGCACCTACTCTGGGAGCATTGTTGTCCTGTAGAGCAGGTGTCCCCAACCCCCCCGGGCCGTGGACCAGTGTCATTCAATGCCTTGTTTGAAGCCCGGTTGTGGTGAGTGATGGGAGAGCTGAGAGACTGCATCACCGCTCTTGGGTCCACCTCCACACAAACTGAGTTGCGATAGGAGCGAATCCCTGTCCTGTACTGCGCATGTGCTGGTTTCTCCACTTGAATCTTGGACTTGACTTGTACCTATAGCTTAGCCTATAATAAGGCTTACCTATAGGTAGTGTAAATATCTCCTAAACATGCACAGTTTAAGAGATATTTATTATATATGCAGCCGAAGATGTCATTGGCGAATGCGCTTTGAAGGAGTGGACACCCGGGCTGTTCCTTCAGAATCCTGTGCTATAAATGCATGGGAGTGACGTCAATGTGGCTCCGGCAAGTCACACAGCCGGAGTCCGTGGACCCGGAAGGAAGACATGTGAAGATGGAAGCGGCCTCCGGTGATGATAGTGCATCAGTGGAATGTTTCGTTTTCAGGTACGTTTCAAATAATGTGCTAGTATGTGATGCATGACACTCTGCATCTGGTGGCTGTGGCAGGCTAGCGACACTCTGCATCTCGTGGCTTTGGAAGGCTAGTGACAAGCTGAATCTGGTGACTTTGGCAGGCTAGTGATACTCTGCATCTGGTGTCTGTGAAAGGCTAGTGGCAAGTGCATTTGGTGGCTGTGGAAGGCTAGTGACACGCTGCATCTGGTGGCTGTGGAAGGGTACTGACACGCTGCATCTGGTGGCTGTGGAAGGGTACTAACACGCTGCATCTGGTGGCTGTGGCAGGCTAGCAACACTCTGTATCTTGTGGCTGTGGAAGGCTAGTGACACGCTGAATCTGGTGGCTGTGGAAGGCTAGTGACATGCTGCATCTGGTGGCTGTGGAAGTCTAAAGACACTCTGCATCTGGTGGCTGTGGAAGGCTAGTGACATGCTGCATCTGGTGGCTTTGGCAGGCTAGTGACACTCTGCACCTAGTGGCTGTAGAAGGCTAGAGACACTCTGCAACTGTTGGCTTTGGCAGGCTAGTGACACACTGTACCTGGTGGCTGCGGCAGGCTAGTGACACTCAGCATCTGGTGGCTGTGAAAGGCTAATCAGCGAATGCCCTTTGAAGGAATGGACACCCGGGCTGTTCCTTCAGAATCCTGTGCTATAAATGCGTGGGAGTGACATTGATGCGGCTGTGGCCAGTCACACAGCCAGAGTCCGCGGACCCGGAAGGAAGACTTGTGAAGATGGAAGCGGCCTCTGGCGATGATAGTGCATCACTGGAATGCTTCGTTTTCAGGTAAATTTCAAATAGTGTGCTAGTATGCGATGCATACTAGCACATTATGACTTTACCATGCAGGTCAGAAAAAAAAGGCACTCAGCAGGTTACAACCACTTTAATACCGGATATCTTGGGAGGCTGTAGCGCTGGGGAGAGGCTGCAGAAGGCTTTAAGTTCTTTCTCTGCACTTCACAAAGTGACATGCTGCATCTGGTGGCTGTGGTAGGCTAGCGACACTCTGCATCTGGTGGCTGTGGCAAGCTAGCGACACTCTTCATCTGGTGGCTGTGGAAGGCTAGTGACACGCTGAATCTGTAGGCTGTGGAAGGCTAGTGACACAGTGAATCTGGTGGCTGCAGAAGGCTAGTGACACGCTGCATCTGGTGGCTGTGGAAGGGTACTGACACTCTGCATCTGGTGACTGTGGCAGACTAGCGACACTCTGCATCTTGTGGCTGTGGCAGGTTAGTAACATGCTGAATCTGGTGGCTATGGAAGGGTACTGACACGCTGCATCTGGTGGCTGTGGAAGGGTAGTGACATGCTGCATCTGGTGGCTGTGGCAGGCTAGTGACAAGCTGCATCTGGTGGCTGTGGAAGGGTACTGACACTCTGCATCTGGTGACTGTGGCACGCTAGCGACACTCTGCATCTTGTGGCTGTGGCAGGCTAGTAACATGTTGAATCTGGTGGCTATGGAAGGGTAGCGACACTCTGCATCTGGTGGCTGTGGCAGGCTAGTGACACTCTGCATCTGGTGGCTATGGAAGGGTAGTGACACTCTGCATCTGGTGGCCGTGGCAGGTTAGTGACACGCTGCATGTCGTGGCTGTGGCAGGCTAGTGGCACTCTGCATCTGGTGGCCGTGGAAGGCTAGTAACGTGCTGAATATGGTGGCTGTGGAAGGGTACTGACACACTGCATCTGGTGTCTGTGAAAGGGTACTGACACTCTGCATCTGGTGGCTGTGGAAGGGTAGTGACACGCTGCATCTGGTGGCTGTGGCAGGCTAGCGACACTCTGCATCTGGTGGCTGTGGAAAGCTAGCGACACGCTGCATCTGGTGGCTATGGAAGGGTAGTGACACACTGCATCTGGTGGCTGTGGAAGTCTAGAGACACTCTGCATCTGGTGGCTGTGGAAGGCTAGTGACATGCTGCATCTGGTGGCTTTGGCAGGCTAGTGACACTCTGCACCTAGTGGCTGTGGAAGGCTAGAGACACTCTGCAACTGGTGGCTTTGGCAGGCTAATGACACTCTGCATCTGGTGGCTGTGGCAGGCTAGTGATACCCTATATCTGGTGGCTTTGGCAGGCTAGTGACCCTCAGCATCTGGTGGCTGTGAAAGGCTAGTGGCACGCTGCATCTGGTGGCTGTGGATGGCTAGTGACATGCTGCAACTGGTGGCTGTGAAAGGCTAGTGACACACTGCATCTGGCGGAGGTAGAAGGGTACTGACACTCTGCATCTGGTGGCTGTGGAAGGGTACTGACACGCTGCATCTGGTGGCTATGAAAGGGTAGTGACACACTGCATCTGGTGGCTGTGGATGGGTAGTGACACTCTGCATCTGGTGGCTGTGGCAGGCTAGCGACACTCTGCATCTGGTGGCTGTGGAAGGCTAGTGACACGCTGCATCTGGTGGCTGTGGCAGGCTAGCAACACTCTGCATCTGGTGGCTGTGGAAGGCAAGTGACACACTGCATCTGGTGGCTGTGGCAGGCTAGCGACACTCTGCATCTGGTGGCTGTGGAAGGCTAGTGACATGCTGCATCTGGTGGCTGTGGAAGGGTACTGACATGCTGCATCTGGTGGCTGTGGAAGGGTACTAACATGCTGCATCTGGTGGCTGTGGCAGGCTAGCAACACTCTGTATCTGGTGGCTGTGGAAGGCTAGTGACACACTGAATGTGGTGGCTTTGGCAGGCTAGTGACACGCTGCATCTGGTGGCTGTGGAAGGCTAGTGACGCACTGCATATGGTGGCTGTGGAAGGCTAGTGACACGCTGAGTCTGGTGGCTGTGGAAGGCTAGTGACACGCTGCATCTGGTGGCTTTGGCAGGCAAGTAAAACTCTGTATCTGGTGGCTGTGGAAGGCTAGTGACATGCTGCATCTGGTGGCTTTGGCAGGCTAGTGACACTCTGCACCTAGTGGCTGTGGAAGGCTAGAGACACTCTGCAACTGGTGGCTTTGACAGGCTAATGACACTCTGCATCTGGTGGCTGTGGCAGGCTAGTGATACCCTATATCTGGTGGCTTTGGCAGGCTAGTGACCCTCAGCATCTGGTGGCTGTGAAAGGCTAGTGGCATGCTGCATCTGGTGGCTGTGGATAGCTAGTGACATGCTGCAACTGGTGGCTGTGAAAGGCTAGTGACACACTGCATCTGGCGGAGGTAGAAGGGTACTGACACACTGCATCTGGTGGCTGTGGAAGGGTACTGACACACTGCATCTGGTGGCTGTGGAAGGGTACTAACACGCTGCATCTGGTGGCTGTGGCAGGCTAGCAACACTCTGTATCTGGTGGCTGTGGAAGGCTAGTGACATGCTGCATCTGGTGGCTGTGGCATGCTAGCAACAATCTGCATCTGGTGGCTGTGGAAGGCTAGTGACATGCTGCATCTGGTGGCTGTGGCAGGCTAGCGACACTCTGCATCTAGTGGCTGTGGAAGGCTAGTGACACGCTGCATCTGGTGGCTATGGAAGGGTAGTGACACACTGCATCTGGTGGCTGTGGATGCATAGTGACACTCTGCATCTGGTGGCTGTGGAAGGCTAGTGACACTCTGCATCTGGTGGCTATGGAAGGGTAGTGACACACTGCATCTGGTGGCTGTGGATGGGTAGTGACACTCTGCATCTGGTGGCTGTGGCAGGCTAGCAACACTCTGCATCTGGTGGCTGTGAAAGGCTAGTGACATGCTGAATCTGGTGGCTAAGGAAGGGTAGTGACACACTGCATCTGGTGGGTGTGGAAGGCTTGTGATATGCTGAATCTGGTGGCTTTGGCAGGCTAGTGATACTCTGCATCTGGTGTCTGTGAAAGGCTAGTGGCACGCTGTATCTGGTGGCTGTGGAAGGCTAGTGACATGCTGCATCTGGTGGCTGTGGAAGGGTACTGACACGCTGCATCTGGTGGCTGTGGAGGGGTACTAACACGCTGCATCTGGTGGCTGTGGCAGGCTAGCAACACTCTGTATCTGGTGCCTGTGGAAGGCTAGTGACATGCTGCATCTGGTGGCTGTGGCATGCTAGTGACTATCTGCATCTGGTGGCTGTGGAAGGCTAGTGACATGCTGCATCTGGTGGCTATGGAAGGGTAGTGACATGCTGCATCTGGTGGCTCTGGCATGCTAGTGACTCTCTGCATCTGGTGGCTGTGGAAGGCTAGTGACACGCTGCATCTGGTGGCTATGGAAGGGTAGTGACACACTGCATCTGGTGGCTGTGGATGGGTAGTTACACTGCATCTGGTGGCTGTGGCATGCTAGCGACAATCTGCATCTGGTGGCTGTGGAAGGCTAGTGACATGCTGCATCTGGTGGCTGTGGCAGGCTAGCGACACTTTGCATCTAGTGGCTGTGGAAGGCTAGTGACACGCTGCATCTGGTGGCTATGGAAGGGTAGTGACACACTGCATCTGGTGGCTGTGGATGCATAGTGACACTCTGCATCTGGGGGCTGTGGCAGGCTAGCGACACTCTGCATCTGGTGGCTGTGGAAGGCTAGTGACACGCTGAATCTGGTGGCTTTGGCAGGCTAGTGATACTCTGCATCTGGTGTCTGTGAAAGGCTAGTGGCACGCTGCATCTGGTGGCTGTGGAAGGCTAGTGACATGCTGCATCTGGTGGCTGTGGAAGGCGAGTGACACACTAAATCTGGTGGCTTTGGCAGGCTAGTGACACGCTGCATCTGGTGGCAGTGGAAGGCTAGTGACACGCTGCATATGGTGGATGTGGAAGGCTAGTGACACGCTGAGTCTGGTGGCTGTGGAAGGATAGTGACACGCTGCATCTGGTGGCTTTGGCAGGCAAGTGAAACTCTGCATCTGGTGGCTGTGGAAGTCTAGAGACACTCTGTATCTGGTGGCTGTGGAAGGCTAGTGACATGCTGCATCTGGTGGCTTTGGCAGGCTAGTGACACTCTGCACCTAGTGGCTGTGGAAGGCTAGAGACACTCTGCAACTGGTGGCTTTGGCAGGCTGGTGACACTCTGCATATGGTGGCTGCGGCAGGCAAGTGATACCCTGTATCTGGTGGCTGTGAAAGGCTAGTGGCACGCTGCATCTGGTGGCTGTGGATGGCTAGTGACATGCTGCATCTGGTGGCTGGGAAAGGCTAGTGACACGCTGCATATGGTAGCTGTGGAAGGGTACTGACACACTGCATCTGGTGGCTGTGGAAGGCTAGTGACATGCTGCATCTGGTGGCTGTGGCAGGCTGGTGACACTCTTCATCTGGTGGCTGTGGCAGGCTAGCGACACTCTGCATCTGGTGGCTGTGGGAGAACAGTGACATGCTGCATCTGGTGGCTTTGGCAAGGTAGTGACACTCTTCATCTGGTGGCTGTGAAAGGGTTGTGACATGCTGCATCTGATGGCTGTGGAAGGCTAGTCACACGCTGAATCTATAGGCTGTGGAAGGCTAGTAACACGCTGCATGTGGTGGCTGTGGAAGCGTAGTGACCTTCTGCATCTGGTGGCTGTGGAAGGGTACTGACACACCGCATCTGGTGGCTGTGGCAGGCTAACGACACGCTGCATGTGGTGGCTGTGGCAGGCTAGCGACACTGCATCTGGTAGCTGTGGAAGGCAAGTGACATGCTGATTCTGGTGGCTTTGGCAGGCTAGTGACACTCTGCATCTGGTGGCTGTGGAAGGCTAGTGACACACTGCATCTGGTGGCTGTGGAAGGCTAGTGACATGCTCCATCTGGTGGCTGTGGAGGGCTAATGACACGCTGAATCTGGTGGAGGTGGAAGGGTACTGACACGCTGCATCTGGTGGCTGCGGCAGGCTAGTGACACTCTGCATTTGGTGGCTGCGGTAGGCTAGTGACACTCTGCATACGGTAGCTGTGGCAGGCTAGTGACATGCTGTATCTGGTGGCTGTGGAAGGCTAGTGACGCTGCATCTGGTGGCTATGGAAGGGTAGTGACACACTGCATCTGGTGGCTATGGAGGGGTAGTGACACTCTGCATCTGGTGGCTGTGGTAGGCTAGCGACACTCTGCATCTGGTGGCTATGGAAGGCTAGTGACACGCTAAATCTGGTGGCTTTGGCAGGCTAGTGACACTCTGCATCTGGTGGCTGTGATAGGCTAGGGCACGCTGCATCTGGTGGCTGTGGAAGGCTAGTGACATGCTGCATCTGGAGGCTGTGGAAGGGTACTAACACGCTTGAATCTGGTGGCTGTGGCAGGCTAGTGACACTCTGTATCTGGTGGCTGTGGAAGGCTAGTGACACGCTGAATCTGTTGGGTTTGGAAGGCTAGTGACACTCTGCATCTGGTGGCTGTGGAAGGCCAGTGACATGCTGAATCTGGTGGCTGGGGAAGGCTAGTGACATGCTGCATCTGGTGGCTTTGGCAGGCAAGTAAAACTCTGCATCTGGTGGCTGTGGAAGGCTAGAGACACTGCATCTGGTGGCTGTGGAAGGCTAGTGACATGCTGCATCTAGTGGCTGTGGAAGGCTAGTGACACTCTGCACCTGGTGGCTGTGGAAGGCTACAGACACTCTGCAACTGGTGGCTTTCGCAGGCTAGTGACACTCTGCACCTGGTGGCTGTGGCAGGCTAGTGACACGTTGCATCTGGTGGCTTTGAAAGGCTAGTGACACGCTGAATCTGGTGGCTGTGGAAGGCTTGTGACACGCTGCATCTGGTGGCTATGGAAGGGTAGTGACACACTGCATCTGGTGGCTATGGAAAGGTAGTGACAGGCTGTATCTTGTGGCTGTGAAAGGGTAGTGACACTCTGCATCTGTTGATTGTGCCAGCCTAGCGACACTCTGCATCTGATGGCTGTGGCAGGATAGCGACACTCTGCATCTGGTGGCTTTGAAAGGCTAGTGGCACGCTGCATCTGGTGGCTGTGGAAGGTGAGTGACATGCTGCATCTGGTGGCCGTGGAAGGGTACTGACATGCTGCATCTGGTGACTGTGGAAGGGTACTGACATGCTGCATCTGGTGGCTGTGGCAGGCTAGCGACACTCTGCATCTGATGGCTGTGGAAGGCTAGTGATATGCTGCATGTGGTGGCTGTGGAAGGCTAGTGACACGCTGAATCTGGTGGTTGTGGAAGGCTAGTAACACGCTGCATCTGGTGGCTGTGGAAGGTGTGTGACATGCTGCATCTGGTGGCTTTGGCAGGCTAGTGACACTCTGCATCTGGTGGCTAAGGAAGGCTAGAGACACTCTGCAACTGGTGGCTTTGGCAGGCTAGTGACACTCTGCATGCAGTGGCTGCAGCAGGCTAGTGACACGCTGCATTTGGTGGCTGTGAAAGGCTAGAGACACGCTGGTATCTGGTGGCTGTGGAAGGCTTGTGACACGCTGTATCTGGTGGCTATGGAAGGGTAGTGACACGCTGCATCTGGTGGCTGTGGAAGGGTAGTGACACTCTGCATCAGGTGACTGTTGCAGACTAGCGACACTCTGTATCTGGTGGCTGTGGCAGGCTAGCGGCACTCTGCATCTGGTGGCTGTGGAAGGCTAATGACACGCTGAATCTGGTGGCTTTGGAATGCTAGTGGCACGCTGCATCTGGTGGCTGTGGAAGGCTAGTGACATGCTGCATCTGGTGGCTGTGGAAGGGTACTGACATGCTGCTTCAGGTGGCTGTGGAAGGGTACTGACATGCTGCATCTGGTGGCTGTGGCACTCTAGCGACACTCTGCATCTGGTGGCTTTGGAAGGCTAGTGACACACTGAATCTTATGGTTGTGGAAGGCTAGTAACACACTGCATCTGGTGTCTTTGGCAGGCAAGTGAAACTCTGCATCTGGTGGCTGAGGAAGGCTAGAGACACTCTGCAACTGATGGCTTTGGCAGGCTAGTGACACTCTGCATGTGGTGGCTGTGGCAGGCTAGTGACACGCTGCATTTGGTGGCTGTGGAAGGCTTGTGACACGCTGCATCTGGTGGCTATGGAAGGGTAGTGACACGCTGCATCTGGTGGCTATGGAAGGGTAGTGACACGCTGCATCTGGTGGCTATGGAAGGGTAGTGAATCTCTGAATCAGGTGACTGTGTCAGGCTAGCGACACTCTGTATCTGGTGGCTGTGGCAGGCTAGCTACACTCTGCATCTGGTGGCTGTGGAAGGCTAGTGACATGCTGAATCTGGTGGCTTTTGCAGGCTAGTGACACGCTGAATTTGGTGGCTATGAAAAGCTAGTGACACGCTGCATCTGGTGGCTGTGGAAGGCTAGTGGCACGCTGCATCTGGTGGCTGTGGCAGGCTAGTGACACTCTGCATCTGGTGGCTGTGGCAAATTAGTGTATATTATTTGGTCTTTGTGAAAGTTATAAAGTCTACAAGCTATGGTGCCAATCAGTGAAAATTGATAACACCTGATGTACTGATGGCCTATCTAATTTCTTGAAACGCTAACAAGCCAGGACAGTACAAATACCCCCAAATGACCCCTTTTTGAAAAGCAGACATTCCAAGGTATTTAGTAAGGGGCATGGTGAGTTTTTTGAAGTTGTAATTGTTTCCCACAATTCTTTGCAAAATAAAGATTTATTTTTTTCTTTTTACAAAATGTTCATATTAACAGGTTATTTCTCACACACACAGCATATGCATACCATAAATTACACCCGAAAATACATTCTACTATTCCTCCTGAATATGGCAATACCACATATGTAAGGCTTTTACACAGCCAGGCAGCATACAGAGGCACAACATGCAGGGAGCACCATCAGGCATTCAAGGAGTATAAATTACACATATAATTTCATGAATAAGTCTTGCAATTTTTAATGTCCTGGAGCACCAAAACAATGAAAACGGACAAAAAATTATCCCATTTTGGAAAGTAAACACCCCAACGTATATTCTAGGAGGCATAATGAGTCTTTTAAACATGTCATTTTTTTCCACAAGTTTTTGGAAAATGTGGAAAGAAAAATGAAAACCCTTTTTTTTCTTACACAATGCTGTCCATTTATACGATATTTCTATCACACAGCATGTACATAGCAAAAATTACACCCCAAAATACATTCTGCTACTTCTCCTGAGTATGGCGATACCACGTGTGAGACTTTTACACAGCCTGGCCACATACAGAGGCCCAACATGAAGGGAGCACCATCAGGTGTTCTAGGGGCATAAATTTCAAATCTAATTTGACTACCTATTACACTTTTGTGAGGCATTGTAGTGGCACGGATGGGCACTGTAGTGGTGTGAATGTGGCACAGATGAGAACTGATGTGGCATGGATGAGCATGAATGAGGCATAAATGAGTTATGGATGGGGATGGATGAGCCATAGATGAACATGAATGAGCCATGGATGGGGATAGATGAGCTGTGGATGGGGGTGGCTGAGCATGAATGGGGACGGCCAAGCATGAATGGGGAAGGCCAAGCATGAATGGGGATGCCTGAGCATGGATGGGGATGGCTGAGCATGGATGGGGATGAGCCGTGAATGGGGATGGATGAGCCGGGGATGGCTGAGCATGAATGAGGATGGCTGAGCATGGATGGGGATGGCTGAGCACGAATGGAGATGGCTAAGCATGGAAGGGGATGGCTGAGCATGAATGAGGATGGCTAAGCATGAAGGAGTATGGCTGAGCATGGATGGGGATGAGCCGTGAATGGGGATGGATGAGCCAGGGATGGCTGAGCATGAATGAGGATGGCTGAGCATGGATGGGGATGGCTGAGCATGAAGGAGGATGGCTGAGCATGAATGAGGATGGCTAAGTATGAGGGATGAGGCAGGAATGGGCAGAGATCAGCGCTGTGGGCACTACAGATCCAGCCCAATTGATCAGTATGGAGAGGGGAAGAGCTGAAAGGGGCATGCGCCGGCTTGTTTACAACGGATCGCTCTGTCATTAGACGAATCGATCACATGGTAATGGCCTGCTGTCATCGGCCCTTAACCGTGATGCGCCAGATCGGGTCACGGATATTCCCAGGTGAGGAAGCGGGATTCTGGGAGGACATCATAGTACGCCCTCCCAGAGTTATCCGACCGCGCTGTAGCCGTCATGCGGCTATGGCTCGGTCAACAAGTGGTTAAAAATATAACAGAGTGGGCCAAAGTAATGGTCTCTGCAGATGTAGAGACTTAAGCCGGGTACACACGATCAGATTATCGGACGAATTTTCACCAGTTTTTTGTATGCTGCTAGTCTCATATTGAAAGTGAAGAGTTTACTCACCATATGAAAATTCTCATACGACAGAATTCAAGGTCAGAAGTGATGTAATGTGTTGAATTGTTTTTTATGTGTTCTTTTGTTTCTGTGCATGCGTAGTCTTGCTCTTACGATTTTTTTTGCCGAAAACTGTACTAACTAAGTGAAAATTGGACAATGTGTTCCCATTCGACAAAAATCTTAGAGCCTGCACATCTAGTTTTTGTCATCTGAAATATTCATAATCGGCTGTCGAAAGCACTATACCAACGATCAGAAATTCGGCAGATCGTTCATCGGCAGACAAAATGTTACTTCCGATTTTCTGATGGTGTGCAGAGCTCTTACTACTGATGATATAAGCAGCTGTTAGATTGTTTTTGGGTCAAGTGACCGATCACATGAAGTATGCAAATGCTAATGACAAGCGGCCACAAAAAGGTGGATGGAAGTTAATATTATAGCCTTCAGATAATTTTTATTAGACTGCAGGATAATTTGATCCTGGATGTATTAGCCACATTTCTTCTGCTCTGACATGGTGCTAAGCCTGTTCCTGCCAGTCAACAAGGCTTACCTGCGCAGCGCATCTGTAATTGAGAGCTGGCCAAGTGCTTAGAAAATTATTCTGAAAATTTTAAAAGTGCAATATTATTCATTTGCACACTTTGTTAAAAACAATTATATTAATATATGCTAATCATGTTTTCCAGCTTTTTTATAGATTATGAACCACATTTATACAGAATAATTGGTATTAAGTTACAGTAAATTTCAAACAACATACCGACACAATACAAATCCTCTTGAAATCAAAAATTGAGATCTGAATATACCTACAGAGAAAAGAGTCAGTGACAACGATGGCCATAAATTGTGCTGGAGGAAACGGTGACAACAGCTGTGACCTCGACTAACAGCTCTACTGCAGCAAACATAATATCGTCAGTTCCAGATGCTTGTTTCTTCTATCCCAACCATAGCCTTGCAACTGCAGAAAATGTGTATATGATCTTACATTTCACAATTTGAAAACGTAGAAAAGTATGGGGGAACAGTAGTGTGTTTATATATATATATATATATATATATATATATATATATATATATATATATATATACACATATGCAGAACGGGAATTAGCGCAGTACAATCTTAACAAGGTATGTTAATATATTTTACAAACCTTGTTTATATGTATAGCTTGTAATCATCAACAAATGTGTCAGCCGTGTTTGGTCAGTCATTACATGTAAGCTGCTACCTTTGTGCTTTTTTGATTGTGTTACATCACTGCAAGTCTACTAAAGTCTGTCTAATTGAAAATAATAGAATCTGCAGTCTTTAATGATTAGTAGCCAGAGGTCAGGTAATCTAGGCTGCCTAGGTGGAGGGCTTGGGTAGAGCAGTTTTTTCTTATTATTTATGGCAAGCAAGAGGTAGTTTGTTTTCCTCTAAATAATTTGATTTTGTAAATCTGACATGTGCCCTTCAAATAAATAAAAAGTCTACATTTTCACAGTGTTTTTGTGGCACTCCTTATGGCAGCATACTACAAGTGAACTCCACCTCCTGAACCCGTTAAGACAACCTAGCTTGCAAATATAAAGGGAGAATCTCTACCCAATGTTCTTTGTTTTTTCTGTGCTCCAGGGTCATCTGGCTGAATTACTCTACCTCATCCCAACCTGGTTCAACCTCTTCAAAGTGGGCAACATCCATGTTGTATGGTAAATCCTACTTTTTGGGTGTACCCTTAGGTGCCAAGGGTCTGGTTATTTAGTGGCATAAACTGCGTTTTTTTCCATGGCAGATAGCTCATATGCTGTTCCTCTCTCTCTCTCGTCTAACCTTTCCTGGGATTCTCACTACTTTTTCCCAAGGCTGCTGCTAGACACAGGCATTGTGCTCATTGTGTTGGCATTCTAGGCACACAATGTCCCTTTTTTCTCCTTTCTTCTAGTCCTGCATCTTCCGGGGTGCTGTGCATGCAATGTGTGCCTTCTTGTGATTTGGTGTCCTGCCCTCAGATTTTGGGTAGGCTATTTAAATATCTGTTTTGCTAATATCCCCTGCTCTTTCCTTGCCTTTTCCATGTGTCTTTCCTGTGACTATTCTGTAGGTGAGTGTGGCTCTGTATCATCTAAGAAGCCTTAGATGCTCCTCTATCATTTTCTGTTATTTTTCTAAATACATTATTGTCACTCCTTGCAACTATGAGCTCTTCCAAGTCACCATCTAGGGCAGTAAATTAATGGCAGAGGTAAGCAGTTTTTGATCAGCATTAGAGTTGGAGTTGCCTTTAGCAAAAGAGAACACTCAATTTGTTTTCTTGTTTTGGAGATAAATGTCCTGGCGGAAAGCTATCAAATTTGCCTGTTCCAGGTTCCACTGCTGGGCCTTTCCCTCTGGCTGCAGCCACCAGCTTCCAGCCAATACCAGAAGGGGCTCGGTTTTAAAAGGCTAGCATTTGGATTGTTCGGTTTGAGCAATAGGTTCACACACTAAAAACACATAAAATCCAGTGCAAGGACAGTGGGGATATGATGAGTGTTTGTGGCAATGTTCTTATGAATTGAACTGCTTGACTGAGTTGGCCAATATTGAACTTGAGCCACTGCCACATGCTCCAATGCCACATAAGTGCTCATCTGCATGCCTGAGCCACAAGTACTCTGTAGTAATGGTAATATATTAATGTGACAGAAAGTCCACTTGCAAGAAATGTCCAAAATGCACTTTATTAAATCAGAACAAATGGATCAAAATAAAACAAGTCCACAGTCCATAAATAGTGACAATGTTAATGCGAATGGTAATGCACTTGCTATAGTTTCCATGGTGTGCAGCAAATGAGCAGCATCTCTATCATGGTGAGACTGTAAATGGAAGGCACTCCTGTGAATAACCCAACCAGTGGGTATGGCAAGGTCCATAATTCAAAGTGAGAATGGATGTGATGGAAGGAAGTGGCCGCAAACAAGCCAGCAGGGACACTGGAGGTGCAGCGTTGGAGCAGAAGTGTGTCACTAATAATCAGGAAGTACATCGCCGATGAACAGGAAGTCCTCAGGTGGCCATTTTACCAGAGTCCTCAATGCCAGTAAGTGTAGGGTTTCAAGGGTGACATTTTTGAGGCACTGCCTTTTTCCTTGGTTCAATTGCTGTGTTTCAATTATGTCCACAAACTAGCAGCTTTGTGAATCTTGTGTTACTACACTGTCTCTTGTACAGTACATACAAAAAGTATTCACAGCGCTTCACTTTTTACACTTTGTTATGTTACAGCCTTATTCCAAAATGCATTAAATTAATTATTTTCCTCAAAATTCTACAAACAATACCCCATAATGACAACGTGAAAAAAGTTTGTTTGAAATCTTTGCAAATTTAATAAAAATAAAAACAAAATCACATGTACATACAGCAAGTATACACAGCCTTTGCTCCACAGCATGATGCTGCCACCACCATGCTTCACTATAGGGATGGTATTGGCCTAGTGATGAGCAGTGCCTGGTTTCCTCCAGACATGACATTGCCATTCAGGCGAAAGAGTTCAATCTTTGTTTCATCAGACCAGAGAATTTTGTTTCTCATGGTCTGAAAGTCTTTCAGGTGCCTTTTGGCAAACTCCAAGCGGGCGGTCATGTGCTTTTTACTGAGGAGTGGCTTCCCTCTGGCCACTCTACCATACAGGCCTGATTAATGGAGTGCTGCAGAGATGGTTGTTCTTCTGGAAGGTTCTCCTCTCTAGTAGGGATGAGCCGAACACCCCCCTGTTCGGTTCGCACCAGAACATGCGAACAGGAAAAATGTTCGTTCGAACACGCGAACACCGTTAAAGTCTATGGGACACGAACATGAATAATCAAAAGTGCTAATTTTAAAGGCTTATATGCAAGTTATTGTCATAAAAAGTGTTTGGGGACCTGGGTCCTGCCCCAGGGGACATGGATCAATGCAAAAAAAAGTTTTAAAAACGGCCGTTTTTTCAGGAGCAGTGATTTTAATAATGCTTAAAGTCAAACAATAAAAGTGTAATATCCCTTTAAATTTCGTACCTGGGGGGTGTCTATAGTATGCCTGTAAAGGGGCGCATGTTTCCTGTGTTTAGAACAGTCTGACAGCAAAATGACATTTTGAAGGAAAAAACTCATTTAAAACTACCCGCGGCTATTGCAGACAATACACATAGAAGTTCATTGATAAAAACGGCATGGGAATTCCCCAAAGGGGAACCCCGAACCAAAATTAAAAAAAAAAAATGACGTGGGAGTCCTCCTAAATTCCATACCAGGCCCTTCAGGTCTGGTATGGATATTAAGGGGAACCCCGGCCAAAATTAAAAAAAAAAATGACGTGGGGTTCCCCCTAAATTCCATACCAGACCCTTCAGGTCTGGTATGGATTTTAAGGGGAACCCCGCGCCAAAAAAAAAAAAAAAAACGGCGTGGGGTCCCCCCAAAAATCCATCAGACCCTTATCCGAGCACGCAACCTGGCAGGCCGCAGGAAAAGAGGGGGGGACGAGAGTGCGGCCCCCCTCCCTCCTGAACCGTACCAGGCCACATGCCCTCAACATTGGGAGGGTGCTTTGGGGTAGCCCCCCAAAACACCTTGTCCCCATGTTGATGAGGACAAGGGCCTCATCCCCACAACCCTGGCCGGTGGTTGTGGGGGTCTGCGGGTGGGGGGCTTATCGGAATCTGGAAGCCCCCTTTAACAAGGTGACCCCCAGATCCCGGCCCCCCCCTGTGTGAAATGGTAAGGGGGTACATAAGTACCCCTACCATTTCACGAAAAAAGTGTCAAAAATGTTAAAAATGACAAGAGACAGTTTTTGACAATTCCTTTATTTAAATGCTTCTTCTTTCTTCTATCTTCCTTCATCTTCTGGTTCTTCTGGCTCTTCTGGTTCTTCCTCGTTCCTCGTTCTCGTCCAGCATCTCCTCCGCGGCGTCTTCTGTCTTCTTCTCCTCGGGCCGCTCCGCACCCATGGCATGGGGGGAGGCTCCCGCTCTTCTCTTCTTCTTTTCTTCTCTTCTTCTCTTCTTCATTTTCTTCTCCGGGCCGCTCCGCAATCCATGCTGGCATGGAGGGAGGCTCCCGCTGTGTGACGGCGCTCCTCGTCTGACAGTTCTTAAATAACGGGGGGCGGGGCCACCCGGTGACCCCGCCCCCCTCTGACGCACGGTGACTTGACGGGACTTCCCTGTGGCATTCCCCGTGACGTCACAGGGAAGTCCCGTCAAGTCACCGTGCGTCAGAGGGGGGCGGGGTCACCGGGTGGCCCCGCCCCCCGTTATTTAAGAACTGTCAGACGAGGAGCGCCGTCACACAGCGGGAGCCTCCCTCCATGCCAGCATGGATTGCGGAGCGGCCCGGAGAAGAAAATGAAGAAGAGAAGAAGAGAAGAAAAGAAGAAGAGAAGAGCGGGAGCCTCTCCCCCATGCCATGGGTGCGGAGCGGCCCGAGGAGAAGAAGATAGAAGACGCCGCGGAGGAGATGCTGGACGAGAACGCCGGAGGAAGAACCAGAAGAGCCAGAAGAACCAGAAGAACCAGAAGATGAAGGAAGATAGAAGAAAGAAGAAGCATTTAAATAAAGGAATTGTCAAAAACTGTCTCTTGTCATTTTTAACATTTTTGACACTTTTTTCGTGAAATGGTAGGGGTACTTATGTACCCCCTTACCATTTCACACAGGGGGGGGGCCGGGATCTGGGGGTCACCTTGTTAAAGGGGGCTTCTAGATTCCGATAAGCCCCCCGCCCGCAGACCCCCACAACCACCGGCCAGGGTTGTGGGGATGAGGCCCTTGTCCTCATCAACATGGGGACAAGGTGTTTTGGGGGGCTACCCCAAAGCACCCTCCCAATGTTGAGGGCATGTGGCCTGGTACGGTTCAGGAGGGAGGGGGGGCCGCACTCTCGTCCCCCCCTCTTTTCCTGCGGCCTGCCAGGTTGCGTGCTCGGATAAGGGTCTGGTATGGATTTTTGGGGGGACCCCACGCCGTTTTTTTTTTTTTTTTGGCGCGGGGTTCCCCTTAAAATCCATACCAGACCTGAAGGGTCTGGTATGGAATTTAGGGGGAACCCCACGTCATTTTTTTTTTTTTTATTTTGGCCGGGGTTCCCCTTAATATCCATACCAGACCTGAAGGGCCTGGTATGGAATTTAGGGGGACTCCCACGTCATTTTTTTTTTTTAATTTTGGTTCGGGGTTCCCCTTTGGGGAATTCCCATGCCGTTTTTATCAATGAACTTCTATGTGTATTGTCGGCAATGCAATAGCCGCGGGTAGTTTTAAATGAGTTTTTTCCTTCAAAATGTCATTTTGCTGTCAGACTGGAAACATGCGCCCCTTTACAGGCACACTATAGACACCCCCCAGGTACGAAATTTAAAGGGATATTACACTTTTATTGATTGACTTTAAGCATTATTAAAATCACTGCTCCTGAAAAAACGGCCGTTTTTAAAACTTTTTTTTGCATTGATCCATGTCCCCTGGGGCAGGACCCAGGTCCCCAAACACTTTTTATGACAATAACTTGCATATTAGCCTTTAAAATTAGCACTTTTTATTTCTCCCATAGACTTTTAAAGGGTGTTCCGTGGCATTCGAATTTGCCGCGAACACCCCAAATTGTTCGCTGTTCGGTGAACTTGCGAACAGCCAATGTTCGAGTCGAACATGAGTTCGACTCGAACTCGAAGCTCATCCCTACTCTCTAGCATAGAGAAATGCTGGAGCTCTGTCAGAGTGACCATCGTGTGCTTGGTCACCTCCCTGACTAAGGTCCTTCTCTAGGAAGGTCCGCTCTAGGAAGAGTTCTGGTGGTTCCAAACTTCTTCCATTTACAGATAGAGGCCACTGTGCTCATTGGGACCTTCAATGCTGCAGAAATTTTTCTGTACCCTTCCCCAGATCTGTTCAATCCTTTCTCAGAGGTCTACAGACAATTTGTTGGACTTCGTGGGTAGATTTGTGCTCTAACATGCACTGTTAACTGTGGGACCTTATGTATACAGGTGTGTGCTTTTCCAAATCATGTCCAATCAACTGAATTTACCACAGATGGACTCCAATCAAGTTGTGCAAACATCTCAGGCTGGGTTCACACTGGTCCGAAAAACGCTCCGACATTGGGAGCTCATGTCGCATGACGTGTGAAATTCAATGTTTCCCTATGGGAGCCGTCCTAACTGGTCCGACACAAGTCATTCCAACTTTAGAAATGCTCCCTGTACTACTTTGGTCCGACTTTGATCCTATTTCAGCACATTGACTATCATTGAAGTCGGATCCAAGTCGGATCCCTGTCTCGCATGATCCGACTTCGGCATGCGACTTGTGCTCAGATGATCTTGAGGGGGAACACCGTGCCAAATTTTAAATAAAAAAAGGCATGGTTCCCCCTCCAGGAGCATACCAGGCCCTTGGGTCTGGTATGGATCTTTAGGGGAACCCCCTACACCGCAAAAATGGCGTGGGGTTCCCCCCAAATCCATACCAGACCCTTATCCGAGCACGCAGCCCGGCCGGTCAGGAATGGGGGTGGGGAAGAGCAAGCGCCCCCCCTCCTGAACCATACAAGGCCGCATGCCCTCAACATGGGGGGTGGGTGCTTTGGGGCAGGGGGGCCCTGCGGCCCCCCCACCCCAAAGCACCTTGTCCCCATGTTGATGAGGACAAGAGCCTCTTCCCGACAACCCTGGCCGTTGGTTGTCGGGGGGCTTATTGGAATCCAGGAGCCCCCTTTAATAAGGGGGCCCCAGATCCCGGCCCCCCACCCTTTGTGAATGAGTATGGGGTACATCGTACCCCTACCCATTCACCTAGGGAAAAAAGTGTCAATGAAAATACACAGTACACAGGTTTTTAAAGTAATTTATTAGGCATCTCCGGGGTCTTCTTCCGACTTCGGGGCTGTCTGCGACATTTCCTCCCGGTGTCCTGATCTTCTGCTGGCTCCTCCGCTATCTTCTGCAGCTCTTTTGCTAGCGGTGGCCCAGACTTCTGCCTTCTGCCTTCTTCCCTCTTCTCTTCTTCCGATGTTGACATGATGCTCTCTCCAACTGGAATGCTCTCTGAGCGCTCCGCAATGGACTTATATAGGCGCCCCCTTATGAGGTCACAGTCCCGGGGCATGCTGGGAATGTGCCGTCATAAGGGGGCGTAGTCAACATCACCCGATACAGAATATAATTTTCTTCTGATCCCCATCAAAGTCACTTTGTGGAGACTGTAGACGCCAGGGAAAAGAGTGTGTCTTTACACTCCTACGTTCAAGAATTTATGCAGGGGAAAAAAGTGGTCATTCCCATTGCAATCAACAGGTTCCTATACCTGGCTACTCTTAGCAAGAAAAACATCCGGGTCTTTCAGGCTCATTCTGGACTTAAAGAATCTGAACAACTTTATCAAGGTCAGGACTTTTCAGTTGGAATTGTTTCAGATCATTATCTCAGTTATACAGAATAATTACTGGATGATTTCTGTAGACTTCTCCAGTGTCTATCTACACATACAAATTGCTGATAGTCACCAGACATACTTACGCTTTATGATCTAAGGCAAGCATTACCAGTTCATATGTCCCAAATTTATCCATGGCCCTGAAGACCTTTTCAAAAGTTTTTTCTCTCAGTGATGGCCCTTCTACATCTGCAGAATATCCACAATTTCTACTATCTGCAAGATGTGCTGGTCTTTATAAAGTCCCACCTACCTATTGCTGAACAACAAGACAGTAGTTGCTCAAACCGTGTCTCTCTTCGGATTGCTTATAAATGATCAAAAATGCCAGTTGTTCCCTGTACAGAAATATTGCATCTGGGGGTCTTGTGTAGAACCAAACAGCAATAAGTGTTACCTCACAATAAGATGGCACAATTGATGTGTGCGCACAGTCATCAAACTCCCATCGAGTGTGGAGGATTGCATGGTTCATCTCTGGCTAATGACAGCAGTCATTCAAGTAGTCCCTTGGGCTCAGTGATTAAATGATTGCAGACGCACTTCCTTCTCCAATGGGACCACAAGATATTATTGTGCATGCCTTTGATGAGGTGGATAGTGCAAGGCAACTGGTCTCTGGGATGGCCCCTCAGCCCTGAGGTTGGATCTTTTTTAGTTTGAAAGCTAGTCTCTGGGGCTGGGGGCCCACTGCCTGGGAGAACATGCTCGAGGCATTGGAAGATAACTGTTCCATGTCACTCTGATTGTTTTAGAACTCTTGGCAGCTTGGGAGGCTCTCAAGACCTTTTCTCATCTCCTTCAAGGAAAATGGGTTACGTGGATGTTGGGCAACGAAACAGCTGTCTACAAAGCCAACCTGAACAGCATGGAAAGTATTCCCTCATACGCCCCTGTACTTATGTAAATGCTGACACTTTAGCATTTATCCACACATGCATGTGTGCCATATTTTTGGAAAATACTCTGTATGCAGGTAAACGGCGATGGAATGAAGCATCAGTCATGGGAAAACATTAGGTTTTTTTCTTTTTTTACTCTAGGCATATTATATGCCTATATACATATGTGTACATCTACTGTAATTTTAAAGTGAACTGCAGGGAGAATGCTGGGGGTTGTCATGGGCACAGTGGCCCTTATTAAATGGCCAGGAGCAGAAGGTCACATTTCAAATCAGGATTTGCTCTGCAGAGTCATATAGAGAACACAAATTTACTCTGCATCGACCCTCAGCAGTTACCCTGTGCTGCTGACTTTTGACATCACTGACAGCACTGTTCTATTCAGCATCTCTGCAGCTTACCTGGTAGTCTGCAGTTTCACATGATAAGGCTTAATTTACAAATTGAGGTCTGTTGGCATTGACGATAATGTATGTACCTGGATAGAAAAATGGTTACAGAAGCATGTCCAGAGAGTGGTGATAGCGTATCTTCTCAATGGTCTGGAGTTGCAAGTGGGGTAGCCCAAGGCTCAGTTCCAGGACTAAACCTGTTTAATTTGTTCCAATGATATAGAGGATGGTATAAATAGTTCAAGCTTAGTGGCTGCTGACGATAAAGCTAAGCAGGGTAATAACTTCACAGCAGGATATAGAAACTTTACAATACCTCGATAAAATAGAGGTGTGAGTAACTACATGGCAAATGAGGATTAATATTGAAAAATGTAAAGTAATACATTAAAAAATATGCATGTAAGTTACTTGCTAGGGGGCAGAACTGCTGAGGGAATCAGGGATGGAAAAGAATCTGAGGGTCCTGGTAGATCACAGGATCAGCAATAGCATGCAATGCCAAGCTGCAGCAAGCAAGGCTGCAAACTATTAGCAAACTATTAGCATGCATTTAAAAGGACATTTACTCAGGAGATAAAACTATAATTCTACCACTTTATTAAACTCTGGTACAGCCACATTTTGAGTATGTCCTCCAGAGAAGGGCAACAAAGCTAATAAAGGGACTGCAGGACCTTAGTTATATAAGGATGTGGAAATCCCTTTGAGAGTTGGTGGTGTCAGCAAGGAGTGTGAATATTTTCCAAAAAGTTTTAGATGGGCATCTTCGCTAATGCAATATACATGGGATATGGGCAATGGTAGTGGCATAAACACACGCTAACACAGGTTAAACAGGATTGATTGGTGTCTTTATTCAACCTTACCAACTATGTAACGATATATAGTATATTGCAGCAGCTCACTGTTTGCTGGTATAACTTCACTACTCGCTGCTGTAAACAGAGCTGTCAGTCCCAGAAGAGGTCTTTCACTACTTGCTTCCACTGCTGGGATCTGTGTAGGTGAGGTCATCTGTCAAACCCCAACAAAGGAAGTGAGTAAGGCCTTCTCTGTGATTGCTGGCTGTGTTTACAACAGTGAACAGTGAAGATACAGCAGCCAGTGGTGAACTGTTATCCATACTGACAGAAGTCTGCAGGTGCTATGGGGTTGCATGTTTAGCACACCAAAACATCCCCTTGTTGCCACGAATGTGCCCCTTCCCATGTGAAAACCTTGTATCTAGGGAAGCTACCTCTCCCCTCGCCCCAACACTGCTGGAGGTTTCAGTATTGAGTACTGGCACATCCCATCTGAAGCAAAGCCTTGGAGAAGAGTGACTCTACTGTGGAATGGTCTGCTCTAGGGCACTAACACTGAGCCTGGTGTTCCAGATGAAGACAAAAAATACCAGAAAGGAACATGAGATGCTCAGTTAGTAAGAATACACTTACAAGGACTAGAGTAAGTAAACAAAATTAGGGAAAATTAACCACATTTACTGGATGGACCCTCACTGAATGACTGAGGAATCTTAGATGCCGGAAAGTGAAAACTGTGTGTTTGTCAAACAGACTCAAAGAGTGTATGAGAAGAGAGAGAGAGAGAGAGAGAGAGATTCTAGGCTGAATGAAGGCATAGTTTCCACTTTGACTAAAATCCAGCAAACATTGTGGGACATCTAGGAGGAAAGTACCATAGGCGAACTTGATGATTCTCCAACACAGTAGAATTGCAATGGATGGAGAGATAGCACCAGAAAGGGAAATACAGGGAGAGGCGTTTCCAGGTTATTCCAGAGATTCCCTGAAGAGTGTTCCCCCTGTGCGGGTTTCCTCCAGGTACTCCAGTTTCCTCCCACACTCCAAAGACATGCTGGTAGGTTAAAGAGGAACTGCAGTCTGCTCACATAATTTGGTTCCCTCCAACCACTTTGCATATTGTATATATACTGGGGAAGCTGCTGCCCGTTTACTTCCTAGATTCACACAGAGGCACACCTCCAGCTCTGCAGTTCTCATTGGCCCTGTTATGACGTATTCCCCCCTCCTTCCTGGCAAACTCTCACAAGAGTAAAAGAGAGAGCTGTGCATGATGTCATAAGCCTAGGCTTTTTACCAGACAAGAAACAGGAAGTTTTACTATCCAAAGTTAAAACAACAAGGTCAGAAGATTTAATAGATGATTAAATGATAAAATGATTGAAGGTCCGCTTTAACTGGCTCCTGACTAAATTGGTTCTAGTATGTGTAGTTAAGAACCTTGTATTGTAAACTCCTTGAGGGGAGGGATTGATGTGAATGTACAATATACTGTATATATAAAGCATTGCATAAATTGACAGTGCTAAATAAGTACCTGTAATAAATAAAAAAGTAAAAAGGAGGGAAGAGGCAAGCATCTGATAAACTCAAGGAAAATGGATTACAGATACATCTTTCACAGGGACTGTGAGAAACAAGAAAAATTACTCTTTTTTGGTGAAGGAGTCCAAGGTGTTCTGTGATGACCAAGCAAGGAAACAGAAGGCACCAGGAAGGACATAATAGTCTGTGCCACTGGTCCATTGGTAGGGAGTAAAAAGCTATAGGGTGTCACAGGGACAAAGGGACAGTGGAAAACTGATCCTAATAAGTCATAAAATCTCTAGAGAGAGGGGTAGAGCTTAACCACTTCACGCAAAGCGCCATACCCGTACATCGGTACTTTAACACTAAATACCGGGGTTATAGCAGTAGCTAGCTGCCATAACCCCAGTATTTTCAGGAACAGCGTGTGTTTCTCTTTAAGCTTAAAGTGGTCTTCGCGGCGGATTTTCCATACGATCACTTTTATCGGTGGTAGGTGAGGTGCCTCCCCCTCCCGCCGCGCTCCGGTTGTCTCTGCCGGACCCACCGGTAGAGCCAGAGATGATCGCATCCTCTCCCGTGGATGCCTGGCTGCCGACTAAGGGGAAGATGGCCCCTGCTCAGCTCTATGGTATGGGAGGGCGGAAGCAACGTCAAACGTCCCTTCCACCCATAGCTCTTAAAGGAGACTTTTTTTTTTTTTTTCTTTTTTTTTGTGTAAATATGACATCTGAGGTCTTTTTGACCCCAGATCTCATATTTAAGAGGTCCTGTCATGCTTTTTTTCTATTACAAGGGATGTTTACATTCCTTGTCATAGGAATAAAAGTGACCCAAAATTTAAAAAAAAAAAAGCTTGTGTCAAAATAAAAAACTAAAAGTAAAATAAATAAGAAAAAAATGAAAAAATTTTAAAGTGCCCCTTCCCGATAAGCTCGCGCACAGAAGCGAACACCTAGACCTCCTCTGTAACTCAAAACATGTAAACTGTAGAATTTTTTAAACATCGCCTATGGTGATTTTTAAGGGTAAATGTTTGTCGCCTTTCCACGAGCGGGTGCAATTTTGAAGCATGACATGTTGGCTATCAATTTACTCGATGTAACATTATCTTTCACAATATTAAAAAAAAATGGGCTAAGTTGACTGTTGTCTTATTTTTTAATTCAAAAAAGTGTATTTTTTCCAAAAAAAGTGCACTTGTAAGACCGCTGCGCAAATATGGTGTGACAGAAAGTGTTGCAACGACCGCCATTTTATTCTCTAGGGTGTTAGAATATATATATGTATATATATATATATATATATATATATTGTTTGGGGGCTCTAAGTCATTTTCTAGCAAAAAAAATGATTTTAACTTGTAAACAACAGGAGTCATTTACTATAGCGCTGCGGCACTAATTAGTGAATTAGCACTAATTAGAGCTAAAATGGTATTCACTATAGCGCTGGTAAAAAAAATACTGCCAAAATCGAATTTACTATAGTTTCATGAAAACAAATAGCACCCAAACCCTAAGGCTCGATTCACACCTACGCATGTTGCTTTTGAGCGTTTTTGGAGTTTGTTTTTTCATGCTTGCCACGTTTTTGAGCAGCGTTTTTGTAGCGTTTTTACAGCGTTTTTGCGGCGTTTTTGCGGCGTTTTGCGTTTTTTTTTTTTTTTTTTTTGACTGTATACAGTCAAAAAAAAAAAAACGGCAAAAACGCTGTAAAAACGCTGCAAAAACGGTGCACTTGTGTTTTTGATGCTTGTCCATTGAATTCCATTACATGCAAAACACTGCATTTTGCATGAAAAAAAGTCCCTGACCCTTTCCAAAAATGCAGAGATACAAAAAGGCATTGATGTGAACATGTTCCATAGGAACCCATGTTAAAAAATTCCCATGCATTTCTGCAAAATGCAAAATGCATCAAAAAACGCGCTAGTGTGAATGGAGCCTTAAGCCTCATACACACAATCGGATTTTCAGCAGGGAATTGTGTGATGACAGACTGTTTGCCTAAAATCCAACCCTTAGTACACTCCATCAGACAATTGTTGTCCAACAATTGTCTAGGGCTAGTAAATTTTCGGCAGACAACGGTCTCTTGTCAGATTTTCGTATTGTGTGTACACAAGTCCGTCACACAAAAGTCCAAAGTGCAAACACGCATGCTCGAAATCAATGCTCACCAAACGCGACATTAGCTATCAAGAGCTGAAATTCCATGTAGTACATCACTACGTTTATGTTTGTTGGCCGACAATTGTGTATTGTTTGTTTGCAAGACAAGTTCCTGGCATACGCCCTTCGGACAAAAGTCTGACGATTTGTTGGCCAACAATCCGATCGTGTGTACGAGGCTTTAAAACTTGGAGTAGTGCACATGGAAATAATGTTTAGAGCATGATATAATTGCCTAAATGGTACTGAAATATGTGGTGATAATGATAATCTGCTTTTAAACTGTGAAAAAATTATTTCTACACTGAAATATCTTTAAAAGTCTGGAAAGAAATACATTCCCTGTGGTACAACTAGATGCCAACACAGCTGAGCATGCTCAGACCTGCAAACAGCTCTCATTTTATTTCCCACGGCTTTTTTACAAGGCGCTATAGTAAATACCAAAATAAGCGCTGGGCTAAAATGCGTTTTTGAGAATGAAAATCGGCGATATTATAGTCCAATGCAAGTTTCAGCCATTGATTCTAATGGTACAATTGTAACTTCCCCAAATAAATACTTTTAATTTTGAGATGAAATGTATCTTTCTCTGAAATAAACCAGAAACAATACCATTGCTGATGCAAATTTAAAAAGGGTCAAAATTTTGTGTGTTTTTTATTATTTCCACATAATCATAATTTGAACCCAAAAATGTGATGTGTACCCACACTAGAAATCAAAATGTAATTCTCAAAACTTAGAGGGTAACATCACTATTCTACACTCACCCATCAAATATCACAGAATAAATCAAGAAGAATAACTCTTGAGTAATGTAATTCCACCACCTATATGTCCAAAGAAATGCAGTATATGTGTATTTATGTGTAGGAGGTGTCCACGTGTGGTGGCTCTGTGGCTTAGAGGTTAGAAATTCTGCTTAGCATATCTGAGGGTCTGGGTTCAAATCCCAAGCATGCCGCTTCATGTAGAGAAGTTGTCTCATCTGCCTATGTTGTTAAACCTAACTCCTGACTCAGGTCCTAAAACTATGTCTAAATGTAGTATTTATGTGTAGGAGGGTTTCACCACCATTGTAAATCTTGCCAGATACACTATCTAGCCAAAAGTATTTGGACACCTGCCTTTACACACATCAACTTACTTTAATGGCAGCCCAGTCTTAGTCTGTAGGGTTAAAATTTGATTTGACCCACCCCATCCCCACTCCACCAAATGATTTGGACCAGTGCACAAAGCAAGGTCCATAAAGACATGAATGAGTGAGTTTGGGGTGGAGGAGCTTGACTGGCCTGCACAGAGTCCTGACCTCAACACAACAGAACACCTTGGGGATGAATTAGAGCGGAGACTGTAAGCCAGGCCTTCTCGTCCAACATCAGTGCTGACCTCACAAATGCATTTCTGGAAGAATGGTCAAACATTCCCATAGACACACTCCTAAACCTTGTGGACAGCCTTCCCAGAAGAGTTGAAGCTGTTATAGCTGCAAAGGATGGGCCAAATCAATTTTAAACCATATGGACTAAGACTGGGATGCCATTACAGTTCATGTGCGTATAAAGGCAGGCGTCCCAATACTTAGGCCAATATATTGTATATTGCTTGTGGCACTGAGCACGGCTATAGACTTAGGGCTGATTCACACCACAGAGATGCAGAGAACATGTGTGAGGCTGCCCACTGGCTAAGTGGGTAGCAATCCTGTCTAGCAGCGCTGGGGTTGCTGGTTCAATTCCCCAACATCCTAATGCTTGTGCTGAAGTTTATATATTCTCCCTGTGTTGGTTTCTCACCACAATCCAAAGACATGCTGGCATTTTATTTGTCTCCTGTCAAAATAGTCTCTAACGTAAGAAAGTTAGTTTTGGACTTTAGACTGGAAGCTCATTGCAGCCAGGGACTGATGTTAATGTTTGTTAGCACTAATCATGCCCAGGGACTTGGACATTTAAAATTGTAGGGTTTACACTGCACAGGAACATATGCTTAGAAAACTATTGCTTTGTTTATGTGCATTCAAATGGACTTCAATCTTTGGCCTGTAGTTGGAGATTTGATGCACATAGCCAGGGGCTAACACAGTTGCAAATAGTATTATGTGTTCCTGCTCATTAGGTGCAATCACTTTAGGTGCAATCACTTTTTTTACTTTCAGTCAGTCTGGTTTACATATGTGCCTTGCATTTACACTCCGCATTGTCCAAAAGATTGTGCGTTTTCTAGGCAGTGCGGTGCGAATTGTAGGCACATATTCTTCTATGGGAACGCATCTGATTCGCAGATGCATTCCGTTGTGAACAGGCATTCTTTCCCCCTCCTCACTACACCTCCCCCCTTTCCCTGCTCAGCTGATCCGCAGCTACAACAGAGAGGAAGCGCTGAACAGCTGCTTTTTATCTTCGCACAGAGAACAGAGCTGGAATTCGCACGGACTAATGTGAATCCAGCCTAAGACATACATGAAGAGACAAATTGACAGATACTGGTGGGCATGTACTTCTATCGGGCGTGTGTCAGTGTGCTAACAATACAACCTTATATAAAGGACTGCAGTTGGGTAGGGTTCATTTGGCTTGAGAAGCGGACAGGTTTTTTGCTGTGATTTGTGGGGGAGAAGGAATGTTATTGTGCATATTAACAAATGCCCAACTAGGGCTGTTTGTTTGCTAAAATTCTTGTGCATTTTGTCCATCAAAAGTTGGTTTATGTGGCCATGCGCTGTCAATGTTGTGTGTGTATTGTTCCTGTCCGATCAAGCTTTCATGGTTTGGGAGCATCTGCTGACCTTCTACTCTTTGATCTCATTGCTTAATCGTGTACACAGAAATGCAGCTTCCAGCAGAACATACTCCCCAATGTATGTGTGGATTTTGGGGTGGTGGTGGGTGTTATAGTTTGAATATGTGCCTTTTTAAATATTATGTTGGAATGCTTTGTAAGAATAATGACTGTTAAGTATGTTTCTATAATCTTGCAGATAAAAATGTGATGTGTTGCCCGTTATACACTGAAAGTAAAGCTATGTCACTTTAAGGTTTAGACAAATTTTAGATTGTACGCTCCTATGAGCAGGGCCCTTAGAAACCAATTGCTAAATTGTTTTGCTAAATGTAGTACCTTATATCCTGTAGATATTTTTTTATGCTAGTAAATGTACATAATTTTGTTTCTGCTGGCAAAATAAAAGTACACTGAGCTTGTTTGTTGTTTTTTCTTTCTTCTTTAATTAGTTTTGGGGGTGGTGGTTTTGGGGAAGTGCAATATTTTACTTATACCCATAGAAATTAAGATATAATTGTGCACCAAAAAACCTAATCTCTTCAGCACACCTGCAGGTAAATGATAAAGGTGTTTAGGTGGAGTCTTTGTATATAACTGCTGTGGAGAATTGCAGGTAATGAATTCAGCTGGTGGATAGGCAGTGTTGTATGTGTTAGCCCTGGTTCACATTGGTGCGATTTGACATGTCAAATCGCATGCCAAATCAATGGCAATTGCACCTTTCTTATTGGTGCAGCGCTGCAATTTCCAAAAGTTGTTTCTGTACTACTTTTGGTGACTTCGGAGTGCAATTTCTATTGATAACTGTGCAGAAACCTGCACAGATGTCTCTGAAATTCCCCCAGCAGTTAGGACTGACACATGGGAATGAAATTTTGTGAGTTCAGCTGCACGATTTCCCCCCCGCTGTCAGTGTGAACCAGGGCTCAAACTGGGCCTTTGTCTTTGTAATTCACCTGCTGCATACACCATTTCTTATCAAACTCCCTTAAGTTTGCCTTCAAATATCGTTATATGTAGAAATAGAGAATTACATATCTACAAATAAACAAAAATAAAAAATTCTAATCGTGGTTGCGATCAAATATTCGCAGCTACGATCAATAGAGCGGGATTTCTCCTTCTGATCCGGAAATGAGTCATTGTAATCCCCCAGAAGTTCCTGTGCTTGTCAGTGTCTCCATCTAGGTGGACATGGTTAGATCCGTCTTTAGCAAAGAGGAGGTGCTGCTCATTTGCCGGGTAAGTGTAGGATATGTACTTGTGCTTACTCAATGTAGGGGTGGATGTGGTAGTTAAATTTGGTGTGGGTGGTGGGGTTTATTGATTTTTTTTCGGGCATCACCAAACATCACTTCCTGCATTTGTTCTTCTGATGTAAATTAGTAAGGACTATGCAAATATAAACAAGAGCTCCTTTTATTAAAAAAAAAATATATATATATTTATTTATATATATATATATATATATATATATATATATATATATATATATATATATATATATATAGCTTGTTTCACACTTGGGTGACTTTTCCAGCAAATTTGGACCTCCGAGTTGTATGACAAGTTGTACCCCATGATTCTCAATGATAACCATTCATATCTGTGCTACTTCAAGTCGCACCAGCTTCAAAGTAGTCTCTGTACTACTTTGGTATGACTTTCATGTGACTTGAGGTACATAGGTCGCTATATTACACAGGCATTCCCAGAAGTTGGGGCCAAGTTGCAGAGGCAAAGTGGTAGCAAAATAGCTTGACTTTCAGGTTGCAGCAGTGTGAATGAGATTCATGCATAACACCTCTGAATTTGGCCCTATGGTCACTTGTGCATCCTGAAAGTGGGGAAAATTTCTCCCTGCACTACCTTGGTTTGACTTTGATGTGATTTGAGGTCCATACACCACAAGATTACACAGGCATTGCTTCAAGTCACGGCAAAGCTGTGCCATTTTAAGGTCCCACAAGTGCAAATAGGGCCTAATTCAAAAGGTGTTATCAATTAATCTCATTAGGTTACTTTCACACTTGGGTGACTTTTCATGCAGCTTTGGACCTCAGAGTCGCATGAAAAGTTGCCCATCATAATTTCCATTCATATCTATGTAACTTCACCCATGTTCACATAGCTCTGAATTGACATGTCAAATTGCAGGCCAAATCGGCGCCTGTTGATAGCAATGGAACTGTCCGAATTGGTGTGACGCCGCACAGATTCCCAAAAGTAGTTCCTGCACTACTCTGGGCGACTTCAGGGGGTGATTTCTTACCTCCCAACTTTTTGAGATGGGTACAAGGGACACCTATTAGCAAAACTATGTAGGCATAAGACACATCCCCTAAAACACCTCCTTAACCACTTAAGGACCGAGCCTCTTTCTGAGATTTGGTATTTACAAGTTAAAAACATATTTTTTTTGCTAGAAAATTACTTAGAAAAAAAATATATAATGTTTGGGGGTTCTAATACCCTAGAGAATAAAATGGCGATTGTTGCAATACTTTTTGTCACGCTGTATTTGCGCAGCGGTCTTACAAGCGCACTATTTTTGGAAAAAATACACTTTTTTTAATTAAAAAATAAGACAACAGTAAAGTTAGCCCAATTTTTTTTAATATTGTGAAAGATAATGTTACGCCGAGTAAATTGATACCCGACGTGTCATGCTTCAAAATTGCAGACAAAATTCAAACTTTTACCCTTAAAATTATACAAGTTGCATGTTTTGAGTTACAGAGAAGGTCTAGGGCTAGAATGATTGTTCTTACTCTAACGATCGCAGCGATACCTCACATGTGTGGTTTGAACATAGTTTTTATATGCGGGCGCTACTCACATATGCGTTCACTTCTGCATGCGAGCTCGGCTGGATGGGGTGTATTTAAAAAAAAAATTTATACTGTTCTTTTAAAAAGACAAAAAGACCTCAGATCTCATATTTACACAAAAATGCAATAAAAAAAAAAAAAAATTAAATGTCAATTGAAAAAAAAAAAAAATGTCCCTTTAAGAGCTATGAGCGGAAGTGACGTTTTGACGTCGCTTCCGCCCTGCAATGATATGGAGACAGATGGGGGCCATCTTCCCCTCACTCATCTCCATACTACACAGGAGACAGGACGCGATCGCCTCCGATGCTACCGACGGCTCCGGTAAGCAGCGGAGGGCACCGGAGCGCGACTGAAGGGGGGCCCCTCTCCCACTGCCGATAAAAGTGATCTCGAAGAGACCACTTTTTAACGGAAAGCGGACCGCCCGCTGAAGAAGAAGGTACCATGGTGATGACAGCTAGCTGATGCCACAACAACGATATTCCTCTTTAAAGTAGCCACATAAAACGACGGCGGGCGGTCTGTAAATGGTTAAAGGAGAATTATTAAAAAATAAATAAAAAATGATTAGTTAAACCCCCAAGTGCTTTTTTTTTTTTTTTAAATCTTTATTTCTCGTTTTTCATGACAAATCTTTTCCCGCCAGGGGCAATTCAAGGTACAAATCAATTTATAAATTCAGAAAATACACAAACTTATCCCCCAGAACCACCCCCCCCCTCTACCCTCCCCGCCCGCCTCCCCCCCCCCCACCCCGCAGGACGTGGCTCGTTTAGATGCGAATCATGTCTAAGTCGCTCCTATCGGACTATAAATCCCTTCCTTGTTATACCAATTTATATAATCTCCTTTAAGTAAGACCATGATCTTTTAAATTTGTTCCAGCCTGACCACTTCCCTGTATGCTCCGAATCCTCGTCGGGTTCCATTCCCCGCCGGTCTAGACACTCAACATTAAATATTTCATTGAGGCCAAAGAGCCAATCTCGCGTGCTGGGACTCGATGGTTTCAGCCAATTTAAAGCGATCTGCCTCTTGGCCTCATCCAATATTATAGGGACCAGCGAGGATCTATAACTCTTAACTGATTCCTGAGTCCCATGGAAGAGGCAAGCCCATGGATCTTCCTCAATTTCCCTCCCCGTAAAGTCCTTTGTCAATGACAGGATTTTTTTCCAGAAGGCCTTAATGATGGGGCATTCCCACCAGATGTGGGCCATTGTGCCCACAGTTGAGCACCCCCTCCAGCAGGTGTTAGCCTTTGTCCCGTCCATTTTACTTACTCTGTCTGGGGTGGCATACCATCTTGCTAGAACTTTGTAATGAATTTCCGTTCTCCTATTGTCTAATGAAGTGTGGTGGGCCAATCTCAAAATTTTTTCTACCATGTTCCTATTACACTGTGTCCCCAGTTCCTGCTCCCACCTTTTAATATATGGAGGCACTACCTCCTCCTGTTCTGCTCCCAATATTCTATATATTTGGGCAATAACACCCCCTGCGTGCTCTTTCGTACAGAGTTGCTCCAGCGGTCTGAGCTCTTCCATACTTCTGAGTGGCTTCGGTAAGTTGCCAATAAAATGGGAGAGCTGGAGGTACCTCCATCTATCGATCACCCAAAGTTCTGATTCTCTACTCAATTCCGTGAAAGTGCAGATTTTACCCTTATCAGTGAAGTTTTTCAATTGAATGGAATCCTCCTTTAACCAATTCCCCCCCACCTCCCTCCTCCCTGGTTCAAAAAATAAATTGTTTTTCATGTTTATCAACGGTGAGTTGTATGTCCATTTGTGCTTTGTATGTATTTTATCCCAATATTTAAAAGTGTTTTGCGTTAATAAAGATGTGTTGGTGCTAAGTGCTCTGTATTTTGGAGGGTTCCATAGTGACTGTGCTAAATTATTATTACTTAAGGAGAACTCGATGTCCACCCACCGTTTATCCGTCCCTTTCTTGCTCCATTCCGTGACCCGTGAAAGCACCACTGCAATATAATACCTATTAAAGTCTGGTACTGCTATTCCCCCTTTTTGTTTCCCTCTGCTCAGTGTTACAAAGGAGATACGTGGTTTTTTGCCACCCCAGACAGCTTCACTGATTAATTTCCTTAAAGCCTTCAAATAATACCTTGGTAAAGGGATCGGCAGCAGTTGGAATTTATACAGGATTTTCGGAGTAATCATTATTTTAACCGTATTTGCTCGTCCAAACCATGAGAGCGGCCTAGACCGCAGTCTTCTAACCTCTTGCCTGATATCGTCTAACAATGGTATATAATTTTTTTGGAATAACTCTTTAATGGTATTGGCTAGCATAATTCCCAAATACCTGATCTCTCTCTTCCAGGGAAAGGGAAACACTGCAGCTAAATGGGCTTCTTCCTGCTTAGATAGGCTGATGTTTAAGATTTCGGACTTACCGGGGTTTATTTTAAAATTGGAGACTTCTCCATATGTTCTAAGGATTTGGAGCACGTTGGGGAGTGTTATCCTAGGGTTTGAGATAAAGAATAGAACGTTGTCGGCAAATGCCGACAACTTATGCTCCTCTGTTCCCACCCTCACCCCGCTACAGTCAGGACTGTTCCGAATGGAGGCCAGGAGAGGTTCGAGGGACAGGATGAACAGGAGGGGGGAGAGCGGGCAGCCCTGCCTTGTACCGTTTACCATCCCAAAAGGTTTTGAAATGGCTCCGTTCACCCTTACAGCTGCTGTTGGGCTACTATATAGGGCCTTGACCCAGGAAATAAACCTAGACCCGAACCCCATGGCTTCCAGCGTGTTCATCAAGAACCCCCAGTCTACCCTGTCGAATGCCTTTTCGGCGTCTATCGACAGGAATAGAGCTGGGGGTCCCCTGCGTCTACAAAACTCTGACAGCAGCACTGCCCGCACCCCATTGTCCCTGCACTGTCTTCCGGGGACAAAGCCGGACTGGTCCGGGTGCACCAGATCAGCCATGCGTCTCTTCAGTCTATTGGCCATGACCTTGGCGTATAATTTAACATCTGCGTTTAACAGGGAGATGGGCCGGTAGCTGGAGCACAACCTGGCATCCTTCCCTTCTTTCAATATCAGGGTTATCGTAGCGGACAATGCCTCGCCTACCATCTCACACCTGGTGCCCAGTTCATTCCAGTATTGACACAGCCTGGGGGCTAGTATGTGCTTCATTTTTTCTAAGTAGATGGTGGAGAAACCATCTGGGCCTGGGCTCTTACCCTTCGGGGAATCTCTTAAGGCTGATAAGATTTCCTCTTCCTCGATTGGTTTATCCAGGAAGTCCCTGTCCTCGGTGGGCAGCACCTTTAAACCTGCTTCTTTTAGGAATTCCCTGCTCCTGGCTACCCGGACGCTAACCTCCCCCCTCTTTTGCCCTAGAGAATAGAGATCTGCGTAAAATTTTCTAAACTCCTCTGCCATGCCTCCGCTGGTCGCTATCTCTTTCCCTCCTGAGCTATTTATTTTATCGATAAAATTCCGCCCTCTTTTTTTCCTTATTAATCTGGCTAAATGTTTGCTTGATTTATTTGCCCAGAGATATTTGTCCCTAGCTATTAAATTAAAGGCTCTCTTGACATCCTGCTCCATCATGTCCCTCAACTCCTCTCTCCTGGCAACCAATAAACGGTAACAGTCCTGATCCTGCCCCTTGGTCTTTTTATGTGCTTGTTCCAAACCGAATAAGACCTCTATCAATTTTGCCCTTTCTTCCTTCCTTTTCTTTTTCCAACCTGCACCTATGGCTATAAGAGACCCTCGGATATAGGCTTTGTGTGCCTCCCATAGAATAGCAGGTGATACCTCTCCCGTATCATTTGTATTGAAGAAAAAATTCACCTCGTTCTGGATCTGCTCTAGCACTTCGGGATCCCTGAACAAATCCTCGTTCAGCTTCCACGAGAAAGGACTTGTCACCACTTCTGGTAACTTCAGCCTCATCGTAACTGGGGAGTGGTCTGAGAGGGACGTTATCTCTATTTTGGTTTCTAAGACCCCCTCCAATAAATTATGATCCACAAAAATGTAGTCCAGTCTAGAGTACGTCCCGTGCACAGGGGAGAAGAAGGTGAAGTCCCTTTCTTTAGCATGTTGCACTCTCCACACATCCATTAACTGGCTGTGGAATAATTTTCGCCTAATTGCCCCTAATGACACCTTCTTTATCCCCTGGGCACGAGACGTACTATCTAGAGCGGGGTCCAAACAGAAATTTAAATCCCCTGCTAAGACCACCTCCCCTTCCCCGAATGCTAGCAACTTCTCCAACACTTGTCCCAGGAAGATAGTTGGGCTTCTGTTAGGGCAATAGACATTAGCCAATGTAAACAATCTTGGTCCAATTGAACCTTTTAAAAAAATATAACGACCATCAGGGTCTACCAGTCTATCCCTCACTGAGAAATTCGATGCCTTGGACAGCCCTATGGCGACTCCCCTTGACCCCTTGGTAGGGGAGTCCCCGTATAACCATTGAGGGATCCTAGGGGAGAACAACCTGACCCTTGTATCGAGAGTCAGGTGGGTCTCCTGTAGGAAGACTATGTCCCCACGCAGGAGACACAGTTCCCCCAATATTTTGTGTCTTTTCCTTGGTGAGTTTAACCCTTTTACATTATAGGATATAAATTTGATCTCAGGCATAACTAGTAGGGCGAACGTTCGCCTCTATCTTCTGCTCCTCACGAACACATCCTGCAGACTCCCCCACCCACTTCTAATCCCTCCCCCCACCTATACCCCTCCCACCCCCTAACCCCCCCTTCCCTTCCCCCTCCCCTGATTCCCTCCTCCCCGTTCCCCCCCCTCTACCCCGCCCGCTTCCCCCTCCACCCCGTCACCCCCCCACCCCCCCATGGCGCTCATTTCGCCAAAAGCCCGCCCATATGGAAATTTTCCCATTCCACACTGCAGGGCTTCTCTCTCAGGGGTGAGCTCCAGCACCGGCATCCATCACCCACCCCTCCCAGAGAGGGGGAGGCATAGGAGATGGAAATACGAAGCGCCCCCCCTCGGAGATGTACCCCAACCCCCGCAACTCCCCTCCCGCTCGAACCCTGTACATATTATTTTAAACTGTTTATTCAGGGCTGCCCAGCAGGCGGCCCCTCCCAAACCTTTCCCATTATTCAGTATCAGCTAAAGTCCCAAAGTACGTTAGTCTCGTGCCTCTGAAAAATAAACGTCCCCTTAGAGGTGGAGGGGGGAGGCGGAGAAGGAGAGAGAGAGGGAGCGGAAAAAACAAAAAAAAAATAAAACCCCCATCCCCCACTACCCCCCCCCGCTCACTCTCCTCTCTCCTCCCACGCCCCCCCCTCTTTCCACCTTCAATAACTATAACAAGTCAGGGACGGGAATGCCCAGATTGTTACAGAAGTCCTGCATTTCTTCCATGTATCTCATTCTGTAAGATCTTCCGTCTTTAGTAACTATCAGGGATGTTGGAAACCCCCAGCTATATTTTAGGTTTGCCCTCCTAAGTTGATCGAGAATTGGTCTCATCCGTCTTCTCCTCTCCAGAGTGCCAGCCGAAAGATCCGTAAATATCTGCAGCTCTCTGTTTTCAAAGTTTATTGGAGGGGCCCCCTTTAATTTCTTCCAGATTTTTTCTTTGTCCTCGTATTGATGAAATTTTACTATGACGTCCCTGGGGGTGTCTTGCTTTATATGGGGGGGCTTCCTTATTCTGTGGACCCTGTCGATCCTTAATACTTCATCTTCTCGCCTGCCCAGCAGAGGGTTGAAGATCTTCCTCATCTTCTCTCCCAGATCTTCGTTTTGTTGTTCCGGGATTGATCTGATACGTAGATTTTGTCGTCGGCTCTGGTTCTCCTGTTCTTCCAGTCTAAACGTCAGCAGGCGATTTTCGTTTTGTACCTTCCTGACTTGTTCTTTTAAATCTGAAATATCCTTAGCTTGGATACCTGAGGCCTCTTCAGCTTCCTCCAACCGGCGGAGAAGATGACCAATGTCGGAGCGGACATTTAAAATCTCTGCTTTTATCACACTTTCTAGTTTTTTTTCCAGTTTAGTGAGCATTTCGCTCATGTCTAGCTTGCTCGGAGCTAGGGCCATCATTCTCTGCTCCTCGGCCGTACTGCTTGCAGATGCCCCCTCCAGGACCGGCTCTTCGTGAGTTCTGTCGCCCTGTCCCCCCTTTTGTTTCTGTTGCTCCTTCTTCTTTGTACCTGGGTGTTTCGCCTCCATTCCTGGGCTCTTGATGCTTGCTTCTTTTAAATATTTTTGTATGGAGCTAGTGTTTAAGCTCTCTCTTGCATTGTGAGGTTCAGTTGTTCTTGATGACCGGCCTCTCATGCTTCCGATCCCAATCCCGGTTCACCCCTAGTAGTGACTGGGTGCCAAGAAGTATCACCGTCGCCCCGCTGGATGCTTTACTCTTTTGGGGTCCCCCTCCCTCCTTGGGCCGTATGAGAGAAGGGTCCGCTGTACCTCTGGAGTCTATGTACTGTATAGGGTCTCTGCGGTAAATATGCCGTTTTCTTCCTCCTTCCAGGCCGCACAATAAGCGTTGGGTGGTTATCTTATGACTGCTTCTCTTTGTGGGTCCACTCCCCGATCTGGGACCGTACTTGAAAAAATAGATGGGAGCCCCCCACAGAGAAGGGAAAAAAAAACAAAAAGGGGGAGAAGTGAGAGGGGGAGGGTAGGGCACTCTCTACAGCAGCCCAGTCTCTCAGCTCAAATGTCCCCTCTAATTCATTTGACGAGGGGGGAGAAGCCAGAGGGCCCCCAGTGATCCAGTCCTTTTTAAACAGGGCCAATAACAAAAAAAAAAAAAAAAAAAAAAAAAAGAAAAACAATGCACCCCAGTTGATCACGTTTTCCTGGTCTCCCAGACTCGCATCAAGCTATCCAAATTAAGCCCGCACAGTTCATTCCAACATTTGTCGGTAGTGATACAATTATATCAAAGAGACTTCTCCTACCTTGCTTCTTCTTCACAAACAGCTGAGCGCTGCACTGAGTCCTTTAGATTATGGGTCTTGCTCTCTGTTGCAGCGTCCCGCGCTCGGTTTGAACAAACAACTGCAGCTCCGTTCTGTGTCCCTTCTGTGGGAAGCTCGTAGATCACTGGGGCTGTCAGCTGCTCACAGCGCCGGGCTGAGGGAGGGAGAAAGCACACCACGGCCGGCCCTGCCTGTTATCCGTGGCGGATGGACACTGCTGCCATAGCTTCAGTGGTCACGGTGGGAGGGGGAAGTGGTGCAGGAGGAGAGCCGGACGCTCAATCGTGTGCCGGCCACTCGCGGTCTCTCACCCCGCAAGGCATCTCCGAGCTCGTAAGCGTCTCGTCTCTCACCTCCCTTGGAGCCGGCGCTAGGCCCCTCCCCTGTGCTGACGTCAGACGCACATCACGTCAGCTGTCCCCACCCCTCCCCAAGTGCTTTTTTTAACCAATAATATTCCTTTAAATTGGCTTAGTAAATTTACAAACAAAGCAATTTAGACATTAGATAAAAAGATTTTTTGAAAGATAAAAAGTGCATTTTATATACAACTATATAAATCAGAACAAAATGAGGGACAAATGAGGAGGAAAGAGGGACCGAGGGACTTTGTTCCAAATCAGAGACAGTTGGGACCTATGCGATTTCACTAGGCATCTGTGCAGGAAAGTGCACTGATGTCTCTGAAATCACTCACAAAGGCGGGCTAAGGTCCCTTTCACACTTGTGCGACTTTTCCTGCAACTTTGGACATTAGAGTTGCATGACAAGTCATACCCCATGATTTTCAATGAGTACCATTCATATCTGTGCCACTTCAATTCACACCGACTTCAAAGTAGTCCCTGTACTACCTTGGTCCGACTTTGATGCGAGTTGAGGTCCATAGACCTCAAGTTTACACAGGCATTCCCTGAAATTGTGGCAAAACTTTCCCTGTGACTCCTGTGTCCATAGACCTCAAGATTACACAGGCATTACTTAAAAGCATCAAAAATACGCACCTTTCAGGTCACACAAGTGTGAAAGGGGCCTAAGTCACTGTGCTGAGTACTATTATACCTAGAATATAAAGTAGTCCTACCATCAAACACTAGTAAACGTATGTTCTCAATATAATTGTGCTCAAATGGCTGAGAATCACACAGATGGTATCACCTACTGAAGCTTGCATTGTACTCAGCAGCATATGCTGAAAAAAAGGAGAACGCCTATTAGCCAATGCCACATCAGCATGGTTGTTACGATAATATTAAATTAATTCATATCAATATAGTAGTTTTCAATGTAGGTATGTGCTCAGCTCTCTAGCATAGTGGTATGCCCTGCTGCCTTCAAAGGTTCAAGCCATGAGTTCAAATCCCATTGATGCATCACCTCCCGAAAACATGCATTGTATTCAGCATAATTAGCCAATGCACATCAATTTGGTTTATTCCATATTTTAACTCTTCAAATGCATGCAATGGTAAGAACTTATTCAATAATATTATGGTGTGGAATTCCAAAAATCAAGGAAAAAAACAATGTAGGGTCCACCCCCCTCCCCAGTACATACCAGGCCCTTCAGGTCTGGTATGGACTTTATGGGAAACCTCACACCAAAATTTTTTTAAAAATTGACGTTGGGCCCCCAAAATACATACCAGACCCTTATCCGAGCATGCAGTCTGGAGGTCAGGATGGGGGGGGGGCGAGCGAGCACCCTCCCCTTCTGACCAGTACTAGGCCACATTCCCTCAACATGGGGAGGGTGCTTTGGGGTCCCCCTAAAGCACCTTGTCCCCATGTTGATGGGGACAAGGGCCTCTTCCTGACAACCCTAGCTGGTGGTTGTCGGTCTGTGGGCAGGGGGTTTATCTGAATCTGGATGCCCCCTTTAACCCCTGATCCTGCCCCCCCATGTGAATGGGTATGGGGTACATCATACCCCTACCCGTTCATGAAAAAAAGCAGTGAAATGTAAAAAAATAGCCGGTTTTTGACAAGTCCTTTATTGTAAAATAGCTCTGAGCTGTCTTCTTCCCCGAGCTGTCTTCTCCTGCCACTGTCTCTTCCACCGACATCTTCTCCCCGAGCTGTCTTCTCCCAGAGCAGTCTCTCCTGCCACTGCCGTCTTCTCCATCTGATGTGTTCTTCCACACCTCCGGTTACCTGCCAATAAAAAAAAAGCCGCTCTTCTTCTGTGGCGGTCTTCCTCTACTGTGTTGTCACCCACTGTGTGGTATCTCTTACATAGTCATGGGACGGGCTCTCCAGGTGACGTCAACGGATGGCCACAGAAGACAGCCACAGAAGAAGAGCGTTTTTTTTTTTATTAGCGGGTAACCGGCTGCGCAGAACACCACAGCAGCAGGAGACAGTGGCAGCATGAGAGACGGCTCAGGGAGAAGACAGCTCGAGAAGAAGAAACATCAAACACTAGTAAATATATTTTCTATGGATGATTGTGCTAAGCCCAATAGGCTAGTGGTCAGCGCTTCCACCTTGAAAACCTCAGGCTTTGAAGGATTCATGGGTTAAAATCCCAGAGAGATACTAAAAGATTGCATTGGTGAAAAAAAGGCGAATGACTATTAGCCAAAGCAGCATATGCTGAAAATGGGCGAATGCCAATTAGCCAATGCACTATAATTTGGATGATTCTATTATATTAACTTTTTAAATGCATGCAATGGTATGTAAGTATTCAATAATATTATGGTGTTATTTTAACCTCCCTGGCAGTATGATTATTTCAGATTTTTGATGCTCAAAGCGTTACAATTGTTTTGCATGGAAATTTGGCATTTTATATTGTAGGCCTGTAATTCTTAGCAATAACACACTCAAATCTGTCCAAAAAAGAGTCTAGTAGACAGCCCGGGTATGATAAAGTTTGAAACACGAAATTATAATATAATAAATGACTATAAATAATTATAACAAATAATAATATAATAATAATAAAAGTTATTCAATAATGTAATCAAATCGAATACACAGAAATTTGCTAATTTGCAGAATTGTCGCTGTCATTACTTTCATTGTTTGGTGACGAATTTCCCTGCGAATCACTATCGCTCATTTCTGCAAGTGATTCTAATTTATTATGGCTGTTTTCTAGCTGGTCTAAAACCGCTTTTGATGTAAACGGACAGTTTTGGTTACTATGGACAATCTCTAGTTTCCAGGCAGAAAGAACAGTATTTATAATATAAAACTGCATGCAGGGCACTGGACAAACCACTAGGGACAAAAGGGATGTGAAATAATGTGATACAGTAATGTAATCTGTAAGATTACAGTGTACTGTATGTGTTGTGTGTGTTTCACTTTTTGAATTTGGCGCCGTTCTCTGTCCCTGTGCGTCGCAATGCTCGCAGGGAACGGAGCTTGGCGCTGTGATACATCAAGCGAAGACACAGCCCGCGGACACAACGGGAGGACATCGCAGGATCCTGGGGACAAGGTAAGTAACTGTACCAGGATACTTCGATGCAGTCCTGAGTGTGGCTCGGGGTTACCGCTTTTGGTACTGAAAATCCACCCCGAGCCACACTCGGATTACCGCCAGGGAGGTTAATTCGCATGTGCACTGAAAAAATAAACACAGCTGGTGGATGGTAGGTTGGCTGGGATTTGAACTTATACTGTGAGTGCTGTGGTGACATCTGAGCAGACCACCAGGCCATTGTGCTAAATACACTGAGACCTGCAATTAGTGTAGTATGATTAAATAATGAACATAAATAAATTACTGCTTTATAGTCACCTAAATAAAAAAAAAAATAAAAAAACTTGAAAAAAACAACATACAACAAATAGGTAACCTACTCTGTAATAATCATTCATAACTGCTTTCGTTAGCGAAAGTAGAAAAAAAACTAGGAATACTAATTGCAATATACATCAATAGATGCACATGAGGTAGAGCACATCTCACATAAAAATGTTTCACATACATGGATCATGGTTGCAGTGCAGTGCTACATAATAACTAAGTAGAAATTGGCTTTTGCATATACGCGGAATTGCTAATTAATGCTGATTTCTGAATTTACTAACATATGTTCACCGCTAATAGCGCTCTTTTTCATTCGCATGTTAGTCTGTTGAAATCTTAATTGTCTAAAATGGGCACTATTATATGTAATAGTGCCCAGTACTTCCCGGCATTATGCTAAATGACCCCCAACAAAAGTACAAAAGAGGCTCGGGGCTGAAGTGTGAATCAAGCAACATAAGCAGTACTTAAAGGAGAATTATTCAATTGTGATCAGGAGTGTGGGATGCATACCCAGATTTCTTCCAAAGTAGGAATCAGAGATCCCAGGCTGATGGAAAAATGCATGATGGGATACAAAAACAAGAAAAAAAAAAGAGTACAATAATGTTTGATCTAAAATTGTAGCATGAAATAGGGAAAAACCTGAGCATCAAAAACTGCTAGCATGGGAAGCTTAACCACTTCTATACAGAGCACTTAAACACCTTCCTGCCCAGACCAATTTTCAGCTTTCAGTGCTCTCAGACTTTGAATGACAATTACTCTGTCATGCTACACTGTATCCAAAAGTGTTTTTATCATTTTTTTTCTCACAATTAGAGCTTTCTTTTGGTGGTATTTAATCACTGCTGGGTTTTTTTTATTTTTTGCAATATAAGCAAAAAAGAGCGAAAATTTGGAAAAAAAACTTTTTTTAGTTTCTATTGTAAAATTTTGCAAATAAGTCATTTTTCTTCATAAATTTGGGCCAAAATTCATACTGCTACATATCTTTGGTAAAAATAACACAAATTAGTGGATATTATTTAGCCTGTTTGAAAGTTATAGAGTCTACGAGTTAGGGTGCAAATCACTGAAAATTGATCACATCTGATCACACCTGATGAACTGAAGGCCTATCTCATTTCTTGAGACACTAACAATCAAGTAAAGTACAAATACCTCCCAAATGACCCCTCTTTGGAAAGTAGACAGTCCAAGGTATTTAGTAAGAGGCATGGTGAGTTTTTTGAAGTTGTCATTTTTTCCCACAATTCTTGGGAAAAATAAGACTTTTTTTTTTTTTTTATACAAACTTATCGTATTGACAGGTTATTTCTTGAACACAGCATGCGCATACTTGCAACTACACCCAAAAATACATTCTGCTATTCTACAAAGTTATCCATTTATAAGATATTTCCAACAGATAGCATGTACATAGCAAAAATGACACCCCAAAATACATTCTGCTACTCCTCCTGAGTATGGTGATACCACGTGTGTGAGACTTTTAAACAGCCTGGCCACACACAGAGGCCTAACATCCAAGTAGCACCTCCAGGCATTCTAGGAGCAAAATTACACATATAATTTCATGACAACCTATCTCTTTTGAAGGCCCTGGACCACCAGGACAATGGAAACATCCACAAAATGACCCCATTTTGAAAAGCAAACACACCAAAGTATAATCTATGAGGCATAATGAGTCTTTTGAATGGTTCATTTTTTTCCAGAAGTTTTCGGAAAACATGGGAAAAAAATGAAAACGCATTTTTTTTACACAAAGTTACATAGTTACATAGTTAGTCAGGTTGAAAAAAGACACAAGTCCATCCAGTTCAACCTTAAAAACAATAAATAAATAAAATAAAAAATATTGTACAATCCAATATACCCAATTTTATACCATCAGTTGATCCAGAGGAAGGCAAAAAACCCCAGCAGAGCATGCTCCAATTTGCTACAGCAGGGGAAAAAAATCCTTCCCGATCCCCCAAGAGGCAATCGGATTTTCCCTGGATCAACTTTACCTATAAATTATAGTACCCAGTTATATTATGTACATTTAGGAAAGTATCCAGGCCTTTCTTAAAGCATCTACTGAGCTGGCCAGAACCACCTCTGGCGGGAGTCTATTCCACATTTTCACAGCTCTTACTGTGAAGAAATCTTTGCGTATTTGAAGATGAAATCTCTTTTCCTCTAGACGTAAAGAGTGCCCCCGTGTCCTCTGGGTTGACCGTAAAGAGAATAACTCAACACCAAGTTTTCTATATGGACCCCTTATATATTTGAACATGTTGATCATATCCCCCCTTATTCTCCTCTTCTCAAGAGTGAATAAATTCAGTTCCTCTAATCTTTCCTCATAGCTGAGCTTCTCCATGCCTCTTATCAGTTTGGTTGCCCTTCTCTGCACTTTCTCCAGTTCCTCGATATTCTTTTTGAGAACTGGTGCCCAAAACTGAACTGCATATTCCAGATGAGGTCTTATTAATGATTTGAACAGGGGCAAAATTATATCTCTCTCTCTGGATTCCATACCTCTCTTAATACAAGAAAGGACTTTGCTCACTTTGGAAACCGCAGCTTAGCATTGCATGCTATTATTGAGCTTATGATCTACCAAAACCCCCAGATCCTTCTCCACCACGGATTCCCCCAGTTGTACCCCCCCCCCCCAGCATGTATGATGCATGCATATTCTTAGCCCCAAGTGCATAACTTTACATTTCTCAACATTAAACCTCATCTGCCACATAATCGCCCAATTAGACAGTGCATTGAGGTCGGCTTGTAAATTGGAGACATCCTGTAAGGACGTTATTTCACTGCATAGCTTGGTGTCATCTGCAAAGACAGAAATGTTACTTTCGATCGCAGACCCAATATCATTTATAAAGATATTAAAAAGTAAGGGTCCCAGCACTGAACCTTGAGGTACACCACTGATAACCTTGATGACCATTCAGAGTAAGAAATAAAAAGAAATCAGGTTTGTCTGACAACTTCTGTCTTTCATGAATCCATGCTGTCTGTTGCTTAAAATGTTTTTTTCCACCAAGAACTCGTCTATGTGGTCTTTTATTAAATGCTCCAGTATCTTCACGTCTATAGAAGTTAAACTAACAGGTCTATAGTTACTTGGTAAAGTCTTTGATCCCTTTTTAAATATAGGCACCACGTTCGCCCTGCGCCAATCCAGTGGTACTATTCCCGTCATTAATGAGTCCCTAAAAATTAGATACAATGGCTTTGAAATTACAGAGCTCAATTCTTTTTGGATCCGTGGGTGGGTGCCATCAGGTCCAGGTGCTTTATCCACCTTTATTCTGTCTAAATATTTCTGGACCATATCACTTTTGAGCCATTGTGGATCATTCGGGGCTGTGTCACTACCACCCCCATTATGGGCATGAGCTTCCCCATGCTCTTTTGTATACACAGAGCTGAAGAAAATATTTAATAAATTTGCCTTCTCTTTGTCCCCAGTCACCCACTCTAGATTATTTTGTAAAGGGCCTACATGCTCAGACCTGGCCTTTTTACTATTAATATATTTGAAGAATTTTTTGGGGTTTGTCCTACTATCTTTTGCAATCTGTCGTTCGTTTTGAATTTTTGCATCCTTGATTTCCTTTTGTTGTCCAAAGTTGTCCATTTATAAGATATTTCCAACACATAGCATGTACATAGCAAAAATGACACCCCAAAATATATTGTGCTGCTCCTCCTGAGTATGGCGATACCACATGTGTGAGACTTTTACACAGCCTGGCCACATACAGAGGCCTAACATCCAAGAAGCACCTCCAGTCGTTCTAGGAGCATAAATTACACATATAATTTCCTGACTACCGATCACATTTTTGAAGGCCCTTCATATTTGTAACACATAACATGTACATACCAAATAACAAAAGATTACCTGTGGTTTTAGTAGTGCAGTGGTTCACAGAGGAGAGCATCGGTCCAGGCAGCAGGCAGGGATGTGGTCAGCGACAGCGAAAGCAATCGTTCAGGCAGCAGACGGGAATACTGTCCATAGTTAGTACAGGCAGAGATACTGTCAGCACAGCCAAAGCATTGGTCCAGGTAGCAGGCAGAGATGTCCAGGCAGAAATACTGTCCATAGTCAGTAGAGGCAGCAGGCCGATATATGGTCAACACAGCCAAAGTATTGGTCCAGGCAGCAGAAAGAAACACAGTCCATAAAGTCCTGGGTCATTACAGGCAGCGATATGGTCAGCACAGCCAAAGTATTGGTCCAGGCAGCAATAAGGACCATCAAGCTTAGGGCCAGCGGGACAGGGGTAGAGGCTTCTCCCACCCAAATCTCTTTGAAGCCTCCGGGCAACCAAATCCCTGATTTTCTCTACTCAGAACGCTATTCTGAAGCCCCTCACACATGTGAGACCCCTGTGTACTGAAGTAGAAGGGCAAAAGATCAGTCCAAGTGGCAGGCAAAAACATGGTCGATTTAACAGGCCGAGATTGGTACACAGGGGAGGTGGAGAAGCGGTGTTAAAACAGCAGGCAAAGGCATAGTCGGTAAATAGGCTGAGATTGGTGTACGTGGAAGTCAGAAATGTGGTTAAAATGGCAGGCAAAGGCATCGTCGGTAAACAGGCTGAGGTTGGTGCACGTGGAAGTCAGAAACGTGGTTAAAACGGCAGGCAAAGACATTGTCGGTAAACAGGCCAGGGTCAGTTAACATGGAAGGTAGAAACATGGTGGCAGGCAAATGATCCACACAGGTATTTGAAATGGGGAAATGGCAGTCTGTTACTAATAAGGGAAACTAATATCTGATGGATGTGTGATCATGTTTGAAGCAATCACCGATACACAGGCCAGGTTGGGAGGGACATTGGGGATAATACTAACTTGTATCTCTTCTAGCTCCTCCACTTGCGCATACACAACATTTCTTTTGGCGTCTTCTTCCTGATTCTGCGGGGGGAATGTTAAAGGGAAAATGTTGCTCATGAAGTCAACTCACACTATCAGAGCAAATGCTTCCTGGGGCGGGTTCTTGCTGATAAATAAGGGCAGTCACAATGTTTTCAATATATTTGAGGTAGGTAATGGGTTGGTTTTCGGATGTTTTTTGATAGCAGACAAATGAATTGAACATGGCCATATGAAACAGATGAAATGCAACTTTTTATACCAATAATTGGACTTGCGGGTTGACAAATATGGTTGTAGCATCTGATCATTTAAATTCCCCCCCCCCCACCATATACAGATTGTAGTCATGGACACATTCAGGCTTTACTACGGGGCCACGTCTTCTCTGAACCTCCACCAAGGTGTCATTGTGAATGGTAGTCATCATATGAACATCCTTTTTGTCCCGCCACTTCATGGCCAACACCTCCTCATTCCAAATGAATGTGGCTTCCCCCTTTTGTAGTCGTTTTGATAGCAAATTCTGTGGGAAGCCCTTCCTATTTTTTTGAAAGGTACCGCAGGCCAGGGTTTTTTCACGATATAGGTGACAGAAAAGGGGCAGGCTGCTGTAGTAATTATCTACATATAAGTGGTAACCTTTTTTGAACAGGGGGTATGCAAGGTCCCACACAATTTTACCACTGGTTCCTATATATGTGGGGCACTCACGGGGATGGAGCTGAGAGTCTTTGCCCTCATAAATACGAAATGTGTACACCTATCCAGTGGCTCGATCACATAATTTATTCAATTTCACCCCATACCTGGCTCTCTTACTTGGGATATACTGCTTGATATGCAGCCGGCCAGTAAAATGGATGAGGGATTCGTCTACACAAATATTTTGGTCGGGGATAAAAACTTCAGAAAATTGTTTGGTAAAAGAATTTATTAGGGGCAAAGCTTATATAATTTGTCGTGGTTGGGGTGATCTTGGGGAGGGCACTGTGAATTGTCATTGAAATGTAGTAAACGCATAATCATATCATACCGTGTCCTGGACGTGACAGAAGAATATATGGGCATGTGTTGGATGGGGAGGGTGGACCAGTAGGCATGCAGTTCGTTTTTCTTTGTAAGCCCCATATTAAACGTAAGGCCAAAAATAATTTGAATTAGTCTAGTGTGAGACGTCGCCAATGGAACATACGGGCGTAGGATGAATTGGGGTTGGCAGCAATAAATTGCTTTGCATAGAGATTTGTTTGGTCCACCATGTACTGCAACAAATCTTCAGGGAAAAATAAATAGAAATAGTGCAATTGTGAAAAATTTGAAGTGTTGGGCTGCACACCTGGCTGTGCAATGAAAGGGGGGATTGTAGCGGATCCTGAGTTGGCAGCAACCATAAGGGGTTTGCCAGGGCATCGGGAAGGTAGGACTGGGCCCGGATTCTTTGGGCTGGATATGCAATTCCAGTACTTGTACTGGGCTCCTCTTCCTGGGGTCTAGCGCTGCTGGTGGTAGGCAGGTGTTCTGATCTTGGTCCTGATCTTCTTACTCTTTTAGGAGGGGTGGTTTCCTCCGCTGACTCGGACTCCAATCCACTACCCTCCACTGGCTCATATTCCAAACCAGAATCGGATAATGAGAGCTCCCTGCTGCTCTCATCATCCTACATGGTAAGCATGTTATATGCCTCCTCAGCTGTAAACACTCTTCTAGACATGATGGCGGTATTTTTGGTGGGCCTGTGTGATGGAACTGGTGGTGCTACTGACAGCTCACTGATGGTGGGCCTGTGTGATGGTACTGACAGGTTACTGATGGCCTGTGTGACGGTACTTATGGCGGGACTGTGCGGCGGTAGTGATGGCGGGCCTGTGTGACAGATGGGCTATGACAGATGGGCTGTCAGATCCAGATTGTACCAATGTCAGTACTGATAGCGGTACCGTTAGTGGTACTGATGGCAGCCTGTGTGGCAGATGGGCTGTCAGATCCAGATGGTACTGATGGCGGTGCTGATGGCGGGCTGTGACAGATCCAGATGGGCTGCGACAGGTTCTGATGGGCTGCGACAGATCCAGAAGGGCTGTGACAGGTTCTGATGGGCTGTGACAGGTTCTCTTTATTGGTGTGGGGGAGTGCATATTGTGCAGACAGTAAATATAATATAATGTTTCGCTCACCGATATCAGATCTCTCCTTCTCTCTCCTCACATGATCGGTGTGTGAGGAGAGAGGAGGAGAGATCCCTGGATATCCCAGCAATGTTTATACTTGTGACCGACTGTGATTGGACACAGCCGATCACTTGGGTAAACAGCCATTTCATTGGCTGTTTACCCTGATCGGGATGGGGCTATGTCCAAGGGACACGTGCCATCTCCGATCGGCGCGCTGCACCCCCGGCGGCGTGCATTAAGCGTGCACCCCCCCGGCGGCGTGCATTAAGCGCGAACACAAATTGTTTTGACATATGACCAGCTGTTATTGGACACAGCCGATCACATGGTGAAGACAGGACTAGGGATAGGATTCCTGTGCAGCCTCATTATGCCGACCCCTCAATCATACCAGAGCCCACTTTCAATGATACAGATAGTGGTCAACACAATACCTTCCTGTCAACATCCCCACAAACCTTGAGCAGCATGAAATAAACATTCAACCTGACTTTTTAACCCCATTCTCTTTCAAAAGGCCACATAGCACCCCCTCCAGACCACCTACTCCAAGCATGCCACCACAGCCATTTCTTTTGAAAATTCTAAATTATAAAAATAGAGATATTCTGCAAAAAGCTAGATTATATATAGATCTAGAAGTTGCAGACTCCAAAGTAAGTCTAGTTCCGGATTTCTCCTCATAAGTTCAATGCCATTACACCAAATACCCAGATGTCAAGAAACACCTTTGTAAATATGACATACCATACAAGACCATATACTATGTCAAACTACAGTTGGTAGCCCGAGGCAACACCCTTTTTCTTTTTTTTAAATACCCCTGCCATGCTGTGGCTGAACAAGAATGAGTGAATGAATCTCCACAAACCATCAGTTACCTGTTTATGTCAGTTCTACAACTAATCTCCTGTAATGAGCAAACTTGACAACCTTGGAGGGCTCTTTCTCTATATAGACTGGACTCCAAACACCAGATACTGGTGTCTACTTAGGCATCCCACTACCTTTAAAACCCCCAGTATATGCTCCTGAGAGGAGACTTTGTTTTTAATTACTTTTCACTGGGAGTTGCACTGGACAATTTTCTTGCTTTTTGAGATTATAGTTTGCTTAACTGGATTACTGCTCACTGACTCTCTACAGATAATCTATGGACTACCCCTTGATCAAAGGCGATATCCAGCCTGGACTGGTATTAACAGTCTTACTCATACGCCATAATCCTACCCTCTCAGCCCTCAAAACTGCCCATCAGTGATCTGTTTGCAGGAAACACATCTTACTGCTGAGACTGTCCCTCACTTTAAAAGGAGACAATATAACCTTTTGTTTCACTTGATACATACTTTATACACCTGAGGAGTTAGCAATCTTGTCTGTTCCTGCAGACAGGTCAAGATGCACCCTATGGGCAGATTAATTTTCTTATACTGTGTGATGAATAATCTGCTTTGTGTGATAGCAAAGCAGATTATATTATCTGTATACAGGTGCATCTCATAAAATTAGAATATCAAAAAGTTTATTTAATAATTTGTTTCAGTAATTCAATTCAAAAATTGAAACGCATACTTTTTTATAGATGCATTACAAACAGATTGATACATTTTAAGCATTTCTTTCTTTTAATTTTGATGATTACGGCTTACAGCTAGTGAAAATCCCAAAATTCAGTATCTAAGAAAATTCGAATATTACATCAGACCAATACAAAAAAAAAAAAGATTTTTTAATGCAGAAATGTTGGCTTACTGAATAGTATGTCCACGAACAGTGTAGTATGCACTCAATACTTGGTCAGGGCTCCTTTTGCAGATGACATGGCTCCCCAAATCATCACTGACTGTAGAAACTTCACACTGGACCTCAGGCAACTTGGATCCTGTGCCTCTCCAAATTAAATGTAACATTTTACACAGTCCGTGATGATTCGGGGAGCCATGTCATCTGCTGGTGTTGGTCCTCTGTGTTTTATCAAGTCCAAAGTCAGCACAGCACTCTACCAGGAAATTCTAGAGCGCTTCCCTCGGCCGACCAGCTTTGTGTAGATGCTGATTTCATTTTCCAGCAGGGCTTGGCACCTACCCACACTGCCAAAAGTACCAATACCTGTTTAATGAACATGGTATCACTGTGCTTGATTGGCCAGAAAATTTGTCTGACCTAAACCCCATAGAGGATCCGTGGGGTATTGTCAAGAGAAAGATGAGACACCAGACCCAACAATGCAGATGAGCTGAAAGCCATTAGAAACCTTGACTTCTATAACACCTCAGCAGTGCCACAGGCTGATCGTCTCCATGCCACGCCGCATTGATGCAGTTTTAACACTGCCCCCTTGGGGGTGGCTAATAATTGCATGTTCTTCTGTGTAGCCTTGACCCTGTGAACTTTTCAGCCCTCCTGACACTTTAGGATCATCTTGTGTATACATCTAAAAAACACACTCACGATATGCATATTGCTTTAGCTGTCTGAGATTTACTTAATCAACAGAAGAGACTTAAAAAAGGTATTAGTCAACCAAACCCTGGATAAACAGCCAAGACTCAGTTGAAATAGTTCTCAAGGGGGCGTGGTCTCACTATGGAGGAATGAGGACGTGCCGTGCCTGAGCTCTGTCTGGTCCGCAGCTATACAAGCAGCTACAGGGGCAATTACCCCCCCCGTTTTTCACCCAGGGCATGTCACAGCAGCGACGGGCATCTTCACAGCCCAAAAAAGCTCACCAACAAGGCCAGGGTTCGCTGGAATCGTTCCTCTCTGGCACCCCCCCAGCAGAGGGGAAAATCCAACATGGCACCGGAATGAACGGGCCCACAGCAGCACCATGATGCTCAGCCTGCACTGCCAGTGTTGTCTCCATCCCCCCTGCCTCCCCCAGCTCCACCTCATCACAAGACCAGGGCGCAGAGATAGTAGACCTGGCAGGAGACAAGGATATAATGCAGCACCTGTGGTCTCTCCCCACTAAAGAGGACTTGGAGCGTTTTACCAGCAGGATTGAAAGGGCTTTTAAGCAGGACATTGAGCAATTGAAAACAGACACCACTGAGCTAGGACAAAGAGTAGAGACTTTGGAGCAGAAATTTGATGAAACTGTGCCCGCCATCTCTCAGCTCAGAGAACAGCCCTATGCCCACGGTCACCAAATTGAGGCCCTTCTATGCCAATTAGATGACATGGAAAACAGCAGCAGGCAAGCGAACATTCGCATATGCAGCCTACCAGAAGCCTCGCGCCTAAAGACATTATACCTACGCTGCAGGGGGTGTTCCGTGAAATTCTGAGCCTACCACCCTCGACCCCGATTGAGATAGACAGGGCCCACAGAGCACTCAGGCCTCCATCTGAGGACCGGGAGAACCCAAGGGATATTATTTGCAAACTCCACAAATATACCCTAAAAGAACACATCATGCAAAAGATGCGCAACAGACCGGTCTTTGACGGAGCCCAGCTGTCCTTCTACCAGGACCTCTCCAGACACACCCTAATGCAGCAACGGGCCTTGAGCCCACTTCTGGCAGAAATCCAAGCAGCAGGCCTCACATACCGCTGGGGCTTCCCATTCAGCCTCCAGGCGTCCGAAAATGGCAGATGGGCCGTGCTGCGCACTAAAGATGACCTCCCCAGCTTCCTGCATACCCTGGAACTTGACCCAGTAGACTTCCCAGATTGGCGCAACATTCCTGACATCCCAATTCCCCAGCTACCCTAACCGTGGATCCCGGTGGCCAGCGGGCGTTGCTCCCGTGGTCGCAAAAGGCAGACGGAGGGACCTTCCCCGGGCCCCTCTGTCACTAGAGACTGACCATGCCGCTGATGAACTTATCTATAGTCTCTTGAAAGGACCAAGATCACCTCCTTTCCTCTACTGGTTTCCCGGACTGGGTAAAGGAGCCAATGGACGCAATGCTGTAAAAGCACAGACCCACTCCACAAAGAACACTGAATCTTGGTGCCCCTGTGATATTACCCAGCATTAAGTTGAGCCTCCTGCTACATGCTGGACTGGAGGGTTTGTTATACAGCCCAATGTTTGGATGCCGTGTTTTGCACTTTTTGGGAATACATGTTCAAGTACTCCTCATTCATCACCCTGTTCATTCGTTTTCATGGACTGGACGGGGGACCGGGTCCCACGTACCCTTAGTGGCTGCCCACGTACCCCACTTAGGCCTCACCTAATTAGGTGACAGTCCCTATCAGGACCCAAAACTAACGTCCAGGTGGTTTTTGGGTTAGATACCCCCCCGGGCTGGCTTTGTAGTTTACTACTGTGCAGTGCGCCAGACCTGTTAGTCAAAGTCTGGCCCTTATTTTACTTTTGTGCCTTACTCCCCTCCTCTTCCCCCCCACTCCTCCTTCCCCCCTCCCTTCCCTTCCCTACCCATCTCCACCCTCCCCCTCCTTTCTTTTTATCTTTCCCTTACTCTCCTCAGTGTCCCCCATATTGCTTCTGATAGCTAACTGTTTGTTGCTTTGGCCTTCAGGTTGTTTTTTTTTTCACCTGCAAACGCCCACAAAGGACTCAGAGGGAAACAGATGGACCAATTGTCATCAGCTTCGGGTATGCCATCACTAAAGGTACTGTCTTATAACGTTAGGGGGCTCTGCTCTCCACACAAGGGCAACAAACTATGGCTCGAACTGAAACGCCTGGGGGCCCAAGTGGGTTCCTACAGAAAACTCACTTTAGACAGCAATCCCTCCCCAAGATACCCACGCATCTCTATAACCAATGGTTCTTTAGCAACTCCCCGGTAGCTAAATCACGCGGTACAGCCGTCGCATTTCACAAATCCTGCCCATTCCAACCTTCAGAAAGCCACGTAGACCCACAAGGCCATTAGGTCTTCGTGAAAGGGGTCATGGCCAACACAAAATTCACGTTTGCGACTGTCTACGCGCCCAGTACCCAACAACTTTCCTTTATAGACCCGGTCTTAGAAAAGCTGACAGATTTTAGAAAGGGCCTCCTAATCCTTGGAGGTGACTTCAATGTTAGCCCTGACCCACTTCTAGACACATCTCGTGGCCGCCCCACGCACTCCCAGGCCTTCCTTAAACATTTTCGCAAATCGCTGCAGAATAATTTTCTCATAGACACATGGAGAGCACTGCACGCGTCGGACAGAGATTATAGCTACTATTCAGGGGTGCATGATGTCTATACACGTATTGATCTCATTTGTGTAGATCATGATACCTTAGAACTATTGCAGTCAGCTGACATAGGGAATATCACCATATCTGACCATGCCCTCTTCTTGCTATGATCAAGGTCCCCGAAGGCATGGTCTTGGAGACTCAATGAAAATCTCCTGGATGACGCCTCAGTTGTAGCTAAGGTTTCCGAAACCATTACGCACTATTTTACAGAAAATGTGTCTGAAATGTGCTGTGTACAAATCGGAATGTGCAGGTAGGCATCCTTGATGTCGATGGAGGCAAGAAATTCCCCCTGATCCCGCATATAGCAGTTTAGGGCCTTGATGTCCAGAATCAGACGTACCATACCCTCTCTTTCAGGGATCGTAACTAGGTTTGAATAAAAGCCCTGGAAATATTCCGACACCGGAACCGGGACAATCACCCCTTGGAGCAACAGGCCTTGCACCGCACCCCGGAGGGCTAACAAGCGGTCTGGAGACAGATGCAGATCGGACGGAAAAAATCTGCTTGGGGGACAAGTCTGGAACTTGATCTTGTAACCAGACAGAATCACTTCGTGGACCCACTTGTCGTTTATCAGAGAAGTCCACGGGCCCGGAAACCAGCGAAGACGCCCCCCCCCATCCGGACTGCGGGTGAGAGCGCCTCTTCATGCCGTAGGAGCCTTATCTGGGGGTCTGGAGAAGCCTGCTCTCACTTTGCCCGATCAGGGCCGTTTGGGACCTCTCAAGGGGGGCTTGAAAGACTTTGAGCCTTTTTCAGTGGACCCTGAGGGACGAAAAAACTGTGTGCCGAGAAGGAAGGGCCACGCTTGCGACTTGGCTCCTTCCTCTTAATGATATCATCCAGAGTGGCCCCAAACGATCGCCTTGAAAAGGCAGATCAGCTAGGGCCTTTTTAGAGGCCTGGTCCACATTCCAACACTTCAGCCACAATACCTGTCGAAGCACAACCGCTGAAACAGATAGCTTACAAAGCAAGGGAGCTGCGTCAAAAGAGGCATCGCAGACAAACTGCATCCCCTGGACCAGTTGGTCCACTAATTCCGTGAAGGCAGGGGGAAACTGGTCACCTTTCATTCTGTCAGCGTTTGTGACACCAAAGCAATAGCCAAAACCGGCCGAAGTGCAGAACCCGCAATAGAGAACATAGTGCGGCTCAGAGACTCTGCTTTCCTGTCAGCCGGGTCTTTAAAGGCTGAAGAACCCTCAACCGGAATGATAGTGGTTTTGTTCAACCGAGAAACCGGGGGGATACACCACAGATGGAGTTGTCCATTTTTTGAGTAGACTCGCCTCAAAGGGATAACGCACAGCGAAACACCTTGGGGTCACAAATGGGCGTCATTCTTTATAAACAAACTTGTCAAAAAAGGAGGGATAAGGGAACAAGCTTGTGAGTGCCAAAGGGGGCCGGGACCTCCACCGCAGCCATGGCTGCATCCTCCCTTTAAAGTTTCCCGCACAGAAGCAATCAGTGCCCAGCGCTTTCTTGTGCATAGCCACTGGGGCCGAGGAATCATCCTCACTGTCCGAAAGATCTAGGAGCGCGGCCGCAGACCCCTCAGGGTGGGTCCCGTCCATGGCAGCCGAATCAGATTCAGGATCTGACGAGACAGATGAAGCAGGGGAAGCTTCTTGCTAGTCCGCCGCCCAAGAGCCATCTCCACCCGGGACACAAAGCACTCCAGGGCCGCTGTCAGTGCATCAATGGATGACTGGGACCCAGAGGGACCTGTAGCCTCTGACAGGGGGTCAGGTGGGGAAACAAGCTCCTGAGACACCATAGGAGAGAAAAAAGAGCCCAACACCAAGAGTGACCACTACAATGGGACACCCCCACACCAGTAGTGGTACCGGCCACCAGGACACCCCACAGCCTGCAGCAGAGAGAGGAGAGATCCCCCAGACTCACCACCCCACCAGCGTAGCCCTTGCTGCCTCAGATGTAGACCTGCACACACGTGGCGTCCAAGGGAGAAGAAAACACAGGAGTCAGCGCCAGGTTAAAAGGAGGAGCTTCCGCCTGCCAAAAACGCTGTCCTGGGCTACACAGTAATGGTCACCATTGCCTGAGCAAAAATCCACCATATCATGGCCGCCGAGCTACACAAACATGGCCACCGGCCATAGGAAGTCATCAGGCGCTAGGGAAAAGGACGCCGGCCATGGCAAAATGGCCACCAGCCTGCTACACGAGACTACCACAGATGCAGGAGAACCCTGTAGCCTCCCAGGATGAGAACGAGAGAGAGAAGATCCAGGCACCAGACCCAGTGCCTCCCCCCGGTAAGCACAGCACCTAGGCGGTGCACACCCCCAGCCCACCAGTACTCAACCCAGTCCCCCAGGACCCACCAAAGACACACTACCCCATATGGAGGGGGGTTATCAAGGGACCTCCAGGGCCAGGAAAGGAGGGTGCAGGGACAGAGGGGACCTGCGGGACCAACCGACCTGGGGAGGGACCCGCATCCGCCACAAAAACCCCCTAAGGGGAGAGAGGGACATTTACTCACCATACCAGGACCAAGTGGTTCAGGTGATGTTCTTGGGATGCAGATTATTTTTTTTTTTTGCTCAGTTTGCTTATCACTACACCTAAGATACATTGTAACTGCCACAAAATCTTGTGACCAGGAAGTGCAGGGGATATAGTGTTTTTATATCACAATGTGAGGTAGATTCTTTTTCCCGCCTATACTGTGGAACTACTCTAGGTTTAAAGGGCAACTCCACTATTGTTGAGGGAAAAAAAAATAGGATTTTTGTACTCACCGTAAAATCCTTTTCTCTGAAGTTCATTGGCGGACACAGCACCTTTAATTTAGACCTTAGGGTTATATCGCCACCTTCAGGAGAGGACTAGGCAGAACATGTAAAAACAGCAAAACTGCACAGTACCGCCCAGGGGGCGGTCCTACTGGCTATAACCCCTCACTCTGCTTCCAGCAGCTCAGTTCATCAAAAAGCAGTACAACATAAATAGGAGGGGTGGGTGCTGTGTCCATCAATGAACTTCAGAGAAAAGGATTTTACGGTGAGTACAAAAATCCTATTTTCTCTTTCGTTCATTGACGGACACAGCACCTTTAATCTTGACCTTAGGGACGTCCCCAAGCAGTGTCAAAAAACGAGGGATGGGAACAACAAGAAAACAAACTCCACCCATAACAAAAAGAACTCCTCAATAGAGGAGTTGCAACCTTAAACAACCACCTACAAAATCTTGCGCTCACATCAACCTTGTAAAATTTAGTGAAAGTGTGAACGGAAGACCAGGTCGCTGCCCTACACACCTGGGAAACAGACGTCGGAAAGCCCAGGAGGCACCACTTGCCAGGCTAGAATGTGCCGTGACAGGAAAGGGGGGCGCCTGCCCCCTCATGGCATAAGCCTGAACCATGATCTGTCTGATCCACCGAGAAATGGTGGCCAACGAGACCGCCAGGCCCTTCTTCGGACCAGCCACCGATACAAACAGCAAGTCCGACCTCCGGAAAGGAACTGTAGCAGACAGATACACCCGCGGAGTCCGAACAACGTCCAAAGAATGCAAAGCAACCTCTTTTGGAAGTGACGGCCGAGGACATATGGGCAGAAGTACAATGTCCTCATTTAGATTAATGGCCGAAACAACCTTTGGAAGAAACGAAGGCTGTGGACGCAGCACCACCTTATCCTTGTGGAGGATCAAGTAGGGGGACTTGCATGACAAGGCCGCCAACTCAGAAAGCCTCCTGGCAATAAGGGCATCTCTCTAAAGTTTTCAAACGGCGGTTTCTAAGCACCGAGAACACCAGATTCAAATCCCACGGAGGCAGCGGTGGTCTAACCAGAGGGGCCACATGTCGAACCCCCTGAACAAACGTACTCACCAATGAATGAGTCGCCAAAGGGCGCTGAAAAAGGACAGCAAAAGCTGATATCTGCCCCTTAATGGTGCTTAAAGCAAGTTTCTGATCCACTCCTCGCTGCAAAAACAGCAGGATCCTGGAAACTGAATATGTACGTGGGCATCACCCCATCTCCTCACACATGGAGATGTAGGCCTTCCACGTACGATGATAAATCTTCCGAGAAGAGGACTTCCGTGCCCTCAGCATAGTGGAGATTACCAAATCCGACAGTCCTTGATCCCTTAGCACCTGGCTTTCAACAGCCATGCCGTTAAAACCAGCAACGGTAAAGCAGGATGAAGTATTGGACCTTGCGACAGAAGGTCCCCTCGCATCGGCAGCCGCCAAGGAACATCCGCCACCATTCTGACTATGTCGGCGTACCAAGGACATTGAGGCCAATCTGGGGCAATCAGAATCACCAGAATCACCAGAATCCCCTCGGCCTCCACTCTGCGTAGCAGACGGGGTAAGAGTTTGAGCGGAGGGAAGGCATAAATCAGCCGATAATGCCCTCATGAAGCCACTAACGCACCTGACGCGTCCGCCCAGGGGTCTCTTGCCCTGGATACAAACCTAAGTACCTTCCGATTAAGCAGAGAGGCCAAGAGATCCACATCTGGTGTGACCCACCTTAGGCAAATGAGCCGAAACACATCTGGATGTAACGACCATTCCCCCTAGTCCAGCATCTGACGACTTAGGTAGTCCGCCTGCCAGTTTTCTACGCCCGGAATGTATACGGCCGACAGAGCCGGCACGCGCCGCTCTGCCCACTGCAGGATGTGAGTGACCTCCAGTGCTGCAGCCAAGCTCCTTGTTCCTCCTTGATGGTTGACATACGCCACCGCCGTGGCGTTGTCCGACTGGATCCTGACCGGACGCCCCTGCAGCCTCTGTGACCATGTGGAGAGGCACCGCCTGATCGTCTGAAGTTCCAGTATATTGATCGGCAGGCGGGATTCTTCTTGCGTCCAACGATCCTGGGCCGACTGCTAACCCCAAACTCCCCCCCAGCCGATCAGGCTGGCATCCGTTGTGATCACCGTCCAATGAAGAGGAAGGAACGACTTCCCGGACCGAAGGGTCGGGGACTTCAGCCACCAGAGAAGGGAATCTCTGACTAGCTGGCTCACCCGAATTTGACAATCCAGGGATGTCGGAGATTAGTCCCATTTGGACAGGATCTCTCTTTGCAAGACTCGAGTGTGGGATTGAGCATACCGTACTGCCTCGAAAGTGGCTACCATGAGCCCCACAACTCGCATGCAAAAACGCAGCGACAACCACCTGCGGGACACCAATAACTTCACAGCAGCTTGAAGAGTCTGCAGCTTGTCCGAAGGGAGAAAGACTCTCGCCTCTGAGGAGTCCAGAACCAAGCCCAGGTACTCCAGGCGTTGAGTCTGCACCAACACCAACTTCTGGGGGTTCAACACCCAAGAAAACTCCCGGAGAGTCTGTATGGTGATCGCCACATCTTCCCTTAATTCTGAGGCGGAAGCTGCTCTCAGGAGGAGGTCGTTCAGGTAACCCACGATTGCGATCCCTTGTTGTCTCAGCAATGCCAGAATTGGGGCTAGCACCTTGGTGAAGACCCTCGGCGCCGTCGCTAGGCCAAAAGGGAGAGCTACAAATTGATAGTGCTCGTCCCCGACAGCAAATCGTAGAAACCTCTGATGTCTGACGCACATGGGAACATGCAAGTATGCGTCCTTGATGTCCAAGGACGCCAAGAAATCCCCCTGATGGAGTGCAGCGACCACAAAACGAACTGATTCCATCCTAAACTTTGTACTTTCACAAAGCCGTTGAGGGCCTTGAGATCCAGGATTGGACGGACCCCTTACTTCTTTGGGACTACAAACAGATTGGAGTAGAATCCCTGAAACTTTCTGGCGTCGGCACAGGTACTATCACCCCACGCAGCAGCAGGTCCTGTATTGCCCCGAACAGGGCCTCCCAACGAGCTGGAAGAAGATGAAGGTTGGAGGGAAAAAATCTGTCTGGAGGACAAGAAAGAAACTCTATCTTGTAGCCTGATGAAACCAGGTCGCAGACCCACTGGTCAGAAAGGAGGGAGGTCCACCGAGTTGCAAACTCCCGAAGGCAACCCCCCACCCAAGAGTCGGGCGGGGGCAAACCTTCATGCGGCAACAGATTTGCTCGCAGGCTTGTTTGGCTTGCGAAACCAGGGACGCTTCTGTCCCTCAGCAGGCACCTTGTCGGACTGGGAACGCTTACCTGCCGACCCGAGCGGATGAAAAATCCGCTTCTGAGCGGAAAAGGAGGGCCCCTGCCTATGGCGTGGCCCTTACCCTTTCTGGACCGTGGGAGTAAAGTACTCTTCCCCCCAGTAACATTCTTAATAATGTCATCCAGTGAGGCTCCAAATAGCCTCTCCCCCTGGAAGGGCAAATCCGCCAGCGCTTTCTTAGAAGTTTGATCCGCAGACCAGCATTTAAGCCAAATCAGGCGACGTAGCACCACAGCTGATACTGAGGCTCTAGAAAGCAAGGGGGCAGTATCTAGGGCCGCATCACAGACATACTTCAGCCCTGTACCAACTGGTCTGCCAGTTCCACGCAGACCGGGGAAACCTGTTGCTTCTCCAACTCACGGTGCAACAACTTAGCCCATTCAGTAAGCGTCTGTGACACCAGGGCCGTGGCCAACACTGGCCGCAATGCTGACCCCACCATCGTAAACATGGACCGGGCATCCCCCTCGGCCCTTCTGTCCACAGGGTCCTTGAAATCAGGAGTCCCTTCCACCGGAATCGTGGTTACCTTATTTAACCTGGATACCAGGGGGTCAACGACCGGAGATGTCCATTTTTTCAGGAAACTCTCCTCAACGCACCGCCATCCGTCTCGGGACTGAAAAGGCCCACTGCGCGCTTCCCCACTCCTTGTAAATAAACTTATCAAAATAAGTTAGGTAGGGAAACACCTTAGCAGTGCGGGCTGGCTTGTGGGACCCAAAAGGGACTGACACCTCTGCAGATGCCCTTGCTGTATCCTCTATCTTTAGGGTATCCCGCACCGCTGTGATAATAGCTCCTACTAGCGCTTTTTCCTGCGTTGACCTGGTCACTGTCCGAAAGGTCCTGGTCCGCATTCTCTGAAACGTCAGAACAGGGGCCGCCCGCCACAGCGGGACCCGAGTCTGAATCAAACCTTTCCCCAGAAGACGGTGGGGGGAGGGGGCGTTTTTTACCCCCCTTGCGCCCTGCACACTGCCTCCACCCTGGCAACAAAGGACTCCAGGACTGCCGACAGAGCGTCCATAGGCACCACAGGTGCAGGGGAACCGGTTGTAATAACAGGGATGTCTGGGGAAGAAGCGCCAGCTTCTGACGCCATGCTGACCCACTCTCGCCTGTCACCACTTAGGGAACTAAGGCAAGTCACAAAAAATGCCCACCCTCCTAGCTGCCACAGACTGAGGGACCCCCGCAGGGCTCACCACCCTGACCCAGGTACTGCGCTGTGCTGCCGCCATCCGCTCTCCCCTGTGCTAGCAACTAGGTGTTCTGAGTAGTTTTGCGCTGTTCCAGACTGCGTCTGAGAGTGCCGGGAAAATGGCCACCGTACTACAAGAAAATGGCCGCGGTTAAGAAAACTGGCTGAGGCTACAAGAAAATGGCCGCGGCCACCGGAAAACGGGCGCTACGGCCAGTCCCCACATGGCACTTCACAGGTATTCACAAAAAATAGCCTAAAAAACGGAGAAACGAGCGGACCACCAACCGCAGCCCCCTGCCAGGACCCAGAGCCCCCCCAAAGGACCTCCGGCCTGGTACGTGCACAGCACCCCCTATGCCCAGCAACACAGCGGCTCCTTAGCATGGGGAGGAAGGAGAGGACAGGGAGAGAAGAAAGGAAGAGGGAGAGACCCCCTAGTCAACCTCCCAGGGAATGCCAAGCTGCTCCATCCTGCCAAGACAGGTGGAACCATACTTACCCCTCCTGCAGGGACTGCTGGACGCATTCCACGGACAGACCCATCACCCGAGTAGTGTGGGGTGGCTGTTGGTCACTGCACACTGTGACTCGGACAGCAGTAGCCTGGTCATATGTGTGCCCCAGAGCATATAGCTCGCCGGCCGCCCCTGGATCAGAAGGGGCATGTCGTGGCCGACCCAGCGCATAGCTAGGGTCTGCTCACGCTCGATGGCCAGGCTGGGGAGACTACCAGAATCTACATTATCCAGCCTGGCTGTTGATTGTAGATCACAGGAATAAAAAATTCCAAGGACCAATGGTCCCCACAGGGAGCCAGGTCCTTCTATACTAGGCAGAAAAAAACTGGGCTGAGCTGCTGGAAGCAGAGTGAGGGGTTATAGCCAGTAGGACCGCCCCCTGGGCAGTACTGTGCAGATTTACTGTTACTACATGTTCTGCCTAGTCCTCCCCTGAAGGTGGCGATATAACCCTAAGGTCAAGATTAAAGGTGCTGTGTCCGTCAATGAACGAAAGAGAAAAAAGCATTCCCCTTTGGGTTGTCAATGTACAGTGCCTTGAAAAAGTATTCAAACCCCTTGAAATTTTCCACATTTTGTCATGTTACAACCATAAACGTAAATGTATTTTATTGGGATTTTATGTGACAGACCAACACAAAGTGGCACATAACTGTGAAGTGGAAGAAAAATGATAAATGGTTTTAACATTTTTTTACAAATAAATATCTGAAAAGTGTGGCTTGCATTTTTTTTCAGCCCACCTGAGTCAATACTTTGTAGAACCACCTTTTGCTGCAATTACAGCTGCAAGTCTTTTTGGGCATGTCTCTACCAGCTTTGCATATCTAGAGTGACATTTTTGCCCATTCTTTGCAAAATAGCTCAAGCTCTGTCAGATTGGATGGAGAGCATCTGTGGACAGCAATTTTCAAGTCTTGCCACAGATTCTCAGTTGGATTTAGGTCTGGACTTTGACTAGGCCATTCCAACATGAATATGCTTTGATCTAAAGTCCATTGTAGCTCTGGCTGTATGTTTAGGGTCTATGAGTAAGCACTAACGCTAGTGCGAAACGTCAGCTTTTCTCCTGTCTGCTGTTTTGTTGATGTGAAATTTCTGAATAAACAAGGCAAATCTACGAGTGCGGCTGTCCAGCATTTATTTTCGTCTTATTGCCACTAATAGCCAGCACCAACCACCTCCTAACCTAGAAGGATTTACTTTTTGCCTGTCTAATCCTCCTGGAGCGGTGATTAATCTCCTCTGTATGTTTGTCCTGCTGGAAGGCGAACCTCCCACCCAGTCTCAAGTCTTTTGCAGACTCTAACAGGTTTTCTTCTAAGATTGTCCTATATTTGGCTCCATCCATCTTACCATCAACTCTGACCAGCTTCCCTATCTCTGCTGAAGAAAATCATCCCCACAACATGATGCTGCCACAACCATGTTTCACAGTGGGGATGGTGTGTTCAGGGTGATGTGCAGTGCTAGTTGTCCGCTACACATAGCCTTTTGCTTTTAGGCAAAAAAAGTAAAATTTTGGTCTCATCTGACCAGATCACCTTCTTCCACGTTTGCTGTGTCCCCCACATAGCTTTTCACAAACTGCAAACGGGACTTCTTATGGCTTTCTTTCAACAATGACTTTCTTCTTGACACTCTTCCATAAAGACCAGATTTGTAGAGCGCACGACTAATAGTTGCCCTGTGGACAGATTCTCCCACCTGAGCTGTGGATCTCTGCAGATCCTCCAGAGTTACCATGGGCCTCTTAGCTGCTTCTCTGATTAATGCTCTCCTTGTCCAGCCAGTCAGTTTAGATGGACGGCCATGTCTTGGTAGGTTTGCAGTTGTGCCACTCTCTTTCCATTTTCATATTATGGATTGAACAGTGCTCCGTGAGATGGTCAAAGCTTGGGGTATTTTTTTTATAACCTAACCCTGGTTTAAACTTCTCCACAACTTTATCCCTGACCTGTCTGGTGTCTTCCTTGGCCTTCACGATGCTGTTTGTTCACTAAGGTTCTTTAACAAACCTCTGAGGGCTTCATAGAACAGCTGTATTTATACTGAAATTAAATTACACATAGGTGCACTCTATTTACTAATTAGGTGACTTGTGAAGGCAATTGGTTCCACTAGATTTTAGTTAGGGGTATCAGAGTAAAGGGGTCTGAATACAAACGTTACACTTTTCAGATATTTATTTGTAAAAACAAAAAAACAAAATGGAAAACCATTAATTATTTTCTTTCCACTTCACAATTTTGTGCCACTTTGTGTTGGTCTATCACATAAAATCAAAATGTGTAACATGTCAATACTTTTTCAAGGCACTGTACATTGCAGAAATTTTACCACACTTTGTAGCAGATTCCTACCTTTTGTTATTCTGAAGAAATAGTTGTGTATTTGTCTGTGTCCGTGTGTAGAGTGAATTTGTATGAGTTTTTTTTAGCATTATCAATCAGCTGCTGCAGGGCTCTAACGAGGAAATTGGCAGGGTCTGTATCCCTTTAGATGCAATTTCCCTCTGGGGACATCTCACTAAAAATGACTTCTGGGAAAATCAGTAAGCCAATCACACAAGCAGAACATGACATTTTTAGGGAGCGTTATGTATGCCATCTGAAAATTACAGTGCTGCAGATTGAAAAGGAAAGGGACTTTTTAAAAACATGCAAATACAATATGACTTGAGTCACAATTGTATATGCTATATTATTTTTTATTTGATATTTATTTCCCATGAAAACGGAGTTACCCTTTAAGTATTATATTTGCATTGAGGCTTTATGTTGGTTAAAACAAATTTGGTTGTTGTGCAGCAGAATCAATGAAAGAATGGCTGAAAGGACCTTGTGCTAAGCGTGCATTAATTTGTGTTAAAAAACAAACATCCCTAGAAGCTCAAAAATTACTTACTGTAAGATTCCAAATTTTGCAAAGTTTCTTTGACCTTTCACAGTATAGTGTATCCGTCATGAACCATGTTGGAAAAGCAAACCCACTGCAGAGGAGGTCCAATGAAAATACTCTTTAAATCAGTGGTCATCAACCCTGTCCTCAGAGCCCACTAACAGGCCAGGTTTTATGTATTACCTTGGGGAGATGCAGACTAGAATACTGTAATCACTGAGCAGCAAATGATATCACCTGTGATGTATTTCAGTTATCTTGCAATCCTGGCCTGTTAGTGGGTCCTGAGGACAGGGTTGATGACCACTGCTTTAAATGTTAGCTACCATCATATTTTAGAGCGCAAAATGGTCATTTACAATTAAAACTGCAAAAAGCAGCATTTCTTCCGTGAAAGTGGCAGAACGTGTAAATTTAATTTGGTGTTTAAGTAAAAACAGCACTAAGGAAAGATGTGAAAATAAACACTGCATATTTACTTATTAAATGTTCATGCCCAGAAAGCCTATAAGCACCATTGATGTGTGTGTGTGTGTGTGTGTGTGTGTGTGTGTGTGTGTGTGTGTGTGTGTGTGTGTGTATGTATATATATATATATATATATATATATATATATATATATATATATATATTACACACACACACACACACACACACACACACACATATATATATATATATATATATATATATATATACACACACACACATACTTTATATAGTTGTTCATAAGTAGACATGAATTTTGTGACATTGCATGTACTAGATTACCTCCTGTGTATACACTTATGTATTATTTAGTTCTCTTCTAAAATGCCCATGTGCATCAGGCATTACACAAGGCAGTCTTAGAAATATTCTTCATTTTCCGGCAAACATCCATTATATCTCGCAAACAACCCTCTCCCTATCTTGCATGCACACCTCTTCGCACACAGCTGTGTCAATGCACATTGTACAGGGTCAGACATCTGGGCTGTTGCTGGGCAACGCAGTCCCCCCCACTCACCACTTACCTGGCAGTAAGGCAGACCCCCCCCCAGGCAAATCTGGAGGAGCAGCAGTGACCTCCACCCCCCCACTAATCTACAGCAAGGCCAGAACAGAGGATTAACCAGCACCCTGCCAGAGAACACTGCAGAGCTTAGCAATGTAACTCTTTCCCAGCCAATAACAGACATACAGAGCATAGCAATGCATAGCCTTCTCTGCCAGAGACAAAACCCTACCGAGCGTGACAGTGTAACCTCTTCTTTGCCAGGAAACTGAATATTGTTAATGCGCAGTAAAAGGAAAACTCCTTCTAGAAGCTCTGGAACAAGGCAAGGATGGCTTCTGAGGCAGAATGCATAACTCAAAGATACAGAGAGCAACTTACTGTATATGTACATACGTCTAAACGTGCTCACATATGCACGCATTTACTCCCTAAACCACACAGCCACACACAAGCAATGAGGTGTGTCTGTGGTAATTAGTATTGGAGGGCGATAGTAATGTAGGCCTGGGGGAATTGTGGGAGGAAGTCTGTTCTGAGCAGGAAGGGTCATAGAGCAGCAGGAGATTGTCACACTGCTGGCACTGCTAGGAGAGAAAAGCTGACGACTGGGACATCAAGAGCCTGGTGTGAACTGGTTGGGAGGGGGAAAGAGCAGGGGACAGTGATCATAAGCAAGGACAGAAATGAGGGGTTTAAAACGAACACAAAAATATTTTTTTTTAAAAAACAGAAACCGTGAACGTAGATTAAAGAAAGAAAAAAAAAGTGTAGAAAAACAGCTCAGTAAAAATGTCTGGTCTTGGACGAGGCTGACATGCACTAGTCTGTTGTGGAAGCCTATCCACAGCAATTTTCCACCCGCTTTTTTTTAAGTTTTCCAAAATCTTCAGCCATCGAAAATGCGCTGAAAATTTCAGTTGCCACCCAACTTCAATAGTCTGTTCGCACAAAATTGGAAAATTATTCTAAACATCTGAGAATGGTTGCTGTGGACCATACAATTGTGTTTTCAATCAAAAGCTGATGGCAACCTACCACTATGATCAAACATATGGCTTGCATTAGGCCCAAGATAAACAGGCAGTTTTTGATTGTGAAATTGTACTATTAGGATTTTTGCTTGTTTTGAGATTGCATTGGGTTATTTCTGCAAGATTAAGATAATAAATATAACCAAGAGCAGGCGAGTATATGTAAATCAGATTTGCATATACAACTCTTATCTTGGTTTAAAGCCTGTTTACTTTCACTTTAAAACAGGGGTCTCCAAACTATGGCCTTCCAGTTGTTCAGGAACTACAATTCCCACCATGCCTAGTCATGTCTGTAAATGTCAGTGTTTTACAACGCATCATATGATGTGTAATTCTACAAAAGCTGGAGGGCCCCGTAGTTTGGAGATCCCTGCTTTAAAGGAGAAGTTCACCTTTTCGTAACGTTCTACCCATATTCAGGGTGTGATATGTAACATGTTACTGTAGCACCGGCCCCCCACACCCTCCGATCCTCTGTTGTGACAGCGAGCGGGGGAATCTTCTACCCCTGCTCGCTGCCTCAATTTTAAAAAAATTGCCGCCATGCAGGGCTCTGCAAGCATCATTGATTCACAGAGTTCCGTACATTTTGAAGCTATCGGCTTGTAGTTCTCAATGAACTACCAGGGCGCTGTTGAGGGCTCTGGTATTCGATGGATTCTTCCTGTCAGTGTGAAACTGCCTGCCCAAATGTACGGTCACACAGCTTACATTGATGCCGCGTACACACGACCGGACTTTATGGCATACTTTGCCTGGCGGACTTTGACGGACTTTCCGAATGAACGGACTTGCCTACACACGATCAACCAAAGTCCAACGGATTCGTACTTGATGACGTACGACCGGACTAAAACAAGGAAGTTCATAGCCAGTAGCTGCCCTAGCATCGGTTTTTGTCCGTCGGACTAGCATACAGACGAGCGGACTTTTCGACCAGACTCGAGTCCGTCGGATAGATTTGAAACATGTTTCAAATCTAAGTCCGTCAAACTTTTGAGAAAAAAAAGTCAGCTGGAGCCCACACACAATCGAATTGTCCAACGGACTCCGGCATGCCGGACCAAGTATGCCGGAAAGTCCGCTCGTGTGTACGCGGCATTAGAGTCTGTAGGAGTCCTGCATGGCACCCACCATCTGCTGAATGCTTTCCAGGCTCCAAAAAAAAAAGTTTGTTTGGGCCGGCTTGGTCCAAAGGAACCATTTCCTTTACTAATTTCTGTGGCTGCTGTCAGCCCTATAATACTGTCTGCAGCACTGCGTTCCAGCAGCGACATGGGGACTTCCTGTCTGCACTTGGAACAAAATAAAGTTGGGCCAAGTGCTACTCAGCCATTTACAAAAATCCCTGTATTTTTATCAATGAATGCAAGCCTTCCTCTGACTGGCTGAGGTGGGGGGACACGGGTGGATGGCTCTGGCCCGCCTCTTTACTGGTTCATCACTGATATGTGGCCATACTTGTCACAAGTGGATTCATTAGTAAAAGTAGTTAATTTTGGCCAGCAAAAAAAAGACTATTTAACCTCTTCCCGTCCGCGCTATAGCCGATGATGGCTACAGTGCGGACCTACAGTGTCGGGAGGCTGTCAATAGACGTTTTCCCCTTTCCTCGGGTCACGCGCGTGGCGCGCTCTGTGATCACCGAGTCAATGAGACTCGGGTGATCGGAGTAAGGGGCTGATCCCAGCCCCTTACCATGTAATCAGTTGTCAGCCAATGACAGCTGATCACGTGATGTAAACAGAAGCGCGGCAATAGTTTTTTTTTTCTGCTCACGCTGACAGTGTGAGCAGAAAAAAGGGCCGATCACCGTCTTCTGTTGAAGGGACATCTGTCCCGAAGAGGAAGAGGCATAGCCGCCTCTTCTGTGCCAACCAGTACCGCCTGCCAGTGCCCACAGTGCCATCAATCGGTGCCCACCAGTCAATATATCAGTGCCACCTAGTAAATGCCCAGTGATGCCAATCAGTGCCTCAGTGTAATCTAGCAGTGCTGGCTATCAGTGTCACCTACCAGTGCCACCCATCTGTGCCGCCTTATCAGTACCCATTAGCGTACATAAAAGGAGAAAAATGACCTGTTTGCAAAATGTTATAACAAAATATAAAACCGTTGTTTTTGTTTTCAAAATTTTCGGTATTTTTCATTTTAACAAAAAATAAAAAACCCAGGAGGTGATCAAATACCACCAAAAGAAAGCTCTATTTGTGGGGGGAAAAAAAAACTATAAAAATTTCCTTTGGGTACAGTGTTACATGACCACACAATTGTCATTCAAAGAGTGAGAGCGCTAAAAATTGGTCTGGGCAGGAGGGGGGTTTAAGTGCCCAGTAAGCAAGTGGTTATAGTAAACATGGAGTTTGGCTTTAAAGTATAACTAAAGCGCTGTGCAAACTGTTGGCGCTAGATAAATTCTGTATAAGAGGCAATTTTCTTTTTTTGAGAGAGGGGTAAGGATCAGAACACCCGTCAGGTTTTTATTGCTGCCTGTGACCCATTAGGGACATTCACTGTCTTGTTTGTCTATTATACCCCGAGAGTTAAAGTTAAAAACAAATATTTTGGGTTCTCACCAGACAGGAATAGGCTATGGGACAGGAAGTGAAAGGAAATCTTCCAACTGGGGCACAGATGGCAAAAAATACTGAAAGGGGTTGTAACCCTCCCTTATGTTATCCAGAAAGAAAAAAGTTTTGCCTTTAATTCTACTTCTAATCTAGGTCTAGTTTTCAGTAAAGAATACCTCATCCAGTCGAAGGCATGTTTGGAAGTGTAACTGGTCTATGATGTGCATAATTTTGCTGGGCTTAAAGAGGCTGGCCATACACCAATAGATTTATTCCCCCCCCCCCCCAAAATAAAATAATTAACACAATTCGACATTCAAACTAAACAGCATGGAGGGATAAATCTTCTGCTGCAGTTATTGTACTCTGGCAGCTGGCACCTCCAGCTATCAGAATACCCAAATGGTGTCTGCATCTGACATAATGCAGGAGTTGTTTGACTGGCTTCTTCGATTTTTCGGGGTGGAGTGTTGCCTACGGGGCCACCTATTGATTACATTTCGGTCAGCTTAAAGTAATTGTAAAGTCTCTTTTTTTCTCTAAAAATAACAAACATGTTATACTTTCCTGCCCTGTGTACTGGTTTTGCACAGGGCAGCCCAGATCCTCTTCACGGGTCCCACTTCGGCTCTCCTGGACACTCCCTTCTGTTGAGTGCCCCCACAGCAAGCAGCTTGCTATGGGGGCACCTGAGCCAAGTCACAGCTTCCTGTGTCAATTCAGACACGGAGCCCCCCACCCCCATTTGGCCCGCCCCCTCTCTGCTAATTGAGAGCAGCGGGAGCCAATGGCAACACTGCTGTGTCACAGCCAATCGGAAGAAGAGTCCTGGATGGCTGAGACACTCATGGACATCGCCAGAGAGAGATGGGGCTCTGATAAGTATTAGGGGGGCTGAGGGCGGCTGTTGCTCTCAGGTTTTTTTTTATCCGAATGCATTAAGATAAAAAACCTTCCGACTTTACAGACGTTTTATGCTAATAGCATAGTAAATCATTGATTAGTCTCCTGTAGAGATATTGCTAAAGGTAGGTGTTCATGAGCCTTTGAGTCAGTGATCCATGCTTTCCACTTCCAGTATGAAGAGCAGCCAGTAATCAGAACTGGAGTATATCACCCACTCATCCTCTGCCTATAGTTTTAGAACCCTATGAATTACACTGCAAAAGTGTACACCTTTGTTTGGCTCTTTAGCAATGGAAAGCATGTACATTGAATTCAATCTTTTTCTGAGGTTTTCCACAGTTCTTAAACAATCAAGTGTGGGTGTACACTGGGGAAGCTCATAGGATTCAATAAACCCTCAAGGCCATATGAGGGTGTGCTGCTCTAACAGGCAGGGCTTGGGTGCTCTGCAAAAGCCTATGTATACCTATGTAACTATACTGGAGTGTTGTGCAATAAAAAGCAATATGTAATGTGACAGGAAGTGAATGGGGACTTAAAAAATATCTAAAAAGGGTGGCTTAGAAAAGCGAGGCAAATTTGAAGGTGGAAATGTTAATGTATATGCAGCTTAGAAAGGAATTCTGAAGGCATGACAGAGAGAGGCATGAGTATTATGGCAGCATAAATGATGGAATAGAGATGATAAACAATATCATAAAAGGAAGCAAGAACGTGTTATAGGGAGATAAGGGACAAGCAATGATGAGAGATAAAAGACGGAAGGTGAGGGGGGGGGCGCGGAGGGATACACATTTCAGAAAAGGGGAAGGACAGGAAGGGAAGAGGAGAGGAAATACATATGGCTGTTGATAAAAGAAAAGATACAAAGACCAGCAAAAAACATGTCATGATCACTGTCACCTTCGATTACCACGCTATACAAGAAAAGAAATAAAAAAGGACTACAAATTCAATAAAACTAAGCTCAAACACACCACATAATACACTATTATACAGCAAATCATATCTAGCCATTCACACATTGAAAACACAAAGCCAGTTTTGGACAATACACAATTTATGAGAAATCCTTATTTACAATAAATAGTTTTAACCGCCAAGGGTGGTGGTGGTAGGGCTTTAACATACGCAAGTTCAGTGCAGCCGGTAATTTGGGGGGGGGCAGGGAGGGTGGTTGTGCAGGATTAGGGGTATGTGAGGGAAAGGGAATGGATCCTTTAACCCTTTCCTTGACAGAAGCAGCCCTTCTCTTTTTCAGGCTGCTCTGCTCACATGGGAACAACAAACTTTCCACCCTCCCACAGTCCCTACCTCACCCCTCACATACTCCCCATCTCCGCATAATTTTTTTTTGTTTTTGTTTTTAGTTTTTTTACATTTTGATACATTTAAAAAAAATTCTTATGTACAATTTTTGCTGGTTTTGTGAAGATAAAACAAAATAAAACAAAAAAAGTTAAAAAACAAACACAAATTTCTTCTTAGGGGAGGAACTGGAGGGGATGAGGTTCCAGAGCTCAGGTAGAAGAGACAGGGAGCGCACTCATGGTGTAAGCTGGTGCTTGCTCAGAGGGGAATCCCACTGCATTTCTTCTGGCTTCAATGGAGGGAAGGGCCTGATCTGTGGATTGAAGAATAAAAAACAAATATAATAAGTGAAGTCTTATCATGCATATGTGAGTTTAAAAGATTATTAGGCCTGTGTAATAAAAAAAAAAAAAGTGAGCTAAGTTGTGAAGTCTATAGCAACCAGATTCCAGACTTTTTTTGCTGCATGAAAGGAATAGAGTTGTCATCTGATTGTCGTGGGCAACACAGTAACTTTTTTCCAAATGAAGCAGCCCCACGGAGTCAACTAATTTAGTAGGAAAGAAAAGGCTGTATACAGATTGGTGTTAAAAGGATGAGACAGACATGACTCATAGTTCTGGGTGTGTGCACCACATTACAGTGAAGAAGGCAGGATAAGGGATTAGCAGACAGAGGACTGCAATTAATTTGGTCAGCATACAGTATCAGCAGATGAAGCAAACAAAAATCCATTCCCTCTGCCAGTTCCTGTTCTTAGTTTGGAAATCCCAAGCAAAGAGCTGAAAATGACTGGGTGGATTCACAGGAGCCTAAATATTTTTGCTGTCGATGCTAATGATCCAGAGTGAATATTTACAGTTTCTGTTTTCTCGCCACCAGTCCTTTGTCATCAAGTATAGGCATGTCTGGTGGTCGTCCTGTGGTCATGCAGGTTTTATGCTGTAATAGTGAGAATACTAGAGCCTGGCTGGTATCTCCAAGTTACTCCATATGATTATGCTCAGTGGAGATGCAAGTCTTCTGCGAATGCAAATAAAATGAGGAATTTATATTTTTTTGAACTCATGAACTGCTTTACCCACCCAAATTGTACCCAAAATATGTCACTGCTTCAGTCAGTCACTATAGGAAACATGAGGCAAACTAATAAGCTGCAGCAGAAACAGTGACACCTACAGGGTATTTATTCCTACTGTATCTTTTTGTTTTTATGTTTTATTAGGATAGAAATTTCAATTTAGCAAACTGATTTAAGAGGAAATATTTGGATTCACTGTATCAATGCTGTTCTCACATGAACTACTGTAAAAATAAAATACTGAATATATATGCAAGCTGGTATTTCTTAACTCCTCAGTGTAGGGCAATGATATAATATAAAAACTGGGGGTTTCCAGCTTTCACTACGTCATTTTGAGTTCTATGCCCAAGATATATTTTACCTGAGCATGTGAGAAATAGACTTATGGTACCTTGCCAATGATAACTTTTTAGGGCTGCGCAAAAGTAACCAGTCTTTCTGTATTGATCTTTAAATATGTACTAATAAACTTTCAACCATTTGCAGGAACAATCCTAAAGGATTACTAAAGATAATTTTTTTTTTTTTTAAATAACAAACATGTTATACTTACCTCCACTGTGCAGCTCATTTTGCACAGAGTGGCCCCGAACCTGGTCTTCTGGGGTCCCTTGGCGGCTGTCTCAGGTCCCCCCTGCGAGCTCCCTCGCATGGTGTTGAGTGCTTGCGGGCGGCGCTCCCGTCATACAGCTAGCGGCCACAGCCACTCACTGTATCACTCGGCCCGGCCCCCCGGCATCATTGGATGTGATTGACAGCAGTGCGAGCCAATGGCTGCGCTGCTTTTAATCCATCCACTGTAACCAATCAACGGCCAGGCTGAGCAGCGAAGAGGATGTCGGGGGTGAGCGCGGGACTTTCGAGGGGTCAGGTAAGTAAAACGGGGGCGGCCGGTATTGCCGGATGTTTATTCACCTTAATGCATAGAATGCATTAAGGTGAAAAAACATTTAACTTTACAACCCCCTTAACTAAACATTAAAAAGTTCTTTACAGTTGTTAACCATCCCTTATTTTAATAGGCAGCCCAGATTTTGAGGGCTTTTGGTTGCCAATAAGATCATTCTTTTTCTCAACTTACATTTTAATGCTCATACATGGTTTTTTTTTTTTTTTTTTTTTTTTTTTTTTTTACTTTGGCTTTAAAGCAAACTTGTTGGCTACCTCAAATTTTAAAAATAAAAGTCCTACCTACAGTAAGCGGAGGAACAGGAAGCGTTTTTCTTTCCCCTGCTGGGGCAAATTAGATCACGCTCTGCTGGGGGGTTTTTTTTGCCTTCCTCTGGATCAAATGTGGGCATGAGATTGAGCATTATATATATAAACTTTTCTTTTCCCTCTTTTACTGGTCGAACTAGATGGTCTTGTGTCTTTTTTCAACCAGACTACTTAAGCAGTCTTTCATGAACTGTCACCTCAGTATGTCTTTTTTTTCTTTTGCTTTTAAGGCTGGGTTCACACTAGTGCGAATTGGATGCGGAATCTCTCTGCATCCAATTTGCACAGCAGGAGATTGTGACTGGCTCTCTATGGAGCTGATTTACATATCTCCGCAGCGGGACGCTCTGGACTCCTGCTGTGAGGTGCTGCATGCTCATATGTGAATCCAGCCTAAAAGGTATAGAAGAGATGTGGGGTCTTTTTGACCCCAGATCTCTCCATAAAGAGGACCTGTCATCTTTAATTCTATTACAAGTGATGTCTACATTCCTTGTAATAGGAATAAAAGTGATTGAGAAATAAAAATGTAAAAAAGGTACAGTGTAACAAAAAAACAAAACAAAAAAAATTTAAAGCGCCCCCATACCTCCGTGATCGCGTACAGAAGCAAACACATAAGTCACGCATGCATATATATAAACGATATTCGAACCACACGTGAGGCATTGCCAGGAACGTTTGAGTGAGAGCAATAGTGGTTGCACTAGACCAGTGTTTCTCAACTCCATTCCTCAAGGCGCCCCAACAGGTCATGTTTTTAGGCTTTCCATTATTTTGCACAGGTGATTTGATCAGTTTCACTGCCTTAGTAATTACCACAGCCATTTCATCTGAGGAAAATCCTGAAAACATGGCCTGTTGGGGCGCCTTGAGGACTGGAGTTGAGAAACACTGCACTAGACCTCCTCTGTAATTCTAAACAGGTAATCTGTAAGGGTGTTTAAAGCATCGCCTATAGAGACTGTAGTTCGTCACCGTTCCCCACAAGTATGCACAATTTTAAACAGTGACATGTTAGGTATTTATTTACTCAGCGTAACCATTTTTCACGTTCTAAAAAAAAAAATTGGGGCAACTATTGCATTGTTTTTTTGAATTCATGAAAGTGTATTTTTCTAAAAAAAAAAAAAAATTGTGTTTGCAAAACCGCTGCACAAATACTGACAAAAAAATGCAACATTCACCATTTTATTTCCTAGGGTCTCTGCTAAAAAAAAAAAAAAAAAAAAAAAAAAAAAAATGTATAACATATCTGCACTGACGCACGGATGTCTGCAGGGGCCTAACTCTTGCTGATGGCTTGTACTTTGCACTATAAATACTGCAGAGAAGGAATACATATATTTGAGGGGAATCTCCCCATTGAATCCCTGTAAGACAAGCCAGTGATCAATCCAATAATCAGAGTTTTGGATGAACTGTGACGGCAAAGAAACTAATGAGTGGGAAAGTATTGTGTAATCATTTCTTTTCATCTCTAGAGAACCAGGATCTCCTAATGAGCCAACAAGCAGCATCTACTTTTGTAAATGGCTCTGGCCCACCTCTTTTTGCACCTCTTTACTGGCCCATCACAGATATGTGGCCATACTATCCACAAGTGAGGCACAGGGAAGTGAGCCAGATTCCAAGGTTCATAAGGACTAGTAAAGTGTTAGCTTTTAAGGGATTCAGGGTGCTCTAGAAAAAAGATCATGCATACCTGCAATACATAGTATTTTTTTCCAATACGGTTTCATTGAAGAGGCGAATACAGTGTATGGACCTGTATTTAGTTCTTTATTGCTCATTAGCTCTTTTTAAAACACAATTGCAGACATTAATCAATTCTGTTGCAAGGCAAAGCAATACTAAAACAGGAATAGCGAGCAGTATTATGAAACAGATTACACGGTTACAGTACGGGTCATGAATTAATTTTTTGGCTGCTCTAAAGTCCTCACGTGTGACTGCGGTAAACCTGACCCTGACCATTTCCATTCATGTACATTGGCTGGGCGGGTGCTCTCTGGTTCCAGGAACACATACTTGTACCATCCTCCCAGAAGCTTGCAGTGGCACGATCTGTGACTGCTGAGCCCCCAGATACAGCAGATCATGGTACAAGGTCACAGTGAGCGGCACTGGTACCATGTGACCACAGTTATAGTAGTAAACAAGGCTGTCATTCCTGATGCTTACTACTTACTTACTACTGTGTGATCTCTGATTGGTGACAGCGATCACATGGTACCAGGGCCAATCACAGCGGCCCTGAGCAAAGTAGTAAACATGCTTATACATTGATCAACACTAATAAACAGAGTTAAAAAAAAAATCTGAGAGACTGAGTGTCACTATGGTGACACTGCACTGCTCTGGTGACAATATGTAAAAAAAAAAATAAATAAATAAAATAAAATTGTAAAAAAGTGAAACTTTTTTTCTGTACATACCGTCACCAGAAAACCTGCAGTGTCACATGTGGCGGTGGTCATGTACAATGGCTAGCTGCTCTGATATCACTGTATGTCACCGCCACAACATTACAATGCAACCATATCAGACTGTCAGTTGGTGTCCCTAATCACTGCAGTCCGCTCACAGTGCCCCTAATCATTGCCAACCACTTGCAGTGTCCCTAATCACCATCACACCAGTTACATTGGCCCTGATCACTGCCACACCAGTCATTTTGTCTGTAACCACAACCACACCAGTTACAGTGTCCCTGATCGCCGCCATACAGTTACAGTGTTGCCTCTGCCTTCTGCCTGCACCAACTCTGGCCTATTTATTGACCATGTTTCTGCATGCAGCAGGAACTTACCCATTGGAAACATCCCACTGACTACGTTCCTGTGAGACACCAGGCAAGTCATGTACCAGTAGGCTAGTCTTGCTTGACTTATAGGAGCTGGGACTGCTATAGGTGAGGCTACACTACACTATATTCCCTGACCTCACAATATCCATCTATATACAGAGAGAGATGGACAGAAATAGATTGGGGTGACCATTACAGAACATTGTTTGACACAATTGGTTGATTTGTTTGATACACAAGATAGAATGTCCAGTACATAATCAATCCAATGAAAAAGTCTCACAAATGTGGTATATATACTCCTTTACTCGGGAGGCACAGCAGAATGTGTTTTGAGGTGTAATACTAAGGGAATTACAGACTTCAGTCTCTTCTCTACTGCAGCCCTAGCTCACACATTGGACAGAAGTGCTTTACATAGAGCACTTCAAGTTCATTCACAAAGAGACATCGTAAACATTATTGGTCATTCATGTTTACTATGTCATTTATGAATGAACACCGGGTGATCAACACTCACCTGCTGTTCATTCAAAACAGACAGAGGACCAGTAAATACGACATGTCATCTACTGATCCACCATTCTGACATCCGCGGATCCTCCCCCCACTGGGCATCTACACATTTGTCCCTTGAACAACCACGACGACAGGAGGGTTGGGGGAAAATCATCAGGCTCAAAGAACGTAAGCTGTGCAGGGGGTTTAAAGTTATCTGCCAGCACCCGCCTGTCAATGGATCCTTTCACTGGGCACCAGCCACTTCTACCCCTGCACAGCCTGCCGTTTCCCCTGCTGTCGGCTGGGAGATAAGAGGAGGTGTCAGAGGTCACAGGGGGTTCTGGGCTGTGCAGGGGATGCAGCATTATATTTTTACCAGCGCCCAGCAGGAAGGATCAGTGTCACAGCAGCAGCAGTAATGGCAGAGGGGGGTCATGGCACTTTGTAATGCAGCAACTGGTGAGAATTAGCCCTTACAGTGGTTGTCAGGAAGAGTGGGTTACATTGTATTTGACACTACCTGCTCCATTGCTTTGCTCTCTGCCTAACACACTGTTTAAACGAGAAACTGCCAGGAGCCTGCATGTGACTGCAATTTTAATTTTAGTGACTAAGGAAGATGGGTGTCTGCAAAGATATAGAGGCAGAACAGATCAGAGTGGTAAGGAAGAACATATGATTTTGGCAGTTGTTCAGGGACAAGGCCTACTAATGGTGCACTCAGCAAAAAAAAAAAAAAAGGATAAAGACATTGGAAGCTGTACCATGCACACATACATACTGTACTAAATTCAAATATACCAATAATCACATCTATGATGCAAGAGAAATGGCACTGTCACTATACTTAACATTCAATTGCCAGTATCAATTGGAGTATGATATATTAACTTGTAAATTACTGTTTTAGATTCATTTTCAAACTTGCACAATGTTAAATACAGTGTTCCACTATCCACTGAGGACGCTGGTGAGCAAAATCCATCAGCGTAGCATAGGCAAGTGATCTCATCGTGCACAACCACAATCTGGAGCTCCATACTGAATGAGTAAATGCTGACTATATACTGTACCTTGTCAGTGCATAATCTTTTAAATAAATGTGAGTATATCTAGTAACGCAATATAGAGCACTTTGTATTTTCTATGCACCTATCTGCGAGTGTGGCTGCTGTATGAAAAAGTGGGACCAGTGATTCATGTGCACGACGGTATGGAGCCTTCAAAAGGTGGATTAACTGTGAAGCCTGTCTGGATTGTGTGATAGTTGCCCATACAATTTTATGAAGCAATGTGTGGCCTGTACTATGTGGCCTTAAAGTGGTTCTAAATGCTCAAGGTTTTTTTGGTTGTGCAGCAGCCCCCCAATATTTACCCAAGTCCCATCTCGATCCAGCAATGTGCATGAGAGCTTTGGCTCTTCGGGGACTCACTCCTCATTGGCTCACTGACTGTGATCGACAGCAGCCAATCAGGAGGGGCTGTGTGCGTGTGAAGACATGCAGAGCCACGCTCAGGAGAGAGCCTGTTTGGGTGCCCCCAGAGCAACTTGGCAGGAGGGAGGGTCCAGGAGGATCGAGGCTGCAAAACCATTACACAGAGCAGGCAAGTATAACATGTTATTTAACCACTTTAATACAGGGCACTCCCCCCCCCCTTCCTGCCCAAGCCAATTTTCAGCTTTCAGCACTGTCGCTGTTTAAATGACAATTGCGTGGTCATGCTACACTGTACTCAAACAACATTTTTATTTTCTTCCCACAAATAGAGCTCTTTTGGTGGTATTTGGTCACCTCTGCGGTTTTCCTTTTTTGCTAAACAAATAAAAAAGACCGAAAATTTTGAAAAAAAAAAAAGTTTTTCTTCATTATAAAATTTTGTAAATAAGTACATTTTCTCCTTCACTGATGGGGTTTCACAAAAAAAAAAAAAAAAAAAAAAACACAAAACTTTAAACTCTGGTTAGCAGGCTGTGTGCTCACATGGCTGGTTATGGTACACCAAAAAAAAGCTGCTAAGAGCCAGCCGGGGATCCATTTTGGATTAATGAATTTTGGAAATTCCACGATGAACTTAATTGATGCACATTTTTAGTTATTTATAGCATGTCACTTTGTTGCACTTTTTTTAAATATAATTCTTGATCACACTTTTGCATAAAATTTTATGGCACATGTATTTAGTATGAAATTTGGTCACATGGATTGTTGATTTTGTATTTACGGAATTGCATTTTGTTGTAGATGTGGGTATTTAAAGAGATAGTGCACCTAATTAATTTTAGATATTAAAGAGGAACTGCAGTCTTCTCACATAATTTGTAAAAAAAAAATCTTTGACATTCTAAAGGTTCCCTCCAACCACTTTGTATATTTTATATATACTGTGATTCTGTACTTGCCAAAATATGCTGGAGAAATCTCCCTCCAGAGTCTGGTTGCATCCATTTTAACTGTGGGCAGCTGAAGCTGCTGCCTGTTCACTTCCTGGATTTACACAGAGTTATACCTCCAGTTCTGCAGCTCCCCTTGGCCCTCTTATGACTCACCCCCTCCCTTCCTGGAAAACTCTCACGAGAGTTAGAGAGAGCTGAGCATGAGGTCATAAGCCTAGGCTTTTTACCAGACAAGAAACAGGAAGTGGTCTGTATAAGGTATTTGCTGGCAGAAAAAAATGTTTTACTATCCAAAGTTAAAGCACGGGCAGAAGATTTAATAGATGGAAAGATGAAAAAAAATGACTGAAGTTCTGCTTTAAATACAGTGTTAGTCACACCTATCAGTGTAGTGTAGTCAGGGGGGCAAGTCTCTTAATCCTAATTTAAGCTGGGTAAACACATGCAACCAGCAGGTTGAAAAAAAAAAAAAAAAAAAAAATGAAAAAAAAAGAAAAAACCCTGACAGATCCCCACAACGATGTTCGGATCTCCCCCCGCTGCGCTATTATTTTCTGACAGGGGAACTCCCCCTCTCATTCCCCCCCTGCCAAAATACACTGATCAATGCTTGCAGCCGAAAGCGCTGATCAAATGCTGGTTTCCAGCAAGACCGGCTTCTGTTGAACAGACAGTGGTATATATGTACTGAAAGTCGTCTGGTTCCTGCCGAATTGGCTGACTTTTGGTACACGTATAAAGGGCTTTACCCCCCTGTGGCTGTGTTATGTCACTTCACATTAACAGAATTAAAGAGCTGAAAGGGGGAAGTTGCATCCAGGACACTTCTTTCACTGATTGGACAGCACGGTTACAGGATTATTTGTAACAAATATTACAAAGCTGTAAGGCCCCATTCACACCTGAGAGTAGCATTTTCAGGCAGAAAGTCGCGCAAATTTACCGCCATTTTGATACATTTTGTACAGGTCAAAGGGTCACCAATGTAAAAAGCAGAAAAACGCCCAAAACTGCCTAAGAACCCTTTCACACCGGGCCGCCCATAGCGTTGGCGATAAAACGCCACTATTTTTAGCACCGTTTCACCGCATTTTGGCCACTAGCGGGGGCTTTTACCCCCCGCTAGCGGCCGAGAAAGGGTTAAAAAACCGCCCACAATGCGCCGCAATAGCAGCGTTTTGCCGGCGGTATCCCAGCGCTGCCCCATTGATTTCAATGGGGAGCAGCGGTAAACACACCGCTCCTTCACCGCTCGAAAAGCTGCTGGCAGGACTTTTTTTCCCATCCTGCCAGCGCAGCGCTCCGGTGTGAAAGCCCTCGGGCTTTCACACTGAAGACAATGCTGCAGCTGTTTGAGGGCGGATTGCAGGCGCTATTTTTAACGCTATAGCGCCCGCAAAACGCCCTCGGTGTGAAAGGGGTCTGAAGAAAAAGTTCCAGAACTTGTTTGAGCTTCAGGCGTTATGGAGCGGAGATGTGAACCATTTCCATAGAGAATAATTGATTTTTTTCCCCTCCAGCGTTATGTAGCTTTAGGCGTCAAGCTACAAAACGCTTAGGTGTGAATGGGGCTTTTTTGGTCAGTAATTTAAGCCTCATGCACACAAATGTCCATTTACATATTGTGCAGAACAAGAACGCGAGAATAAGTTTTTGCGCAATTTGCGTGAAAATGTGCAAACATATATATGCAAAAACTCACGTAAATACATACATTAAAAAAAAAAAACCTGAAAAGGTAGATGCTTAAACAGGAGTATCATGTGCAAGAGGCCTTATGCTGTTATAATGACTACATGATCCTACTCACTTCTGTACAATATTTCATCACTTCCAGGTTGTTTAAAAGCGGTTACCAGCTTGTGAAAGCATCTGATCAAACCAATCTCAGTTTGATCAGATGCATTGGAGGCAAGAGGAGAGATATGGGGTCTGAGACCCCAGAGATTATCTGTCACATGTCCGTACTATAAAAAGGGATAGTGTTCATCCCTTGTGATAGCAATAAAGTTAATAAAAAAATGAATAAAGAGACAGCGTAAGAAAAAAAAATTTAAATAGAATAAAAATAAAAACATAAATGAAAGCACCCCCCCCACATGCTCATGCGCAATAGTGAATGCACTCGTAGGTACCGCTCGCATATGTAAACAGCGATTGCACCACATATGTGAGATATCACCATATGTGTCAGAGCGAGAGCAATAATTCTAGGGCCAGACCATCTGTGTAACTCTAAACATAACCTTTAAAAGCTTTTAAACTTAAAGTGTCACCTAAGGTGATTTTTAGGTACCATAGCTTATTTTAAATCAGGCAAAAAACTTACACTTCTAGCCAAGTAGCAATTGCAATCATCCTTTTAGGCCTTACCTAATCTTGTCAATATTTAAAGGCCAGGTGAGCTCAATATGGGCTTTTCTAGCTTGGAATATGCTCACAATATTTGCAAACTTCTTACTATTATAGGGAATTTTTCTTGCTCTTCTAATATCAAAAAGGAAAACAAATAAAATGATCTTGGCATTATATGTACAGTATAACAGTGTTAATCATTTCCATGGAAACTGTTACTCATAGCGTACACAAAAAAAAAAATAAAAAAATATATCACACTGTACTGTGCATATGAAGAATATGGCACCAAACAGCTAACAAGTTGTGCAGCTTTGAAAGAGTAAGCCCTCATGCACACAGGCTGTTAAAAAAACGTTATGAAAATGCCAGTATCTTTGCAGTGATTTTTTTAAACTTTTTTCAGCGTTTTTGCAATAGCGTTTTTTAGCGTTTGAGCGTTTTTCCGCGTTAGCGTTTTTGAGCGTTTTTTTTTTTTTCAAATTTTTTTTTTTTTTTCAATGGATCAAAAACGCTAAAAAACGTTGGTGACGTTTTTGAGCGTTTTTGAGCATTAGAGCGTTTTTACAGCTGAAAAACGTCTCTCAGAACCCAGTGGTCCTGGGTTTTTTTTACAGCTTAAAAACGCCTAGGCCACTTGCAGCTCAAAAACGCCTAGGTGGGCATGAAGCCATAGACTAACATAGACAGGCCTTTTTAAGCTGCAAAAAAAGCTCAAAAAAGCAGCTGTAAAAACGTCCGTGTGCATGAGGACTAAAAGTAGACTCATCTATGTGCAAGATGACCCAAGTATTTAAATTCCAAGTAAATCCTCCTATCGTTTTCAGGCAAGGAAGCTGCCATCTTTGCCTCTGTTTAATTTACAGCTACCATGATGCTGCATATGTGATAGGACACCAGCCATTGGATGGTTTGACAGTTTGGTTGAAAGCACAATCAATGAGAGTGTTAAATTTCCGACAGGTGCCGTAAATGAAACTGTTTTATGGATGGGTTTACTTTCGCTTTAAGGGCCCTTTCACACTGGATCGGTTTGCAGATGCTATTGCGCTAATAATAGCGCCTGCAAACCGACCCGAAAGTGCAGCTGCTGTGTCTCCAGTGTGAAAGCCCCGAGGGTTTTCACACTGGAGCGGTGCGCTAGCAGGACGGGAAAAAAAGTCCTGTTAGCAGCATCTTCGGAGCGGTGAAATCAATGGGACAGCGCGGCTATACCGCCGGCAAAGCGTCTCTGCAGAGGCGCTTTGCGGTGGTTTTTAACCCTTTCTCGGCTGCTGGCGGGGGGTAAAACCGTCCCGCTAGCGGCCGAATACCGACGGTAAAGCGCCGCTTACAATAGCGGTGCTTTACCGCCGCCACCGCCCCAGTGTGAAAGGGCCCTAACATTTATATAACTTCAGCTACTAATTTCTGAAACCTTATAAGCCTGTGATAAATTTTAATGACTGAGATCAATAATTTAAGATTTTCCTTTATCCCTTTTGCTGCCAGGGCCATTTTTTTGCATTTCTTGCATATTAAAATGCATGTTAGGCCTAAAGATTAGTGAAAACCCCCAAAACATGTATTTTTAAAGCAGAGATCCTGGGGAATACAATGAGGGTAGTTGCATTTTATGACACATGAAATTTGCACACAAGCTTATCACACCCACATTTTCTGTAAGAAATACACTAAAGTTAGTTTTAGTGCACACAAACACAATATATTACCTTTTTTTGGTAAAATATAAGAGATGAGGTTGCATTGAATAAATAGATACCAATAATGTCAAGCGACTGTGAAATGGCAAATAGTTTTGTACCCAAAATTGCCCACAAGCAACGGCTTTTGCAGAGCATCAGTATAGAGTTAACAGTGAAACTGACTTACTCTGAAGTGCATGGCAATACCTATTATAAAATCCTAAAAAACTAAATAAAAAAAACCACACAAACGCAGCTTCCACATCTGGGAACTGGTAAGCTATTTTTTACTTACAAGAACATGGAGGCTACCAATATTAACTTTCTATTGTACAAAAAAAGCTGTATCGTTTCAGGACTTTGAGTCACTAGCCCTGAACAAGTATATAAACTTAAAACACAAATGTATTTTTTGTTTACCACTTAAGGAGCGGGCCTCTTTTTTTTTCAAAGTTAAAAATCATTTTTTTTTTGCTAGAAAAATTACTTAGAACCCCCATACATTATATATTTTTTCTAATACCCTAGAGAATAAAATGGCGGTCGTTGCAATACTTTATGTCACACCGTATTTACGCAGCGGTCTTACAGGCGCACTTTTTTTTACATAAAAAAATAAGACAACAGTAAAGTTATCTCAAAGAAAGATAATGTTACGCTGAGTAAATTCATACCCAGCATGTTACCCTTAAAAATCTCCCTAGGCGACGTTTAAAAATTTCTACAGGTTACATGTTTAGAGTTATAGAGGCGGTCTAGTGCTAGAATTATTGCTGTCGCGATCGCGGCGATAACTCACATGTGTAGTTTGAACACCGTTTTCATAAGCGCGTACGAATTACGTATGCATTCACTTCTGCGTGTGAGCTCGGCGGGACAGGGCGTTCTCTTTCTTTCTGGCCGATAAAAGTGATCTCACTGAGAATCCGCCTCTGAGACCAATTATCTGAAAGAGGACCACCGACTTTTTAAAAAAAAAATACTGGGGTTATGGCAGCTGTATACTGAAGGTTTTTTTACCTTCATGTTTAGAATACAAAGTAAAAAACAGTCAGCCTCTACAACTAATTTAAAGTGATTCTAAAGTCTGTTTTTTAGCTTAATGCATTATCTGCATTAAGGCAAAAAAAAAAAAAGCTTTGCATTGTTTGTTGTGCCCCTGACCACCTCTCCCTCTCCCTAAACACTTACCCAACTTTCTTCCTGATCCAACGATGTGTATGCAGCACCACTGCTCCAGGCAGACAGGAAGGGACAACAAGAGATCAGAAGAAGACCTCCCCGACACATATTGCACCCCCCGAGCTAGATGGTGGGGCGCCTCCACCATCTGGGAACAGTGAGAGATGGCGGGGCCAACCTAAAATCGCCCCCTGCCAATATGTATTTAGATATGGCCACATAGTGAAGATATGTCAATGTGTGTATAAATAATGGCTAATGGTGGCAGCAGACCAGGTTGGGCTAAATGGGCGTCTTCCATCCGAATTTGATAAGAACATTTTGAAATGTCTGGTGTCACCTCAACATCACCTACAGTTAAGTATCTACCCCTGAAAAACGAGCATGGTCTCGCGAAAAGCATCGGGTACCACCGATGTGTGTATACAATTTTGATGTTTCTACACTGCTGCTATATGCGATTTTATATACCTCTATATGTGAATTGTTTCCCTTTATATTGTATTTATACCCTACCGGCCTGCTTACTAATGCCGTTGTGCTTTACACGCACGACAACTTGCAATAAATCCATTTTGCATATACTTTTGGTATTTTATTGGCTTACCATACTCGCCTCATTTAAAGTCCCAGGGTGAATCCTTTTGTATCTACGGATTTAATTGGGAATGGAGGGGTGACACCAGACCTTTCAAAATGTTCTGATTTAAATGAAAGGCCGACACCACTTTTGGCAAAAAGGATGGAACAGGTCTAACACGACCCTGTCGTGGTGAAGGATCAAGTATGGTTCCCTGCACAAAAGGGCCGCCAACTCCGACACCCTTCTAGCCGAGGTGATGGCCATTAGGAAGGCTAGCTTGCGTGACAGCAAGTCTAATGGAATTTTCTTAATGGGTTCAAATGGATGCTTCTGTAACACAGACACCACCAAATTCAAGTCCCAAGGACACATAGGTGACCTAATGGGGGGGTGGGGAAGCAAGTTGCCCCCTGGATAAAGGTTCGGACCAGTGAATGGGAGGCTAAAGGCCTTTGGAAGAATACCAATAGGGCTGAAACGTGACCTCTGATTGTACTCAAAGCCAATTTGTTTTCCACAGCTGACTGTAGAAAAAAAGAGAATTCTCCCAATTGCATATTTACAAGGATGCCATTTTCTGGCTTCACACCAAGCAATATGTCTTCCAGACCTTATGTTCTAGTGACCTCCTTTCTAGCATTCACTAGGGTAGACACTACTGGTCCCGAGATGCCACGGTCCTTCAGCACCCTGGTTTCAATACCTTTGTGAACACCCGGGGAGGTGTAGCAAGCCTGAAGGGTAGAGCCACAAACTGAAAATGACATTCCTCTACTGCAAAACATAGGAACCTCTGATGAGACTGAAAGATAGGTATGTGTAAATACGCATCTTTTATATCGATGGAGGCTAGAAAGTCTTCCCTCTGGAGTGAGGTTACAGACTCCATCCGAAAGGACTGTATCAGTAGATAATGGTTCAGGGATCATAGGTCCAAATTGAGCCTTGTGTCCCAGTTTGGTTTCTGAACTATAAACAGGTTTGAATAAAACCCTGTGCCCCTTTTCGAATACAGGAACTTCTACAATCACTCCTTGATGCACTAGATGGTGTAGTGCCTGAAGCAAGAAGTTTCTTTTTTAGGGATCAGAGGGAACGCTGGATCTTAAAAACTTCGGGGGGGGGAAACGCCCCCGCAACTCCAGCTGGTATAAGGCAAAGAAATGGGCGCACACCGAGATTTCCAAAAAACTTGCTTGATGTGCCTTTATTGTCACAAGTGTATCAGATAAACACAGGACAAGCAGTTGAATCGTTTCACAAGCAATAGCAGTGTTTTAAGACTGGCTTCAACCGTCCACCCAGGCATTAAAGAAATGTTAATAGGCTGTGGTGTCACAACCCATCTAGTGACTTGTATACATACGAAACATGAACACACGCAAAACAATCCTTTAGTGATAGGTGCTGCTGAAATCAGTTGAGCTAGGGTAAATCTACTTGTTTCACTGTTAACAAATGTCTAGCTTCAAGAGCCTCAGAGAGAGAGAGAGCATTCACAGCAGAAGCTGATCTGTGTCACCCCAATGTCCTCTGGCACCCCCCCTGATTGTCGGGCAAAGACTCGGAGCTGTGCCTATGTAAACGGGGGGGGGGGGATGGATGTTGTGTTTCTGCAACGCAGGGACTAAAATTAATCTCTTCCCCTAGTAAAAAGCAACACATACAGTACACAAAAAAACTGGCTAGGCACACAGTTAACCCTTTGATTGCCCTAGATGTTTAACAGTGTCATTAGTACAGTGACCATGCATATTTTAAGCACTGATCACTGTAATAATGTCACTGGTCCCCAAAAAGTGTCAGATTTGCAATGTAGCAGTACCGCTGAAAATTGCTGATCGCCGCCATTACTAGCAAAAAAAAAATTCCATAAAAATATAACTTTTGCACAAACTAATCAATATACACTTATTGGGAATTTTTTTACTAAAAATATGTAGCAGTATACATATTGAACTAAATTGATGAAGAAATTAGATTTTTCATTTTTTTTTATTGGGTAGGTTTTATAGCAGAAAGTAAAAAAATATTGTTTTTTTCAAAATGGTCAGTCTTTTTGTTTACAGCGCAAACATTTTGTGGCAAAAAAAGGACATCAATTTTATTTGGGTACAGTGTCACACAGCTGTCAGTTAAAATAAAGCAGTGCTGTGTAGCAAAAAATGGCCTGGTCAGGAAGGAGGTAAAACCATCTGAAGCTGAAGTGGTTAAACAATTCCCCTACCCCTGTAGCCCATCATGAGCATGACCTGCCCATAGGGATGCATGGGGTTCAGCTGGGACTTTTTCCAGAGGAAAGGTTGGGCATGGTCACATGGCAAGGTTCACTGAATTGAGAAAGCAGGTAAGAATTATTAGCATGATTATCCTTTAATAGCTTCCTCCCCACCTCGCTGCAGCACTGCTCACTTCCGCATCCCGACACCTACTTGCAACTCTGCATCTCCTGCCACCCTCTTCCAGCACTTCACTTCTGCATCCTGTACCATCCTCTTCCAGCACTGCTCACTTCAAAAATCCCCTCGACACCTTCTTCCAAAACTGCTCACTTCTGCACTGTTCAACCCTGTAGTCCCCCCTGCAAGTTTCACTCCTGCACTCATCCCTGCAGGTCTCTTCCAGCACTATCCATGTCTGCACACTCCCATTTTTTGATACTACTTACAAACCTTTACAACCAGCAGCTCTCTCCCCTTCAATCACTTAAAACTTACCCTAACAGAACTTCAACTCTAGCAGACAAGGTACATGTGGGATAGCGGGTGGTGCTGGGAGGCAGAGCTAAATCACACACCATCTACAGTCACCCACAGCTTGAAGCTCTGGGCTAGAAAATTGCACGAAGGGCATATGTATTAGGGCTGGTGGGGGTTTCGGGCAGTAATTACACTGCAGACCGTGGGCTGGGAATGCAATTACTGAAACTGGCATGATCAGGGGCGCCATTGTTGAACCAGGGATGAAATCGAGAACGGTTTCTAGGGATAGTCCCCAGTAGGAGACTGTCCCCATAAACTAGGGATGCCTGATCACACAGAGAAAATCAGCACGAATGAGGTATCTGTTTATGCATCGAACGCCATTTGCAGGTAGCCTTTATTAGTGAAGAGAGGTGCATCGGCTGTACAGGCACACTTGAGTTACAGGAGAGCAGGGGCAGGTGTGTAGCCCTAAACACACAGAGCCTGCATTAGGAGCCATGCACCCATCCCTGTGTCAAACTCGGATGTACGGGTGCGTCTATACAGCCACTGCATCTCCATTCACTAACACTGGCTGCCTGAACAGAGCTCCAGATGCGTAAATGTGCGCAAGATCAGCAACAGTAGTCCTGATACTTTTCTCACGACAGTCACTGTAAAGTTTTTTTTTTTTTTTCTTATGAATATACCAGCACTGCTTTTCTTTTTCACGCATCAAAGTTTGCCTTTAACCCACTGTATTCAAATGTGGGCTGGGTCCTGCAGAAACAGTGTAGTCTAGGTAACTCACTGAAAAAGTACCATGGATTTTCTGAAAGGAAAGGTCTGACTTATGCAGCCCGTTAAGTAGAATCACTTAATGTAGATATATTTCCTAACTTAATTTTATGAGGGTATGGGGAAACTATGTAAACCACCACAGAGAATCCCTGTCACATACAAAAAAATGAAAAAAATGTTTTTAATTATACCAATTAAAGCTTGAAAATACTACAGTGGCCGTTTTAGAGCATTGCTTTTTGAGATGGCAAAAGGCTTTGAATTTGTCAAGTGAGACTTTAAAGTGATTGTCAAGTCTTGTTTTATTTTCCTATTACAACAAAAACATTATACTTACATGCTGTACAGTGGTTTTGCACAGGGCAGCCCGGAGCCTCCTTCTTGGGACCCTGGCTGGAGCTCCTGGCCCCTTCGTCCTGTTAAGTGCCCCCACAGCAAGCAACTTGCTATGGGGACACCCGAGCAGAGCTGCAGCTCCCTGTGTCCAGACAAAGAGCCGCCAATCGGCCCCCATCTCCACTCTTTCCTGGCTGGCTGAGTTTGACAGCAGCAGGAGCCAATGGCGCCGTTGCTGTGTCTCAGCCAATCAGGAGGGAGAGTCCCAGAGGCACTCGTGGACATCGTTGGATAAAGATGGGGCTCAGATAAATATTAGGGGGGCTGGGGATGCTGTACACAAAAGGCTTTTTATCTTAATGCATAGAAAGCATTAGGATAAAAAAACCTTCTGCCTTTACAACCACTTTAACCTTGTTACAGCTTCATGCAAGTTGAATCTACATACCGCTTTATCTTTATTTTAAAACAATGTTTCTCAACTCCAGTCCTCAAATACCCGCAACAGGTCATGTTTTCAGACTGTCCATTATTTTACACACGTGATTTGATCAGCTTCACTGCCTTAGTAATTACCACAGCCATTTCATCTGAGGGAAATCCTGAAAACATGACCTGTTGGGGGCACTTGAGGACTGGAGTTGATAAACATTGATATAAACCATTAGTTCTGGACACATAGCATCGACCTATTGAAATGTCATGCAGTAACCATAACTAAGGACTAATAAGCTGCAATATTGTTAAGGTTTCAGAACTCATTCACATTTCTGTATGTAGTGGCAGTGGTGGATTAACCTTGCTCAAGTCCCTATTCTAAAAGTCCTGTCGCACCATGACATCAAACGGGGATGACCCTCCCCCATCCAACCCCTTTGCATGCTACTGTGCTGTTCCCAGCACAACTTGGCATATGAAAAGCAGATGACCATCATTTTTACATATGTAAATGTACTGTGAACAGGCTTCAGAGACATTGACATTCACTGTCAAATAGATTGATGCTAGCAGTTAACATGGCAGAACCTGCTGCCACATTTGTGGTGCCGAAGAAAAAAAAGATTTTTGTTTCCATTTGAATTTTGTATCTGGAAATAAAAGATCGATATTGCATTTAAGTGTTCCACAAGTTAATTAGCTTGCCAGTTTCACATTCTATTGTCTTCTGTTCTCTTGCACTTCAGAGAGTTAGATTTAAACTTCTGAATTCCATGCTCACAACTACTGCTATTTCATGCTTCTACCTGTGTTTCAATTAAATATATTTTTCAGTCAATGTGGAAGATGGAATGAGGCCCTCCCAATTGCCTTTATATAAGCCCCAGTTGAAAGGCAGTGTTGGGAACCCCAGGAGGGGAATGTACTACTGTGGTCTATGAAATATATCAACTGAGAGGCAAATCAACTCATCAACTTAATATACCAGTTTTGAAAGGACTGACCAATGGATGTTTGCTAGATAAGCTGCAGATTCAAAATACAAATCCCCTTATGTGGAAGTTGATAGAAGGTTAATTAGTCAAAAGGAACATAAAAACAGGTCTCAAAATAGGAGGTTAAGGCACCTTACACATGGGGCAGGCTCTGTTGGAAGTACACCTGCTCAGTGAGGAATCTGTCCTCTGATCCCCACTGAGCAGGCAGATAGCAGGTCTGCTCCGCTTATGCAGAGCAGACACAGACCACTCTCCTCTATGGGCGGCTGGATGTAAACGGAATGCCTAGACGGCCATCCAAATCGATAGACAGATGGGGAACGAATCCCCAATGGTCTGTTTTTAGTGGATAGGAACAGATACTGACGGTGTCCGTTGACACCTGTCGCTCCATAGATTAGACTGTAGGGTCCAGTCAGGTCGCATGCAAAACTGACAGGGGGATCCAATCAGTCAACCGTGTGAAAGGGCCCTTAGGCTCCATTCACACTTGACTACTGCAACTTTGGATGTTGCGACATGGATGTGATTTGTCCCTCTGCAAAATCGAATCCACAGTTGCATGTAAAACATTCAGGTACTACTTTCTTGCAACTTTTGAGGATTAACATTGAAGTGTACGGCCCTCAAAATGCATGAAAGTCGGACCAAGGTAGTACATGAACTACTTTGAAGTCATTGCAACTTTAAAAGTGATTGTAAAGGCTCTTTTTTTTTTTTTTTTAAAACGTGTTATACTTACCTCCTATGTGTAGTTGGTTTTGCACAGAGCAGCCCAGATCCTCCTCTTCGCTGCTCCTGGCCCCTCCCTCCTTTTCGAGTGCCCCCACAGCCAGCAGCTTCCTATGGGGGCACTGGAGCCGAGTAACAGCTCCATGTGTCCATTCAGACACGGAGCCCCGACCCAACCCCACCCCCTCTCTCCCCTGATTGGCTGACTGGGCCAAGGGCGCTGCTGCTGTGTCTCAGCCAATCAGGAGGAGTGTCCCGGACGGCTTAGACATTCATGGACATCGCTGGAGAGAGATGGGGCCCAGGTAATTGGGGGGTGCTGCTGCACACAGAAGGTTTTTTTATCTTAATGCATAGAATGCATTAAGATAAAAAACCTTCTGCCTTTAAAACACCTTTAAGTCACACACAGTTAGGTCCATATATATTTGGACACAAGCACATATTTCATACCTTTATTATGGTGACATACAGAGCCAAAAATAAAATGAAACAATCCAAATTAATTTGAAGTGCAGACTTTCAGCTTTAATTCAAGGGGTTGGACATAAATATCAAGTACAAATTAAAAGGAACTGCAACCATTTTTATATACAGCCCACCCCCCCCCCCCCTCCCATTTTCAGGGGCACAAATGTAATTGGACAAATTAATATCATAAATCAACTGTTCATTTTTAATATTTTGTTCAGAATCCTTTACTGGCATTGACTGCCTGAAGTCTGGGACTCATGGACATTACCAAAGACTGGGTTTCCTCTTTTCTGATGCTTTGCCAGGCTCGAACTGCATCTGTCTTCAGTTGTTCTTTGTGGGTCTTTCGGCCTTTAGTTTTGCCTTCAGCAAGTGATATGCTTGCTCAATTGGGTGGAGAAAAGGTGATTGACTTGGCCAAAGCAGAATATTCTACTTTTCCTTCAAAAGCTCTTGGGATGTTGTGTGCTTTGAATCATGAGCTGTTCCAAGCCTTCTCCACACCTTTTTCTTCCCGTTGTTCTGGTACAGATTAATCTCAGTTTCATCTGTCCAAAGAATGCTTTTCCAGAACTGGTCTGGCTTTTTTTCTTTTTTAGATGTTTTTTGGCAAAGTCTAATCTGGCTTGATTTGCACCTAGTGGTGAACCCTCTGTATTTGCTCACGTAAAGTCTTCTCCTGATTGTAGACTGACAACGATACGCCCACCTCCTGGAGAGCATCCTTCACTTGTCTGGATGCTGTGAATGGGTTTTTCGTTACCATAGAGAGGATCCTGTGATAATCAACCACTGTTGTCTTCTGTGGATGTACAGTCCTTTTTATGTTGCTGAGGTCACCAGTGCATTCTTCTTTCCCCAGAATGTACCGAACTGTCGATGTGGCCACTCCTAATGTTGCTGCTTTCTCTCTGATGGATTTGTTTAATCTCTGAAGCCTTACAAAGGCCTGTTTCACTTGCATGGGCAGCTCCTTTGAACGCAGCATGTAGGTTCACAGCAAGAGATTCCAAATTAAAGTACCACACTTAGAATCAACTCCAGACCTTTCGCCTGCTTAATTGATGAAGAAATAATGAAGGTGTAGCCCACACCTGGCCATAAAACAGTTTTTAATTTAACTGTACAATTACTTTTGGTCCCTTGAAAAAAAAGGGGGGGGGGGCTATTAAGAACTGTAGTTCTTAAACACTTCCTCCGATTTGGCTGTACATACCCTCAAACTAAACCTGAGTGTGTGCACTTTCAGCCCATGTCCATTATACACTATAGCTTGAATATGTTTTGGTAAATACCTGAAAAAAAAAAGTGCCTTGAAAAAGTATTCACACCCCTTGAAATTTACCACATTTGGTCATGTTACAACCAAAAACATAAATGCATTTTATTGGGATTTTACAAAGTGGCACATAATTGTGAAGTGGAAGGAAAATGATAAATGGTTTTCAAATTTCTTTACAAATAAATATTTTAAGAGCATGGCATGCATTTATATTCAGCCCCCAAGTCAGTAATTTGTAGAACCATCTTTCACTGCAATTACAGCTGCAAGTCTTTTTGGGTATGTCTCTACCAGCTTTGCATATGTAGAGTGAAATTTTTGCACATTTTTCTATGCAAAATAGCTCAAGCTCTGCCAGATTGGATGGAGAGCGTCTGAACAGCAATGTTCAAGTCTTGCCACAGATTCTCAATTGGATTCAGGTCTGGACTTTGACTGGGCCATTCTAACACATGAATATGCTTTGATCTAAACCATTCCATTGTAGCTCTGGTTGTATGTTTAGGGTTGTTGTCCTGCTAGAAGGTGAACCTCTGCCCTTCTCAAGTCTTTTACAGACTCTAATAGATTTTCTTCTAAGATTACCCTTTATTTGGCTCCATCCATCTTGCATCAACTCTGACCAGCTTCCCTGCTGAAGAAAAGCATACCCACAACATGATGCTGCCACCACCATGTTTTAAGGCGGGGATGATGTGTTCAGGGCGATGTGCAGTGTCAGTTTTCTGTCATACACAGCATTTTGCTTTTAAGCCAAAAAGCCCAATTTTGGTCTCATCTGACCAGAGCATGTTCTTCCACGTTTGTTGTGACCCCCCCCCCCCCCCCCAGCTTTTCGCAAACTGCAAACAGGACGTCTTATGGCTTTCTTTCAACAATGGCTTTCTTCTTGCCGATCTTCCATAAGGCCCTTTTCACACTGGGGTGGTGGGTGCATCGGTAGCAAAGCACCGCTATTTTTAGCATCCGAGAAAGGGTTAAAAGCAGCGCTATGCCGGGGGTATAGCCATGCTGCGCATTCATTCCAATGGGCAGGAGCGGTGTATACACTAGAGGTCGACCGATATATCGGCCGGCCGATATATCGGCCGATATTTGGCGTTTTTTACTTAATCGGCATCGGCCGATTGTGCTGATAAAAAAGGCCGATTATAACTTCAGCCGTGACTTGCAAATGACTTCTGTAATAGAAGTTAATGCAAGTTTCCCTAAGTTATCTGTGGAGAGGATTCTCCCCTCCTCTGGGCAGCCTGCCAAGTCTGATAAGAAGATACATTGTATCTCTTTCAGGTTCTTTTTATCAATAGACTGAACTCCGTGTGTAGAAGTTTTCAGTTTAACCATTTAAAGACTAAATCTTTTCTGACACTTGTTGCTTACAAGTAAAAATCCTGTATTTTCTGCTAGAAAATCACTTAGAACCCCCAAACATTATATATATTTTTTTAGCAGAGACCCTAGGGAATAAAATGGTGATTGTTGCAATATTTTATGTCACACGGTATTTGCGCAGCGGTCTTTCAAACGCAATTTAAAAAAAAAAAATACAGTAATGAATTGAAAAAAAAAAAAATAAGCAGTAAAGTTAGCCCATTTTTTTTCGTCCAAAAGTTTTGATTACCTGTTTTTGTGTATTTATTATTTAAGATAGTTTTTTTTTTTTTTTTTAAGGTTTTTTTTCTAAATTATACATACAAGTGAACCGATTGAAGGTTTGTTTTGTTTAATGTTTAAATGAAAAAAAATTTCTGTATTACTTAAGGCTGCTTTCACACTGGAGCGGGCAGGCGTTGATGGTAAAACGCTGCTAGTTTTAGCGGCGCTTTACCGTCATTTTAGAGGCGCTATTCGGCTGCTAGCGGGGCGCTTATAACCCAGCTAGCGGCCGAGGAAGGGGTTAAATGCGCCCCTGAAGTGCCGCTGCCAAAACGCTTTGCAGGCGCTTCGGCAGCGGTGCGCAGTCATTTCAATGGGCAGGAGTGGTGGAGCAGCAGTATACACCGCTCCAAAGATGCCGTTTGCAGGACTTTTTTTTACATCCTGCCAGCGCATCGCCTCAGTGTGAAAGCACTCGGGATATCACACTGAGACTGCAGGGGAGCCGTTTTACAGGCACTTTACAGGTGCTATTTTTAGCCCAAAAGCGCCTGAAAAACGCCCCAGTGTGAAAGGGGTCTAACTGTTAGATTTTATGAGATGAAGGGAAAAAAGAAAGGAAAAAAAAAAAATCGGCCAAATATATCGGCCCAAAAAAATCGGCATCACATATCGGCCATCGGCCACCGCGATTTCTAAATATCGGCATCGGCCAGAGAAAAACCCATATCGGTCGACCTCTAGTATACACCGCTCCAAAGATGCTGCTTGCAGGAGTTTTTTAAACGTCCTGCAAGCACACAGCTCCAGTGTGAAAGCACTCGGGCTTTCACACTGGAGAGACAGGAGCGGCGCCTTACAGGCGCAATTTTTAGTGCTGTAGCGTCTGTAAAGCACCTCAGTGTGAAAAGGGTCTAAAGGCCAGATTTGTGGAGTGCATGACTAAGGAACCTTTCACACTGAGGCGCTTCTAAACTGCCAGTAAAACACTGAATGCTTTTGAAGAGTTTTTCAGGTGCTTTTGAAGAGCTTTCCATTCATTTTAATGGAGAGGGGAGTTTTTTCACCGTCCTGCCAGTGCACTGCCTCAGTGTAAAGCAATCATTGATGTTAATGGAAATAGGTTTTTGTGAGCTTTTCAGGCGCATTTTTTTTGTGTGAAAACGACTGAAAAGCGCCTCAGTGTGAAAGGGGTCTAATAGTTGTCCTGTGGACAGATTCTCCCACCTGAGCAGTGGATCTCTGCAGCTTCTCCAGAGTTACCATGGGCCTCTTGGCTGCTTCTCTGATTAATGCTCGCCTGTAAGTTTAGGTGGACGGCCAGGTTTTGGTAGGTTTGCAGTTGTGCCATATTCTCTCCATTTTTGGATGATTGAATAGTGCTCCATGAGATGTTCAAAGCTTGGGATATTTTTTTTTTTATAAAACTTAGCCCTGCTTTAACCACTTACAGACCAGCCGCCGCAGTTTCACTGCGGCATAATGGCATGGCTGGACAAAACGACGTTATGTTGCTTCGCCTGTGGCCACTAGGGGCACGCGCTGCTCGCCCCTGGAGCCGATGCGAGTGCCCGGCGGTCGCGATCGCTTGTGACACACTGAGAACCAGGATCTGCGTGTGTAAACACAGATCCTGGTTCTCTGAGGGGAGAAGAGATTGTGTGTTCATACAAAGTATGAACAGTGATCCGTCATCTCCCCTAGACAGTCCATCCCCCTTCAGATAAAACAGAGAGGGAACACAGTTAACCTCTTGATCGCCCCCTAGTGTTAACCCCTTCCCTGCCAGTGACATTTTTACAGCACTGATCGGTGTAAAAATGTCAATGGTCCCAAAAATGTGTCAAAAGTGTCCGATGTGTCCGCCATAATGTCGCAGTGCCGATAAAAATCACAGATCGCCGTCACTACTAGTAAAAAAAAAAATAAAAAAATAAAAATGCTATAAATCTATCCCCTATATTGTAGAAGCTATAACTTTTGCGCAAACCAATATACACACTTCTTGCGATTTTTATTACCAAAAATATGTAGAAGACTATATATTGGCCTAAACTGAGAAAAAAATGTTTTAGTTTTTTTAAAAAAAGAAGGGGGGGTATTTATTACAGCAAAAAGTACAAAATACTGTTTTTTTTAAAATTGTCGCTTTTTGTTTATAGCGCAAAAAATAAAAACCGCAGAGATGATTAAATACCACCAAAAGAAAGCGCTATTTGTGGGAAAAAAGTCAATTTTGTTTGGATGCAGCGCCCTACGACTGCGCACTTGTCAGTTAAAGCGATGCAGTACCAAACCGCAAAAAATGACCTGGTCATTCAGCAGCCAAATCTTCCGCGGCTGAAACGGTTAAACTTCTCCACAACTTTATCCCTGACCCATCTGGTGTGTTCCTTGGCCTTCATGATTTTGCTTGTTCACTAAGGTTCTCTAACAAACCTGTGGGCTTCACAGAACAGCTGTATTTATAATGAGATTAAATTACACACAGGGGACTATTACTATTAGGTGACTTCTGAAGGCAAGTGGTTCCACTAGATTTTAGTTAGGGGTATCAGAGTAAGGGCTCTTTTACACAGGGCGGATCAGTGATGATCCGCCCCGTGAACACCTGCTTGCTCAGCGGGGATCGCTCCGCCTATCCCCGCTGAGCAGGAAGATGACAGGTCCGTCCCTGCACACTGTGCAGCGACGGACCTGTCAGAGCGCCGCTCTCCCCTATGGGGGATCGGATGATGACGGACCGTAGAGTCCGTCGTCACCCGATCCGATCATGGATGGAAAAGTAGGGTTTTCCTCCGTTACACTTTTTCGGATTGGAGAGGGCCGGATGTCAGCGGACGTTCATCCGCTGACATCCACTATTCCATAGCGATACATGTATGTCCATTTTTCATCCGAAAACGGAAGGATGAAAAACGGACATACGGATCGTCTGTGTGAAAGAGCCCTTAAGGGGGCTGAATACAAATACACGCCACACTTTTCAGATACTTATTTGTAAAAAATTGAAAAAACTATTTTCCTGTCACTTCGCAATCATGTGCCTTTACAATGCCTTTAAACCCAGTGGGAACCTCACACTTCAGCCCCAGATGGATTTACCCACTTAATGACCAGGCCATTTTTTGCGATACGGCACTGTGCCGCTTTAACTGACAATTGGGCGGTCGTGCGACACTTTACCCAAACAAGCTTGATGTCCTTTTTCCACAAATAGAGCCTTATTTTGGTGGTATTTGATCACCACCACAGTTTTTATTTTCTTGTGCTATGAAACAAAAAAAAAAAAAAAAAAAAGAACAATTTTGAAGAAAAAATAATTTTTACTTTCTGCTATAATACATACCCCCCCCCCCCCCCAAAAAAAATATGTATTCTACATATTTTTGGCAAACCCCCCCCCCCCCCCCAAAACCTTGAAATAAGCGTATTTTGATGGGTTTGCGCAAAACTTAGTGTCTACTAACTATGTGATAGATTTATGGACTTATTTTTTTATTGGTAATGGCAGCGATCTGCGATTTTTAGCGGAACTGCGACATTGCGGCGAACAAATCTGACCCCAAGTGACTTTTTGGGTACCAGTGACATTGTTACAATGATCAGTGGTAAAAAAAATGCACTGATCAATAAATAAATGACACTGGCAGGGAAGGGGTTAACACTAGGGGGGCGATCAAGGGGTTAACTGTGTTCCCTGGGTGTTTTGTGTGGGGGATGGGCTTACTGGGACAACACAGACTGCCGTTTCTGATCACTAGGAACAGTAGATCTCAGTATTGTCCCATCAGAACGGGGATCCGCCTTGTTTACATAGGCAGATCCCCGTTCCTCGATCGCAGGTTGCCTGGCGGACATAGAGTCCCCTGGACCTGTGGCGGACGTACGCCCACAATAACACATGCAGGGACCGACATACAGGTACGTTGGTTTGCGCAGCCGAGCCGTCTTGCTGCAGTATATATGTGGAAGGTGGTCAGTAAGTGGTTAACAGCAGGCTGCAGACCTCAGAATTCAAGTCCAGAGATCGTCAAAATCCCTAAAACAAAAACTTTTGATTTAACATGAAAGTCAATATTTTTGTAATGTAAAATGCAATGTTATGTATTTCACATAAGGCACCATTTTCTCCCTCAGATGTGATAGCACAGACTACATTATGTAAGGTAACAATAGGGTGTAAATTGGTGACCTCAGTAGATCCGGCACCTCATCCCTGATTTAATGAATTATAAATGTAGGGTAGAAGCTAGGGATTACATTGGTGCTCAGCTTTTAATAATAAACAATATGTTTATAGTATAAAACTACTTTTTATTACATAAAACCATCAGACATAATCAGTCAAGATGCATAAAATACAGAGTATACATATGGTCAATACTGGCCAAAATATTCAGGTAACAGCAATTACTGGTAGCGATCCCTACATGTTTCGCCAAACAATGGCTTCTTCAGGGGAGTAATTGCCAGTATGCGATAATGGCTCTAATAGTAATCAATACAGAGAAACAAACAGTTAAAACAACGTAACAGAAACTACCAAGTATGCATAACCATATATTATTCTATTGATCGTACGGCATAGCTCATAGACTGTCCTCCCAGTGGTCCAACGCCCCACCTACCACAAGTGTCCCTCACTGAGCGGGACATGCACCCGGGCTGTCCAAAGGGAGCAGTTGGGGTGTAGTGAAGGGCAGTTGCAGGGGGCATATAAGGAACCAGGCTAAAACATAGACATAATAGTCCATTCCAACGGGCCAACATAGCCTCAATACTTAACTGTAAATATTGAGGCTATGTTAGCCTGTTGGAATGGACGATTTATGTCCATTTTTATATATTCATTGTTCCCCTTTTTCTATCTCCTTCCTTTCAGTTTTAGCCTGGTTCCTTATATGCCCCCTGCAACTGCCCTTCACTACACCCCATCTGCTGCCTTTGGATGGCCCGGGTGCATGTTCCACTCAGACGAGGACACTTGAGGTAGGTGGGGCGTTGGACCACTGGGAGGACGGTTTATGAGCCATGCCGTACCATCAGTAGAGTACTTAATATATGGTTATGCATACTTTGTAATTTTTCTGTTATTTTCACGGTTTGTTTCTCTGTATTCATTACTAATAGAGCCATTATCGCATACTGGCAATTACTTACTCCCCTGAAGAAGCCATTGTTTGGCAAAAGATGTAGGGATCGCTACCGGCAATTGCTGTTACCTGGATATTTTGGCTAGTACTGACCAAATGTATATTCTGTATTTTATGCACCTTGGGTTGTTATGCCTGATGGTTTTATGTAATAAAAAGTAATTTTATACTATAAACATACTGTTTATTATACGCTGAGCACCGATATAATCCCTAGCTTCTACTCTACATTTATAATACATTATGTAAGTTTTGTTCAACAAAGCACCCCACTAAATGATATGGTGTGAACATAGTCTTGGGCATAGTTAATTTCCATGCATTCTGGCATGAGGCACTTTTGTACCATATGCAGAATGCATCTAAAGCACAAACGGCCTCTCATAAAAATTGCAGAGTTATGAGCGAGCTTACAAAAAAGAAAAAAAAATTAGCACTCATCGGACTGCTTCTACTAAAAACACATGTATCAAAAGAAGAAATGGCCGCACTCTGTACTCGATCAAAATTCTTTTATGCAGAAAATCCCAAAGTGTTGACTGAAAGCCTGTAGATGCATTTCACACACTCCAAGTGCGCTTAATCATTAAGGGGTAATGATTAAGCGCACTTGGAGTGTGTGAAATGCATCTACCAGCTTTCTGTCAACACTTTGGGATGTTCTGAATAAAAAAATTTTGATCGAGTACAGAGTGCGGCCATTTCTTCTTTTGATTATATGCAGAGACGAGCACCTGTCCAGATCATCAGGCTTTCAAAACCATACCTGGAGCAGTGAGTCTTGTTTGAAAAACACATGTATTGTTATAGCCTCCCCTTGCTCTGGGTGCCTCACACAGAACATAGTGATCAAATTTAAAATACTGGATATCATGCCTTTGGGGCATGCAGTGTTGCTCTATGCTAACTGGTAAAATCTGCATGCCACTTAACAGTGGCACAGTGTCAGTTATAGTTGCTACTGGCAAAAAATAAATAAAAAGTCAAGCTAGGAAAGATATCCTTAACGATCCCAGAACAAGATGAAGGGATACAACTCTGATTATCAACAGGTTAAGTGAGAACTCTTCCCATTCTCACATTATAGCATTTAAAGTCTATACTTGGCCTCAACTGAAACTCTGATGTGTCTCATGATCATCCTCTAACACTGGACTACAAATCAGAAAGGAAAAAATGGGGGGGGGGGGGGGGTAACATAACAGTCAAACTCAGCCTGTGGTAACATAACAGTCAAACTCTTTTACATCATTCCATCAGTACGACCCAGCTATTAACTTCTTTCTGGCCAACAGCATTTTTGTGATCTCCCCAGTACCCTGACCTTTTAAAGAATCTCTATGGTCACAGCAAACACTTTCATTTTAGAAGATTAGCATTGTTAATTGCAATATTTGGTGGACAGTCCAATGCAAGCTTGCTTGAAAAATCTCCTATTATCTTTGATTGCTGCCCATCTGCTGGTCATCTTTTTCCATTCTTTTTCCTCTGCCGATTCCTTTTGTTTACTTTCAACTAAGGATTACATCAGGAGTAGGCAACCTCAGCACTCCAGCTGTGGTGAAACTACAAATCCCATCATGCCTTTGCCTCTAGGAGTCATGCCTGTGATTGATCTAACAAGAGGTCGTTTTTCTTTTTTGCATTTGCCACTAGAGAATGTCTAGCTCATAAGTAATCTTTATGTTTTAACCACCTTCAATCCCAGCATGTTTTCTCATTTCAAAAAAAAAAAAAAAAAAAATTGTGGTAAAAATATTTTTAGGTACACTGTTGCATGTGCAAGTAATTGTCAAACTATCCAACAGTGAAAACTGAAAAATGGCCTGGTAATGAAGTAGTATTACAGGCTGATACTCAAGTGGTTAAGCTGCATTTCCCCAGCATAAGCAGAAAAAGTTTTGAATGCTAAACATCTCAGGCTGCCACTGCCAACCTATGTTTTTTAAAAATGCAAGCTACCTGGCTGTCATGCCGATTATTTTTGCTTTAATATTTGATGAATCACTGGTATAAAATAAGTGAACGATAGGAAATTCTGGCTTTATTTTCTGCATGCTTGTTCCAGGTCTGCAGCTCAGACGTAATGATTACAGATGCAGCCCCAAAACTTACACCTTTAGGGCGGCCGGTAATGACAGGTCAAACTGTTGTCTCATGACTTTTAAAGTTGAACTCCAGAGAAAATAGTCCTCTTTTGAAGTGGGGCTCGCCTTGAATTGCAAGGATTAAAATGTTGGTTTAGGTCCAGGGGCTGCAAAAAGTCAACTCCTGCGCGTTTATACATCCACTCCGGCAGATCAGTGGGTGTTCCTGGGTTTTCCAACACCAGGCCTCTGCAGCCCAGCTCGGTAAGACTGCCACCTAGTCCTCTGTTCATACCATTTAAGTTTTACCAGTTACCATCGAGTCTGCCCATTTTAATTATTTTTTTATTAACCTTGTTGTCCGACTATAGATCTAGGTTTATCCCAAGCATGTTTGAAGCGATTTACTGTTGACTGTCTCACCACCTCTGTTGGTAGTTTATGCCAATCAACTACCCTTTCAGTAAAATAATACTTTCTAAGATTCCTTTGAAATTTCTTCCAGTTAGTTTGAGGTCATGTCCCAGTGTTCTTGATTTTGGTTTCATATTAAAAAGACTGCCTTCCTTAACCATCATCACCCCTTGATGTATTTAAAGGTTTTAATCATGTCTCCTCTTTCCCTTCTTTCCTCCAGACTGTACATATTAAGTTCCTGAAGTCGCTCTCGATATGTTTTATCCCAAATACCTTTCACCATTTTTGTTACCAAACTCTTACCCAGTACAGAGCCTTGTGTTACCCCACTAGTGAATGGTCTCTGTTCTGAATGAACCCCATTTACAACCACACCTGGTATCGATCCTTTAGCCAACTACAGATCCACTGAACCACCTAAGGGTTAAGTCCTAGCTTGTACAACTTTTTTATTAGATCATTATGTGGAACTGTATCAAATGCCTTGCTGAAATCAAGATATGCTATGTCCACAGCACCACCATGGTCCAAAACACTGGTAATATAGTCAAAAATAGCAGATTAGTCTGACATGATCTGCCCTCAGTAAAGCCATTCTGCTTTGGGTCCAGCAAGCTGTTTATTTTTAGGTGATTAATGATCCTTTTCAGGAGTGATTCCATTAACTTGACTACAATATATGTCAAACTCACTAGCCTGCAATTGCCAGCTTCTAACTTGCTGCCCTTCTTGTGGATAGGTACAATATTAGCGGTCCGCCAGTCGTGGGGAACGTCTCCTGTTAGAAGAGATTGATTAAAAAGAGCAGTTAACGGTCCAACAACTATATCACAAAGTTCTCTTAGAACTCTGGGATGAATACCATCAGGACCTATTGCTTTATTAAGCTTTAACCAAGCCAGTTCCTCTGCTACCTGTCTCCAGAAATCCTAATAAACCGTACTAGAACCAATATGATGCTGCAACTTTTCGTTGGTGCAATTTATTTCTGAGAGGACTGAACAGAAGTAATTGCTTAAATGGTTTGCTACATCCTGGTCTCCCTCAACATATGTGCTGTGCCCAGTTTTCATCTTGGTGATCCCATTGTATTTTTTCCTTCTATCGCTAATGTACCTAAAGAAGTGCTTTAACAGACTAAGCAATTTCCGCCTCTTTCTGTGCTTTCTGGCAGCACTGATAATGTGTTTGACCTCTTTTTGTCTATTATATGGCTCTTTCAGCTACACCTCCTGTTTTCTTGAATCTTTTCCTTTACTATCTACTTACCTCTTTAGTGAACCATATTGTTTTTTTCTTCCGTTTATTCTTACCAACTTGCCTGCTATATAAAATCTAGTTGATAGGTTAGTAGACTTTAAATAGTGCCCACTGATTACTTACTCCCATTTCAGCAAAATTTTTACATAGTTACATAGTAGGTGAGGTTGAAAAAAGACACAAGTCCAACCTGTGTGTGATTATGTGTCAGTATTACATTGTATATCCCTGTATGCTGTGGTAATTCAGGTGATTATCTAATAGTTTCTTGAAGCTATCAATGCTCCCCGCTGAGACAACCGCCTGTGGAAGGGAATTCCACATCCTTGCCGCTCTTACAGTAAAGAACCCTCTACGTAGTTTAAGGTTAAACCTCTTTTCTTCTAATTGTAATGAGGGGCCACGAGGCTTATTAAACTCTCTTCTGCGAAAAAGTTTTATCCCTATTGTGGGGTCACCAGTACAGTATTTGTAAATTGAAATCATATCCCCTCTCAAGCGTCTCTTCTCCAGAGAGAAGTTCAGTGCTCGCAACCTTTCCCCATAACTAAGATCCTCCAGACCCTTTATTAGCTTTGTCGCCCTTCTTTGTACTCGCTCCATTTCCAGTACATCCTTGCTGAGGACTGGTGCCCAGAACTGGACAGCATACTCGAGGTGCGGCCGGACCAGAGTCTTGTAGAGTGGGAGAATTATCGTTTTATCTCTTGCGTTGATCCCCCTTTTAATACATGCCAATATTCTGTTTGCTTTGTTAGCAGCAGCTTGGCATTGCATGCCATTGCTGAGCCTATCATCTACTAGGACCTCCAGGTCCTTTTCCATCCTAGATTCCCCCAGAGGTTCTCCCCCCAGTGTATAGATTGCATTCAGATTTTTGCCACCCAAATGCATTATTTTACATTTTTCTACATTGAACCTCATTTGCCATGTAGTCGCCCACCCCATTAATTTGTTCAGGTCTTTTTGCAAGGTTTCCACATTCTGCAGAGAAGTTATTGCCCTGCTTAGCTTAGTATCGTCTGCAAATACAGAGATTGAACTGTTTATCCCATCCTCCAGGTCGTTTATAAACAAATTAAATAGGATTGGTCCCAGCACAGAACCCTGGGGATCCCCACTACCCACCCCTGACCATTCTGAGCACTCCCCATTTATCACCACCCTCTAAACTCGCCCTTGTAGCCTGTTTTGAATCCATGTACTCACCCTATGGTCCATGCAAACGGACCTTATTTTGTACAGTAAACGTTTATGGGGAACTGTGTCAAATGCTTTTGCAAAATCCAGATACATCACGTCTACGGGCCTTCCTTTATCTAGATGGCAACTCACCTCCTTTTGTCCTTTCAAAATCTAAAACTTTTTTCCAATCCTCTGCAGACACAGACTTTGGTTGCAAGGTTCTTGCATTCGCACTCTGAAGTTGGGTCTGTTCATCCTGTTGGCACAGTCTTGTTTGCCTAGTTGTTGCCCACCCTTCTCATTCATTGCTTGGGGACATCCCAGGGTTTATGAATACACAGCCTGTGTCCTACACCGGACAATTAGGATAAGAGAAATAGTACCTAGTAAAACTTAGAGACAGTATGAACAGAAGACCAGAAGGCAGCCTTACAGAGTTGGGCAACAGAGGCTTGGTGCCAAAATGCCCAGGAACCTACTACAGAGTGGAGTGGGCTTGCAACAGTGCAGGAGGTGGTTTTTGTTGAAGAGCATAACCTCTTGCATTCAAGTTACTTATTCATTATACAATGGTGGATTTTGAGGCAGGATGTTCTCCTTGCAAAGACTTGAGGAAAGAATAGAGGGAATGCATTTGATAGCAGTAGCTTTAAGGTATACTTTTAACAGCTCTCACTACAACCAGGCAATGTAGAGAATTCCTTTGGATGCTTAGAAGAGCACAGGGAGGGCAGAAAAATAAAAAATATCCCCATTGAGAAGGAATGCAGAAAACACCTTTGGAAGAAAGGATGATCTTGGACATAAAACAACCATGTCATTGTGGAGTATGAGGAAAGGCTCTTTATGGGAAAGAGCTCCCAAATTAGAGAGATGTCTGACAGACATGATAGCTACCAAAAAGGCTACTTTGCTGGCAAGAATCTCCAGGGGAACATCCCTAATGGGTTCAGAGGTTTCTGAAAAGGCAGAGAATCAAATTAAGGTCCCTGGGAAGCAGTGTGCTGCAAGGGAGGCCTGATCTTAGAAACACCCCGAAAATCCTTACAGGCATGACCCAAACTACAAATTCTACCATTTCACGAAGAAATGTTTTGTAGGTTTTTAAAACTTTCTTTGTGCCCAAAGGGGCATTGTGAGACAGAGGAAGGTCAAAACAATGCCAAGGCTTTTGCAGACAGAGGCAATGAGGTTTTCAATATTAACAAGCATATTGCATAAAGCTCCTTGGTTAGAATAGCGACAATCTGGGGACAGAAATCTTCCACGGCTTCCTTCAATACTGCCTTAATATCTTCATCCTTTCATGTCTGCATCCTCTAGGATTGCCATATGAGGATCTGACGCTGGTTGTGAAACGGGAGTAGGAAAAGAGGCGGGGTGTTTCTGAGCCCAGGACAAAGATGGCTGTATTAATGTTACATAGTCAGGTTGAAAAAAGACAAGTCCATCTAGTTCATCCAATAAAGGGGGGGGGGGATCATACAATCCCATACCTACAGTTGATCCAGAGGAAGGCAAAAAAAAAACCCAGCAAAGCATGATCCAACTTTCTCCAGCAGACGTAAAAATTGCTTCCTGATCCCCTGAGAGGCAATCGGATATTCCCTGAATCAACTTTACCTATAAAATGTTAGCATCTAGTTAGATTATGTACATTTAGGAAAGAATCCATGTCTTTTTAAAGCAAGCTGCTGAGCTAGCCAGAACCAGCTCTTGAGGGAGTCTATTCCACATTTTCACAGCTCTTACTGTGAAGAAACCTTTCCATATTTGGAGACTAAATCTCTTTTCCTCCAGATGTAAAGAGTGCCCCTTTGTACTCTGATGACCTTAAAGTGAATAACATATCACCAAGTTCACTATATGGACCACTTATGTATTTATACAGGTTGATCACATCCCCCCTTAATCTCTTCTCAAGAGAATAAATTTAGCTCATAGTTGAGCTCCTCCATGCCTCTCATCAGTTTGGTTGCTCTTCTCTGCACTTTCTCCGGTTCCCCAATATCCTTTTTTTGTGAACTGGTGCCCAAAACTGAACTGCATATTCCAGATGAGGTCTTATTAATGATTTATACAGGGGTAAAATGATCTGTCTGGAGTCCATACCTCTCTTAATACAAGAAAAGGACCTTGTTCGTTTTGGAAACCACAGCTTGGCATTGCATATTATTATTAGGTAACCGCTTTTGTGGGGAAAAATAAATAGCAAATAAAGAAAAAATAATACAGCACATATGATCGCGACACTAATCATTTTGTAATTGAATTGAATGAAAAATTACCTTCCCTTTTCAATCTGCAGCCAATGTAATTTTCTGAGAATACTTTGCAATATGGCTACCTGGAGTTTCCTGTACAGAGTTGTACTGACCACTCCCCAGAAACCTAATTTCCTTGTGTTATTGGCTCATCAATTTTCCCAGAAGTCTGCCTAAGAAAGTCAGATTTCAGGCATCCCTTGCAACAAAAATGTCATTTTTTGAGAGATACTTTCAATAGGAACCCATCTAAATGGATGCAGGCCCAGCAGATTTCTTATTTAGTGTCCTGTAGCTCCACACCTGACAGTTAATTATGAAACCACTCCCATTAGACCTACTCAGAACAGAGGCACAGAGAAACACACGGATTTCTTCAGAACAACAAAAAGTAGGAATCTGCAACAAAGTTTGTTAAAATCCTTGCAATGTACATAGATCACCCAGAGGGGAATTTTTTTTTTCCTCAACAAAAATGGAGTTACGCTTTAAGCTTATGATCTACCAGAACACCTAGATCCTTCACCATTGATTACCCCAGTTGTACTCACCCTAGTATGTATGTGATACTAAACATTTATTTAACTGCTTGCCAACCGCCGTCTGTACATTTACGTCGACAGAATGGCACGGCTGCGCAAATGGGCGTAGCTGTACGTCCCTTTGAATTTGCCGCCGTACCATTGCGTGCGCGCCGGCACGCGCACCCGCCTCGAGCTCTGTGAGGAGGATCGCGGGTCCCGCGGACTCGATGTCCGCGGGGAAATCCCCCCGACTGTCTCACAGAGAGGAATAACGGAGAGATGCTAATGTAAACAAGCATCTACCCGTTCTGCCTAGTGACAATGTCACTGATCACAGCTCCATGTGATTGGGTGCGGTGATCAGTGACGTTCCACTCGTAGCCACGCCCCCTAACAGTTAGAATCACTCCCTAGGACACACTTAACCCCTTCACTGCCAGTGTCATTTTTACAGTAATCAGTGCAATTTTATAGCACTAATCGCTGTAAAAATTACAAGGGTCCCAAAAATGTGTCAAATTTGTCCGATGTGTCCGCCCTATTGTCGCAGTCACGATAAAAAACGCAGATCGCCGCCATTACTAGTAAAAAATTTTTTTATAAAAATACCATAAAACTATCCCCTATTTTGTAGATGCTATAACTTTTGCGCAAACCAAACGCGTATTGCGATTTTTTTAACCAAAAATATGAAGAAGAATACGTATCGGCCTAAACTGAGGGAAACAATTTTTTTATATACATTTTTTGGGGATATTTATTATAGCAAAAAGTAAAAAATTAGTTTTTTTCAAAATTGTCGCTTTTTTTGTTTATAGCGCAAAAAATAAAAACCGCAGAGGTGATCAAATACCACCAAAAGAAAGCTCTATTTGTGGGAAAAAAAGGACGTCAATTTTGTTTGTGAGCCATGTGGCACAATTGTCAGTTAAAGCAACGCAGTGCCGAATCGCAAAAAGTTCTCAGGTCTTTGGCCAGCCAAATGGTCAAATGGGCTTAAGTGGTTACATTTATTTTTAAAACAGGTTATGCCTACCTGCTCTGTGCAATATTTTTGCACAGAGCAGCCCCGATCCTCCTCTTGAGATCCTCCACTGGCGCTCCTGGCTTCTCCCACTTTTAAAGTACCCCCCAAGGGGTACTTCTAAGGGGGGTACTCATGCAGGCTCACTCCTGACCCCATAGACAAAGACTCACTTCTGTGTCCATAGACAAAGAAAGCAGAGCTTTGCCCCACTCCATCATAGGATTTGATAGACAGTAGCAGGAGCCAATAGCTCCCCCAATATCAACCTGTCCTGTAACGAGTGAGAGTGGAGAGAGCCTCGGTTCTCATGCAGAGCGCTGGATTGAGATGAGGCTCAGGCAAGTATGGGGGGGGGGGGGGTTGTGGGAATATCCATGACACAGATGGGTTATCACCCTAATATGCAAAGAATGCATTGTGGTAAAAAAAAAAACCCGTAAGGCTTTAGAACCACTTTAAGGCCGTAAACTGTCCTAAGCAATGTGATAGATGCAGAAAATTCTGCTTTAGTCAATCAGGTCACTTGATGTGTGCCTGAAATAGAGCAAGATTTGAATGCCGAGAGCGATGTTCAAACAGAGTTCTGCTCAGGTGCAAGAGACTTATTGTCACTCTGGGGTTGAGTGTTCTGCAGGCCTTTAGAAGAGCCACTGTTCACCTGTGATTTTGAATTTGGCTTCCTTTCACCTGGTCTCTACTATAACTACAAATGAGGGTAATCCCCTTTGGAGTACTCAGAGTAGACAGTGTGGCAGATAAAGTGTTCCAGAAGGAGGAGTACACAGTAACCCCAGGTATAGACCATCCTGTAAGGAACCATCATGGAGAATGGGCGGGAGGAAGCGCCTGAGTACCTTATGAGGGCTCTAGGTGTAAGTGGCATTTTGCAACCAGTGGTGTGAATGGTTAAATTTCAGTGCAAAGTTTGAAAGGCTTGCACTATAAAGTGAATACATTCCAAACATAGCCCCTGTTTTAACAGTAATGGTCAAAAATACAGGGTGACCGGTCTTATCTGTCCAAAACGCTGAGCTGTATATAATGTTCAGGCTTTGCCAGTGGGCATACCCCCAAAGTGGTCTTAACCACTTCAATAAAAAGGCACTTTCACCCCCTTCCTGCTCAGGACAATTTTCAGCTTTCAGTGCTGCCGCAATTTAAAGGACAATTGCGCAGTCATGCAACATTGTACCTACATAAATAGAGCTTTCATTTGGTGGCATTTAATCATCACTGGGTTTTTTTAATTTTTTGCTAAACGAAAAAAAAGCAAAAATTTTTTAAAACAAAACACTTTTATTTCTGCAAATACCGTATTTATCGGCATATAACACGCACTTTTTTCCCCTGAAAATCAGGGGAAAATCGTGGGTGCGTGTTATAGGCCGATCCCCCCCCAATTGTGTGTGATCGGAGCGATCGCGGCAATTGCCGAGATCGGCGCCGACATACACAGCCGTGTGGAACGTCAAATACGGCGCCGAGACTGCAGGGACTCGGCGGAGCGGAGCTACACATAGCCGAGAGTCCTCGGGTTTTCTCGGCGCCGCTTACAGTCCCGCCCATATGGTGGAACTGGGCGGGACTGTAAGCGGCGCCGAGAAAACCCGAGGACTCTCAGCTATGTGTATCAGCGCTCCGCCGAGTCCCTGCAGTCTCGGCGCCATATTTAAATTTACACAGGGCTGTGTATGACGGCAGGGATCGCGGCGATCCCACAAAGCTGCACGGGGGCAAGGCTGCACGGGGGGGCAAAGCTGCACTGGGGCAAGGCTGCACTGGAGAAAGGCTGCACTGACAAGGCTGCACTGACATGGCTGCACTGACATGGCTGCACTGGGGCAAAGCTGCACTGACAAGGCTGCAATGGACACTGGGGCAAGGCTGCACTGACAATTCTGCACTGGGGCAAAGCTGCACTGACAAGGCTGCACTGACAAGGCTGCAATGGACACTGGGGCAAGGCTGCACTGACACTGACAAGGCTGCAGATGGACACCGATAACGCTGCATTGATGGGCATTTTAATGTAAGTTTTTCTTCCTTAAACTTTACTCCTAAAAGTTTTTTTCCTTAAAATTCCCTCCTTAACTTGGGTGCGTGTTATACGCCGGCGCGTGTTATACGCCGATAAATACGGTAAGTAGCTTTTCTTCTTCGCTGATGAGGCTGCACCGATAGAGCTGCAGTGATAATTAGTGCCCAGATTATCAGTGTAAATGTCCCCTGTAACAGGCAATGACAGCGCTGAGGAAAGAAAATGTCAATAACCAGCATTTGTTTACAAATGATCGGCTGTGACTGGACACAGCTGATCGCATAGTAAAGAGATTACGTCATTGGCTATGTACCCCAATCGGTGATGATACAACTCACCACAAATTGCTGCAATGCAAAGGGCGTCACATGTTGTCCAGTCTAAATGATATAGCCACCGGCCGTCATTCTGCTATAGGCCGGGCGGGAAGGTGTTAAGGGACTGGGTTCCATAAGGATGGACCACAGCCCTAGACCTGTATAGCACCCTGTGGCTGACTCAACACACAAATTGCCAAGGTGAACATACATGCAGGATCCAGTGCCCAAAGCAATATTGCAGACTGTCCCCACATTGTGTACAGCTCTCAAGGTTTTACCAAGCAGCAATCCAGATACACTGCTTCTGTGTATGCATTCGAAGACTGTGAGGTGTTGATTGAAGCGTTCAGAAAACAAACAAAAAATCAAACTAGTCAAGCAGAAGAGGTCCATCTTAACACACTAGCAAAAAAACTGAGGACTATAGGAGTGGGGCAGGATTATAGGGAAGGCTCCCTGAGGAATGGGGGCCAGAACACACCCATAAACCATGGCGTATGAATATGTTGCCTCTGACCTGTACTGTACGATTAAGATAGCATTTTTATTTACCTGATACTCCGCTCCTGTAACCTCCCTCTGCACTGCTAGACTGGTCCCCACAGCCCCTTCTCCCTTATGCTCCAGTGGTCACAGGTCCTCTGACATCAAGTGAGGATGCTAAAGGACAGTCCACTGCTGGGTCATAGGGAAGTAGAGGAGGACTGCTTCTGGTGGTCGCCAGATCCAAATGAGCATTTCATTCTTGTGGTGCGGAGGCGGATCCACTGCAATGGATTATTTTTCCTTTCCCCAAAGGTAGGCTGAAAGATTTACTGTGCATTAAAAAGCATGGAGTAGAAGAAAACAGCTGTCAGAGAAGTTTGCAGTGTCAGACCACCAACCATTGCTACCCACGAGACCTTAATTTCTTACCATGCTAAAGACTGGACTGCCAGCTTCAAGCATCTCAAATATCGGACAAATAGCAAGGATGCATGCAAATAACTGGCTTTAGGATCGTAAGATCACAAAAAATATTTTCCAATTTTCATTCAAAGCTCTTTGTAAAATGAGGGGGATTTTCCTAGCCAAATGCACTCATCTTAAAAATAGAAACATGTTTCTTTACAGTGTTATAGTGAATTATACCAGTCATGTTTGATACAACATCACTTAAATTGTAAACTGGCAGATCAAACTTTTTATTATGGATCTGAGTGCAGCTCTATTGTTTTTTATGTCCCATTCAGAAAGTGCATGAAATGCTGCAAATTTGAGCTGTGTTAAGATGCATAAGGTCAAAATAGACAATTCTTTGTCTAGGGTCAGTAAATTAAGTGTGTACACATAAATGCATGTACAAACATACACATTTAAATGTAATGAAATTCAATGAAAGTCAAATTTGAGGCTAAAACACTGTACAGATCTGTGCGAGTCTGTGCATCTATGCCTGCGCGTGTGTCTGTGCATGCCTGTCTGTGCATCTGTCTGTGCATGCCTGCGCGTCTGTCCTGCTGCAAATTTGAGCTGCGTTAAAATTTGTAAGGTCAAAATAGACAATTCTTTGTCTAGGATCAGTCTATCGTCGTCTATGGTGGGGATGGATTTTGCTGCGTGCTGGTGCCAAGTTTCCACCCCTCAGGATCACTGCAGGTGTGGAGAAAAGCTGCGTAAGAGAATATGGAGGAGAGATGAGGAGGAGATCCAGGAATCAGGATAAGGGTCAGGGCAAGCAACAGATGAATCCAAGAGATGCCTCGTCTATCGTTGTCTATCTAAGGTGGGGATGGATTCTGTGTGTGTAAACGCATGCAGTTTACGGAACATTTTTATGTATATTTGTATTGTATGGTGGCAGCAGTGGAACCAATTTTGTTTTAAATCTTTTTTCTTACCCACAATATTTCTGACAGCAAGATTTTGCTTAGATGATCGGTAATTGTATTACGTCTATGTGCATGCAGCCCTAAAAAGTGTTTTTTCTGCACTACAGTTTTGTGTTGACGTGGAACTGAACAAAGCAGTTAGGATTTGCTAGGTTTTAGGGAACACCAAGATATGGTAATTAAAATCAAGTGCAAAAAGTCCATACAACAAAATCCACCCAGTGTTGCTAGTAGTGATATTACACCAATGTGCTGCTGCTCTTTGAAAAAAAATAGTGCAGTCCACTTTAATACAAATATCCTCCAACTCAAGACATCTTGCGTGCACCTGTGATCCCTCTCCCTTTCAGATGAGAACTCACCGACTTCATATGCCTCCTATTCCCATGGTTGGCAAATCCGCTTTTTGGTTTAAAACACCAACTCCAGTATGGTTGTTAAACCGTGCCTCTGTATAGTTCACAATTAAGCAGATGTCATGTAGGAGAAATAAGGAAAAACTTTCAGTGGTACAGTAACCAAACCACCAAAATTTATTTAAAAATGAAAAGGCGTTCACACTGATGAAAAACACTTCATGCAATTTTAGTCCCCCTGTCATGAAGTTGGAAGTGATAAAACGCATCGGGGTGGCCACACAGTGATCAGAGGAGATACCAGGACGGAAACAAAATGTCTGATGGTGGTAAGATCCAACACAGATACAGCACCCGATGTGGCTTTATACTAAAAAAATGCACAAATAGTTTTTAATCAATGTGAGCGGTGCTTTTATTTTTAAAAAAATTTTGGTGGTTTGGTTACTGTATCATTGGAAGGTTTTTCCTTTTTTTTTTTTTTCTCCTACACGACACTTGCTCGTGAACTATACGGAGGCGCAGTTTAACATCCATACTGGAGCTGGTGTTTAAAAGCATATGAAGTCAGTGAGCTCTCATCTGAAACAGAGAGGGATCACTGGTGCACGCGAGGTGGTGTCTTGAGTTGGAAGATATTTGTATTAAAAAGAGGACTGCACCCCGCTAGCAGCCAAATAGCACAGCGAAATTGATGGAAAAGCATCGCTTTACCCCCGATGTACCCACCGCCCCAGTGTGAAAGGGGCCTTAGCACTGAATTTCTTCTTACATGTAAGATTATGCTAATTGTGCCCAAGCAGAATGCTGAAAAAAAAAAAAAAAAAAGGCACGGCACTTCCTAGTTTGTAAGTGCCTCTAGGCATTGCTGTGCCTACAGATTCATCACTTTATAGCTGCAGTGTGACTTTAAAGATGGCTATATCACTTAAAAAATGTTTAATTCAGCCTGAAGGACATTGTATTCGGACAGCCACTGGATCTCATTAAATGCAGTCTGTTTCCAAAATTTTAAAATCAAAAGATTTTGGTGACCGAGCCATTCACAAAGTGATTTTCAAACAAGTTCATTAGGAATTGTCTGGAATTCGAAGTGTATGGCCAGCTTAAGGCTCTGCAGTCCATTGACCGCTAGTCTCCAGAGATTTAGAGCAAGTATTGAGGTCACTCCTGTGTTGTTCATGGTTTGTCTTGCTAGAAGCTCTGACATGGGTGAAGCAAAACTCTGCCTCTACCAAGGTGGTCACATCTACATACACACAGTGAAGAATAAGGGCCCTTTCACACTTATACATTCTTTTCCTGCATTTTTACCTGGCAAAAGAGAAACCTACGGGCCTCTTTACACCACAGCGTTACAGGTACAGTGTGTTCTGAAAATTCCTGAATGCTGCATCTTTGGTGCGGTTTTGAAAACCTCAAACACGCAATTTCCCATTGAAATGAAAGGAGATAGTGGTAAAAACAGCGATTTGCGTTTTTGGTGCATTTTGAGTCACATGTTCATTTTCACGGGCGCAAGCAATCCAAAAATGCACGAGAAGTCCCCAGGAAACACAGCATGTGTTTTTACAGCGATTTTGCTACAGAGCAGTGTGAAAGGGCCCTTAGTTATAAGTAATTAATAGTGGAGAGTTTAACTGCAAGGAAACCATAGGCAATACTTCCCCGTTTGCCTTTTTTCTGGGTTTAGCTTTCAGTTTCCTAACCTTTTTGCCTCACAAACTTGCACCCAAAGCTAGGTTCGAAATATGTACCCTCACGTGATAAAAAATTATCTTGTTGCTACGTGATAAAAAATTATCTTGTTGCTACTTTTGTGTTAATTTACAAGACCACGTATAATGACTTTCTCCTTTTATTAACTTGGCTCTTTGTGTCTTTTGTTTTTTCCAAGGGCCTAAGTTATCAAGAGATCATTTGATCACATAGGTTTTTTTGCGAATATCCTAAGCATCACATCCATTACAATGTGTTTGTGCAATCCCACTATATTAACAACTATGCAGCGGGGCCACTTTAACAATTAATTTAGACTGCAAACACGCAGGCATGCCATAAACCAGTTGTTGGTCCAGGTTAAAAAAAAAAAAAAGAAAAAAATGGACACAATGCATACAAATATTTGATATTAAGAAATGAAACAAAATAAAGCAGTTTTTAACATTGTGCAAGTCAACTTAGAACTTATTGAAGAGTACACAGCTCAATTACAAGGAGATAGAGATAGAGATAGAGATAGAGATAGAGATAGAGATAGAGATAGAGATAGAGATAGAGATAGAGAGATATATATATATATATATATATATATATATATATATATATATATATATATATATTGTGCAATTGTATCAAAACATATTGTAGCCTATTTCTCACCTCACCCCTTTGACTCCGCTGCTCCTGATGACTCCGGACATGCCACTCCCCCTAGAGGGAGGTGACTGTGAAGTTGTCCTCTGGTATGTTCTCGGGTCCCAAGAAACCACCCTTCAGGTTCGGGGGTGAAAGGACTGGGGGACCCTGGGGAGGGAAGGCTGGGTAACGATAAGTATCCTGGAGCTGCACCATGGAGTCTCTCTGCACAGGGGAATGGGTAATATCACTGATCAGGGGGCAGGGATATGAGGCTCTGTGATGCCCCCTTACCATGTCCAGCGTCTCTTTGTCTCTTTTAGGGCTTGGGATATGAGGGCTCAGGCAGGACACACCCTCTGCTCGCCTGCCCATGAAGTCTGAAAGTAATCCACCCTTACCATCATAAGGAGGACTGCGGGGTGGATACCAGTAGCCAGCGTTCTTGCAGCTGGGAGGGTCATAGCGATGGTGTGTTGTGGGTTGTGGAGGAAGTTGCTCCCTACAAGAGGGTAAGTGGGGGGGCAGGCTGTGTTTCAGGGGATCACAGGATGAGTGGGGAGGGGGTACAAGTTTTCTTCCCTCCCCTGGCCGCAGCTCAAGCGTTGGGGAGCAGTTAGGGGAAAAGGGAGAGTCTTGTAGCGGGTGATCATACCCCAGTCCAGGTGGGGGTGGTGGAGGATGTGGGGCACCAGTGTTGGTGTTGCCAACTGTAGGGAGATGGGAGAAGTGTTTACTAGATTCAAGCTCTGTGGAGGGAGGGCCCAGCCCAGGAGAGTCACTCTGGAAGCCAAATGTGCCATCTGAAGGGGTAGATGGATTCATGGAATAGGGTCCAGAGAAGTCACAAGGAGGCTCCCTCTCACCCACCCCATACGCCCGCGAGTGGGAGGGCAAAGGTGACATGCTGCTATCTCCACTATAGCAGTCCAGTCCTAAATCTGAGGTGTCTTGAAAGAGGGAGTTGACTGAGGAGGATGGTGGTGGAGCAGGTGGTTTTGGGGAAAATTTAGCTTTGCTTGAACCCCTCTCTTTCTTGTTGGTTGTACAATTTCCACCTCGCCCACCTCTTGGGCCCCTGGGCCCTCCTCCTCTTTTGGTGGGAAATCCAGATGGGGGAGCGGTAGCAGATGATGATGAAGATGAAGGGGAGGATGAAGAAAAGCCCAGGTGGTGGTGGGGTGATGGCTCAAATATATCGGTTTTCTTTCTTCTGCCTCTGCCAGGTTTAGCTGTTTGGTGGAAGAGGACAGTTTGGTTCCAGCTGTAACCTGGTGCAGATGATGTGTCATTCCAGTCCATCATCAATTTTTCAAGGCTGGAGAGACTAGACTGCCCTTCACTAGATGAGGCTTCACTGTTGGCCCTGCGATAGCCTGCACCAGGTTGAGTGTACTGTGTACTGTCAGAGGATGACTCTGACAAGTTGTCAGTGTTTTGTTTAGCCTTCTGTGGTGTATAGTTGCTTATGTCCAAGATGACATTAGATTCAGTCATGTGGCAGTCAAACCCAGGCCCATAAAGTTGCCCAAAATTATCAGGGCCCCAATCAGACTGTCCATAACCTTGTCGAAATCCCCATTGCCCTGTTCCTACTGATGCTGGAAAGGTGCGACTGTTTTCACCGGGAAACATAGGACCAGACACCTTAGGCAACATATAACCTGCAGGTGAAGAGGTGCCTGAACGGCTTTCACTCCTAAGTGGTGGATATGGTGGCAACTCTGATGTGCTGAAAAAGGGACTTTTAGCTACATTAGACCCTGAACCTGCTGCTGACATCTGTTGTTGCTGGCTAAAGCTAGTGCTACTATGGGCACTGCCCGGTGATGACGGGAGACTATTGCCACCACCAGTGAAGGAAAAGCTACAGTCCTTATTACCCAAGCAGTCAGGTGGAGCAGGGTACTGCTTGTTTGGTGCAAAAATTCCATGACCAGGTAAGTTTTGACCAGTAGATCCTTGAAAGGCTCCAAACTGGCCAAAGTTTCCAGAATGCTGGGAATTGGGAGAACGCGACAACAGCTTTTGAAAGGCATCAGATCCACGGCATTCTTGTTGGGTAAGTGACACATAATTTGTGTTTCCCCGGTTGGGGGGGAAGGGCTGCCTGGAGGTTGCTGAACTTTGGTATGATGATTCTGGGTTTCTAGATTTCCCTCCCCGAGAATTGGGGTATGACTGAAGTGCCCTTGGGTTGGGTGAGGCTGATGACCCAGAGAAGGCAGATGCAGATTTTCTTGCTTCTTGTCTCTGTGCAACAGAAGAAAAATCCACAAGGTCAGAAGAGTCATCAGAGTCCAACAGAGATCGGAAGTAGCCTGTAAACAGTCCATGACGATCCTGCCCTCCACTTTCACTCTGGGTAACAGATCCTGTTCCACCATAAAAACCTGAACGAGATGGTGAGCCATCATGCAAGGCAGAAAAACCTGTGCGTTCTGGTCCTTGGTAACTGCAAGGTCGATTACCTGACTGACTGTTGGAAAGCTGTGATGCCCATGGACCACTTTTACTCTCACCACCCCAATCCGACACACCTTGGTAGCTAGGTTCTTCTCCCATGTCACCCAGCAGAGCACCATTTTTTCGAGATCTTCTCTTGCGCTTGGGTTTAGCATTAGGATCTGGTTCAGGCTTTGGCTGTCTCCGTTTTCGTGGTTTCAAAGGATCAATGGTTCTTGGTTTTGTTTTCTTCTTCCCAATGCCTTCAAAAAACTCACTGAAAGAACAGCGAGATAGCTCTGCATTGTGGCTATTGCAAGCTCCTCTTCGCCCTGGCCCTCCCCCACGACCTCCTCTTCTCCTATAGCCCTGAACTCTATGAAGGTATTGAGATATATTAGGAGTTCCAGGTGCTTGGTGCACAGACTCTGGTAATGTTGGTGTCCAACAACGAGGAGGTGAAGTTCTCGATGCTCCTTGACTTTGTCGGTTGAGAAAAGCAAGTTTTGCCAGTACATCACTGTAGTCAGATTTGCTGTCATTAGTGTCTGCAACATAAGAAGGCTGCGGTGATTGTAGTTTTTGCTTCCGTCGTCTTCTTTTCTTCGCAAACTCTCCTTCTGGAACTGGTTGAGGGGGCATGGGAGTAGGCTGTGGTGGTAGTGTGGGTTCAACAGGAGGTGGTTGAGGAAGGATTGGTGGTGTATCCCTAGCCAAGACCAAGTTCTTGGGAGGTCGACCACGTCGTCTCTTAAGAATGATTGGAAGTTCACCAGGTGGAAACACCATTACTACATTACGTCCATTGTTTTTCATCTTTAGAAGGGAGGTGGGACCTGGGCCTGAACCACCAATCAACTCTCCTCCCTCCACACTTAGAGTGCTACTGAATGAAGATACTTTATAGCTTGTTTTATTTCTCCTTCCCATTGGCATTGGAATTCTGGCAATCCGAACTACCATTTTGCGTATGCCCCTACGTTTTGGCTTTGGTGGTGGACCCTGCTGTACATCAGCTTCTGCTGTGGGTGGTTTGTGATGAACAGCAGGAACTGGAAATAGTGCATTTTGTTCATTAAGTCTGTAAGCCCTGGGTTCCTCTGGTGTTCGATAAGGAGGCATTACAAATGCACGGGAAAGGCTGCTCTCAGATGCCCTTGGCCTTCCAGGTCTTCTCCTCCTTCCCCTGCCTGATCTGTCACTTCTGCGGCCTCTGAAACCAAACCGATGTCCGCGGCTAGAAAATGGAGTTCGTCTAAGGGTTTCTGATGTTTGAGAAAAGAGAGGTAGCATCCATGGCATTTCATCAATCTGTTGTTCTACAGTACTTTCCTTTTCTTTGTAAGTGTCTTCTATTTGGCTACACTTGTCTACCTCAATGTCATCTTCATCATCTGAAGATTTATCTTTATCACCACCTCCTGTTCTTTCCTGCTTTTTAATATCTATAATAAGTTCCTGACTTTCATTTATTTTACCCTGCTCTGCTTCAATCTTCAGATCTTCCTGGTCTTCAATTTTAACTGCAGATTCCCCTTCCTGCTCTTCATCTGATGACTCTTCTTGTTTACTTTCCTCCAGCTCCTCACCAGATTCATCATCTTGTTTAAGCTCTTCATGCTCTTCATGCTCCTCCCCTGATTCCTCCTCACCCTGTGTATTCTTTTGTTCCTCCACAAAACAGGATTCCGGTTTAAATATTTCCTGCTCAGCAGATTCCGCTTCATGTTTACTTTCTTCATGTTCTTCCCCAGACTCCTCAATTTCATGCTTACTCTGCTCGTCACCTGATGACTCGTCTTTATCATTTTGATTCACAGTCCTTATATTGCTTGAACTTTCTCCCACATTACTACTACTACTATTATCTTCTTCCCTTTCTTCTACAGTGTCTGTAGGCTGTGGTTCCATCCAGGCAAGAGCTGCAAGCTCTCGAAGAACATTTGAACTGGCAGACTCAGAAAAGTCTGGGTTGGGGGAGACAGGGTTTGTTTCTTTATCCACTGTTTCTGAAGGCTTTTCTTCAGGGCTTCTCAGTCCACAAGCAAGGCTTTGAGAAGAAAAAAAGCTGTACTGTAATCCTGGTTCAGCATCTTCAGGCTCTGATGATGGGCTGGTGACATGGCTGTAATTAAGGCGGACACCACTGGATCGCAGGTCATTGGATAGTTGGCTAAGGTCCTTCATGATATCCATCAAACGCACAACTGGTTGAAGGTTGACACGACCATTGCCACATTTGCTTTTTAATAGAGCGATTATTCCATCAACACCTAATTTTGGAGCTCCTGCTGATGAACGGCAGAAGGGTTTGCTTGAGCGACCCCAGGAGTGCTGGGATCGAGCGTCTTCACCTTGGTGTTCTTGATTGGCAATGGTGGTGCCTGGAAAGAAAAGAAAAAGGGTTACGTTTTTTAAAAAGGGATGGTATAGTTTTTGTTTTTTTTAAAATCTTCATTACATATACTAGATCTGCTTCCTACACAGTAGTTGTGCTTTATCAAACCAAAATAGAATATAAAGGCAGCCATACATAAATCGAAATTTGGCGAGTTCAGCCGAATTTCGACCCATGTATAGGCAGGCTGGTTGTACAGAAGAAGTAGATCCTACATCTATAGATTTCCCAAAAAAGCACTGATGATGAAGCTTTCCCAGGGTACATCTGTACAGCCCTGGTTATATCATCAGTGCCTTATTCAACCGGGAAGTGGAAAAACGTAAGGGAGGTGAGGTGAGGGATATGTGATATATTCAGGTCCCCCTATCTTGCTTACTAAGGTTGTAAAATTTTTATATTAAAAGTAGTTCTAAAAGGCAGAAAGATTGAGACTCTTAATGGTACTATGCATATGGAGATAGTGGTAGCTTAAAATGATGATACTATACAGAAGTTTAATGGGGTGTGGCAGACCTGGATAACATTTAAAGATTCAAAGTTTCTGGAATTTTTTAACTCAAGACTATTTTTTTTGGAACATAAATACTCTAATTTTGCTTGTTTCAAATTTGTAAAAAGTTGAAGAAAGAACTTGTAATTGTATTAATGTGAGACACCGTTATATATGTTTTTCCCCTGGGTTTTTTTTTCTGTCCTGAATATTGAAGGGGGTTTTATTTTTTTTGGTGTTTATTCTATAAGCTAGTAAATTATACAGTTAATGAACATCGCAGCTATCAACATGTATTCAGGATGACTGTATTGGTTTGTGTATAGTTTGTTGTTGTTTGTGAAAAACTTTGAAAATCAATAAAAAATATATTGGAATGATAAAAGGCAGAAGGTTTCTTACCTTGATGCATTCCCCCTCTTATACTCACCTGAGCCAGCGATGTGCACGAGAGCAGAAGCTCTGCCTACCCCATTGGCTGAGACACTGCGGTAGGAGGCATTGCTAGCGATGAGGGAGCAGGGCTGAGCCACACTGTCTCAGACACACAAAGGCAGCTCAGGAGGGGGCATACAGCTTGCTATGGGAGGATTCAGCAGGGGGGAGGAGCCAGGAGCACCAGCAGGGGAGCTAAGAGGAGGATCGGGGCTGCTGTGCAAAACCATTGCACAGAGCAGGTAAGTATGACATTTTTTTTTTTTTTTTTTTTTTTTTTTTTTTTACACAAAGCTGAACCTTTACAAACGCTTTAAGACTTCATGTACACTTGGCCGTCTTTTCCCACAGCCATGGGAAAAAAGGGTCAAAAACTGCGATTTTGACGCGGTTTTCCCTTAGTCGACGATCAAAACGTTCCTATCCTGAATGCGATTTTTCCTTGTTCAAGAGAAAGAGGTTGAGGTAAGTTGAACCTCACCTAACCACAGGGGCTCTTAAACTCTGCTAAAAGCCTATGTATACATTGACAAATAGGGTTTTATGGAGATGAGTTTAGGAGCTTTGGCAAAAACACACCAAAAGCTCCTAAAACGCAAGTTTAGGAGCTGCTAGTGTACATGAAGCCTTAGGAGAAGAAAAAAAAAAATTACACATACATAATCTAAATCATAATCTAATAAACTGTCAATCACTGCCAGAGAGGAGGGAGCAGAGAGCAGGGGCTCAGGACCGAGCATACACGAGTACCCCAAAAGCAAGCGGCTTGCTATGGGGGGCGCTCAGTGGGGGGAGGTGCCAGGAGGGCTGATGGGTGACCCAAGAAGAAGAGGATTGGGGCTGCTGTGTACAAAACCATTGCACAGAGCAAGTAACTAACATGTATGTTAGTTAAAAAAAAAATAGCACATCCTACAGCACTCTCGCTCCAGGTCACAAGATCTAAAGCTGCTGTAGTTGTACAGGGGAGTACATGTCAGCAGAGTTTTCAGTGAAAAGTAAATTTTACTCACACTGACACAGTCCACTGTGCAGCAGATCATATGACCTAATATACCTACTTAAGGTCACATGACCTGACATGGGTACATTTTGCCATGGTTTAACCACCCTAATCTGCCTCCCTAAGACCAGACTGATTTAAATAGACCTAACTTTACAGTTTAGATCTAGACGAGTTGGGTCTAGAAGAGGGAACTGGAAAGTGCTCAGCATACATATTTTACAGCAACAACTAAGAGAAAGAACAAAGGATAACCTTTTATCTCAAATTATTAGGGACTCACAATGTTAAAGGTTGTTCTGAGCAAGAAAGAAAATACAACTAAAGACTTCAAGAAGTGGTTTCACCTAGTTCTTGCTGTCATAAGCTACCCACTACTAGGCAGCTTTTATAGTCTCCACTGAAAAACAGGATTTTTGACAAGCGAGTAAAATCAGTTGGCTTGAGCACAGAACAGGACATAAAGCTTATTTAAATGGTTACAACTGGGATATATGCAGCTACTTTCAGATGACCAAACAAAAAAAAAAAAAAAAAAAAAAGCTACTGGGACATACATCCCTCATAAAACCCTTCCACTTCAGTTTGCCTCAGTTTTGTAGCAAGCAATAGAAAGATCACAGGAACAGAGGCGAGGGTCTGGTATACTGTACTCAAGGACACAGATTTAACTGGTAAGACAAAAAGAATCCTATTCTCCTGATTGCACAGTACAGAAATGATTACATTGGAAGATCCCAGGTGCAGGGCCACCCTAACCCTCTTGTATTGAATTGTGTTGCTGCTTTATTGTCTCCCTTTATATTGTAAAGCACTGTGCAAATTGTTGACGCTAAATAAATCCTGTATAACAAGACAGGCTTATCCATATAAACATCCTGGACTTCAAGTGGTTAAAACAAGCTAACAGTTGCAGCCATTAGCTTGGTACCGTTTCTTTTTTCAGCCAGCGAAAAAAATAAGCGTTTTTCGTTAAAAGTGATCTAGGCAGCTTTAGAGACGCCTGATCAGTTTTACAGTACTGAGGTTGCGACACCAATCCCCACGTCGACTAATGAGCTCAAGAGCAACAAGCATTTTGTCCCAGGTTAAAAGCTGTAATTTACTGGCTACTGTAGCCAGGCAGCCAGCTAATCAAGCATGATTTGACAGGCCTCTGTTCTGCAGGACCATGGCTTTAATGGCCATGCAATTAAGACAAAGAAAGGAGAAGCAAGATGGAACATAAGTTCTTGGGACAGCTGGTCTGGACAATCCATGGGGTACAAGGAGCATCTGTACTCTGTTTTGAGTATGCCAGAGTACCACATCCTCTGTGCCAACTGATGGACACGAGAATAACCCCACTTGCCAATTTTCCACACCAGGGATGCAAATGGACAGGGCCAGAATGTGAAGCATCAAGTCTTTAAGAGCAGCATGACTACTCCTGGTGACTCCTAGATGATCGATGTGGGCAAGGGCAGTGTCAGTCGAACTGGATTCTCATCTGGGATCCTCCGAGTAGAGTCTTACAGTACTGAAAGGCCAATCGAACCGTCCCAAGGTAAAAAAAAAAAAGTTGATAAAAAAAGAAAAGTCCCCGTCCCCTATACCAAGAAGGTATCCAGAATGGCACTCCAGCCTAACAGGCTGTCATCCATCCTGAGAGTCTTACATGATTAAGAAAAAGGGCTGCTCTAACTCTAGCGCTAGGTTGGAATGCCAAACTAAGAAAAAAGTTTGGCCCCAGGGGTCAAGTGCATGACGGTTCAGTGTCTCTCTCTGCCAGAATGTTGAGTTGCAACAGACTGGAATGAAATTGGGCATATGACACAGTCTCAAAGGAGGCAGCCATTAGACTAAAGACCCTCATATGCAGACATGAACTGAGGGCCATCTCTGAGCCCGGAACACTGGGCATGAGAGCAAATGGACAGAAACTGTTCCCATGGCAAGAAAATCCTGGACAGGGCATGTCTGAGTCAAGCCCAGATACTCCAACCTCTGGGAGGGGTTTAGCTGTGATTCTCAGATTGAGAATCCACCTGAATCTCTGCAAAATTTGTAATCATGTTTGACTGTCGGGGACAGGGAAGACTTTTACCTCAACAGAAGATTGTACATGTATCCCACAACATGAATTCAAGAACCTTGATGAAAACTCAAAGGGCCATACACAGACCGATTATAAGGGTGACAAACTGGTATTCATGGTTTCCCACTGTAACCATAGATAACATTATTGTTGTGGAAGGATGGGAACGTGCAGATAAGCATCCTTGACGTCTACAGTAGCCAGACAATCCTCCAGAAGGAGGGAGACAATGGCTGACCTCACATTTTCCATGAAAAACTTTGGAACCTGCAGGAACAAGCTGAGAATCTTTAGATCCAAAATGTGCCTGACTTCTCTATTCGGCTTTTGAAGTAGAAACCTTGAATTCATTCCATTGTTGGTAAGGGGTGATGACCCTTTAGGACAAGAACTGCTGCATAGTAGTCAAGAGACCCATCCAGTTGGGAATAGGGTATCTTCAAGAGCTCAAAGCAGGAAAGAGTAGCCCTGGGAAACAATCTGAACCCACAAACAAGATCTGTTGGGATCAGAAAGCCGAGAAGGCCAAAAGACATACTCCCCTCTCCTGCCCACTCCCCCCCCCCCCCCCAACTGCAAGAAGTGGGGGTTTCTCATTACTGTGAAGAGGCCTTCTCTGTCTTGGAAAGCTATATCTTCTTACAAAAGCACATTCCTGTCTTAAACCTGGCACTGAAGGACAGAGGGATGAAAGGAACCCTTAATAACCTTAGATTGTAAGCTCTAAGGAGCAGGGCCCTCTGATTCCTACTGTATCAAATTGTATTGTACTTGTACTGTCTACCCTCAAGTTGTAAAGCGCTACGTAAACTGTTGGCGCTATATAAATACTGTATAATAATAATAATAATAATAATAACCTCAGAAAGAGAAAGACGACCTACTGGTATAGACATGAGCCTTAGAGAAGGAGTGTACTCTTATCTCCTGTGATCTCCTTAACGTACTTATCCAAAGAGGGCATTTCTTGCATGAGAGCACAGCTGGCTAGCACTGAAACCAGAGAGTCCTGTGCAGGTGGATAGAGAAAAGACTAATCCTGGAATTTTGGAAATGTGCATTTGCCAAAGCATTCACACATTTAATGCAAGGTCATAGGTAAAAGGTCCAGTTGACCCTGGACAGAGGCATCTGACCCCCTAATCCAGGCACTTGTAACCACCAGCCGTGACTAATAAAATGTCCCCCAAAAAGCGTACGCAAACGTCCTAATTGTGGAGCAGGAGGGAGATGCCTTGGTGCAAACACCTGAAGGTGTCACCAATAACATTGTGTCCTTAGTAGCAAAGGACCAGAAGATGCTTTTCCGTCAGTGCCTTGAGACCAAAGAGAATAGGAAATGTTTAACAAGCGCAGACACAGCCTTGGGAGCAGGGTAGCACCATACAGGCGCAGTGGTGCCCCACTCAGGAGATTGGGTGCAACAGCACCCTGCTGTCCGTTTTTAGAACTCCAACAAAGAAATGTGGGAAAAGACACCTGCAAGTGTATTTTCCATTTCTCTTTTCTTTGTTGGTGTAATTATTAGTGGGGACATCCACCTCCACTGAGGTTAGCACCAGGACCACCAAATAGTTGGCTCCCACAACTATTTCTTTTTTTTCTTGTTTTATGACACTCTGTAACTGCAGAGTACCATGTGGACAAGGCTCAAAATAAAAACCATTAATCCTCTCTATCCCGGTCTCCTGCAAGGAAACAGTCAAAGTAAAGAAACTGAAAAGGGGACACACTGCTATATATATTTAGAGGGCTTCCAACCTGTAAACACTGCATTATTAGCAGAAATAAGGGGGAATAACCCCGTACCTGGTTTTGCTCTTTAAAATGTGAATCTGGGAGGGATTGTATGAGGGATTTCTCAGCAACCAGTGTACAATCACCTGAAGGAAGCTGCATTCAACCAAACCGTAAGAACTTGAAGACACCTGTGTCTTGTATTGTAAAATCAGGAAAGGAATTTTATACACTACTGGATGAGGATGAGGATGCCAAAAAAATAAAATTCTGGTCTTCTTGTATTGTGCAGCAGTGAGGAACAAGCAAGAAACTCAGGTCTGCACTTTTATTTATTTTTCTTTTTTTGATCGCAGGGACCATTGGAAGAAGAATTTAAAAGTCAAGCTCTCCTAATGATAAATTACAGGTATACTGATAAAAAATAAATGCATGAGGTGAATTTAATAATACAAAATCCTGGGAACAATGCATATCATATTGATGTAATATATACTTACTTTCTTGCCTTTCTTGCTTTGCACTTCGCCCACTGTACTTGTGATCTCTGAGGAAAGAATAAATATGATTAAACTATCAACCATATAACCAGAAGTAAAGATAACAGGAAAAGCAGATGGAATATCTTAGGAAGTCAAAAGTTTTACTTAATATCCAATCAGTATCTACACTTCTTGTTTTACCTTATAACTACAGGTACCTATAGACATGAGATAATAGTAACCCAATCCAGTTTTTCACTTTGTTGTCAGCTGGATGTACCATCACTCTCAAGTCAAAAGGCGGCTTAACTCTAAGAACAAATTTTTTTATTTCCTTGCCACTGGCAGAACATACATCTGAGGTGCTCTACAAGGTAGTAATAAAATGAGAATCAGCGCAGCTTGAAATGTTACTAGTTGGGAAGATGGTGGAACAGATATAACCTAGATTTACATACACAGTTTAAAATTAACCTGGCCTGACTTAATATGCCTAAGGTGACAACAATCTTGAAGTGCAGGGCACCAGGTTAGCCTTTAACCACCTAAGGGCCGAGCCTTTCTGAGATTTGTTTTGCTAGAAAATTACTTAGAACCCCCAGACATTATACATTTTTTTTCTAACACCCTAGAGAATAAAATGGCGGTTGTTGCAATACTTTGTCACACCGTATTTGTGCAGCGGTCTTACAAGCGCACTTTTTTTGGAAAAATACACTTTTTTCAATTAAAAAAGAAGACAGCAGTAAAGTTAGCTCAATTTTTTTTCATACTGTGAAAGATAATGTTACGCTGAGTAAATTGATACTCAACATGTCACGCTTCAAAATTGCGCCCACTCGTGGAATGGCGACAAACTTTTACCCTTAAAAATCTCCATATGCGGCGTTTATAAAAATTCTACAGGTTGCATGTTTTGAGTTAGAGGAGGTCTAGGGCTAGAATTATTGCTCTCGTACTACCAATCGCGGCGATACCTCTCATGTGTGGTTTGAACACAGTTTTCATATGCGGGCGCTACACACGTATTAAGTCGCTTCTGCACGCGAGCTCGGCAGGACGGGGCTCGTTTAAATTTTTTTTTCTTATTTTACCTTTTATTTTTACACTGTTCTTTAAAAAAAAAAAAAAAAATTGTGTCACTTTTATTCCTATTACAAGGAATGTAAACATTCTTTGTAATAGAAAAAAAGCATGACAGGACCTCTTAAATATGATTAAATACGCCACAGAGACCACTATTATCGGAAACCGGACCGCCGCCGAAGAGGATACCATCAGGGTTATGGCAGCTAGCTGCTGCCATAATAAAGATATCCCTCTTCAAAGATAAACACCATAGATCACCCAATATTTGGTAAAATATGAGTTTGCAGCAAGTAGACACCTAACATGTCAAGCCTAAAAACAGCGACAAACTTTGAAATGGTGATACGTTTCAGTACCCAAAAAACTGTCCAAAGGCAATGCTTGGGGGGGATAAAAAAATCTAAAAAAGTTAAGTTTAGAATTAACTATGAATGATGGTCCCAGAATTTTGGTTCTCATTTGCATCGACGTCACACGTGTGGTGCAAATCATTTCATATATAGGTGCACCCGCTGCATGCATGTGTGTTTTTATGTCAGTGTACGTGGGGGGGGGGGCAGAGGAAATTGAGATTTTTTTTTTTTGAGAGGTTTTTAAATTTATTTTTACACTGAACTTTTTCTTATCACTTGGGGGGCAATGGCCCCCCACATGATGGCACACCAATGGCAGGTTCTCTTTATAGTGACATAAGGGGTCATTTGAGCTCCTTTGACCCCAATACAGGGCTGTACACAGTACCTTCACTTACTGCAAGTTAAGATAGCGATCCATCTGACACAACATCCAATGTCATTCAACTAATATTCCAGAGCATAAATTGCACTGGAATTTGACAGCTAAAATCACATGGAGTGAGGCTTAGCATTAAAGCAGAACTATAGGCAAACGTTTTTTTTTCATTTTTGATAGAGTAAGGGAAGGTTTTTAACCCCTGAATGCTTTATTTGTGCCCTTTTTGTCTCACTGGGGAGATATACATTCACTTCCTTCCCATAGCCAAAACAGGAAGAGGAAATCCCTACAAATCAAGGGAATTTCTTGGGGACCCTTCGGTCACCAGAACTAGTGTCCCTATTGGGAGATTACCCCTTAATTACTTTTCTGGGGACAACCAAAAATTTGGGATTTTCTTTACTTTCAATTATATTGGTTAAACAGGACAAAGAGGGTGAATCTCCCTAATGGGGACACAGACAGCAATAAAAGCTGACAAGCATTCCACTCCCTCTGCACTCTATCCAAAACTACAAAAATAGTTCTGCCTTTAGTTATACTTTAAAGTGGAATTCCAGTTAAACATCAACATTTGCCCTTGCTTAGTATGTGTAACAACTTAAACTTTTATATTATGCATGGTCTTAATTGCAGATTGTCTAGATTAGAACAATTACTCTTAGCTAGACATTTAGCAATTTCTGGAGCATTACCAACAACTGTGTGCCTTTGCAGTCGAATGTGGCTACTCACAGGCACTTCCTCACACTGTTGTGGGTGTCTGTGTAATCTTTTCAGCACAGCCAGATTAGCCCCACCCTGTCTCATCCAGCTCCGCCTCCCCAACTTGCCCAACCATCAGCATCATCGGCAGCAATGTGCTGCAGCTTCTCCTAGCCTGGCTTTGAATTGCAGGAGCAACAGAGCTGTAGTGACGATACTAGGAGGAAGTGTACATACCCAACAGTCAGCCTGCAAAACTAAAGTCGAGAGCTTTGCGATTATGTGACGAGAGGCATTTTGAAGCCAAATAAGGTAGGAAAAAAAAAAAAAAAAAAAAACAAGCACAAACATATTTGCATTTCGAATGACAAAGATGTCCTACCTATTGTGGTGTCTGATTATAGGGAGGTAAAGAAGAAGCCTTTCCTTCAACTTTAAGTGGGAAAGATGCTTTTCTAAAAACTTGAAGATGGAGCCTCATTAGGCCATGACTTGGGATCAATGTGAAAACTAGTAGTTATCCACGGGCACTACAAAGGTACCTGCACTTCAACATTGTTACCCAAGGCACTTTAAAGACCAGGTCAGATTCACTTTAACTATATATCACACGAAACCAAACGGGGCTTGATGTAGCGGTGGCCTTTAAAAATCAATTCAAGTCTTTAACTGAAAGAAAGTTACATTTAACTCTTGCAATGCCACAGTCTTTATGAGAGGCGAGAAGATACTGTCACAATCTCCGTTTCAGCCAATAAGATGAAGCTTTGTAGTCAGAGAATGCAATGCTTCCTATGAATAGCTGAGCATGCTCAGCCCAACTAAATTTGGTTGCAGGAGTGGGACAAGAAGTTTGTATCCCACTGCTGGAACACAGCGCTTTATACTGTATATAGTGGAGGCAACACAGTTCATACAGCACTGTGAACCGCTGCATAGTTTAGTGAAGGAAATAGTTTAGACCAGCTTGATTCACACTAAACTAAACTTCACTAAAAGCTAGAGATGAACTTTAAAACCCCAAAACAGTATATATTTTCTGAAAGCAAAGACCCTAAAGATAAAAATAGTGGCAATACCAATTTTTTACTGTCACATATTTGTGCAATGGTTTAAGAAGTGCAAATTTTCAGTAAAAAAAAATACACTAAAGTTAATTTAAGGTACACAATGGTAATATTACGCCAAATCTATTGGTAAAAAAATGAAAAAAAAAAATGATGTGCTTGCACAGAGTAAACAGATACCCAACATCTCAAGCTTATAAACTGCACATGGGCAACAAACGCTGATACCCTTTTTTCTACAGGCGATATGTAAAAAAGCCCCTACAGCAGTTCATCAGTTTAGAGCCAACCCGGAATAATTCAGCCAAGAATTATTGCTCTCACTCCGTGTGCAACAAAAGAGATATTTTTGACTTCCAGGGGTTAGTGAAAGCGATCAGGTGGTTGTATAGCCACCCAACTGATTTGATCAGAAAGCCAACACTCAGCTTGTGGAATATACACACACCCCTGGCTGCTGTAGAAGCCCGGACTGTGTATAAACACCCCTTTACTGTAAGCAGTGAAGTTGATCACTGAGTGACAGGGTTGAGCTAATCAATGGGCTGATTCTCTTTTCATTGTCCAGACACAGGGGAGGGGTGGTGATAAGACATGCAAGCTTAAGATAAACTGCAGCAGGAAATAATCCGGTCCCCTCCACTGCTAGAGGGGGTGGTGCAGGGTGGCATAGCTATGTGGGTGAACAGAAATACAAATCTTTTGGCAAGTTAAATAGCCCCTGTATATGTATTTAGCTTTTTAATTGGAGCTGTTCTACAGGACCATAGTATCACCTTAGAAATCTTTGAGGGTTTTAAAACAAGAAAATGCACAATTAGTACATACAAGCCTGTGTTGGAACATCCAGTAGCTTCAATACTTATTTAATGACTCAAAAGTATGCATAGCAGTTTTTCTGACTTCACACTATTTGTTGTTTACTGGTTCTGTGTTCAAGACTTATTTTTCATCTCAATATATTCTTTGCATTAAGGTAAAAAATGTTAAGGCATCAGTATCGCCCCCTCACCTCCCCTTATACTTCGTGAGGGAAAAAAGTATTTGATCCCCTGCTGATTTTGTACGTTTGCCCACTGAAATGATCAATCTATAATTTGAATGGTAGATTTTTTTTTTTTTTTTTTTAACAGTAAGACAGAACAAAAATATTCAGAAAAACACATTTCAAAAAAAGCTATAAAACGATTTGCATTTTAAAAGGAGATGTATGGGTTTGGGTTTCCCCCCCATTATACTTACCTAGGTGGATGCAGCATCTGTCCCCCGGCATCTCTACACTGGGAACCGAGCCATTGAACACCACCGATGGCTCGGTTCTCTCGGATCCCCAAGCAGACAGCTGCCGACTGTCAATCAGAACTGTCGATCAAAACAAATTGCACTCCTGTGACCCATAGAAGTCCAACCAAACGAGCTCAGGCTGGACTTCTCTTTTAATGAGTGAAATAAGTATTTGATCCCCTATCAATCAGCAAGATTTCTGTCTCCTAAGTGTCTTCTATCTATACAGTTAACAGCTGAGATTAGGAGCACTCTCAAAGGGAGTGCTCCTAATCTCAGCTTGTCACCTGTATAAAAGACACCTGTCCACAGAAGCAATCAGATTCCAATTTCTCCACCATGGCCAAGACCAAAGAGCTGTCCAAGGATGTCAGGGACAAGATTGTAGACCTACGCATGGCTGGAATAGGCTACAAGACCATCGCCAAGCAGCTTGGTGAGAGGGTGACAACAGTTGGTGCGATTATTCACAAACGGAAGAAACACAAAATAACTGTCAATCTCCCTCGGACTAGGACTCTATGCAAGATCTCACCTTATGGCTTTTTAATGATCATGAAAACAGTGAGGAATCAGCCCAGAACTACACGGGAGAATCTTGTCAATGATCTCAAGGTAGCTGGGACCAGAATCTCCAAGAAAAATTGGTAACACTACACTGTGAAGGACTGAAATTCTGCAGCACACGCAAGGTCCCCCTGCTCAAGAAAGCACTCATCTGAACATCTGCTATGATTCAGAGGAACATCTGAATGATTCAGAGGAGAACGGGTTGAAAGTGTTGTGATCAGACCAAAATTGAGCGGTTTGGCATCAACTCAACTAGCCATGTTTGGAGGAGGAGGAATGCTGCCTATGACCCCAAGAACACTATCCTCTCCGTCAAATAAGAAGGTGGAAACATTATGCGTTGGGGGTGTTTTCTGCTAAGGAGACAGGACAACTTCACTGCATCAAAGGGACGATGGAGGGGGCCACGTACCGTCAGATCTTGGGCGAGAACCTCCTTCCCTCAGCCAGGGCCTTGAAAATGGGTTGTGGATGGGTATTCCAGCATGAAAATTACCCAAAACACAGCCAAGGCAACAAAGGAGTGGCTCAAGAAGCACATTAAGGTCCTGGAGTGGCCTAGCCAGTCTCCAGACCTTAATCCCATAGAAAATATGTGGAGGGAGCTGAAGGTTCGAATTACCAAACGTCAGCCTTGAAACCTTAATGACTTGGATAGGATCGGCAAAGAGGAGAGACAAAATCCCTCCTGAGATGTGTGCAAACCTGGTGGCGAACTACATGAAACATCTGACCTCTGATTGCCAACAAGGGTTTTGCCACCAAGTACTAAATTATGTTTTGGCGACGGGGTCAAATATTTTATTTCACTCATTAAAATGCAAATCACTTTATAACTTTTTGAACTACGTTTCCCTGTATTTTTTGTCGTTATTCTGTCTCTCACTGTTAAAATAAACCTACACTTAAAATTATAGACTGATCATTTGTCAGTGGGCAAACATACAAAATTAGCAGGGGATCAAATACTTTTCCTCCGCACTGTACCTGTGCCTTCATTCAATCCAGCGCTGTTCACAAGCGCAGCTCTTCACTCCCCTCACTTCCTGTTCTTACAGGCTTTGCTGAGGCAGCAAGAGCCGGTGTCAAAGGCAGTAACAAGGGAGCGGGCAAGGTCTGTGTCTGTAGATGCATACAGCAGGGTTTGGAAGGAAGCACACAGGTAGGCCCCCATAGGAAGCATTTTCCTATGGGGGTACCACCTAGAAGAGGAGGAGCCAGGAGTGCCAGCAAAGAGCAGGCAATTGTACACCTGTGTTATTTTTTTTTTAAAATACAAGCTTTACAATCGCTAACGTACCGAAGCGGGGACAACGATTGGAGAAAGGGGCAGAACAACAGACAGACTTGACAACAGGGAGGACAGATGACCTGCTGCACTTATGATATATTTTGGCAGAAACAAAAAATTCAAAATAGTTCATCTTCTAAGCTAAAAGTAAATCTGGGATTCCCAAATATTGCCAAGAAGGGAGAGTGCTTTGAAAAAGATGCTATACCCAAGCATTTCATATCATCAGTAAAAGGGGTGTTCAGGTCTGACCACAGAATGTTTGTTAAAGCGGATGCCATTGGATTCTTATTAAGGGAGGTATACCGTATATACTCGAGTATAAGTCGAGTTTTTCAGCACATTTTTTTGTGTTGAAAGTGCCCCCCTGGACTTATACTCGAGTCAAGCACTTTTCTGCAGCAAAAAAATTTCATTTTCAGGGTCACTTGGTGCTAGGAACCCCAAATTTGGATATGTTGTGGCACCAGTTCCACTGGGTTTGCACACCAAATTTGGAGTTCCTAGCACCAAGTGGCCCCGAGATACGGGGCCCCAAAGTAGGTTTGGAAAATGTCATTCTCTGCTGCAGAAAAGTGCTTGACATTTTCTGAACCTATTTTTGGGGCCCTGTATCTCAGGGCCGCTTGGTGCTAGGAACCCCAGCTTTGGATGTTTTATGGTGCTAGTTCCACTGGGTTTGCACACCAAATTTTGGGGTTCCTAGCACTAAGTGGCCCCGCGATACAGGGCCCCAAATTCGGTCAACTGTGTCCATCTGCAGCAATGTCATTTCGGAACCCTTTGGGTTCAGAGACCCCAAATTTTGGCTGCAGCTAGGGGGCATCTAGGAACCCTTAACTACCGAGTTTGAAGTTTGGGGGACCTATGGCTGCAAATGGGCACAGTGAGGCATGCAAATGGGCATTGTTGACCCTCTTTTCCACTTACAGTAGCTGTGCATTTCTCACCCTCGTCTTATACTCGGGTTAATAAGTTTTTCCCATTTTTTTGTGGTAAATTAGGGCCTCGACTTATACTCGGATCGACTTATACTCGAGTATATACGGTAAGTAGGCTGTGCCATATGCATTGATGGCCCCTGTAACATAAGGTGCTACATGGCATAAGCAGGTGTTATGAAGATCCACAGCCCTGCACTTTTTGGGAAGGGACAGCAACTCTACTTACGGACCTATGGAAGGACCAAATGTCAGGAATAGTGCGAGAATGTAAAATTGTCACATTTCCTTTAATTAAAATGCAGATCTTCTATGAATAAAACCTCTTCATGCACCTGATTATGTCCTGATTTAAGTTCATGAGACTTTGTACTTTGTAGACTGATATCTAAACTAAACACATCCTGTGGATTTTATTGTTTTAGGTTCTATATTTTAACTGGTGAAAATCAGATTATGAAACCAACAATAAAACACATTAAAAACAAAACTATGAAACAATATTTCAGTAATAATTTTGCGTACATATACACTTTACCTTGCTAAATGGTTGGTTAAAAAGCGGAGAACTTTTTTAGCCCACAAGTAGTAACAACTGATATAAAAATTATGTTTAAAGCTCAACTCCAGGCACAATAACCTTACCAGAGTTCATCAAGTTATATATTCCACTGCCTCAAACTAAACCTCCTTCTACATTAGACAAATCTGCTCTTTTACATGCCAGGGAAAGTACAGCTCTGCCTGTATTTCCAGCCCACTCAGATGTAAATACTGCAAGGTCTCAGACCCCAGTGCTTGAGGTAACGGAATGGATAACCGAATGAACACTGGTCTGCTTATCGTGCCAGGAGTTGAGCCTTAAAGAAGTTTGGATTTACTGCAAAGATTAGTAACATTTTTACTATTACCTATTGTCTAATATGTGTATTTTTGTATTTAAGCCCTACAGTGCCTTGAAAAAGTATTCATACCCCTTGAAATTTTCCACATTTTGTCATGTTACAATCAAAAATGTAAATATATTGTATTGGAATTTTATGAGAGACCAACAAAGTGGCACATAATTGTGAAGTGGAAGGAAAATGATAAATGGTTTTCATTTTTTTTTTTTTTTTTTTTTACAAATATCTGAAAAGCATGGTGTGCATTTGTATTCAGCCCCCTGAGTCAACACTTTGTAGAACCACCTTCCACTGCAAGTCATTTTGGGTATATGTCTACCAGCTTTGAGAGTGAAATTTTTGCCCATTTGTCTTTGCAAAATAGCTCAAGCTCTGTCAGATTGGATGGAGAGCGCCTGAACAGCAATTTTCAGAGAATCTGTCTTGCCACGGATTCTCAATTGAATTTAGGTCTGGACTTTCTAACACATGAATATGCTTTGATCTAAACCATTCCATTGTTGCTCTGGCTGTATGTTTAGGGCCACTGTCCTGCTTGAAGGTGAACCTCCACCCCAGTTTCAAGTCTTTCGCAAACTAACTCTGGCCAGCTTCCTTGCCCATGCTGAAGAAAAGAATCCCCACAACATGATGCTGCCACCACTATATTTCACAGTGGGGATGGTGTGTTCAGTTTTAGTTTTCCGCCACACATAGGGTTTTGCTTTTAGGCCAAAAAGTTCAATTTTGGTCTCATCTGACCAGAGCACCCTCTTCCACATGTTTGCTGTGTCCCCCACAAAGTTACATAGTAGACGAGGTTGAAAAAAAAGAGACAAGTTCATCACATGGCTTCTCGCAAACCGCAAATGGGACTTCTTATGGCTTTCTTCTTACCACTCTTCCATAAAGGCCAAATTTGTGGCGTGCAGGACTAATAGTTGTCCTGCGGACAGATTCTCCCACCTAAGCTGTGGATCTCTGCAGCTCCTCCAGAGTTACCATGGGCCTCTTGGCTGCTTCTCTGATTAATGTTCTCCTTGTCTGGCCTGTCACTTTAGGTGGATGGCCAGGTTCTCTAACAAACCTGAGGGCTTCACAGAACATCTGTATTTATAGTGAGATTAAATTACACACAGGTGGACCATTTATTAATTAGGCCACTTCTGAAGGCTATTGGTTCCACTAGATTTTAGTTGGGTGTAACAGAGTAAAGGGGGCTGAATACAAATGCATGCCACACTTTTCAGATATTTTTTTGTAAAAAATGTTGAAAACCATTTACCTCTGACCTTCCACTTCACAATTATGTGCCACTTTGTGTTGGTCTGTCACATAAAATCCCAATAAAATACATTTAGGTCTTTGGTTGTAACATGACAAAAAAGTGGAAAAAAAAAAAAAAAGAAGTACGAAAACTTTTTCAAGGCACTGTATCTACGCTTCCTATAAAGTTAGACTGAATACTATACAGTACAGAGCAATGTGACCTACACATGTGCTGACGTTGACTATTTTCTGCATTAATTCCTTGGCCACTAGCATAACCAGTATACAATATAATTCCCTGATAGTCACTGCATTTAGATATAGTAAGTTAAAGTGCTTATTAACCCCAAAAAAAAAAAAATCAGATCCTGGGTCCTTAAAGCAGATTAAACAGCAGTGCTTGTGCTGTGTAACCTGCCCTCTTCTAAACTGTAAAAAAAAAACCTCCCCGAACCTGTCACTTCCTGTATCCCCTATCTGTACTGACCACGAAAATCAGGGCTGCAGAGCCCTGACCACCGTGGTCAGAGGGCACCCCTCCCTCATATGCAGCTGTCCTCTTTGCTCTCCTCTCTCCCCTTCACCCTTGTATGTCAGCTCCCTCTCTGTCTGGCACGAAGAAAAGATTTTACAGATCACAGAGTACAATATAAATGCAACTATAAAAATGTAACTGGATTGAATTTTTTACCACACATTTAATGCAAGTTTCTAAACTGGTCTAAGAACAAGCATCTATGGGTCCCCCCTGCTTGCTGAACTAAGCTTATTTTGAGTCAATTGGCATTGCATAGAGCCTACAGACCAGTGAAATTTTATAGGCTGCTTCTAAGTAGCTGATGCATGCACTGAATTTTGGAAGTATGCGATGGAGTATTGCTTGTGTTAGAGTGAAAAGCTTTAGATTTTTTTATTTTATTTATTAATATAGGATATACTTTGAACGGATTTGCACAAAGCAGCCCTGATCCTCTTTTTGACTCCCTTGTAGGACTCCTGGCTTCTCCTCAGTAAGGAGAGTAAGGGGATGGGGCTTAGCAGTAACGATTGGTAGATTTGGGAAAGGCCATCTATAGCAGGTGAAATGTCAGAACTGCACAGTGGAACATGTCAGCCTTTGGTTGTTCTTCAGGAATTAGATATGAATGCAATGCCATACAACAGGCATTCATTTAAACCTGAGCCAACTCAGGTAAAGTCAATATTTAAGAACCAAATCAGTCATTCATAAAAACCTAAATTTTTAAAGTCCAGAGAATAAAGGAAATTTCAGGGGCCCTTTAACCATTTCCGGACCGCCGCAGGCCGATATACGTCCTAAATTTGAAGAGGGATATTTTTGTTATGGCAGCAGCTAGCTACTATAACCCTGGTATCCTCTTCTTCGGTGGGCGATCCAGGTTCCGATAATATCGGCCTATGATGCAGTGGATTCGCTGCAAGATCACTTATAGGCGGGGGGAGAGGCACCCCCCCCCCCGGCTTACCAGAGCCGTCGGTAGCAGCGGAGGCGATCAGATCCTTGGCCTTCCTGGGTATGGAGACCAGTGAGGGGAAGAAAACCCCCACCAGTCTCCATACCATTGCAGGGCGGAAGCGACATCAAAACATCACTTTCGCCCATAGCTATTAAAGGGCCATTTATTTTATTTTTTTTCCTTCAAATGACAATTTTTTTTTTTTTTTTTTGCATTTTTGCGTAAATATGAGATCTGAGGTCTTTTTGACCCCAGATCTCATATTTAAGAGGTCCTGTCATGCTTTTTTTCTATTACAATGGATGTTTACAATAAAAGTGCCATATTTTTTTTTTAAAGAATATTGTAAAAATAAAAAAGGTAAAATAAATGAGAAAAAAAAAAAAAATGTAAAAACACGCCCCGTCACGCCGAGCTCGCATGCAGAAGCGACCACATACGTGAGTAGTGCTCGCATATGAAAACGTTGTTCAAAGCACAGCGTGAGGTATCGCCGCGATCGGTAGAGCGAGAGCAATAATTCTAGCCCTAGTCCTCCTCTAACTCAAAACATGCAACCTGTAGAATTTTTTAAACGTCGCCTATGGAGATTTTTAAGGGTAAAAGTTCATCGCCATTCCACAAGCGGGCGCAATTTTGAAGCGTGACATGTTGGGTATCAATTTACTCAGCGTAACATTATCTTTCACAGTATGAAAAAAAATTGAGCTAACTTTACTGCTGTCTTCTTTTTTAATTGAAAAAATGTATTTTTCCAAAAAAACTGCGCTTGTAAGACCGCTGCACAAATACGGCGTGACAAAGTATTGCAACGACCGCCATTTTATTCACTAGGGTGTTAGAAAAAAAAAAAAAAAAAGTATAATGTTTGGGGGTTCCAATTTTCTAGCAAAAAAAAACGGTTTGTAACTTGTAAACAACAAATCTCAGAAAGAGTTTCGGTCCTTAAGTGGTTAAAGATTGCATGCCCATGTGGAAAATGATAGTGTGTCTCTTTAGAAAGGAAAATACAGAGTTAGAGGAGAAGGTGAATTTTTCAAATATTTACAGATGACTGTAAAAAGTCTCTTATGTACAGAGTTTAAAGAATTCAGTTGGGGCTTCACTTGCGAGGCTCCTTAAAGCGAACCTGTGCTTTGTCCACACAGGGCTAAGCAAAAGTTTCACTTAAAGTGGTTGTAAAGACTGAAGGTTTTTTACCTTCATGCAGTCTATGCATGAAAGTAAAAAACTTCCAGTATGCAGCTCTCCTCCAATACTTGCCCAAGCCCGATCTCGACCCAGCGAGGTGCACTAGAGCCAAGGATCTCTCGGGTCTCCTACTTATTCGTTGAGATGCAGCAGCAGGAGCCATTGGTTACCACTGCGGTCAATCACAACCAGTGAGAAGGGAGCAGGGAGTGGGGCTGAGCCGCGCACTCTGTCTCCTATAGACACGCACAAATGCCCCCATAGCAAGTGGCTTGCTATGGAGTATTCGGCAAGGAGGAGGGGCCCAAAGCACTGGCGTGGGGACCTGGGAAAAGGAGGCTTGGGGCTGCTCTGCTGTGTGTTTTTTTCTTTACAAACATTTTAAATGTTCCCCACACCGCCTCTTCCCAGCTACTTATGCTTGCCTTCTCTTCAAAGAGCAAAGAAAAAGTGCTCTTGTGTAATTTCAAAGTAGCTGGTTGGAGCTTATAGAGGACCAACAACGCTCTCCCCAATACCAAGTGATAGCACTGGGGCCTGGCAATTAGCCAATAAAGTACTCATCATTGCGTTGTTAGAAAGTGCAGAGAGAGAGAAACAGGTTTCCCTACATTTAAGGGAGAGTGGACTGGCAATCAGTCATTTAACTGAACCGGTCACTGTTATGCAGGAAAAACATAGGTTCACATTAAAAAAAAAAAAAAAAAAAAATGTATATTGGCTATTCAATTGCACTAGTTGGCTTGCGGACGCTACATTTCTAACCATTTTTACAACTCTAATAGCCTCACCTTGAACGTGGGTGTCTGCATGCCTGGGTCACTCTGCGGCCCCTCTCTATCTCCTTTGGATGGGAAGTACGCTTCTCAGCAGGAGTATCTCCATTTTCCAGGCTAGGCGGAGCAACATCAGTAGAACTGACATCTGCCAAAAAAAAAAAAAATAATAATAATTCCGATATCTGAACTTGAGCAAATGATAATTTAAAAATTGCTTGGTTACTGAAAATAGGCATTTTCTTAAAAATCCTCAAATATGACAGTTACTCTTCACACAAGAACTGGTCTTTACCATGCACTCATGTCTTGGACTCGTTAGTACCCTTATGACCCAATTATTTCCTTGTACCTTCTCATTTCTTTTTCAGCATCTCCCCCTTTTTTGCACTTCTTCTGTGTCCCCTGCTGTCTCTCTTTTCTGTTATCTATTTCTCAGTATCCAGTGGAGCGGTGTATATATAATGTGTCTCTCTCCTACACACTGACACAAGTCCTCACCTCGGGGCTGTAATGCCCTCCCCCCTCCTCTCGAACTTAATCCCATGATCTTCTCACGCCTTTCCTTAAGGCTTTATGTCTTCTCTCTGCATTCGCATCTCTCCAACTCACCTTAACTTATGTGTTGTAGATACCCTTTTCATTCCTCCATCATTCATCCAAACTTTTTCATAACATACCCCCCCCCAACACCAGAGTAAATGTATTCTACACTCTGTCCATTAGCACTTTTGCTGACTACTGGCAGTGTACCACTCTTCTTCATGTGCAGTTTGTGCGCCTGTGCTCAGGGGTTGTTTGTGTGCATCAGCGCACTGAAGCCAAGGACATAAGTCAGTATTGGCCTATCTGCACCTGCCCATGCATATACAAGTATTAACGCCGACAATGATTTATTAGTTTAGGGTTTGAAGCCAAAGTGCATCCAAGTATGTGTACATACGTTTGTGTATAAATCAGTTGCAAAATTGTGATCACATGGATTACAGTGAAGTGTTCCTAAATAAAATATTTAAATATGTCAACGCTGATCTTCAGTGAACAGAGTGATGCAAGTATGACACCGAGATCACCATGCAATTTTATGGCAACATCAACAATGAACCACACATGTATCACCCACATAGAACACTGGACAGCATGGATCATTATAAGGAGGATCTATTTGATTCAGTGAGAACTGCATGAATTAAATGGATAACTTAAAAGGCAGATGCTGCAGGGTTATGGTGAACATGTTTTCCAAAAGCTGAAACACGTTTAACGATCTGAGAAGTCAAGTTGGAAAAGAACATAAATATAAAAAGTATATTCAGCTAGGAAAAAGATATGATGTAAATAAACAAACTCAGTAAGCAATAGCTTTACTACATTGAAAACGGTATTTCCCAGTGAAACTGCTTCCAGATTAGTACAGATGAGGCAAGATAATAGAACGCAAGAGTAAATTGTGTCAAAGATTTATTAAGGGAAGTAATGACTGTAAACAGCTATTCACAGGTACAGCAAGCATACAGTGAAAACAGACGCTATTCATTGCTACTGCAGCACAGGTACGTTTATTATGGCCAATCATTTGTTCATTGTGGGTGTATGTGTAGAAATTGGTTCTGAAGCATATACCTATATAGTCAGACATCAGGAAGTTTGCTCGTGTCACAGCTGAGTGTATGTGTGGGGGAGGGTAGAGGGCAGACAGATGGTGCAGTGATGAGAGGAGGGAGCAGGCATTGGATTCCAGGCACAGGACTAATTATAGCTGCCCTCCTCCCAGAATGCTTTGAGGCAGAAAGCACTCAGCCAGGGAACCACATCCTGGCAAAGCATTCCCTTTCCAGCCAGAAAGCCCTGCAGACCTTGGCATTCTGACCATCCTCTTTCCTGCCTGAAAGCAGCATGTGACAGTGTAACCCTTTAGGTGCTGTGCACAGACGACCTCCTATTTACAAAGACCGTGCACTGTGTTCACTGCCATCTAATCCAGCTCCCACATAGATGAACTACACCAAAAAAAAAAAAAAAAAAAAAAAACAGACGTCTGAAATGCGTGTCAATACAAATAAAAACATTTTCCACTGTGATACTTAACCTCTTTACTAACAGTCTTTCTTTGTACCTAAAAATTGGACTACCAAATTGGACACCAGAGCATGCTCTGCCTACCCACTAGTGCAATGGTGTGCAAGCCGTGGGGGGGGGGGGGGGAATATATAAAAATTGGAGAATATAAAACACAGGCCTACAACCGAGCGCACATTACAATTTGATTATACAAGGTTTTAGAAATATACCAACTATGCAGTGCAAGGGCCTATATATGATAAGACATAAATTGAGTGGGCCGTTTTGTTTAGCTCTCATATTTTAGTAAATCTAAGGGACATGGGGTTGATTTACTAAAACTGAAGTGAAAAATCTGGTGCAGATCTGCATGATAGCCAATCAGCTTTTAACTCCAGCTTGTTCAATTAAGCTTTGACAAAGAAACCTGGAAGCTGATTGGTTTATATACAAAACTGCACAAGATTTTGCACTCTCCACCCCATGGCGTACAGATTTTCCCTATAGAGAGAAAAATATGTACGGTCATCAGCGTACATTCTATAAATGCTTAGATTTCCCTTCATTTTAAAGGTTTGTTCTCCATGTTTTTTTTTTTCCCCAGAATTTCCTTCAGACCAGGTATGCTTTTTTTGCTGCAACTTCCCCAAAAAGTAAAGCCCTGAGGAACATATCAACACTATATAATTCAGTTAGGAGATGTCAGAAGAATGATGGCAGTCAGAATCGGATTATCTGTCATGAACAGCTACTTTCAGCTTTACAGGGCACCTCTTCAAATGCAGGACAGAGAGGTTTCGTTAATATACACTAGACAAAGTTGGGTATGTTTCTTCACTTGCATAGGAAAGTTTGCACATAAGTACCTGGCCATTTCTGGCATATGAGCGGATATTAGCCTTTTGAAGTTGCTAGACTAATATAATCTTGTTTTATAAAAATAAAATTGGAACGGTGAGACAGATGCAGGTAGCAGATTCTTCTTCGTTCCTTAGGGACTTGTGCACTGCAGTCTTTATAAAAGTCGCTGGGAGAAAGTTGAGATGCAGGTTCCCATGTACTATAGATCGAGAGTGACCATGCACACTAATGTTCATTAGAATTGCTGTGCTAGTGATGAAAGATCACATGCCTCCATGTTGAAAAAAAGTGCAGAGGAAAATCTATTCTTCCCACCAGATGTCTCTCTTTGCTTCTTTTCCCACTACAAAGGCCTGCACACTAACTCCTTCCTTCCCTCCCTTTCTCCTGTCTGTCCTGTCTCCTCTGTCTCTCTCATCCTTTATTTATCTGCTTCCTCCTGTGTGCACAGATTAGCTGCTCCCCGCTGGATCCGGGATCTGTCAGACAGGCAGATAAAATACACAGCTACAAACAGAGAGGGGGTGTGCAGATACTCAGCATCATTATACAGCTCAGCGTGTGCATTTTCTGTACAGATACTCAGTGCCACTCTCTGTTCTAACAGGATGCCGCTGTACCGGGCGTTACATGAGGTAGGGCAGAGGGAGCAGGAGCATGTTGCCTGGATACCGAATGTGGAAGTGGGTCATGCAGCAGTGGGGACACGGTGACATCCGAACAGGGAGTGCTCACCATTAACCCGTGGACTGCTATGGTCCTTTCACACTGGCGAAAAACAAAGTTTAAGACATTCAGGTAAAACTCTTGTCGGAATAGAAAAGAATCAGACAATTAGCAGAATATTTGGCAAGGTGTCATGGGGCACCTCTAAAAATGCTAGATGGGCAAAGACTTTCTGTTAAGAGAACTCTTAGCAGACATCAGGAATTATTGGTAAGATGTTCCTACTCAACGAAATATTTGAAAAACAGAGCTGCCTCCTCCCAGGCACATTTTAAAGATGTGAGGCATGCCACTAGACACATTACCACTGACCAGTTCCTATTAAAGATAACCTCCCACCAATCCTATGTACATTTGGCATACTTATGAATATGGTTTACAAGGTTGCATACGGTCAATACCAAAGAGTGTCCAACAAAGACCAGGTGTCATCTGTTTATTGATGCTTGCTTTGCAGTGTATTGTCAACTATGCCAGAAAGTCATGGGTCAATCAATATCTTCAGTTTACAGAGAACACAGAAATAATATAATTATATATATAATTAAGTGAAGACTCGTTAAACAGTTTTGGTCAACAAAGGCTTTTCAGCTACTTTTCTACAGTACAAGGCATTGCATGAGCAATAAGTGCTTCAATGTACTGAGCGAGCACAGTGGTCACTTCCATACATTTCTGAGTTTGTCTTTGTACTGCACACAAGAATCCCTTGCTGTAATCCATCTTGGTTTTCCTGTAGGAACCATGGCACAAAGACATGAATATACCAGGTGTGTGGAGAATTTAAGAGGATTGATTTTCCTTTCCGATATCTGCTCAGCTCTAGATTTTTTTTTTTTCCTTAGATGCTGTACATCTATAGACACATTATGTGTGCAGGAAGCTTTTATTCCAAGCTGTCTCTGGCTAGAAGGTGACAAGGTCACATTCTCCCCAGAGCTGACAGTGACATCATTTGACAGGGGAGGGGTGTTGCTGACAAGGTATTGTGTTACCATAGGTACATAACTACGATGTTCATAGCTCGGCAAGGGAAGGGTTACGTTGCTATGCTCTGCAGGGTGCTTTATGATGCAAAGCTCTACTGAGCTCTCTGTGGCAGGAAACTGATTGCAGCCAAGGAACTGAGAGGAAAGGGTTACACATTGCCACACTGCAGTGAATGGTCTCTCACAGTCTGACCTCTCTCAGTGTAATCAGTTCACTGATTCGGACTCTGTCGGCTAGAGATGGCTATGCTTGCTGGAGATTTCTAAATAGAGAGCAGATGGGCCCCAGCATAGCTGGAATGGCCAGTCATAGCTCTGATACAGAGAACAAAGCCACAGAAGCAGATTTTTCTAAAAAGACTTACAGCATTTTGGTGGATAAAATGCTCATTTTAATCATAGCACACCAAAATGTCCACACTAACGATCTTTGAACTCTGCTATGCAAGTATTCAAAACGCATAGGTGGACAGATAATGAGCCACTTTAGGGTCTTGTGCTGTAGGTGAAATACAGGATTTTTATTTGTGGTATCCTATAACAATGCTGGGATATAAATAAATCCACCTATCCATGTTCACAAGGTGTACCTGGAAACGAATGCCTCCAGGTTCACCTTAGGTGTGTGCATACAGACATACGTTTTCAAACTAGAGGACAATCTATTTTTGCATTAGGTATAAGACCTCTTTAAAAAGACAACAACAAGGTGGGCAAGCACTGGTACCCACGTGTTATTGTGTAAACTGCAGTTTGTTCTAAATTTGCATAGAACTTTAAAGTGGAATATACCAAATCTGACAGTTGAGCCCTTTAATTATATGATGATATGCAATAATGAATGTTGGGAATATTGCACACTTTCTGAATAATCACAAAACAGAATAGAACGAGCATGGGAATGGGAAAAGGGAAAATTCATGGCCTGGCACTTACACATGCTGCAGCAGTGACATCACTAGGTCCTCTGCTTCTTTCACCAGAGGCAGAAGCTCATTTATGGCTGGTTCCACTCTTGCCACTAAATACAACCCTGCACGGTATCAACAATGGAGGCAGCACCATTCTCAAACCGACCATAACCACTACGACTTAGCAGTGTACATGCAATTACCTATTTACAACCCTTCAACATGAAGCAATTAGGCCCTGACCACGAAGAGATTTTCCAACAAATTTAAGAAGCCTTTTAACAGTTAGGCAATTCTTAAGGTTTTCTTTTTTTTTTTTTTTTTTAAAACAAACATGTTGTACTTAACCGCTTTGTGCAGTGGTTTTGCACAGATCAGCCCCGATCCTCTTCTCAGGTCCTTACTGCTGGGGCTCCTTGCTCCTCTCCCCTGACCAGTACCCCCAATAGCAAGCTGCTTGCTATGGGGGGGGCACTGCTGTGTGGTTGCTCCCTATCTATGCATCCAAGAGAGGCAGAACTGCAGCTGGGCCCTGCCCCGCTCTCTCCCTATTGGCTCACTAGCTGTGATTGACAGCAGTGGAGACAATGGCTCCCACTGCTGTCTCTCAGCCAATGAGGAGAGAGAGACCCAGGACTGCCGAGGCTCCTGTGCACAAAGCTAGATCGAGATGGGGCTCAGGTGATTAGGCCGGCTGTTGGCAAGCAGCGCATTGGTTTTTTACCTTCATGCATAGAATGCATGAAGGTAAAAAAACCTTCATGCCTTTACAATCACTCTTAATATCCATAAAAAAGTTTTTACAGGAGTTTTGTGTTCTGCCTGTAGAAGCAGCTCAATGTTATCCTATGTGTCCATGCACATTAGAACTATTACAGGCATATTTTGAACTCAACGTTTAGAGGCAGAAAAAAAACACCTTCTGGTTCGCGTTTGATTGGAGCTCACTGGCAGAAAAAAAAAAAAACGTAAAAAAACTCTCCTAAACTCGTCTAGACTTTGTACAAAAAATGTTCTTTATGAACGTTTACGCCCAAGTGAACAGACCTTTTTTAAGCCCAATGTGCATGGAGCCTAAGAGACTTGGATTACGCTACAAGGAAGGATTAGGTCTCATACACACTGTATGCTTTTGACGCTTTTTTCTCCTACAGAAGTTTAGCAACTGCAAAAACGCTGTAAAAACCCATCTTTTGCATGGGCGTTAAAGAGCATCCCCTAATTATTACATTCTATTGGCCAGAATTCTGGCCATTAGAATGCAATAACGTGGAAATGCGCTTGGCTTCTCTCCTGAAAACACAAGTGATTGTTGTTGTTTTTCTGCCACTAAAACTTCTGAAAACGCCTATAGTGTGCACGGACACATAAGCTAACATGGAGGGGAGTTTACAAGCAGAGAAAATTTTTCCCTGGATCAACTTTACCTATACATGTCAGTATCCAGTTAAATTATGTACATTTAAGAATCCAGTCCTTTTTAAAGCAATTTACTTAGCTGGCTAGAATTAGCTTGAGGGAGTATATTCCACATTTTCACAGCTCTTACCGTGAAGAAACCTTTCCATATTTGGAGATTAAATCTCTTTTCCTCAAGATGTAAAGAGTGCCCCCTTGTCCTCTGATGAACCCAAAGTGAACAACAATACCAAGTTCACTATATGGACCACTAATATATTTATACAGGTTGATTAGATACCCCCTTAATCTCCTCTTCTCAAGAGAAAATAAAATTCAGTTCCTCTAATCCTGCTTCATAGCTGAGCTCCTCCATGCCTATCAGTTTGGTCGCCTGTCTCTGCTCTCTCTCCAGTTCCCTGATATCATTTTTGAGAACTGGATTCCCAAAACTGAACTGCATATTCCAGATGAGGTCTTACTAATGATTTGTACAGGGGCAAAATTATATCTCTCTCTGGAGTCCATACCTCTATTAAAGAGGAAGCAACCTGTGCCCAATTTCCTTTCTTTTTTCTTTTAAAAGAAACCCTGCAAAGTAAATGCATAATGTGCTAGTATGCATTGCATACTAGCACATTATGAAATACTTAACTTAGAACAGTGTTTCTCAATCCCAGTCCTCAAGGCGCCCCAACAGGTCATGTTTTCAGGACATCCCTCAGAATAAACTGTGGTAATTACTAAGGCAGTGAAATGGATCAAATTACCTATGCAAAATAATGGTAAGCATGAAAACATGACTTGTTGGGGCGCCTTTAGGACTGGAGTTGAGAAACACTGCCTTAGAATGAAGCCCTGCACCGCCACACTGGCAGCTCTGACAGACGCTTCCATCTTCACCCGGTCTTTCTTCTGGGGTTGCGTCCTCCAGCATCTGATTGGCCACGCCAACACCACCCCCACGCATGCGCACAGGAGTCACAGACAGCGGCACAGAGCTCTGAAGTAACGGCATGTGTATACCGCCCCTTCAGAGCATATGCACTAGTGACATCACCGGCTGCATGAGGTGCAAATATCTCCTAAACCATGAAGGCTTAGGAGATATTCATAGTGCCAACAGATCAGCATTATAAGCTTACCTGTAGATGCAAGCCTGCAGAGCAGGTATACATCCTCCTTAATACAAGAAAGTACTTTGCTTGCTTTGGAACCTGCAGCTTGGCATTGCATGCGATTAAGCTCATCTACCAGAACATCCAGATCCTTCACCATTGACTCCCCCTAGTATGTATGGTGCATGCATATTCTTAGCCCTCAAGTTTATAACTTTACATTCATCAATATTAAACCTCATTTGCCAAACAGATGCCCGATTAAACAGTGCATGGGAGGTCGGCTTGTAAGTTGGAGACACCTGTAAGGACGCTATTTGACTACATAGCTTGGTGTCATCTGCAAAACACTGAAATGGTATTTTTAATCTCAGACCCTATATCAAAAAAGTTTAAACAACTATAAAGTTATAAAAATGGCAACTACAAAAGCATAGATGTGTTAGATGCAATATAGCAGTCTCTAAACCGGAGGCGTTTCTGGGTTCAGTTATGTACTTCGTGGTTGGTCTTTGGGATCGGCTACCATTAACTTTTAGTATACTAGCTCTTCACAAGTAGAAACCTGGACATTTTGTACATGTGATTAATTTTAAGACTTCAGTTACTAAATGCATTTTGTTTAGTTTTTTAAAATAGCATACACTTGAAAAACACAAATTTTCACTAACTTTTCGTACTTGATTCCTTGCTGCAGTAATTTTTTTCAGCATTACAGAATCGGTGACTATTGTGTTCAATTTGGTTGGGAGGAAGTCATTTTAAACTTATAAATCCTTATCCCACCTGACTAACTAGCTTCACCTTTTTCTTATTATTACAGGTACTTCTAAAGCGTCTTATTACAAAATTTTCTTCTGAACACAACAGTACTATGTTTGAGTAAAAACACATTTTCTCAAGAGAGTTTGGTGTCAAAGTTTGCATTTTCGACTCAGCTCAACAGTTCTCTGCGGCTGTACATGGTTGATGTGTTGTAAAAGATAACGGCATTAGACCCCTGAACTTTTCGGAAATACAGCATGCTCAGCACTCACCGACTTCCTTAAAGTGTTTGTAAAGGTTCTTACGTTTATTTTTAAAAAAAGTTGCAACTATGTGCATTGGTTTTGCAGCATGGCCCGATCCTACTCTTCTTGGGTCCTCCGCTGGTGCTCTCGGCTCCCCCTTTGAGTGCACTCGTAGCAGACTGCTTGCTATTGCCATACTTGTGCGGGTTCTATCCCAAGTCGGCTGTGTGCATCTATTGACAAACAGCGGGGCGGGGCTTTTCACCCCCCCTACTCTTCTCTCAGCCTCTGACAGCAAAAGGAGCCGACAGCTCCTGCTGCTGTCTGAGTCCTGTGAGAGCCGCATCTGGTCCCCGGGCCAGTTTGGAGGCCACTGTAGTAAAGTATCAGGAACCAAACAATTAATACGCATATTATCAACCCTACAAGGGACAGGAAACCAAGATGAATTGCTATACAATTGTATTTAGAAACTTTAAAGTGTATGTATAGCCGTTTTTTCATAGGGAGTACAGTAGGGAAAGGATTAAAACCCCTATTAAAGTTACTTTTGCTATGTCCCTGCTGGGGAGATTCGTCCTTCTGTTTACCCTGGTGACCACTGTCAACTAGATAATGTAACGTAAAAGTCAAAATATTGGTTGTCCCTTGAGCATGTGGTGAGGGTAAATCTTGTAATGCAGACAGACACATATGAGAAAATTCCTCTCTTTTCCTGTTGCATCTCAAAGACAAGAAGTGGATAGAAATCTCCTCAATGGGACACAGATTGAAAAAAAAAAAAAAAGGAAAATTACGTTTTTGCTTTAAATTTTAATGACCAATTTCTCCACCCTACATAATATGGCGATTATTATACGGTGTGCACAAGTGTAAAATTGTGTGTGTGTATATATATATATATATATATATATATATATATATATATATATATACATATACACACATATACATACACACACACACACACACACACACACACATAGAATATATATATATTTATATTATACAGGATTTATATTTATTATAATTATATTTATTATAATTATTAACTTTTTAATTTAGTAGTCCATAGCTCTTCTGTATAGTGCAATGTATACAGAAGCAACTATCAGTGCAATATAGTCAGTGACATTTATAGAATAGGGCTTTTTTTCCCACAATGCAGCCCAAAGTTTGTAGTGAAGGTCATCCTTTCAAAGAGGGTTTGTCTAGGGGTCAGTTGTGACTATTTTTAGAATGATGTAAAATTCAGATTTTAAGCAGGGCTCTCACAGTATATCGTCTTTTCTTAAAAGCTTCTTTAAATTAATGTTGAGTTTACGTTACGTATAATATGTGTTTCATTAACACAGTGATGAAAGATGTGTCCGTGCCATACACATCAAAGGTGTACACTATACAACCTTAATAGAAAATATTTAAATTTACCTAAAAAAAAAAAAAATCGGAATGTAACAGTGAATTGAAAAGAGTTATGACAGAGCTTGGATGTTTGAGCACACTTGTACTGCTGCTGTGCTTTAAGATATGACATACAACAATCTATTATTCTTAAATATTACAGTAGGGGGCACAATATTCCACGTGTATAGGTGCATGTGAAATCACATTCAGTGTAACAGGAAATTAGCATAGCCATCTATTTTTAAGAGATCGCTATTCCTTTGCAAGGGATTTAGACAGGCACAGATAGATCTACACATATTTGCGCACCTCACCACATTTCCAGCTATGTGCGATATTCTCTTAGGTGTGAAAGAGAACACAGTTGGCACACGCCATGGATGGGCTCACCAAGTATGATTTTATTCAGGAGCTTAGAGTGATCAACGAGACAAAATATACGAATTTACTACTTTTAGGAGTCATATCCAAATTACTTCAAATCTGCTCAATGCTGCAACTAGTTGACTAGTGAATATGGTCCTTGGCTTGTAATATTCAATATCCTGTTACTGGAATCTACAATCTATCTCCAATACTGGAATTTAGGAGTTTTAGAGAAGTGCATAATTATTTTTGAAGTAGTTTTCAAAGAGAACACATCCCAAAAAACCTAAAATAAAAAATTGAAACAAAATAAGGCAGGTCTAAATACAAACTGAAGATGGATGAAGATGCACATGTAGCAAACATGCTGCATCTACTGATATTCCTACCCTCTGCTTCATAAGTGGGCCTGCTGGGATGAGCAATATAAATGAGTAAGGACTGCAATATCACTGCCCACAGGTGTAGTAGCTTGTGGTCAATTGAACATTATGCAGTACAAGGCAGATCAAATGTTTCTTCAAGAGCTCACCTGTACTGAGCTGAGCAAACCAAATCTAAACTGAATAGGATCTCTGAAAACACAAGATCACACTTTAAAGAATAAATACAGGACAAAGCAAAAACTCAATTAGGCTGAGAAGATATATACAATAATAAGGCCGTCCATGTGATATGCTTTATTACAACATAGTGGAAAGTAACAATTGCAGATTGTACATTCCAACTCAATGCTGGATTCACCAAGATGCTGTTAAAGCTGAACTCGGAACAAAACCTTCATTCAAAAATATTTCTCAATAGCCACAAAGGATATCAATCCACTGTGTGCGCCAAATGCCTTTTCAAAACCATGATAATACGTGGTAATGTAGCAACACCATCACCAGTGTATCTAGCCTGTGCAGAGTTGAGGGACCCAGCAGGCTATTGCTGAAAACTACAGGAAGGAGCAGACAAAAGACCAGCCACCATGGACAAGGAGAGGGGTTTTGTTTTTTTAAAGAAGCTTTTGACTAGAGGCATTAAAGTGATTTAAAAAAAAAAAATCTGCTTTTTTTATAACACAAACCTGTCATATTTACATGCTCTGTACAGTGGTTTTGCAGAGCACCCCTGATCCTCCACTTCTCAGGTCCCCCGTTGGCATTCCTAGCCCCTCCCTCTTCCCCGAGTGCTAATCACAAATGTTAATCACAAACGGAGCATGGCTCTGCCCCACCCCCACTCTCTCTCCTCTCTTTGGCTCACTGGCTGTGATCGACAATACTGGGAGCCAATGGCTCCCCCCTGCTGTCTCAGCCAATGAGGGGGAAGAGCCGTTGCTCTTGTGCAAACCGCTGGATTGAGATGGGGCTCAGGTAAGTATTGGAGGGGTTGCTGCACAAAGAAGGTTTTGTACCTTCATGAATTAGAATGCATGAAGGTATAAAACCTTAAGCCTTTGCAACCACTTTAATTTACACTAGATTACTGCACGGATCTGAAATAAATACGCTTTGCATACCAAGATTCAAGTACCAATACACATGCCTCTTGTATTTAGACAATATTTGCTTATCCTGGAGTTCATCTTCAAATGCAAATCAATACAGGCACTGGGGGACTGACTGAAGCAATACTGCACCACCACATACAAACTTAAAATGATTCTAAAGGCTAGCAATTTTCCCTTAATGAATTCCATCTTTTGGTCCTACTTGTGTGGAAGACAGGACTGTACTTTATTCTGCACTCCTGTGACTCAAATTCAGCTGACAGCGAACTAAAGCCCACTGTCACTGGACATCAATGGTCTAGACTCTGGAGAGATCCCAATTTTAATATTGGGATCCACCAGATGCCTGGACTGGGAGCTGGGCTCAGCCTCTCTGTGAACCGCTGACAGCCTGAGCCAGTAGCTCACGTTCTCTCCACTTCAGTGAGTGCTGGAGGGGCAGAGCAGTACTGATGATTGACAGTCATCACTCTGCTCAGTGGTCTTTGATCATTCAGTTTTTGGTGTAGAGGTGGCGGGGGACAGATGCAGAATCCATCTAGGCGAGTATGGATGTTTTTTAATGTGTATCACCCCCTTAACCCCCTGTAAACTTACCTGAGCCCAATCTCGATCCAGCACTGTGCCCCCCTGCAGCAGTTCTCTCCTTTTGGCTCACAGAGGCAGCTGGAGGAACCATTAATGGATCTGTCAGCTCAGTAGCTTGCTTTTTGGAGCCATTGGCTCCTGCTGCTCTCAAAATCCTGAGAGCAGAGAAAGGGGGTAGGGAGGTGGATGGGGTCATGGCTTAGCCATGTTATTTTTGTCAATGGACGCAAGCAGCCAGGCTTGGGTTCGAGCCCGCAGGTGTGCCCCCCATAGCAAGGGGCTTGCTATAGGGGCACACAAAGAAGTGGAGGAACCAAGAGCGCCGCAGCAAAAGAGGTTCGGTGCCGATCTGTGCACAACCATTGCCGTTTAACAGGTCTGATATTTAAAAAAAAAAAAAAAGCCCTTTATAAGTACTCTAACGAGTTGTACACATGGCATTACTTTGTGTTTACCAGAAAAGACCACAGTTCACTGATTGTCTGTTCCTTTGCATCAGTTACCGATATGTTGTATCTCAAATGGTCATGCCAAGCAATGCAAAACAAAATAAAAATGGCTGTAAATGCCCAGTGTGAATGAACCTTAAAAAAAAAAATAAATAAATAAAATAAAAAAAACCCATATAGAGAAATACTGTGCTAGTTGACAATGCACATTGCTTGACTACCATGCGCCTATTGCAGATTAGCATTTCCCACTTAATTGGATTCTTACTTGTCCCAGGTCAACAAATTAGAAAGCCTGAAATTCAAAGAGTACAACTAGCATTTTCCAGTCAGCAATGGCTACCTACATATCTCTTCAAGTAGCAGTTTCAAGATTTTCTATGTGCAAAAGTGTGTTTAAGATAGGATGGGGTACCCAAACTCTGTGTGCATTAAAATGAATTCGATTAGGTGGTCAAAATTCAATATAGACCAGATTGGGTCAAACAGAGTTTTATAGTGTATTATTTTGATAATATACTTTATACTGGCACAGGGAGTGAACATTATTTAAGGTAAACATGGTTTAGGATACCTTTCGTTCACAAAAAACAATATATATTAAGAAAGTATGTCTTACCATGAGTCAATAAATTAAAAATTTGGTTTGAAAATGAAATAACCAGTTATCCCTAAATCACATTCATAAATAGCCAATCAACGCATGACTTTTGATTTATTCAGAAAATATGACAAATACGTGTTTTGGGGCATCACCTGCATTATATCAATATCGTAGATATTATGCCTGCTGCTCGCTACAAAAAAAAATGCTGGGCAGAGAATTCAGTGACTATAACAGAAGTGTATCTATGACCCCTAGCCCCGGTTCACACCGGTGCAACTTGTTATGCAATTTGACAGTTCCAAATCGCATGACTAGTTGCACCCTATTGTCGGCAATGGAACTGTTGAAATCAGTGCAACTACAACTTTGTGGTGCTGCACCGATTTGAAAACAGGTTCCTGTACTATTTCTTGCAATTTCAGGTGCGACTTGCATAGACCTCTGTGCATGAAAATCGCACAGATGTCAGGCAAGTCGCACCTGAAATCGTACTGACCTACGGCTTTGAAATTGTGTTAACGGGGGCTAAAGGCTGGTACACATGGGCTGAATATCGGCCGGTTTAACAGAAACCGCCTGACATTTGACCAGTGTGTACAACAGCCTGTCCTGTCCAACGGGCATGCTGGAAAACCAGCAGACGGGTATTCAATCAGCGCTCGCAGCCAATGGCCCAATTCCCCCACCCATACATTTGTGGATAGGGGAATCCTCCTGAAATGGTATTGTATTCTGATAGTGTGCAGACTTCCTCCGCCATCAGAATACAGTGATCAGCGCTGCAGACTAAAACACTGATCCAACAGCTAAAATTCTACATGGTGGTTGAACAGAAGTTAATTGGTATTTCAACTTCTGTTCAACCAGTGTCCATACATGGATCAAAATCATTTTGGTCGCAGTTAAATCAAACAAATTTCAATCCATGTATGACCAAAGGCAAATATCTGGGTCATGCACTGCTTGCTTACAGCACAGGTAAGAGCCCACACCTAAATAGTGCAATAAACATAGCCAACACTGCATATTTAGTAAAATGCATAGGATCTTTGCAAATCAGCGTTATGTACAGTTACAACTCTGACCTTTATAAGACTGCTTGCTCCGATTCCTTACACCTTAGTGACTGTTTAGTGCCTTATCTAAAAGCAGATCTAATTTTCTGGTGCATTTTCATTTAAGAGGGAAGTAAACAGATTTTGCACCCCTACACACCCACACTATCAGCTGTAAGTCTCCATTCACACTGGGCCAGAAGCAAAAAAAAAAAGAAAAAAAGAAAAAAAATATACCACAACCTCCCCTGTAATAAATCAAAAAGATCAAGCCCCAAGCATGATCCAAATGGTAGAAAAAAATTCTGTCTTTAGGTAAACTGATAAAGAACTGACTGACACGCACTGACTAGTGTGTGTGCGCGTGTGTGTGTGTGTGTGTGTGTGTGTGTGTGTGTGTGTGTGTGTGTGTGTGTGTGTGTATGTGTGTGTATATATATATATATATATATATATATATATATATATATACATATATACATATATACATACACACATACACACATACATACACACACACACCTATATACATACACTTCAATTCAAAAATTGCAGTGTGTGGCTAAATTATCAATTACAGCAGTATGCATCTGACAGTTGACATGTCTTCTTGATCAGTGATCCATACATGCACACTCCTATATACAAACAGCTTTTGATTCAAGATGGCATCCAGCAAAGAATATATTTGAAACTTTTACTTAAAACTGGCACACACACTAAAAGTTATCCCCTACTCACTCCATTCAATTACACAATGGCAATTAGTTGCAGTGAAGGAAAAAAAAAAAAAAAGTATTTGATCCCCTGCTGATTTTTTATGTTTGTCCACTGACAAAAATAAATAATTTTAATGTTAGGTTTATTTTTAACAGGGAGACTGAACCAAAAAAATATCCAGAAAAACACATTTGCATTTCAATGAGTGAAATAAGTATTTGAACCCCTATCAATCAGCAAGATTTCTGGCTCGCAGGTGTCTTCTATACAGCTGAGATTATGAGCACTCAAAGGGAGTGCTCCTAATCTCAGCTTGTTACCTGTATAAAAGACACCGTCCATAGAGGCAATCAATCGAATTCCAATCTCTCCACCATGGCCAAGAAAAAAAAAAAAAAAAAAGCTGTCCAAGGATGTTAGGGACAAGATTGTAGATCTACACAAGGCTGGAATGGGCTACAAGACCATCGCCAAGCAGCTAGGTGACAACAGTTGGTGCGATTATTCGCAAATGGAAGAACACAAAATAACTGTCAATCTTCCTCGGTCTGGGGCCGCATGCAAGATCATACCTCGTGGAGTTTCAATGATCATGAGTACGGTGAGAAATAAACCCAGAACTACATGGGAGAATCTGGTCAATGATCTCATGGCAGCTGGGACCATAGTCACCAAGAAAACAATTGGTAACACTACTCCGTGAAGGACTAAAATTCTGCAGCACCCGCAAGGTCCCCCTGCTCAAGAAAGTACATGTACAGGCCTGTCTGAAGTACGCTAATGAACATCTGAATGATTCACTGGAGAACTAGTTGAAAGGGTTGTGGTCAGATAAGCCCAAAATCGAGCTCTTTGGCATCAACTCGCTGTGTTTGGAGGAAGCGGAATGCTGCCTATGACCCCAAGAACACCATCACCACTGTCAAAAATCAATGTGGAAACATTATGCTTTGAGGGGGTTTTTGTGCTAAGGGGACAGGACAACTTCCCCGCATCAAAGGCATGATGGATGGGGCCTGCTGTACCTTCAAGTCTTGGGCAAGAACCTCCTTCCCTCAGCCAGGGCATTAAAAATGGGTCGTGGTTGGGTATTGTAGCATGACAATGACCCAAAACACGTGGCCAAGGCAACAAAGGAATGGTTCAAGAAGTACATTAAGATCCTGGAGTGGCCTAGCCAGTCTCCAGACCTTAATCCCATAGAAAATATGTGGAGAGAGCTGAAGGTTTGCGTTACCAAACGTCAGCCTCAAAACCCTAATGACTTGGAGAGGATCTGCAAAGAGGAGTGGGACAAAATCCCTCCTGCGATGTGTGCAAACCTGGTGTCCAACTACAAGGAATGTCTGACCTCTGATTGTCAACAAGGGTTTTGCCACCAAGTCATGTTTTGCGAAGGGGTCAAATACTTATGTCACTCATTAAAATGCAAATCAATTCATAACTCCCTTACTGTAGTTCCCCGATTAAGGTTAGTCATATGCAGGCAGATTTGGTACACAACTGCAAGATCTGCATTACTGACAAAAAAAAAAAAATGTGCAAAAAAAAAAAAACCCCTTCTGAGTTTAAGGATCCCTCAGCAACAGTCACAAGACAATAGTCTGTTCTGCACATCCACAGTTCCCTGATGCTCTCAGCACTTTACGAGCTTCTACAAAGAAAAGAATCTCTTGATCAAGTAAGCAAATTTATATACTTGATGAGATAGTTTTCATTGCAAGTTGTAATATAATTCACAGTCAGTCAGAAGTGCCTTGGGACTAGCGTTAAGTGGAGAAAACGTTGTTAGTTAATATTGCTGCAGTGTGTCAAAATACTGAAGTTCTTAAAGTGGAGCTTCACCCCAAAAGGGAATGTTCCACTTTAAGGCCTCCTCCCCCCACTTCTGTTTATGAAATTTCACTTTTGGGGAGGGAGCGGGTACCCGATTTTAACAGCTACCCGCTCCAACTTCCTAGGCAAACCAAGCGGAAGTTCTCCTCCCTCTTTCGCAGTCTTCTGGGATACGTCACAGGTCCCAGAACACTGCGGGATCATTCACAATGAGCAGCACAGCAAGCGCATGCGCAGTGGGCACCCAGATGTGAAGTCGCGAGCTGTCACAGCCGGGTGCCCACAGTTTTAAAAAAAAAAAAAACACACATTTTAGCTCAATTTGATATTGGGCATCAGTAATACCTTGTATAAACTGAATTTAGGACTGTGATTTACTCACTCCCAAGTTACAGTAAATATTACAGATTCTAGCTTACATCACCAGAGGAAAAAAAAAAGGAAGAATGGGAATTACTTCAATCACTCCTGCAAAAGCACCGGCACAGCTTGTGTCTCCTGCATCATACTGCTCAAACAGTGCCCTTACAGAAACAACCATGGGAGGCAGAGATCCACATCAACTAAAAAAATGGCTTCATCCTCCTGCCCAATAGATACCACATTTTCATAGAAAAGAAATACAGAAGAGGATTTATACAAAAAATGCTTTTTGGGTATGTTGATACTACTCGATATGGTTTAGGTCATTTTTAACCTCATCATAGATTGGGCTTTATCAACCCATTTGCTGCCAGAGCCATTTTCCCACACATTTAAAAAATGATTTTTGGTTTGAAGGTTACTTAAAGCAGTTGTGAACATACTATGTTATAGTCACTTTCTAATATAGTAATAACTATGCAGGTACCATATCAGATTTTGCTTAGTTGAACCACTTGCCCACCAGTTTCCGCAGTTATACTGTGGCAGGGCCGCTCTATTGCGCAAATCGACGTACCGGTAGGGCTCTTCGTGTAAAAGATACAGCGGGGGTACACATGGAGCTGCGCAGGAGCCGATGCGCGTGTCCGGCGGTCGCAATGTCCGCCGACCACCCGTGATTGCTCCACAGAGAGGCAGAATGGGTATCTGCCTTTGTAAACAAAGCAGATCCCCATTCTGTCAGGGGAGTACAGTGTGGGCGTCTGTTCCTAGTGATTAGGAACAGCAATCTCTCCTCCCCCATTAGAAAACACTCCCTAGGACGCACTTAAACCTTTGAGCGCCCATGGTGTTAACCCTTTCCCTGCCAGTGTCATTTATACAGTAACCAGCACATTTTTATAGCACTGATCGCTCTATAAAATGTCACTGGTCCCATAAAAAAAAAAGTGTCCGATCTATACAACGCAATACTGCTTTGGAAAAAAAAATATAATAAAAATGCATAAATGTATCCCCTATTTTGTAGACGCTATAACTTTTGCGCAAACCAATCAATATACGCTTATTGAGATTTTTTTTACCGAAAATATGTAGCATACATACATATTGACCTAAACCGATAAAAACATTTGTATTTTTATAGTTTTTTTTTTTTTGGGATATTTTAGCAAGTAAAAAATATTGTTGTTTTTCCAAAATCGGCGGGCTTTTTGTTCATCTGCAATTATGTTTGGGTATGTTGCACAACCGCGCAATTGTCAGTCAAAGCGGAAGTGCCGTATTGCAAAAAATGGCCTGGTCATTAATGGGGTAAATCCTTCCGGGGCTGAAGTGGTTAAGAAACGATCGGTCTTACTTTTGTATGGTTAGTTATGTCATGTGACCATGGATCTCTTTAACCTGATAGTGGGGGGTGGAGTTTCAGGACACTGCGCGCGCACACACACAGGCAGACTGATTGGTCAGGGGGTGTGGTGGCTGAGCAAACTACCCAATACAGGCATACTGTGTCTCTGAAAACGGACCACAACCATAGAGCAGTTTCTGTGATTTGCGTGGTCAGTTTACAAGAAAGGTGATTGGCAGAATCAACCAGGTACTTCAGATGGAAAATGAAAAATTATATAGACTATGATTTATAAAAATACCCATGTGAACACGCACATAGAAAGAAATATTTGGGGGTCACGTACACTGTATAATCCCTAAAGAGTTTAAGCTGGTGACATGATCACTGTCGCATGTTTTCTGTTTCTAGTTAGCTTTCTTTCACAGCATCCTATGGAGCCACCTTTGCATGTGGGGACTAAAGTTCTCTCTTATACTGTGTGCATCAATAGAAACACAGCCCCATAGACTAGGATGGCAAGGTACTCCTCTGCTCTTCCCTTTTCCAAACAGACTGACCAGAGAATGCACTATCCACTGTTAAGCCTTTCCTGTGAAGAATGACAGTTCAGGGAAGCGAGTCCTGGGGTAAGAATATTAACAAATCACTTACTGGGGAATGCTCATTATACTCAATGTGTTAAACACACTAAGGGTTTAATACTATTTTTAAGTGGTTCTAAAGCCCCAAAGTTTTTTTTACCTTAATGCATGCTATACATTGCGGTAAAAAAGCCTTCTTTGCTGCAGGATACACGAGAGCAGCAGCTCTTGCCGCTGTCTCCCTCCTTACTAGCCAGATTGATAGGAGCGGGAGCCAATCAACTCCAGTGATGAGGGAGTTGGGCAGAGTCCCGCTGTCTGTGTCAATAGAGGTGATTCTAAAAGGTTATAACTTAAAAAAGAAAAAAACAAAGTTATACTTACCGACTCTATGCAATGGTTTTGCATAGAGCAGCCCCGATCTTGGCTCCTCCCCCTGCTGTTTTCCATTCACACAAAGTGCATCTCAGCCCCGCCCCTGTTCTCTCCTCATTGGCCCACTGGCTGTGATTGACAGAAGCAGGAGCCAATGGTGCCCGCTGCTGTGTGAACCAATGAGGAGAGAGAGACCCAGAAGAGCCCATGCTCATCACATAGCTGGATCGAGATGAGGCTCTGGTAAGTATAGGGAGGGGGGGGACCTGCAACCAGGTTTTTTTTTTTTTACCTTAATGCATAGGATGCATAAAAGTTAAACTTCCTTTAGAACCACTTAATGCACCCACATTAAAATAACACTCTACAAATGAAGTGACATTACTGCGCATTTATGAATGCTGCAGTCAGAGGCATTGCAAAGCATGAAAGGATAGCTGAAAGTTAAAAGGGTCAGTGCACCCAAAAGTGACATGCTTTTGATAGAATATGGTGGACTGAAACACTTGCTGGCTTCTTTGTTTTATGTTCGGTAGTAAGATTTTCTCAGAGATCCTGACTCACTTCTATCCCATTTTGGGTGTTCCTCCTTCTTATGCATTTACCATTATAAAGAGAGAGGCAGACAAGAACTCCCCTTTTAATGGCTGCAGCAGCTATGCATCCCCAAGAAGGCAATCATTTAGATCTGGCTGCAGAACTTACCAAGAGATTTAAGAAACCGTTAGGCAGTTTATCTGTCCAGCATCTATCAAATCAAGAAATCAGTTCGGGGTGGATCATGTAAAACACACAGCTGCACTGATACTTTAATGACTGACCTTATGAAAAAAAAATGTGCAGGTTTCCTAAGGACATGTACCATCAAAACAAGCAGCTCTACTGTCTCAAAAGGAAAGTTTAAAAAGCAGTATGTATTGTAAAAGAAAACAATTTACTCAACACCAAAAGCAAGTTGAACTAAATGCAACACTCAAAAAGCATGTCACGCTATATAAAAAAAAAATCCAATAATCAGGATCTGTAGGTTTCCAATATGCTGGAGCGTGAATAAATTCAGCGCAGTTTGTGCGCACATGGTTCTATACTCTGCTGGTCATCTGTATGCTGAATCAAAATTTGCTAAGGACTCCAATATAAAAAAATGGGAATGCTAAAAAATGTATGGGCTAAAAACGACAGTAGAATAAAGCAGATTACTGTGCTCGGTACCAAGTATATAATGCACGGAGAATAAGGTCCTCCCCTCCAGGCATGGTGCTGAAGGTTATTCTAATGGATGTTGGATCTGAAACTGATCCAGGGACATCTGTTCCACCCTGTAATTATGGAGAGCCAAGAGGGAGAGAGACAGAGGGAAAGAGAGATTAGGAGGCAGGAAGATAAGGCCAAGGAGAGAAGGAGGAGAGAGGGAGAGACAGTGTGCCCTCAGCAATTCTGCTACACCAGATACACCTCACACACATTTTACAGCTGGAATGACACACAAATACCATTATTGCCCCTGCAGAATTCCAACCTCACCTGCAGTCTATTCACCTCCTACTGATACACAGTCTAGAGCTCCTGCTTAATATGCATACCACGCACCTCTGCCCCTTATTCCCCTGGACTGCAAGCTTAAATTGGTATGTTTATCACTGTTTTTTTTTTTTTTTTTTGACACATTCTACTATTTGTTGTATAAATTTACTTTCATTCCACTTTTTAGTTAACCCATATTTACCTTTGTTTGAAGCACTCTGGGAATGAAGGGTCTCTGCACTTTGGGTGTATAGTGCCAAAGTAATAGCTCATATTAAAATAACTGCGTGACAAATACAAGGTACAAGTTTAAATAAACAGCAGTTATGAATTTAATATGCTTTGTAAAGTTTTTTTGTATGTGTGTAGGGAGCTGGGACAAAAAGCTGTGGTCATGTAAAAAGAGACCCATAACGGATAAACAAGCCTCTGTAATCTCACACCCTGCTTGTTCTGCCCTGACACCACATGGCCATCACTCCACCCCCTTCTAATCCGGCCTGGAGCAGAAGAGGGCAGAGCAGGGATTCCAGGCCGCCAGCCCTGGGGAGAGGGGGGAGCAGAGAATACTGTCTTCTCCAGCAACATGTGAAGCAATGTCCAGAAAGAGGAAAGAGAGAGGGGGGGGGGACCCAAGAGGTGCAGGCACAGAAAACACTGTCAGAAAGGACAAAATAAATTGGAACACATGAATAGACTGTCAGACTTTGTAGAAGTGAAGGAGAAAAAGTATAAAAGAGGTTAGCAGAGAGATAAAAAGAGACTGAATGAAACAAACTTGGGAGAGATTAAAGCTGGAGAATGGGGTGAGAAATCAGTGAGAAGATAAAAAAAAAACAAAAAAACGGGGAGAGCTTGGGGTGGAATTCAAGACAGACAGGAGAGAATAAACAGAGCGAGAAGGAGGGGGGTTTGGGGAAGGGGGGAGTGTGGGAGAGGAAGAGCAGAGGGAGGGAGACAGATCCGCCAAGACATTATCACCTCTTTCCAACATCTGAGACAGACCAGGAATAACCACACAGGCACACAGGAGGGAAACAGGGAGGAGGGGAAAAGGAGCCATGGTCACACACTATTCACATCTACACAGTAAGGGTTATGCTGTAGCGCTTCCTTTAGTGGTGGCTAGGAAAGGGTTATACTGCTGGGCTCCCAGTAGAGATTTACATTCCACACCATATGCCCTAGGTGATCTTACTAGGGGCTAGGGAGGGTTAAGCCGAGTAAACATGCAGAAGTGATAAGACTGTTACCAAGGCCAGCTGAGTGAAAAAGGGCAATCTTCTTGAGCCTATGGACAGGGCGGCCTATTTTCACCAGCAACTGAAAATCTTAATAATGGCCATACGTAAAACTGTGTCCGGATTCGAGGAGGATCCCAAGTTTATGGAAATCGTTCTTAACAGTCACACAACAGATCTTGCTGGGAATCAGATTAGAAAACTCGACCCAATCACCACTGACAAGAAGCATTCATGGTCATCTCCTCCCCCTTCACCTCTCCATAGAAACAAGCACGACATCTTGGCTTGTGCACTCGCCGGGCAATACCGTTGCCCCAAAGAAACTAAACCTGCGCCAACAGATCTATATGGTCACCCTAAATATTAGTGGACTTCATTTATCAATGTGTCTTACTGCAATAAAGGAATTAATCACATTCATACCTGTACTGAAAGACCGTTAGAAAGTTTACACTGAAATTCTCTGGAACAACATAAAACATTCTTAAATTTAGACACTTTCATCTAAAAATAAATAAATAAAAATCTAAAAAGGTGTGCACAGACTGCGAAGAATGGAGGAATGAGAATGTAACGATCCAACAATAAGGTGATGTGTATGGCGAAATTTAGAAATTTAACATATAGGTTGTCGGAGCATGCATGTTTGTCTGTGTGAAGGATGGAATTCTGCCAGCTAATTTCATGGCAAACAAAAGCTTTTAAATCCAATTTAACTATTCTTTCTTCTATGTGACCAGTTGGTAAACCCAATTCAAAATAAAATAGGCTGAGAAACACAAGGACACATGCAAAATTAGGGGTAGGCTGTATGTTATCAATCACAAATGCACAGCACAATGTAAAGGACACCATGCATTGTGCTAGGCTGCATGTTTTATGGCGTTATGTAGGGGTGATATTCACAACAAATGCCACTGCAAGACACAAATGCATATAAATGGGTTGCCATGCGTTACCATTATGCAATGCTGTGAATGAGCCCTGAGTGTAGATCTCTTTCAAGGTGAACTTTTTGAAACATCTGTGTTGTCCTATTCTATATACAACTCTCCTAGGCTAGGTACACACAGGCCACAAGTCGGCCAAACACGGACGCTTAGGCAGGAACCGACAGACTTTGGGCAGTGTGTACAGCTCCCTGTCCGATAGAAGACAGTCTCACGACCAGCTTCTGACGAAAGTGCATGCTGGAGAACCAGAATCCGATCAGCTGTGCAGTCCCCCCTGTCAGAACACAATAGCTCAGCGGGGGAGATCACAATCCGTAAGATTTTTTTTTTTTTTTCGTTCAGCCCTCTGAGTTGAAAAAAAAAAAAAAAAAAAAAAAAAAACTTAGTGTGTACCTACTCTAACGCTATAACAGGAGTGCAGTGGTACCATAAGCGCAATGCTTCAAGTGTTTTCAACTTCCGCTCCAGACTGCTGCTGCAAATATTGGCCCTATAGACTTATCACCAGGATTAAATTGCCTAAAAAAAAATTAGCAGGACTGGGGCAAAAAAAAAAAAATAAATAAATATGTACAAACCGGAATCATAAAAGGCAAAGGAAAAAATGTTGCAGGTAAAAAAAAAAAAAAAATTTACATTTTTATTCTGTTCCACAGGAGCCTGCAAAGCATCGCACCCACAATCAGTGGATTGTGGGTGCAGTGTCAGGCTCCTGTAAACTTTCCCTCCACCTTTCTGCCAGTACCACTGTAGGGGCTAGCAGTTAGAAAGCTGGAGGAAGTATGATTGGACCACAATCCCATCTGTCATGGTTCCAGATGGAATTTGTAATTTATTCATTTATAGATTACTGCGATTGAACAGTGGGGCTATGTGGGCGGAATCCTGCACAGCACCGCCGATTTTAAATGGGTCAGCTGCTGTGGGGGAGAAGATCCCCTGACTGCTGTCAAAGGAGCAGGGGGGGTCAGGAACTGGAACATGTTAGACCCCAAATGCAGGAATATCTTGAATGGTTAAAACACTTGTTTCAAATATCTGAGAGACTCCAGTGTCAATATCCGCATTCTTGAGTTTTCAAATTACATATGCCCCAAGATTATTATGAGGGAGTTCTGTTTTAGCTCATATATTTAATATTTGTTTCATATTAAGGAGTATTTAGATGCGAGAACATCCAGGTTTCAAAGCAGCGAAAAACATGCAAGAATAATGACAAAATCTTATAAGTTGGTACCACTAAAGAGAGATACAAGAAGCTTACAGACCAAGCTCATCAGAATCTAGCTATGATCGAAATATCACTTTCAGTTACAATCGCCTCTTGTGATATTAAAAGCAAGTTTTGTTTTTTAAAACAACAAACATGCCATACTTACCTGCTCTCTGCAGCGGTTTCGCACAGAGCAGCTCTCATCCTCTACTTCTCGGGTTCCCATCTGGCGTTCTTGGCCCCTCCCTCCTGACAAGTACCCCCAGAGCAAACCGCTTGCTGTGGGGGCACCCAAGCAAGCTAGCTCCAGAGACGCTGCTCTGCATGACCATTCAGGCATGGCTCCGTGCCCTCTCTTCTCATTAGCTCTCTGGCTGCGATTAACCACTTTAAGACCAGGCCTATTTTTCAAACTTGTTGTTTACAAGTTAAAATAATTTTTTTTTTGCTAGAAAAATAATTAGAACCCCAAACATATATATATATATATATATATATAGTTTTTTTTCTAACACCCTAGAGAATAAAATGGTGGTCGTTGCAATACTTTCTTTCACACCGTATTTGCGCAGCGGTCTTACAATCGCACTTTTTTTGGAAAAAATACACTTTTTTGAATTAAAAAAAAAATAAGGACAACAGTACAGTTAGCCCAATTTTTTTATATTGTGAAAGATGATGCTACGCCGAGTAAATTGATACCCAACATGGCATGCTTCAAAATTGCGTCTGCCCGCGGAATGGCGAGAAACTTTTCTAGGGCTAGAATTATTGCTCTCGCTCTAACGATCGATGCGATACCTCACATGTGTGGTTTGAACACCGTTTTCATGTGGGCACTGCTCACGTATGCGTTTGTTTTTGTTCTTAAAAAAAAAAAAACAAAAAAAAAAAAACTGTTTAACTTTTATTCCTATTACAAGGAATGTAAACATTCCTTGTAATAGAAAAAAAAGCATGACAGTACCTCTTAAATATAAGATCTGGGGTCAAAAAGATCTCATATTTACACTAAAATGCAATAAAAAAAAAAAATTCATAAAAAAAATGTTACTTTAAGAGCTGTAGGCGGAAGTGACATTTTGACGTCTCTTCTGCTCTGCATTGGTATGGAGCCGGGTGGGAGCCATCTTCCCCTCACTCAGCTCCATACCACAGAGGACACAGGATCCAATCGCCTCCGCCGCTACAGACGGCTCTGGTAAGCGACGGAGGGCACCAGAGCGTGGCGGGATGGGGGGGCCCTCTCCTGCCGCCTATAAAAGTGATCTCGGGCAAATCCGACAAAGACATCACTTTTATCTGAAAGCGGACCACCGGCTGAAGAGGATACCGGGGTAGCTGCTGCCATAACAACGATATTCCTCTTCAAAGTGCCGCCGTATAATGACGACGGGTGGTCCGTAAGTGGTTAACAGCGGAGCCATTGGCTCGGCCAATGAGGAGGAAGAGTCCCTGGAGAGCCGAGGCTCTTGTACAACTCGCTGGATCGCGATAAGGATCTTGGGGGGGGGGGGGGGGGGGGGGGGGGCGCTGCTGTACACAGAGTGAAGATAAAAAAAAAAAAAAAACACATGAGCCCTTGGAACCACTTTAATGTTTATTTCCACCTTTGCAACCAAACATGTGAACCCCAACTTTACACAGCAAGCCTAAAAATATATTTTTAAAAATACTTCCTACCTTTCTAGTTTGTTCAGCAGGATAATACACAGAACGCTATAGGCAGCTTGAATTGCTCATAATAAAAGCAGGGCCATGCACTGCTCAAATTTGAGCTAATTTATTCAACAAGTCGAGCCCAACAAAATACAGCCAAAAAGGGCTTGCATCTAACTATACTGTATGTTCCTTTGACGATATCAGGAGCCACACTTGATTTTCTTTATCCACTTGACGACCAGTGACATACTGGTATGTCGCTGGACTTCAGGTGGTCAAACTGGGGATCGCTTTTACACGCAGCGGGAGTATATGTCTACTGCCTACAGCCGACAACTGCCTACCTGCAATACCTCCTCTGACAGGCAACCCAGCCAAACAAAAACCCCTGGTTTCACCCCTATCCTGACCTACCCCCTTTTATCCCTTACTGCATCGGAATCACTTTGGCACATAGGACCCCAGTTAGATCCTAATCAATGTAATATTAACCTTAAAGTAGATCTGCACCCTGACTAAACATTTGAGTTGCTAAAATGTAATGCTGGCCACACTTATATTTCTTCTTCATTCATCCCAGCGGGTAAGACCAAAAAAAAAAAAAAGTGGTGTTGGAGCGACGATCTCCCCCACTGTTCCATTGAATTCTGACAGAGGGGAGGCTTTCCTGCTTCCCCTGCCAATATTCACAGAACAGCGCCATTGACTGTGAGCGCGGATCTGATGCCGAATTTCCAGCATGTCCCTTCGACCAAAGCCGGCTGTATACACTGCTTGTGCATCAGGATACAAAAAAAAAAATAATAATAATAATTTCTTCCCTCTCAGTACCTGTTGATTACTTGCAGTTTCTATGCAGCCACTTTTTGACTACATACATATATACCAGTGAAAGTTGTATGCCATTTTTCCAGGTAGGTTTTCTAATGGTGACAACAGTTGACCAATGCCTCCAAGTAGTCTCCATCAGACATCCATGTGACTGTGTGACATACAGTGAAAGGATTGTCACCCTATGTATCTGAACAAGGTTCTTCAAGGCAAATCTTCCAGGCACTTTAATAAAAGTTCCACATTTTAAAATATTGAAAAATGACTTTTCATGTTAAAAGATATATTTTATGATCCGATTAGGTTTAGATATACCTTTAAGTGGTTGTAAACCCCATTCATGAAATTTGACCTAAGCACATATATCTGTAGAATATACTAATTATTGTTATTGTACATGATTTATATAGCGCCAACAGTTTACGCAGCGCTTTACATTATAAAAGGAGACACTTCTGTCAAGTTCTTCAACACATAAGATAACAGCAGCTGAAAATTTGTGTCGGGCAGGGAACTTAGAGATAGATTCGCAGAGAGCTTGTCTATTCAGACTACAGCTTTGCACGTGCCTTTATGCCTCTGCCTGTGTGGAGGGGTGTGTGTTCCTTTCCTCCAATCAGCTGTAAGCCCAGACGCCACACCCACTACTGAAAAAGGAAAACGATTTCTAACAGGATCTGCACTTTTCAAAGAGTGTAGAAAGGGGAAGACAGCAGATATACATGTAAAACTTATGTAGGATGATTGGTTTCACCTCTGTGTATCATCAGAGGCTATTCACTTGACTGGGTTTAGATCCACTTTAAGGCCAAAGCATTGAGCTTATTTTTCAGACATACTGACATTTTCCTATCCATTACTTTGCTCTTTACTCTTCAACTCCTTAAACGAAAATGTAAAAGCAACAATAACTAAGCATAAAAAAAAGACAAAAAACACAACTTTACAATTAAAGTATTAAACAAAGAACAAAACTGATATATTGCAACCTACCAATACCTGGATGTGATGGCTGCATTCGGTTTCTTTTTTTTAGGTCAAAATTATTTTCTGCAGTACAGAAAAAACACTTGTAGATCCTGTAAGAAATCGTGTGTTTTTGTTACATCCTGTGCACCAAACTGAAATGTCAAACAATGCTAACAGCTTTCTCAGCTATCCACACAACCACTCCCATGTAATGTGAGGGGGTGGGGGGTGGGGGGTGGGGGGTGGGGTTCTGCAATCAAAATTTGGAGAGAAAAGTGAAAAAAAGTGACAAGGTTGCACCTCCAAAGATGGAGCACGCTGAGTGAATGTTGTCACCATAGGACAGAAGTAGGTTATTTGCAGGATTACCAGGTGAAAAAGCCTGAAAAATAGGCAGCACAGTGGCTAAGAGGTTAGCACTTCTGTCTAGCAGCACCAGGGTTGTCCGTTCGAATCTCAAGCATGGCACTATCTGCACGGCATTTGTATGTTCTCCCTGTGTGTCCATGGGTTTCCTCCAGGCACTCCAAAGACATGCTGGTAGGTTAAATGGCTCCTATCGAAATTTGCCCTAGTATGTGTATGAATGGGAATTAGGGACGTTTGATTGTAAGCTTCTTGAAGGCAGGGGCAAATATGAATATATATGTAAAGCTACATAAATTCCTGTAATAAAAAATCTAAGGGACTGTAAGCTACAAAATGCCACACATTTGTTTTTTGGTTTCAGATATGTTTTAATGACAAGTTCATGCTTTAAAATGCATATTTCATTAAAACTAGAAACTCCAATTAAGTGATATTAAAAGCAAATTTCAGCAGCTCATTTATGCTGCCTTTAATTTGGGGTCTGCACCCCCCTCATCTGCAAGATTTGGATCCAATAGGTTGTTGGATTCTGTGTGTAGCGCTATGTATAAAAGGTAGAGAAAGATGGGGTCCATGTGTAGAGACAAAGATGATGAACTTATGTGGTCATATACTATACTAGTAGAATTTTGTTCAATTTTTTAAAGAATGTTTGATCTTCTGTTAGTCAAATTGACATTTGTTTTATACCACAGTGAGGAAAAGAAAAAAAAAAAAAATGTTGAAAGAGCAGGATGGAAGATTTCTCTTGAACAAATTTCTAACAGTGAATGTGCTTTTGGTTCTGGTTCAATAAAATGGAATGTTAAAATCAAACAAATTTTGAAGTAATCTAAATGAAACTTGCCGTACCACTCTAAGCGGAGACAGAGCTCCCTGGCTGCAGTGAAGGGAGCTTGCGCCAGTGCACCATTGAGAGGTGTAAGAGCACCTCTGTGACAAAGCCCCAGTAAGCAGGGCGAAACATGTTAGGGGATGTGGCTGGAATGAAGCTAGCTGATGCCACATTCATCTACCTACTAATGCACTGGGTTGGTGAGCGGCACCCTTCATTCTATGATACATTTTGAAGTAGTTTTGAGTAACATTTATCAAGTCATTGAATGTACTAGGACTTTTTCACACTTTTCACACGAATGTTCGGCTGAAAATCAACTAGCGCGTGGCTAGTTTAGGATCAAGAATGAAGGTAAAGAGAAGCGGGGAAAAAACAGAACTGGCGAGACAGAAAAAACATTCTTAAAATATCACTTTTTTTTAAACCAAGTTCAAAACTGAACAGCTCATATTGTAACTTCGGTGTGAATGGATCAAAAGAAAAGCAATTGGACAGGTTGGAAAATGTCCAGTAGTTTGATGGGTTTGCAATATGCGTGCCAGAATATTTTTTTTATTTCAATCTTTCAAAGCACGCAGAAAAAAAAAAAATACTGAAAGAAACTTTATTAGCAAACATTCATAATTTCAGTTGAAACTAAAATAGCAAAACTGAAAAAGAAATCATAAATATGTGCTAATTACGAGATCTTATCAGACATTACACAGAGTCAATTTGTGACTATAGTACAGGGAATAAATTCACTTCTATTTGTCAGTAACACAGCAAGTCATTAGATGTGGTGAATGCATCGGTTTTCCTTTCTTAGGCTCCAGTCACACCTAGGGGTTTGCGATCGTGGGTAGAAATCGCCGCGATTCCAAAAAGCTCTGCAAAACTGATAAATCACACCACACTTTTTCTTCAGGTACCATTCTTTTCCAATGGCACCTAAATGCGGGTGCGATTCTGGCACGATAAATCTCACTGCAAAGGTTGTGCAAAGCCTTTTAGCCCCAAAAGAAGTTTCTGCTCCTTTTTGAGCGTCAATCGTCGAGCAATTCGGTTTGCGGTGATTTATCACACAATTGTGGCAGAACTGCACCTGTGCTTAGGTGCCATTGAAAATGAATGGCATCTGAAAAAGCATTTTGTGATTTATCAGTTTTGCAGAGCGTTTTGGGATCGCGGGCAGAATCACAGCGATTCTGCCCATGATTGCAAACACCTAGGAGTGAACGGGGTTCTAAGGCTTTTTTTCCCTTTGTTTTCACCTGGTTATCTGGCCAGCAACACACCTCCTGTATTAGAGTGCCTCCACTGTAGACGGAGAACAGGGTGCAGTCTTTGGACAGCAGCATTGGAAGTCTGGGAGGAGGGGAGTGTTACTGAATTTCAATCTGCTATTACATCTAACAAATTAAAGCTAAACCCCTGTGTATACTTTATAAGCAGTTACAGCAAACTTTTTTTCCTTTTGGGATAAAGGTTTTGCATAAATAAAAGCTAATCGTTGGCAACCCTGCTAGTTTTACACGGTTTGTCTCATCTCTGTAACTGATACATTCTGCTGGAGAGTTTGTTCGTGGGAAAAAAAAAAAAAAAACACACACACACACAAACTTACTGGCCACATCACCAGAATCATCTAAGAATTGATTAGTCACAATATAATAAATGTTTGCTTTTGAGTTTAATACTGCTTTAATCGCCTGACATATGATAAAAGGCAAATTAATGTTGTTATCTCACAATCGCCTTTTCATTATGGCCCTTGATCACACTTACTGTCCATGTGGTACCTCTGACTATGGCAGTCTACAGGGAGGAGGATAGCTACATTCTATTCTATCATGTAAAAGTGGTCTGAAAAAAAAAGTTTACATTTTACAGGAATATAGGAACTGCAGAAGTCTGACTACAAAAATCAGAATGCTTGACTTAGTAAATAATTTGATGTTGTTTTGCCATGGTACCATTTTTCAAAAGTAGGTTGCACCACAGATTAAATCAGTTGTATATCTGTCCCAAGAAGATCCGGGACCTTAAAGCATAGATTCACCTTGTGTAACATATAATAAAAATCCACCAGCCCCCTACACTCCCAGGCTCCCCGTTGTGACAGGTGGGATCTTCTCCACCCCACTCTGTCACATTCTGCAAAGAACGTGGCCACATGGAGCTAGGGGGTGCGGGGGTGGTGGAACAAATAACAACAAGGACAGTCAGTCTTTGCAGCTGTTGGCTTGTAGTTCTCAATGAACTACCACGGCACTGTTGATCGCTGTGGTAGTTCATTGATGCTTCCTGTTAGTGTGTAACTGCTTAACTGTACGATGTATGGCCAAACAGCTTACACACAGTCTGCAAGAGCCCTGTGCATAGCACCCACGATCTGCTGATTTCAGGCTCCCAATAAAAAAAAATGTTATCTGCAAAAAGAAGCTTTTTTTTTTTTTTTTTTTTTTTTTAAAGTGAACATCCTTTAATGAGTAAACTATTCCAAATGCTCTTGAAAAAAAAATTCTGCAAAGTAAAAGGCATAATGTGCTAGTATGCATCGCATACTAGCACATTATGAAATACTTACCTCAGAACAAAGCCCTGCACCGCCGTGCTGTCAGTTCTGAAAGACGCTTCCATCTTTAACCGGTTTTACTTCCGGGTACGCGTCCTCCGGCCGTGCCACGATGATGTCACTACCATGCATGTGCACGGGAGTCACTGACCACAGCACAGAGTTCTGAAGGGATAGCACGGGTATATCGTCCCTTCAAAGTGCATGCACCGGTGACATCACCTGCTGCATGAAGTGGAAATATCTCCTAAACCGTGAAGGTTTAGGAGATATTCATAGTACCTACAGGTAAGCATTATTATAGGGCTTACTTGTAGGTACAAGCCTGCAGAGTGGGTTTACTTCCTCAAGTGTCACTAAACTCATATCATAAAAATCAATAAATGGTGTATATTGCATACTGTTCATACTCAGTTACTCAGATTCATTTTCTGTATACTGCAAAAAACCTGGTTGATCCTGCTGTTCTCTACCTCCCCCTTCTGTCCATGTTCCCAATTCAGCAAGGGAATTTGCAGATGTGCTCATTTGCAACTCTGCACATGCTCAGTTTTCACTGAGTTTCTATACTGTGCATTTCTCCTCTATCACATCTGAGCAGCCCATTTGACTATAGTCACACATGTGGGTGTATAAGTGGTAAATGAAAGCTCCCCCCCTCCATGCCCACTAACTAGCTAAACACAATAGGGTTGGGCTATTACATGTAGATTGGTGGGTTCACCTCCCTCTCATTCTAAGAAAGAGGCTGGAGGGGCTTGACACAGCCTGTGACTGACAGAAACCCGCCCACACCATGTTATTGCCAAAAAAATAAAGATTTGATTTCAAATATACCTGCATGACAATTTAAAACCGTTTAATATTTATTTTTACTCTGTATTCCATAGATATGCAATTAGCGGACCTCCAGCTGTTGCAAAACTACAAGTACAGACATGCCTCTGGGTGTCATGCTTGTGGCTGTCAGTCTTGCTATGCCTCATGGAACTTGTAGTTCTGCAACAGCTGGAGGTCCGCTAATTGCATATCCCTACTGTATTCCAAAGGCTGTTTTTTTTTTTTTTTTTTTTTTTGAACATGTGACCAGCAGCATTGGACTTGAGGCTCCTCCTGCTTACGTTTCCGTACAGAAAGGCTGGGAAAGCGCTGGATCATGTGACAGCTGTATACCAATTAGGAAAAAGGTTTTAAGTTAAATTCATCACAGTGCCATCATCCATATACAGAAATAGAAGGGACAATGTAAATTAAACAGTGCGTTTAGTATCAATTTAGGGTCACACTTCCTAAAAATACTGTGGATTTTCAGATTTCCTGAAAAGGCTGGCCATATATAAATTTTGACGAGACCTTAAAGTAGTAAATCGCAGGTGATTTAAAAAAAAAAAAAAATTCCCTGCAAGGCAATATCATAATGGGCTAGTATGCATCGTATACTAGCCCATTATGAGACTTGCCTTATTACAAAGCCTTCCAGCGCCGCAATGTCACAGCTGAGATGGCTGACATCTTCCCCCGGTCTTCCAGCACTAGCCTAGAAGCTGAATCAATCAGCCAGCTCCTAGGCTTCCGTTTCCAAGCACTCTATAGGAGTGCAAGCAGCAGGCAATCTACAGAACATCTTAAAACCCTGGCTAAGCCCCTCCCACCCCATAATAGTGTAAAAAAAACATGCTTACAACCACCCATATGCAAGTAGATCCTTGCTCAAACAATCCACCAGCACTTCTCATGTCTGTGCTCCAGACATCTAAAAAGATTTGGCGCACAGCTGGCTGCATGCTGAGAGCCAGCACCACCAATGGGCTTTAGTGCTGGATCCACTGGCTGTCAATGAATGCAGCATTGATTCTCCTGGACTTCTGCTCCTGGCGACTTCTTAGGAGCACACAATGCAGGTGCATTGCCTGCATCTGTAATAGTAAGTGGGGAGTAAGACTGCAGAATGGTGCAAAGGTTACCATGAGTTGCCGAAATGCACAGCAAGTTTTATAATGGTTTAAAGCAACCCAAATGTATGAAAATCTAAACTATTTTGTGGCCCTATAGACATGTCGGGGCCTGCACTTAAAGCGGGATTCCAGCCTAAAAAAAAAAAATAATAAATAAATAAAAATAAAAGTCAGCAGCTACAAACACTGTAGCTGCTGACTTTAAATAAGTACTTACCTGTCCTGGGTGCCCGTGATGCCGGCCGCCCGAGGCCAACCCGTCCCTCGGCTCTCGGGTCCCGGCACCGCCATCCTAGGTAAGGGAAACAGGCAGTGGAGCCTTGCGGCTTCACTGCCAGTTTCCTACTGCGCACGCGCGAGCGGCGCTCTGTGAATGGCCCCGTGGTGTTCTGGGAACACACAGTTTCCAGAAGACAACAGGCCGCTCACAGAGGAGCAGAAGACGCAGCGGAAAAGGAAAAGGCAGATTAGGAAGACTGCCTAGCAACAAGGGTTTAGGCAAGTTTAAAAAATGTTTTTTCAAATTTTTTTTTTAATTTTTTTTGGGAATTTTTGGTGTAATTCTTTTTTACAGGGTGGCCCTCCACTTTAAGGCCTTAGAAATTTACCAAATTGGCCACAACAGGTTTAGATATCTCTATCGTGGTCTTACAGATGTACCAGACAGATTTTGTAATCATTTGTACAACCTAAGCATCCAAAAGCATAACAAAATTGCAGCCAACTAGCATCGTACGTGTACAGGTAAAATATACAAACCCAACCTAAACCTCATAACGACAAATGCTGTGTTACCACGCTGCTGTGTTTATGCAGATTGACAACTATCTTTATGTTGATTTAATTTTAAATAATCCGGACAGCACACACAAAAATTGGTTAAGGTAGGCAATGGTTATATATGGGCCAATGCAGAAAAAATGATTTTTCAAAGTAAGTCCGATTTCCTACAAGTTTGTTATCAATAAAAAAAAAAAGGGATAAGCAAAATAGGTAAATTGTAAGTCAAATGCAGCAATTGGTGCAATTAGAAAGTCAGCGGACAGCAAAGTTTTGTAACAATGCTAAGGACAGAGGAATCGGGGACAATGGAATAACAGCGCCAATGATGCAGTTGATATCGGCAAGGATAGCTTATGATCATCAATATATGCAAAGCATCACTAGCAGTTTGGAAAAATGACCAACAGAAACCTACTGAAATGGTGACCGTAGTAATGTGACTACTGTGCACATACAAAAGGACCATGCTATTGAATACTCCATTACCATAATGCCAAGTGAAATGTTAGTCACTTAAACTTATGCATTAAAGCAAAGCTTACACTGCATCGTGAGCCAACTCCTTTGCATATATATGGCTGATTAGTTCAAAAATGCTGCCAATATTTGGACTTTGCAAATATAACTATTACAATATGCAGCCTAGAGAAATATGGCACCTTCCGTAGTTGTGAACATCTAGGACCACGATAAAAAAAACTTTTCTAACCATAATGTGACCTCAAATATATGTCAGCTGTTACTATGGAACTGAATGCATGTGTGCATACCTTAATTTACATGGCCTACTAGCAACATACATACACAAAACATATATCTCACAATATATATTATATATAGCTATAAAGCTATCATCTTACTGTAGTTTTTCTTTTGGACATAACAGGAAAGTGTTAAAGCCCCATTGTTTGCCAATTGTATCCCGCTAGGGAAATTTTCCTTCACTTCCTGTAGTGGAGGAACAGTAGCCAGCTGCCACAACATTTGTCCTTACTCTTATGACCACTCTAAAATGTAGGACTCTCACTCACTTTGTTTTGGTGACATCGGTCATCAAGACAAAGATGTGAATTTCCCCCAGTGGGAAATAAGTCGCAATGACACTGGCCTAGTTTAACCAAAAAAAAAAAAAAGTTTTGCCTCTACATATATAGTTTAATACATAGTTTGATCTGTAGTATGGATGGATGACCATATTCACAAAGTCTGAATCTTAACATTCTAAGATAATTATAACAGATAAAAATAAGCAAGTGACTATATTACAACATTCTAAAATTCATTAATGCGATATAAAATTCACAAAAATGAATCTTTAAATGCAAGATGCTAAATTTTATGATAGTGTACACTTTGGAGAGCTCTAGAGATCATTGCATTGGGTTCCTTTCGTCCCGATGACAAACTAAAGATGAGAATGGCCATATCCAGTCACCCCGTTGCAGACAAAGAATACAGCAAACTCTCATATGCACACAAGAATCCATTAAAAGTCACATCTCCACTAATGGCACAAGTAATAGTTCTACCATGTTGCAGCACCCTCTGCTACCTAGGTTGGTCACGAGATATGCTTTGCCACCTGGGGGTAGCCAAGGCATGTGTCTCTGTTGTGTGATGCTCAGGGCACATGCTACTGGTGATGCCATGTTTCCTGTGTTGGCCATGTCATGTTCTGTCAGTGGGGTCTGTTGTATTCCCTGTGCTGGATATGATGTCCAATGCTTTGTTTACTGTGTTGGGTATGTGGTATACCTCCACCTGCTCAACTTCCTGTAATCCTTAGACTTCAAAAGGGGCACAACGAGCGACATCCGCTTTGCCCTAGTTAAAAAAAAATCAATAGGCTTTTTTATATCATGCGACCATATTACATTGCTGTAATCTTGGCATGTATGCATTTTCTAGATTATGGTAGCTGGTCCATGTTAGAGTACCTGTGTAACTCTGTTTAATGTCCATGACTATTTCAAGAATTCCATAGTCATCTATACAAGTACTAGAAAGAAAAAAAAAAAAAAAAACACATACTTGGGCGTGCAGCATTCCCAAATCAAAATTGCCAGTAAAAACTCTAGCTTTCTTGTAGACAAGCATCTCACTGAAACTAAAAAAACAGAGCCAGCTAGGAGTTAAATGACACTGGCGGGTGTGTACTGGTGGGGTACTGAATACCTTCCCAGCTGCAAACATGGCTGTTCTTCACTCCTCCTATCAGCACACACCTGGCAGTAAAGTGCTTCGTTTGACAATGCAGCTCTTAGCTCACAGGAGCTGCATTGTGTGGGACCGGACATGGGAAGAGGGAGAGGATAAGGGGACACAGAAAGGCCTGTGTCCAATCCAATCTGAAAATACACACCAGGTACAAAGTTACTGCAAAAAGCCCACATTGTGCTGAATAAACCTGTCACGATGATGGGCTCATCCGTACATGAACAATACAAAAGGGATTCACAGAAAAAGAGAAGTTATGCTTTGTAAATTGCTAATCTGCCCACATCCCATTAAAATATAATGAACACAGAAATGAAAGGACTAAGAATATGCCACGTTGTACACACGATCCAAAAATCGTACGAAAAATGCCACATTCTAATCAATCGTACAATAATCGGATCATTGGTACAGAGCTTTCGAGAGCCGATCAGGACAGTTCATCCGATATTATTCTATCGAACATGCACGGAATTTTTTTTCATACGATGTCATATCGTACGATTTTCTTTTAAGTAGTACAGCTGTCATTCAAAAATGCAATACAAATGCATTACAACACATGACATCACTTCCGAATTTTTATTCTGTTGTACGAGAATTTGTGACTTTAGTAAAACTCAGATTTGACACGAGATTAGCACGAAAAAAAAAAAAAAAAAAAGGACGGATGATCATTTGTCCGATAATCAGATCGTGTGTAAGGGGGGGCATAAGCATTACTACTGTTAACAAGCACAACATAGTAGATTGCTTCACTCAGAATTGTGTGAAGGACAGATCAATCAGGTAGAAGAGGTATTCTTCTGATAGAAAAACATCTGACGGAGAACTTAATTACAAAAATACACCATTCCTTCATTTCCTGGCACTATTTACAGGGTGGGATTTCCAAATAAACACTTCTTCCCAGTACACTCTGCCCCAAGGAGGTACAAAAGCCACATGGTAACCATCTGCATGACCCCATGGAGTCACTCATAATGTAACAAAAGGCCCATACAAGTTTCAACTGTAGTATTTAAAAAAAAAAAAAAGATTGTATATAGGGATGATGCAGTGTGTCAAAACAAGATTTCATATAGAAAGCTGTGGAACAGGAAAGGGATAGAAGAGAAAAAGGGTAGGCAAAAGGACTGGGCCAATAGGTGTGACTCAGAATGAGCGGATTTAAGTGAAAGATAGAGAGAAAATAGCAAGCTTTCCCACCCAACTGAAGAAATGACTTAACCCTTCATAGAATTAAAGGAGCATGTAAGAATTAAGAAGCACAGATGGTAAGATTTTCAGAAAGTGTGAGGGGAAGAAACCCATCAGAGTAAGCACAGTAAAGAAAAGCTGAGTGCGATGAAATCAAAATGAGAAAAGTGCAGAGAGAGCACAAAGAGGAAAAGAGCAAGAAAAGCATATTGAACAGGGGGAGAGCAGAGAGAGAGAAAAAAAAATGTGAACGAAAGGGTTAGGAGTGAGAGAAAAAAAAAAAAAAGTGCAGACACCAGAGAGGGACTAAAAGGAAAGAAGAGAAAAAAAACCTGGAAAAAAAAAAAAAAAAAGAAGGAAAGAATTCAAGCAGAGCGAGCTTCAGAAATGGAACAGGAGATATGCTGAAGCACAGATTTGGTGATCCAAGCAGAAAGAGGCACAGGGGGGAGGGGGGTAGTGAAAATGAGACAGGGAAAGGTGTGGGAAACATGGACAGAAGGGGGAGAGGAAGGGGTGGAAAATCAGAGGAGTGAAGGAAGCAGAGACAGCATGGGAGGTGAGGTAAGTGAAAGAGGTAGAAGAACGCAGAAGGACTGGGAAGCATAATGAAGCAAACAGATGAATTGGAGAGAAAAAAAAAAAAAAAAAGCAAAGGAGAGAGACAGAAAAGAGTTAGCGAGGCAGCAGTCAGCAGCAGGCAGGGGACCTGGCATTGCCAGCCCTCAGCATGTAACAGAGCACAGATGGGGGGAGAGAGAGAGGAATAGCATGTTGTTCAATCTCCTTTCAGCGTCCAAATCCTACTCCCCCCTCCTCTCCTCACTCTCTCGCTCCCTCTCTCCCCGGCTGCAGGGCTGGAATTTTCCACTGGTTTTTTGCACATCCCTCAGCCTCCAGGAATGCGGCTGGCTACTTCTCCCTTCATGCACAACCAGGGGAGAGGAGGCCAGGACACCAGCGGCTGTAAGGGGGTGGAGGAGGGGAGGTGGCAGGACACAGCTGGCCAGCCCCCTAGAAAGGAAGCTCTGACTGCTTAACACATGTGCTTTTCTTAAACAGCCCCCATAAATAGCCTCAGAACCTGGAGCCACAACCAAGTTGGAAACCTTAGCAGATATGCACGCATTTTTATTTAACACAATGAATACAAAAAGGACATTGAGCCTTTTACTCAAATGTACTGAAGTATATTCGCTGATTGAGGATCTTGATCCTAAATAATGTTTAGTAAGGTAGCCTATATACAGATCCTTGCATGGCAAAATATTCAACATATAGAACCATGCCTATTAAGAATGTAAACCATACTAGCGCTAGGACCTGTGACAGAGAACACCATTGAAATCTCAGCAATAAAGTCTGTTGTGCGTAAGCTGTAAGGCAGACATCAGCTCTACTATGCATGCGTCAGATCACACTGACCTCATATGCAGGCCAATAAGAGCAGACATACCTGATACTCTCAGACAACCAACCTTCAAACACAACCCCGAAGAAAATTTAGTGCACCCATGATAATGCAAACTGTGCCAATTGCTCCATCAGCAGAGAAAGTTGCCATTCATAAATCAAGGCAAAGAGATTCCCAGTTCCCACATGGCATGACTTTGTGGACTGGGTGATATCAGCATTCACATATTTAGCAGAATATCAACTCACACAATCTGCTCATCTTTTAATATTATACTAGGTACTTGCAATTTTCTCTGATTCAGTGGCCCCTATGCACTTTAATGTGACTAACCCTCTTTCTGGACAGAGCCAATTGGCCCTGTGCTGATCACATGTACCCTCCCAAGAAAAAAAAAAAAAAACCTCTCCAGCAATACACACCAAACAGAGCATGTGCAGCCTGACTCCAAAGCCTCGGTCTTAACCGGCCCTGTTCTGTAGTCAGTGGAAGAAAAGGAGGATCTGTGCATACAGGATCAAGCTACCTTTTTACACAATGCAGAGGATTAACCTCTTAGGTTCTACAGTTAGTATAACAAGCATGCTTTACTGCATATACAGACTGTTTTAATTTTCACCAAGAAATGTAGCAGACTACATTTTGGCCTAAATTTATGATTATTTATTTGCAAAATTTTATAACAAATGAAAACGGACACGCTTTCTCAAAATTTTCAAAATTTATTTTGCAAAAAAAAAAAACAAACAAACCAGTGGTGACTAACCTTTCCCTGCCGGAGCAGTTTTTGTATTTTTTGCACATTTAAAAAAAAAAAAAAAATTAGGCCTGAAGATTATACAAAGCCCCAATTATATATTTTCTGAAAGCAGACACCCTAGTGAATAAAATAGTGGTAATTCCATTTTTTTTAAATGTTACTTGATGTTACCGCAAAGGTCAGAGAAGCGCAAAATTTCAGTTAAAAAAACAAAAAAAACCACACCACACTAAAGTGAATATTTTAGGGCAAACACACAATATTTTTTGTAAAATATAAGAAATGAGGTTGCACATTGAAAATAAATACCCAACATAACAAATCTTAAATTTGTGTGCGCCCATGAAATGGCGACAAACTTCAGTACCCTATACTGTATTTTCTACAGGCGATGCTTCAAAGGCCCCCTATAGGTCATCAGTTTAGCGTTTTATGGAGGAAGCCTTCTGCTAGAATTATTGCTCTCACTCGGGTGTGCGTGGCAATACGCAACATGTGTATCGCAATCGACGTCTTCATGCACAAGCTCCCCCGACGCAAGCGTTTAGGTTAATATGTGCGTAGATGTGGGGGTCTTCAATTATTTTTTTGAGGGCGGGGGTTTATGTGCTTGGCTGTAACTTTTTTTTTTGCAAAAAATAACTTTTCTATCCTAGTCTAATCTAACAGGGAAGATGCTACTGAACTTCTAAAAATGCTAGTTATCTGGCCGTTATGCTTACCCTCTGGCTTCAGAACTGAGTCATTGACCCATCTTAAAGTGTTTAGCAAAAAAAAAAACCCCAGATCCTGTTTTTTTAACCATCTCAATACAGTGCACTTTCACCCCCTTCCTTCCCAAGCCATTTTTCAGCTTTTACACTTTGAATGACAATTGCGCGGTCATGCAACACTGTACCCAAATGAAATTTTTATTATTTTTTCCCCACAAATAGAGCTTTCTTTTATTGGTATTTTAACACCTCTGCGGTTTTTATTTTTTGCGGTATAAACAAAAGAAGAGTGACAAGTTTGAAAAAAAAAAAAACACACAATATTTTTTACTTTTTGCTATAATAAATATTTTTTTTTTTTTTTTTAAACAAATTTTTTCCTCAGTTTAGGCCGATATGTATTCTTCTACATAATTTTTGGTAAAAAAAAAATAAAATCGCAATAAGCGTATATTGATTGCTTGTGCAAAAGTTATAGCGCCTACAAAATAGGGGATAGATTTATAGCATTTTTTTTTTTTTTTACTAGTAATGGCGGCGATCTGCGATTTTTATCATGACTGCGATATTGTGGCGGACATATCGGACACTTGACACATTTTTGGGACCATTCGCATTTATACAGCGATTCGTGCTATAAAAATGCACTGATTACTGTATAAATGTGACTGGCAGGGAAGGGGTTAACACTAGGGGGTGATCGAGGGGTTCATTATGTTCTTAGGGGGTGTTTCTAACTGAAGGGGGAGGGGACTCACAAGGAGAGGAGACCGATTGGTGTTGCTCTATACTGAGAACACACATTGGTCTCCTCTCTGACAGGATGTGGATCTGTGTGTGTTTACACACACAGATCCACGGTTCTGTCGTGTTACTGAGCAATCGCGGGTGGCAGGCGGACATCGTGGCCACCAGGCACGCGCATCGGGTGCCCAGTGACACAGCGTGCACGATTGCCGGTGGCGTGGGCGTGCCCCCTGGTGGGCAGGGAAGGCAAGGGCGTCATATGATGCCCTCCCAGAACGAGAGCCGCCCCGCCTTGCCGTCATATGACAGCCGGCGGGCAGCAAGCGGTTAAAGCATGCTATACAGCACAGTGCTAGTGCTGTGTCATTTGGCCCCCTGTATCACCTGAAATACCTGGCTGATCCTGCCAGTTTCTACCCTCCCCTCTGTATAGTGAACACGATATATCTGGGCTGCTGAGCCCTGACACCGTGGTCAGAGTACGTGCCTCCGTCATCCGCAGCCTGCCATCTGTCTCCTCTGTGCTCCTGTGTCCTACTGCCCCCTCCATGCCTGTCTGCTCGTGACTCAACAGCAAAGATCAATAAACTGACCTATGTTTGCCACTACAAATTAAATTTGCTCATACTATTCCTCTCCTTCCGCATGTCATCGGCAACAACCTGATTCTGACCAATGGCAACCACGAAGAAAAACTGGTTTCCAGGTTTACTGTACACAAGCACATTGGCAATATTTTGTGAGCCAAGATAGTGGTTGCTCTCTAGTGTGAAAAAAAGCACTAGCCAATAAGGCCCACCTCAAAGAATATAGTTAGGTATCCTTTGTACAACATATACTAAAGCAGCAAAATGTCCCAGCCCAAAAAGGAGAGCATTTTCCACCAAAGTTTCTCAATTACTGTGCTATATATGATCTGTAAACACGTCTGGCCATTTTTAACCACTTGCCGACCGCATCACTTAGATGTACGGCTGGGCAACGCTGCTCTTCTGTGCCAGATCACGTACCTAATATGTGATGTGGCACTTCCGGGTAGTGGGAGAGTGCTCCTCCAGAGACCCGGCTGTGCTTAGACACAGCACAAGCTGATCAGCGAGTGCCGGCCAATGGATGTCCGCCAGCACCCGCTGATCAGCGAGGAGAGAGAGACAGGACAGAGCTCTGCCTATGTAAACAAGGCAGAGCTCTGTCCTGTCAGAGGGAAAATGATAGATTGCGATTCCCTGCAAAACAGGGAGTAAAATCAGTCACTTCCTTAGTAAAAGCACCACACGGTGTACACAAACACTGGCTAGGTACACATTTAACCCTTTGGACTGCCCTTGCTGTTAAACCCCTTCCAGCCAGCGTCAGTACAGTCACAGTGCATATTTTTAGCACTGATCACAGTATTAGAGTCACTGGTTTCCACAAAGTGTCAGAATGCCCACCATCCCGCCATTATACACTGATCGCCATTACTAGTATAATAAATAAAAATTCTAGTACATATACCATAGTGTGTAGACGCTATAACGTTTGCGCAAATATAAATAAAAATTTACGCTTATTGGGAATTTTTTTACCAAAAATATGTAGCAGAATACACATATTGGCCTACATTTATGAAGAAATTTTAATGGATATGTTTTATAGCATAAAGAAAAAAAAAAAAAAAAAAAGATATATTTTTTCAAAATTGACTTTTTTGCGCACTATATGAAATAAAATGCAGTGCTGATCAAATATCGCAAAAAGAAAACCATTTGTGGGGGGAAAAAATTGTCAGTTAAAATAACGCAGTTCGGTATTGCAAAAAACACAAAAGACTGCAACAGATCCTTGAATATTGGATCCTAGTAATGGTTGGACAAATCTTGGTTAGGAGAAAGTCAAAGTGACTGGAACAAGTCCTACCATAGTGATGGACATCACGCCCAGGGTGGGCTAGTGGGATAGCATAAAGTACCATAAAGTAGATACTGTTTGAAAGAGGGCAATTTCTGTTTTCAGATGGGCAAGGCAATGTGGCACCACACTGTTAGAAAAGCTTCCTCTCTCAGCTGGATAAGTGCTGAATGTAACAAGTGGAGTTTATAGCAGAATCCCACTATGAGCTGCATAAGCAGCACAGGGGAGAAAACAATGTCTAAGCTCCTCCAGGAGGATAGGAAGAAGGTGCCTTGGAAGTGAAATTGCTGTTGCTGGGTAACAGCACAGCACACGCTTCCTTTACACAGTACATTTACCTGGTAATGGACATTCCTGGACACAACTACACTGGATAACAAGTTGGATAAGGTGGCCCCCTGTTCCTTGCTATAAAAACCTACCCAATTACAAATGCAAGGCTGCCATGCAGGCAGAGAGGTAAATGCCTTCAACAGATATTGAATATGAGCCCATTATAGGCCAGAAAAAAGTCTTCTGTCTCTAGGCTACACTTCCTAGCAACCACCCGAACATCCATCAGCAGCCTATACAACTGGCTTCATGTCCACCATATGTTTACACTCAGCCATGGTCAGCCTAAATGTAGGGATGGACCCCTCCTACCTACACAGGCTAGGAAATTGCAGCTGCATTGTTTTTGGTTGCAATATATGGCTTCGTCATATTTATGATTCATCTGTGCACTTAGGAAGTCTCTACAGTCTCACAGAACACTCCCCTTATGGCAGACCTTGACAAATCTCACCAAGGTTTAGGAGCCAACTGAAAAAGTTGGGAGCTTGCAAAATACAGGCAGTCACCATGGAGATCCGTATTTCAGTACTGTTATTTAGCTGACATATTTACACACATTTAAAACCACTTGGTAGAGCGTGTGTATAAATACATTTTGAAAGCAGACCCAGGCAAATTCTGGTCACAATCCTTTTTTTGGACATACACACACTTTACTAAACAAAAATGCACACACCTTCTTAAAGGCATACTATGACACACGCATGTTACAGATCCACAAGCTCCCTCCTAAATATGCAACTAATGCACAGTGTTACCTGCGTGCACATACGCCTCATGCATAGTGTCCCCCTGTGCAAACATATGTAACTGATGCACACACACACATACTGAGTAGCTGGGAATACTCTTATTTTTTTTTCATTCAACCAGTGGATTGAATGAAAAAAGAAAAAAATAATTAGAATGAAAAAAAACAAAAAAAAAAACAAAAAAAAAAACAAAAAAAAAACCACACAAATCATCACCACAAAACCATGTGTGATGCAGGGATCTCTTCCGCTAAGGGATTGTATTTTGACAGCAGGCACTCACACCCCCAGCACCTCACTGACCAGGTTTACAACCATCATACTGGGCTACAGATACACATACTGGGGCTCCAAGCACAAACCTATACTTTCTCGCATGCAAACAAGAGGCACTTGCAGTGTTAATCGGCTGATTTTCTTCCAGAGGCCACATAGTGGTGACTGATGAAATTGCAATCAATGGAATTGCAAATAGAGACTTCAATGACCAGGTCACCAGATAGCATATTTTAGTCTCCATGGTGACTGGAACTTGTCCTGCCCGGCCTTATGGTGTCCACATGCTCACGCTAGTCACAGCATGCCTATGGGTTTCTGGTACACAGATTTGCTAACATGGTACACTGAATAAGAGGGCCTTTCCAAAGTCAAGAGAAGAAAAAAAAATTTCCAGGGACTTCTCTGGCTACATAATCAACAATCCCGGAATCAATGGCATTAATTGAAAATTTAGTATGGACTGTTGCAAAAACAAATATCATGCAGATTTAATGCTCTATTCTCAACATCTCACTTTGAAGGCTCAGTTATTTCTAGTTTCAATAAATTGACAACGCTACATAAGTACCTGTAATGAATAAAATAAATAATAAATGCACATTTTGTAAAAACATCTGCATTTATGATTTCTTTTCTAAAGAGCCTGCAGAGCATTGCACGCCTGATCAGCAGATTACAGGTGCAATGTCCAGCTCCTGCAGATTCTCAGGATAGCTGCCTGCTCCTACAGGCAGACAATTACCTGAGAGCAGGAAGATCAATGGACTACAACGCTCACCAGCAACTTGGCAGCTCATTGAGAACGAAAAGTCGTCAGCCGCAATGGCTGGCAGTACTTGTAGGCATTCATTCACAAGAAACTTAATAAATGATGCGGCCGCATGGGTGAAGTCCCACGCTGTCGCGTTACATGTGCCACCCCTAAAAAAGGGTGAAACATGTTCCAAAAGTGAACTTATCCTTTAGTTTCATAGAACAAGATTCTAAATACAACAAAAAATGAAAAGATCGTGTAAAGAAAAGGGTAAAGAGCACCGACAAACACAGATTTAAAAAAACAAAAAGTTTAATTTAGCTGCAGGGATTTAATATTGCAGTGCAAGGTTTGGGGGTACACCGAATGGAAATTTTGGTGCCGAAACTGAATATGCAGGATGTATTTGGCCGAAACCCAAAAATGACAGTTTAAAAAATATATACGATTTTAATATATAAAATTGTATTATTTCGACTTCCTAATATCATGAACATGAATTTAGCCATTATCGGCACCTTTAGCGCAATAAAAACGCAACAAAAATGTATCCCTTTAAAAATTCTATGTATGTTTTCACACTGGTCTGTTGCGGTTTTAAAAATCTTGCTTGCTGCATTTTTGGTCAGAAAAAAAAAAAAAAAAAAAAAAACCCCATACACCTCCCCATTGAAATGCATAAAGAACGCAGTAAGAACGCATTAATAATGCGCCCGTTTTACGTTTTAATGCAGTGTTCGAGTCACGTGACCTATGAAAAATACACCATAAGTACAGTAAAATCATGGTAAAATTGCGTGCGTTATCTGTGCCATTAACAGAACCCTTTTCTCCTATCGGAAAAATGTTTAGACGGCTGAAATATCGGTGCATCTCTAGTAAGGTTACATTCAAGTACATCCTTTTTGAAGTAGAGCTTTGGTGTACGGTGGCTTAGTAGCTTGCACTTATGCAGCACTGGGATCGTCTGTTCCAATCCCAGTCAGGGCACTATCTGCATGGAGTTTGGATGAGTTTTCTCCAGGTACTCTGGTTTCCTTTAACACTCCAAAAACATGCAGTTAATTGATTACAGCCCAAATCGGCTCCAAGTGTGTGTATGTACATACCCCAATTCCCGAAAATGCTAAATCGCATAAATCCATATTTTATCCTCGATAGAAAACATATCAAAATGTTCGTACTGAGAAAACGTACCATTTTAAGAAAAAAAAAAATTTAAAAAGGTGACTGAAACTGATGGCAGCAACACGTCTCAAAAAAGTTGGGACAGTACCATGTTTATCACGGTGTAGCATTCCCGCTTTTAACACCACTCTGTAAATGTTCGGGAACTGAGGAGACCAGTTGCTGGAGTTTTGCGAGAAGAATGTTGTCCTATTCTTGTCTGATATAGGATTAACTGCTCAACAGTCCTGGGTATTCTTTGTCGTATTTCTCATTTCAAGATGACCAAATATTTTCAATTGGTGAAAGGTCTGGACTGCAGGGGGGGCAGTTAAACACCTAGACAGCAGTGGTCATCAACCCTGTCCTCAAGGCCCACTAACAGGCCAGGTTTTATGTATTATCTTGGGGAGATGCAGACTAGAATACTGCAATCACTGAGCAGCAAATGATATCACCTGTGATGTATTTCAGTTATCTTGCAAACCTGGCCTGTTAGTGGGCCCTGAGGACAGGGTTGATGACCACTGACCTAGACTTTTCTACCACCAAGCCATGCTGCTGTCATAGATGCAGTATGTGGTTTAGCATTGTCCTGCTGAAAAATGCAAGGCCTTCCCTGAATTAAAGACATCAGCGTATGAGGATATGATGCTCTAAAACCTAAATATAATCTTTCAGTGTCGATTGTGCCTTTCCAGATGTGCAAGCTGCCCAGTCCATATTTTCTATTGCACATACAATGCGTGTTTGACATTTGCAAATCATTGCTTTCTAATTTTATGTAGATTTTACACAGCATCCCAAATTTTTTGGAATTGGTTGCATGTATGCGAGTGAGATTAGAATCTTCGATTGTAAAATCTTTGAGGGCAGGGACTGCTGTGAATGTAGACTATGTAAAGTGCAGCATAAATTGTCAGCACTATAAAAATGGCTACAATAAATAAATGAACAACTGGTGATTTTCATCTCTTGCTGCTAACATGTAACCACTTGTTGGTATTCATTTTATTTATAGAACACTGAAATCAGTCTGCTGCTAATGAAAACGGTGATCAAACAAGTGTTTACTTCAGGGTCAAGGTATAAAATTCACTTTAGGGCCTCATTCACATGTTTACCAATTATTACCCCTACGAGGGGCCATCTTCACCTGCATGAGATGTACAGGTGTTCGCTGCAGCCCTTTGCAGGCAGTCTACTCAAATCAAAGACAGGCAGCGGATTGCACAGATCAAATTAAAATTTTTCAATATTCCCATACAACAGAAATCAGAGTGAACTCTGTCAAGCAGGAACTCCCATAAATGAATCGAAAAACATCCAGTCACTGCTAAACTGTCCACATTTCAATCTGTCTATGGCTAGGTTAAACTAAGAGCCTTTACTAACAAACATGTCATACTTACCTGCCCTGTGCAGTAGTTTTGCACAGAGCAGCGTTGATCCGCCTCTTCTCGTGTCCCCTGCTGGTGCTCCTAGCCCCTCCCTCTTGCTAAATGCCCCTATAGCAAGCTCCCTTGCTATGGAAGCACTCTACTTCTCGAACTGCATGCTTCCTCTAGAGCCGCCTGTGTCCATAAGACACAAAAAAGAGTGGCTTGGCCCCACCCCCTCCTCAATGGCTGTGATTGACAGCAGCAGGTGCCAATGAGGCGCCAGAGACCAGGGAGAGCCGCTGCTCTCATGTACATCAATGGATCGAGATGAGGCTCAAGAAGTATTGGGGAGCTGCAGGGGAAGATGCATACAGAAGGTTTTGCCTTCATACGTAGGATGCATGAAGGTAAAAAAACCTTCATGCCTTTACAACCACTTTAAGAGTACTAGCTACCTGGCTGTCTCTGGCCTGGTACAAGCAGATCAGATTAGAAAATTGGAGAGAAGTCAGAATTCCCAATTTGCATACTTGTTCTAGGTCTGTGCCTGAGAAAGTATTGCAGCCATTAGATTAGCATGACAGTCAAACCATTAGCAATGGCAGCCTCCTTATTCTCCAGGTACATGTTTTCTTTAAGGGAAGTCTGTACTAACAGAAATATGGGGGCAGAAATTTCAAATATCACAAGCAAATAAGGTGGCAGGAGAGCAAAGGGAAGGCAAATATAAGCAGCTGGACGGACTAGAAATAAGGAGGAACTGAACTCTGGAGACTGTTAACACAAAAATAAAAGGCAGGCAAAGAACAAAAGACTGAACACCAGTGTTGCCTGTGGTCTCCCCACACCTGATCTTTTCCAGTTTACAGACTTGTTCTGTACTCTGTCTCTGTGCGGAGGCAGCCAACTTAGTAGAGGCAAGTAATGTTTTTGTATGATTTCTCAGTGGTCAAACAGTAGTGGCATCACCAAATCTTACTCCAAAATCTCTCGAGAGCAGCAGTGCCTTAGAACACTTCACAACTATGAGGCTAAGGTTTAAAGAGGTGGGTTTTACTTCCTCTGTTTCCCTGCAAAGGTAAAGCATAATGGGCTGCTAGTCATCGCATTGTAGCCCATTATGTGTCACTTAACTGACACAGGAGCCTGCGATGTCACCGATGTCCCCTCATCCTTCCGGGTATCGCGGCTCCGGCACTGTGATTGGCCAGAGCTGTGATGACATCACTCCCGGAGCCGCCACTAACGGCACGACCGTCGTTAGAAACAGCATGGCATCGGTGCCTGTCTTTTTTAAATATCTCCTAAACCATGTAGGTTTAGGAGATATTTCTTGCACCTACAGGTAAGCCTTAATCTAGGCTTACCTGTAGGGGAAAGTGGTCTGTAAAGGTTTACAACCACTTTAAGGCATGCCTAGGCACCCTCACATACCAGAAAGCACACTACTAGCTTTCAGGGGCAGTTTCAGACTAGAGGTAGATTCTTGAGGGTACTCCTTGGACACAATTAGCATTTTCAAATGTTCCCCTATAAAAAGTAGCAAATATTTACTTTTTGCGTTAAGAGAAAGTTCAGTCCCCTTACTGCTAAAAGGCATTCTCAAAATGCTTGTGCAGACTGCAGAGTGGCGAACCTGAGTTCAGAATACAGCAGGGAAAGTAGTTCAGCATGGGACCCAGAATCACTGGAGAAATAGTGTCCACTTCAGTGATACACTGAACTGTAACTGAGTTTAGTTACATTGGTCCAAGCTGGGTCATTGTTACTGTGTGTAAAATATCCATACCTGGAAGTAACCACTTTTTGCCCTTAGGCCATTTACTGTATATATGGACTCGGGAGCAAGTGGTTATACCAGGATCATGGCTGTAGCCATAATGCTGGTATAATTTTCTTCAGCCAGTGTTAGTCTTTTACGTGACTCTACAGCCACCCAATCACTTTTATGAAGCTTGGAAGGTGTCCCCTACTGTTCTCAGGCTCTCCTGTTCCACCGGGGAGCCCGGAACCACTGTAAAACAGTTGGGCTAGCTGCTCAGAGGAGATGGAGGAACATCCATTCCTTTATTTCCTCTGGAATGAATGAAACAAGAAGCGATGAGGATTTTGTCACTTCCAGTTTTGCGTTTCCCTGGCCAGTACAGCCAGGAAAGTAGCCGATCAAACAGATTTGTTTGATCAGACACCTTGGCTGACAGAGGAGGGATCAGATTAGACCCCTGATCCCGCTATAAAGAGTAGCCGTCACTGTCCAAAGCTATCACACATCTGCAATGTTGTAATTTCTCTGTAAAATGCATTATGGCATCCTAAAGGCATTTTGTATACATTTTATATACAGAACACCCTCAGAAATGTAATTTCCTGCTTCTATGATTGGCCCGCTGACGTTCCCAGAAGTCTGCACTAAGATACAAGTCAGATTTTAAGCATTCTCTGCCACCCAAATTTCAGTTTTGGCAAAGGGGGATGCAGACACTGCAACAGTCCTCATTGGAACATTGTAAGTGTATCAACAGACTAACCATGAAGAAATCACTCCCATTTAGATTATCTCTGCACACAACAAACAGCTTTTTCTTCAGAGCAGAAACAAGTAGGAATCTGCAACAAAGTTTGTTAAAATCATTGCAATCTACTCTGATCACCCAGAGGGGTTTACTCCTCAACAAAAATGCATTTACTCTTTAAAGGACACAAAGTCCTGCATTCTATGCAATGAACTTGTCTGTACCGTTCTGCCAAGCTGTCAAGTTTACTTCTATGGAGAAGGAGGTGGGAAATAAGCAGCATAGACTACTTGTGTTAAATTACCAGCTGGAGAGCAACAGTTACTGGTACGTATTATTTATCCCACCCAATTAATAGTTGTCCTGAGGGGCTTACTGCAGACATGCATAGGGCCTACACAAAGCCATGAGCGTATCATTTGATCTTTCGAAACAGTTAGTAAAAGTCTATAGGTATATTACCACTTGCTGACCGCCTAGTGTACATGTATGCGGCAGTAGCAGAATACATACTGGACTAAATAATGAAGAAATTATATATTTTTTTCTGGATGAGTTTTATAGCAGAAAGTAAAAAATATTTTTTTTCAAAATTGTACCTCTTTTGTTTGTTTATAGCGCAAAAAATAAAAACTGCAGAGGTGATTGAATACCACCAAAAGAAAGCTCTATTTGAGGGGAAAAAAAAAACATCTTTTCTTGAATACAGCGCTGTACGACCGTGCAATTGTCAGTTAAAATAAAGTAGTGCTGTATCGCAAAAATTGGCCTGGTCAGTAACGTGTTAAAACCTTTCTGGGGCTAAGGTGGTTAAGAGTAGTATGGCTAAAGCTTTTTTGGCCATATTTCTCTTCTGGGTCCCAAGAGTGCATTTACTTTTGCATCTCTGTGACCTTAAACCAGCCGCCAGTAGGCTAAAGCCCACTCCAGGCTCTGGAAAGATCAAAAGCTGGTTCAGGCTCTCAGCGCCTAAGCCAGCTGCTCCTGCCTGTGCTAGAGGGGCAGAGCAAAGAGCGATGACTGCCAGTCACCACTCTCTGCTCATAGCGAACCAAGAACTGAGCGATCAGCAGTCTGCTGATTGCTCAGTCCTCGAGTTTAGAGCTGGCAGGCAATGCTGCATCCATAGAGGAAAGCATGTTTTTTTTTGTTTTTTTATATTCCCATACTACTTCTGCGTGTTCACTTGTTATCTGCAGGTGTCTACACCAAACAATGCAGACTGTAGGCAGGATGAATAAAAACAAAGCAGTATTTACACTGTCTGGGCACGGAAAAATATAGAGCATAGAGCCTTTTACTCCCTAATTTTTACCACAGACATAGGATCGGTGAAAATTGCTGATAGCTTAGTGGAACAGTAGTTATCAAGTGATTAATGACACATATGAATGAAAGCACAAGTGTGAATAAATGCAGTGCAAGTCATGTAAATCACCTAGTATGCTGGAAACATAGCAGTAAAACATTCAATCATCCCTTCTAAGAGAAAAAGGAGTGTTCCTGTGGGCTAAGCGGGTTTAATTTCAACTTCATTTAAAGTCAGGAAAAAATATTTACTAAGATAGGGAGATAACAGACATAAGAAAAACCTAAAATGTTTGGCCAGCATTAGACACGGATGGTAAAAAAAAAAAAAAGAAAAAAAAAAAGAAAAAAAAAAAAAAAAAAGTTTAATCAACAGAAGACACTTAATTTATAGTGACAAACATGGAAGGTGCCGCTGCTGACATTTCTTAAAATGGAATTGCAGGCAGAACCCAACTCTAAACCTATTCTCTGCCACATTCTAAGCCTAATCTATCTAAGCCTGTAAAGCAAAAATCACTGTACTTACCAGTTCTGCAGCCGCTCCAGTCCCATGCTGAGCGGCAGCTTCAGTGTAGGCGTGTGCAGGAGGCGCAGCCAACAACGGAAGTCCCATAGTAAGTCTATGAGTGACATCACTTTCCAGGCATTTCCCAGACGCTGTCAATTCTCTTCTGCACACAGCATCTGCCACTGGAGACAGGACTGGAACGACTGTGGAACTGGTAAATACAGTGTTTTTTGCTTTACAGGGTTAGATAGATTAGGTTTAGAATGTGTCAGAGTAGGTTGAGTGTTTTGACTGGAACTCCTCTTTTGAGCCATCATGTGAGATACAGTGGACCCGAAAAAGGTCAGGTTTATGGCGACATGTTCACCAATTTAACGCAAAACTAAATGAATACATAATTTTACATTTTGACCATAGATACACCTTAGGAATTGTTTAACTTCATATATTGGATGCTGCATACACCCAGTCAAGTTTCGGGGCCCAATCACACTTTGCTGTTCTTCCCCTATGCATTAATGCTAATGTGTTGCATTAAAAGGCAGACCTTTTCACCTTTTCGAAAACAATGAATGTACATTTTATTGAATGTAAAAAAATGTGCATTTATTTAAGGAACCTGCAGAGCATTGTACCCACGATCAGTAAATTGCAGATGCAATGCCAGAATCCTGAACTTAGAATAGCCAACTGTCCATAGCTCCCAACATGGGCAGGCAGTTACTAGAGAGCAATGCACTATAAGAGAGCTCCACCATCGCAGATCATTAAAAGCAGTTCTTCAGTCATCTTTTTAAAACTTAAGTCAGCAGCTGCAAAAACTGTAGCTAACTTAATAAACAGACAATCACCTGCCCCAGGATCCAGCGTTGTTCTCATCTGGCTGGTTTGTTCCCTGGGCTTCGGTCCTCGGTGCCGGAATACTGTGGGCTGCGACAGCTTGCGGCACCTGCACTACCATGCAGAATGGTGCACTGCAAAATAATAATTAAAAAAAAAAAAAAAAAGGATTTGCAGGTCCATTGTGGTGCACCAATAAGCCTAATCAAATTAAATTCATAGTTTAAAACACCACAGTTGATCTGAGTGAGGTGAATAGACCCTTACATTTTTTGCTGGATCAGTATAGGATTAACATTGAGGACTGTTTTTTGTTGCTTTAATATTTTCATTCAATTTTAAAACATACACACTGAAGTTATATACTCTGTTTTAGTTCCAACATATTTACAAACAAACATTCAAAAAACCCGAACACTTGGGTTAATTAATCTGAACCACCTGAAATCTTCTAGACCAGGGGATCTCCAAACTTTTTGAGCAAAGGGCCAGTTTACTGTCCCTTCAGGCTTTAGGGTGGCCAGACTGCTGTCAGTGGGAGCAGAAAATGCCTTGGCATCATTAGAAGAAAACAATACCTCGTCATTGGTGTCAGTTTAAGGGGTAGATAAAAGGCAAGCAAAGGGCTGCACTGGGCCAGCTTGGAGACACCTGTTCTAGACAGTAGATTTTAGGAAGCCATACAGTAAGGGCTTCCATTGCCAACAGAGTGGAGCGATGAACCCTAAAGTTAGAAAAAACTTTTTTTACATTCATTACAGCCCCTTCACACTGCATTAAGGCAGCCCATTCATTTTGCATAGGCTGCCAGCATAGCTCAAAGCATAAAAGACAGCACCTGTAGCATTTTTAGCAACATAACGCACACCACATGCACAGTAAGTGAGTTGGCAACTGTGGTGTGTGTGCACTGAATAAATGGCACCATAATATCACTCATTAAAGCGGTTGTAAACCCTTTACAACCACTTTATACTACAGGCAAGCCTATAATTAGGCTTACCTGTAGCTACACTGGATATCTCCTAAACCTGTAAGGTTTAGGAGATATCCCTGTATTTGCCAATGTCATTGGCACATACGCACTTAAGCAAAGGCACGTACATGCTGCCGTTGCTTCAGTTGTACTGTGCCGTTACTGGCGGCTCCCTCGCGCATGTGGGGTTTACAACCACTTTAATGTGTGTTGCAATAACAGCATTCTACCTTGCATTATCACAAAGCAGCAGTGTAAAGCTAGGCATAAAGTATACCGTCCTGAGATAGATACGGGAGCTGCCTTTGCAGACCCGCTTCGAAAAATGCTAGATGACTGGTAGACATACTGAACCAATAGCTTCAATATTTTGAATCACTGACCTGGAACAAGCAGTTCAAGAAAGTCACAGTAAGGTCATTAGGAGCCAGGCAACAAGGATTTTCAAAATCAGAGCTCAACAATGGAAACCTTCATGATATTCTCATGACAGGTTTTGGTTAACGCAAGTCCACTCAGAGAAACCATATAATTTCTTACCAAAAACCACTTATATGAGCAATCACTCATCAACAATGCTAGCAACTGTACTAACATACAGATAGCCACTAGAGGGAGAATTTACATTCCTGTGAAAAATATACCATCATGAAAATACTGAACAGCAGGCAAATAAAATATACCGGTAGTCGCAATAAAAATTATTTTTGGGTAAACTTTACAATAACTTACACACTGCATACATACAAAAGTTTACCTTTAAAAATGAACCTGCAGTTTCTGCAACAATGTCACCCTTCCTCCCTCACATAGCGGCTGATGTAAAAAAAAAAAAAAAAAAACTAGACAGGTAAGCTAGGTACATGATCTGTTTTTTTTTTTTCGTTCAACCCAGCGGAGTTAAAAAAAAAAAAAAAAAAAAAACCACGGGATCGAGAGGAGCTCGCTGTACTAAGTATCCAATGATAGTACAGCAATCTCTCCGCTGAGCTATTGTGTTCTGACAGGGGGACACGCCCTCCTGGTTTCTGCTGAACCGCCCGATACTAGCCTGTGTGTAGGGGGCTTAACTGTCAATTTTGGAAAAAACACTTTCCCAACTGCCAAGGATGCAAGTGGTCAGAGTTGTATTCACAATTAGAAGCGCCGCTGTAGAGCGACAGGATGTGGCGTCTCTCAGGGTGGTCATAATGCAATATCACGCAACCTGAAAAACACTTGCCCCAGTCACTGCAGCAGCACTCCACAAGATGGGTGTACTCTGCAGACTGTGAAGGACAGGTTTCTGAAGAGAAAAAAAAAAGGTAGGGTGGTATGGAAGGTTTATAAACAGACTATTCTAGAAACAGGCTGTCCAAGAGTAAGGCTGGGTACACACGGCTGGTAAACTGTCAGTTCGTCAGGTGCCAGCAGACTTTCAGTTGTGTGTACAGCTCCCTTTCTGACAGAAGCTGGCCTCACGACTGACTTCTGTTGAACAATCATGCTGGAAAACCAGCATCCGACCAACTAGCCAATGGCTATGAGCGCTAATCAGTGTGTTCTGGTGTGCTCTGACAGTCCCCCAACAGCAATGTCTGTTCCTCCTTCCCCCAGGTGCCTCCTCAGCAAGTCGTGCTATGATGGAAACCCATACTCCTCAAATCTAAACTGCATGCGTCCATAGACAGTAAGCCACACCCTTGCTCCCTCCTTACAGAAGTTTGACTGACAGCAGCAAAAGCCTATGGTTCCCAATGCCCTTCCTGTGAGACAAGGAAGAGAGGAGAGGGGGGCCACAGCCAGGACAGCGCAAGAACGGTGAGAGGAGTCAGGTAGTGTTTAGGGATTCAAGTGCAAAAAAATTCAAATAAGTTGTATGATTGCGCATCCTACCCAAAGCTAGTCTGACAGATTTCCCATTAGAAAAAATAAAATAAAGTAGATTGTATATATAAAACATACAGTATATATTTATACACCGATTTGTCCCTTACTGTAAGGTATTGTCAGCAGATGCACCCGCTGAGTTACTGAATCAAACAAAATACAATATTAATATTAAGAATACTACCGAGGACATACACATGCAGATGCAATAGTTGCATAACAGATCAGATCCATTGGATAAGGCTTGACAATCACAACATACAGTATGTGCTTTGTAGTGCACTGCTACGTATTGTGCTTTAGCTACTACCATATAATGTGTTGGGGTGCCAATCCTAATGAAGGATTCCAAAACACACCTCAGTAGGCCACGTGCTTTGACAGTATTTAAAAGGTGCATTTTACCATGCATTATCACAACACTAGTCTGAATGGGCCCTGATTATTTAAGGTTGATCATACATGCATAATTTCTGCCTGTATAATACTATTTACAGAAAACAAATGCAAGGTTGTGAAATGGCATTTAATATAATATTTTTACAGCGCATTCTCTCCATGTATGCCACCCATCTAAATCTAACTCCCCACTTTTGTGATATTACTTTCTGCTATCCCCCATCCCCCCTCCTTTTCAAGCTCTCTGCCTTATTCAGGAATATCAGTCCTGTCTCTCCCTCTCCTCCCCCTCTCCTCTGGGATGCGGCCTACTCTCTGATGCCTGCTGTCTGTCAGGTCCTTGCCACATATTTTCCGCTGACCCCCAACCGCTCCTTGCTGCAGCAGAGTGGGAGGGAGGGGGGAGAGAGCGCCAGCACAGGCTCCAGGGCACAAGAGAAGAGGAGGGGGGAGAAATCCAACAGGGCTCTACCATCGATCTGATAACTGAGCTTAAGCTGGCACCTCTCCCTTCCTGTGCAGATAACACACAAAAAGTAGTACTAAGTATCCATTGGATAAGGCCATGCTATACTGCAATGTTTACTGCACAATCAAAAAAGGTACAGGTCCCATACACAGAACTCCAACACTTCAATATTCTCAAGTTTTCATTTGTGACATAAAAGGAATAAGTTAGGCTTGTAAACGCAGACACTTTGCACACATGATGCAGAGATGTTAACCTAATCCATTAATAATTGAAATGCAGTTTTACCTTTATGGAAACTTCTAGGCCAAAAGAGAAACACCAAATTAATTTGGTAAAGAAAAATGTTACCTACTATATTCCATTATACTTTTATTGGCCTTTTAGGGCCGGTTCACACTGCTGCAAATTCTATTGCGAAATTGAGCCATTGCGATCGCTTAAATTCGCAAGTCATTTAAATAACAGTTTTCCATTAGTGCTGTTCACATCGATGCATTGCGAATCTAAGCTGCGTACAGTAAGGGTCCTGTGCGAGTTTGATCCGTGTGCGATGCAAATTCAATGCAATATTTTCCGTAGAATCGCAGTAGATTCGCCAGAACACAAAGAATTTGCAACGAAAATTTGCAATGCAATCAGATCCAATTCGCGCAAAATTCGCACCGCAGCAGTGTGAACCAGCCCTTAGACTCCCAGTTTGAAATATTGATATTTTACTTATTTTTGTTTAGGAAGGGTAGACATAATGGAAAAGATAGTGCCAGGGAACACATTCAATATTTTTCCACTTTGTATATTACCATATGTCGCGTATCTATCACGTATCTAGCATACACGCCAATATATAAATCATAAATAAATAATACCGTTGCAAGCCATTCCCAAGTTTCTATGGACTAGAACGTTTTCGTTATAGTGATACAACAACTAAATAAAAGAGCATGCAAATGTGTACCCAAATTTATTAGGGTCACCCAATCTAGATCTCATATGTGTGGATGAGTCTGCAACACTCTATTGGGGGGAACTAATAACTGAGATTTATCAACAAAATCTGTTCCAATAACGCCATCTTGAGAAGACCTTACAGGGCCTCCCGCTACCTTCTCGGAACACCCCTAAGAATGTTGAGTGTGGCAAGATCATAATCGAGCACCACCTAAAGTCTATGGAGGGTTAAACGTGCATGCAAGTTGGCATAAGTAACTGTAAAAAAGAATTACTGCTCAATGCCCAGCACAATAAACTGTTTTGTAAAGCACTGCGCAAACTGTTGGCGCTATATAAATCCTGTATAATAATGAAAATTAGGAATATAGTAACAAGGTCTCGTAAAAAACCAGAGTTAAACTTACAAGTAATGCCCTGTACACACGGTCGGATTTTCCGATGGAAAATGTGATAGGACCTCGTTGTCGGAAATTCTGACCGTGTGTAGGCTCCATCACACATTTTCCATCGGATTTTCCGACACACAGTTGGAGAGCAGGATATAAAATTTTCCGACAACAAAATCCGTTGTCGGAAATTCCGATCGTGTGTACACAAATCTGACAGACAAAGTACCACGCATGCTCAAAATAAATAAAGAGATGAAAGCTATTGGCCACTGCCCCGTTTATAGTCCCGACGTACGTGTTTTACGTCACCGCGTTTAGAACGATCGGATTTTCCGACAACTTTGTGTGACCGTGTGTATGCAAGACAAGTTTGAGCCAACATCCGTCGGAAAAAAATCCTAGGATTTTGTTGTCGGAATGTTCGAACAAAGTCCGAACGTGTGTACGGGGCATAACTCTTTTTCTAGGAGTCTTCCAGGACAGTCTCTGAGACATAGGGCTCCTCCCTCCAGGACAGGAAACAAGTTCACCCAAATTTGTTAAAAGGCCCTCCAGGCCTCCCCTTCAGTTTCCACAAGAACCGCCGGAAGTATATACATTTTTCACTAGCTACAAAAAAAATACTGGGTGGGAAACCAGGCTGTCCTGGAAGACACCTAGAAAAAGAGTTACCGGTAAGTCTAACTCCGGTTTTCTCCTATCGTCTTCCAGGACAGCCTCTGAAATAAGCAAATAAAAATAACCCTCTGCTAGGGCGGGACCACTGCCTGGAGGACCTTTCGCCCAAACGCCTGTTCTTTATCAGAAAACAGGTCCAAGCGGTAATGCTTTGCGAATGGGGAGTAGCTGGGACCACGTGCTGCTCGCTCTGCAGATCTCCTCTGGAGTGGCGCTGGCTTTCTCTGCCCATGAAGCTGACACCGCCCTGGTTGAATGTGTCTTAACTAGGGGAGCTTGTTTCCCCGCCTATCTGTATGCCTCTGTAATTGTCATTTTTTTCCATCTGGCAATAGTGGCTTTTGACGCTTTATATCCCTTGCGTGCCTCTGCAAAGTTCACAAATAAAGATTTTGGCTTCCTGAAGTCTCTGCTGACCTCTAGATAAGCTAACAGGGTTCGCCTGACATCTACTAAACTAAACCTTCCTTCCTCATCAACCTCTGAAGAGGAATAAAAAGTTGGCAGGATAATATCCTGCGTAACAGAGCTTACTTTGGGGAGGAAACTAGGATCTTATTCGAGCACAACCCTATCCTCCAAAATTAACAAAAAAGGCTCTCTGATCGAGAGCGCCTGCAACTCACTCATCTGGCTGATGTAATTGCAATAAAAAAAACTGCCTTTGGAACCACCCACTTAATTCCAGATTTCGCCAGTGGTTCAAAGGGACTCCCTGTAGGTGCTTTGAGGACCAAGCATAGATTCCAGGCGTAACAGGCCCAGAAAAGTTCCTTACAAATTGATCTTGCTACAGGGAGACCTGAAGAAACACACTCAAGGCAGCAGCCTGTACCTTTAGGGTGCTAATGGAGAGGCCCAATTCCACTTCTGCCTGGAAAAAGTCCAGTATCGCTGGAATTCACGGTTCTTCCAGCCCTAGTTCTGCTAACCAGGGGTTGAACCTTCTCCAGATCTTGATGTAAATGGCCCTGGTTATTGGCTTACAGCATTCTGAGGCACAGTTCACACAGGAGCGCTGCGCGTCCCTATTCTCTGTTTCAGGAACAAATCAGGGCCGAATCTATGCCTGAATTCGGCCCTGAAAAAAAGAGACACACAGCGTTTGTGCAGTGCGCTCCGCAGCTGCATCGGAGATATGTAAACCGGCTCCATTGGGAGCCAGTCACATTCTCCTGCCATGCGAATTGGATGCGGGGAAACCGGCATCTAACTCGCATAGGTGTGAACCCGGCCTAAAAGGCTCTTGATGACTCTGAGAACCCTTGAGCCCTTAACAGCTGTTCCTCAGATACCATGCTGCAAGTCTGACGGTCTCTACCTGAGGGTGCCGAATAGGTCCCTGTGTGACCGGATCCTCCCTCACCAGGAGAGGTATAGGGGGGATATAAGGTCAGCCTCTTTAGGGCGGCGAACCAGGCCCTCCTCGGCTAAAATGGAGCGACCAGAATGAGATCAGTTTTCTCGCTCAAAAACTTCTGGAGAACTGCCGCGACTATTCTTACTGGAGGAAAGGCATAGCAAAGGCTGAAGTGCCATGTATTGGCGAAGGCATCCATCTCCCTGGCTTGATCCAGCGGATGCAGGGAGAAGAACTAGGCAACCTTGTTGCTTTCTGAAGCAAAATGATTCAACAACACAGGCCAGCCCCATGTCCTCAAAATCTGCTTGAAGACTTCCTGGTTGAGCGACCACTCGACTTGTCTTACACGATGGCGGCTGAGAAAGTCAGCCAGAGAGTTCTGAGACCCCTTTAAGTGAACTGCTATCAATGAAGCCAGGTTTAATTTGGCCAAACCGAAAATTTTGCCTGCTATCAACTGTAAAGCAGGGCTCCTGGTTTCCCCCTGCTTGTTTATATATGCGACATTGTCCATCCTTACTTGCAGGTGCTGTCCCCTTATCTTTTGCTGGAAGGACTCTAAAGCCCTCTGCACTGCCAGTAGCTCCCTCTGATTCGAGGTCCACCTGAGACCAAGTTCCTTGAGCCAGATACTTTTCCAGGTGGGCTCCCCAGCCGAAAGAACTGGCGTCTGTTGTCACCACCAGTGCTGTTGGTCTGAACCACAACAGACCCTTGTCTAGATTGTGACTGGTTCGGCACCATCACAGCGCCCTTTCAACTTTGGTCGATATGGGCATAGGCTAATGCAAACTCTACTGGCTGCTATCCCAGTAGTGTATAAAGAGCCTGTAATGGGCGCTGGTGAAACCTTGCCCAGGAGACTGCTGGGAAACAGGAGGTCATTAAACCCATCACTCTCATGACATCTCTTATATGGAGTTCCTGATTTCTCTGAAGCTGCGCTATCGCTAGACCCAGTTTCTCAATCTTCTCCAACGGGAGACTCTCTTCTCTGTTGAAGATATCCTATAGCCCAGGTAGTGTACTTCCTGGGTTGGGATTAGCTGGGACTTGTCCCGATTGATTAGCCACCCAAGGGAGCGCAGGAAATCCTATGCTTCAAGTTCTCTTCCAGCTGCTGATAGGATTGGGTCACAAACAGAAGAAGATCATCCAAATAGAGGATCACTGTAATGGCTCTGACACGCAGCGGGCTAAGGCTTTTGCCAGGACTTTTGTGAAAATCCTCGGAGAGGATGCTAGTCCGAATGGCAGTGCCCTGAATTGGAAGTGAAGAACTTCTGAATTCACACTGACTGCTAGTCTGAGGAATTTCTGGAAATCCTGATGTAATCGGCACATGCGAATGTGTCCAAGAGATCGATTGTTGCCATATAGCAAATCGGGAAACAGGACATTCATTACCGTGAAGATAGACTCCTTCCTGAAACGCTTGAATCTGATAAACTTGTTCAGAGGACGGAGATTGAGGATTAACCTGAAATTGCCTGATCGTTTTTTGACTACGAATACGTGGGAATACACCCCCTGGCAGCATTCTGCATGTGGCACTTGGCTGATGACTTGTTGATCCACCAGTTCCCCTAAGAGCCAACTCAGAGCCCCTGCTTTCTCCCGGTCTCAGGGTAATGAAGTAATAAGAAAAATGGGAGGGGGGGTGGCATTGAATTCCAACTTGTAGCCGTTTATTATTTCCAATGTAAACAGGCTTGAAGTTGTTTGGTCCATTGTGGGAGGAAGTCCCACCGGGACACAGGAGACACTGGGGCTTTGATGTGGTCTGAGGAGGATTGAATAATATTCCTCTTCCACGTCCCTTCTGACCTGTCCAGCGACGACCCTCTCTCCTGTTGGGTCTGTTGCCTGTCACCTCGAAATGTTTACCTTCTGGCATTCGTTTCTGGGAACACTTTTCTTGTCCTGGGTACGCTCCAGTGCCTCCTGAAGCCCAGGTCCAAAGAGGTGATCACCTGAGAAAGGCAATCCACAAAGCTTGAGCTTTGACGCTGCATCCCCTGACCAAGCTTTTAACTATATGGACCTTCTTGCGGCGTTTACCAGTGCTGATGACCTGGCTGCCAGCTTCACTGATTCCGCAAAGGCATCTGCTAGGAATCTGACTGCTTTAAACAGTAAGGGAAAAGATTTGAGCAGTTGTTGTGTGGACGTGCCTACAGAAATGTGAGATTGCAACTGCGTTAACCAGCATTTTAAAGTTTCTGGCAACGCAAGTAGCTGCAAGGGCTGGCTTAACTACTTAAAGACCGAGCCTCTTTCTGAGATTTAAGTTAAAAACATTTTTTTTGCTAGAAAATTACTTAGAACCCCCAAACATTACACTTTTTTTTTCTAACACCCTAGAGAATAAAATGGCAGTCGTTGCAATACTTTGTCACACAGTATTTGCGCAGCGGTCTTACAAGCGCACTTTTTTTGGAAAAAATACACTTTTTTGAATAAAAAAAAATAAAAAACAGTAAAGTTACCCCCCAATTTTGTTTATAGTGTGAAAGATAATATTACAGCGAGTACATTGATAACCAACATGTCACGCTTCAAAATTGTGCCCACTCATGGAATGGCAACAAACTTTTACCCTTAAAAATCTCCATAGGCGAAGTTGAAAAAATTCTACAGGTTGCATGTTTTAAGTTACAGAGGAGGTCTAAGGCTAGAAATATTGCGATCGCTCTAACGATCGCAGCGATACCTCACATGTGTGGTTTGAACACAGTTTTCATATGCGGGCGCTAGTCACATATGCATTCGCTTCTGCACACAAGCTCGTCGGGACGGGGCATGTTTAAGAAAAAAAAAAATGTTCTCTTTATTTTACCTTTGTAACATTTTTACACTGTTAAAAAAAAAAAAGAAAAAAAAAAAAAAAAAAGTGTCACTTTTATTCCTATTACAAGGAATGTATCCCTTATAATAGAAAAAAGCATGACAGGACCTATTAAATATGAGATCTGGGGTCAAAAAGACCTCAGATCTCATATTTACATTAAAATGCAATTAAAAAAAAAAATTGTCATTTTAAAAAAATGGCCCTTTAAGAACTATGGGCGGAAGTGACGTTTTGACATCGCTTCCGCCCTGCAGTGCTATGGAGACGGGTGGGGGCCATCTTCCCCTCACTCGTCTCCATGGGGTCCTTAAGGAATCCCAAGTCGTCAAAGGCCAAATCAGTCTTTTTGGAAACCTTCGCCAGAGGTGCATTCAACTTTGGGATTTTTTTCCAAGGATGGGCCGCGTCCTTTTCAGAGGGAAATCTGCGTTTAAGACTGCCTGAAAAGAATGTTCTTCTTTGAGGGTGCTCCCACTCCAGCAAGATCAATTCCACTAGAGATGTGTGCACAGGGAATATCCTGGATTTCTGTGTACTGACCCCCTGATACATGAGGTCGTACTTAGCTTGTACCGACTCCTTTCTAATCTCCAAAGTGTCATGATTCGCTTTCAGTAAGTCCCCCACATTGTCCAGCGTCAAACTGTACCTGGACCCTCTGGAGGAATCTTCCTCTCCCTTTGAATCAGACCCCGAGTTCACTTGAGGAGGCAAGCGTACTGGGTTCCCTTTCCCTATCCTCCTGACTAGGCTCTGATAGGACAGGCATACTTGCTGCTCTGGATAGGGGCATAGAGGGACCCTGCCTCCTATCCATCACCCCTTTAAAAGATTGGAACCTGTATGCGATCTCGTCTTTAACATAAGGATCTTATGAGATGCCGTCATAGAATCGTCCTTGACCAGACTACTGACACATTCAGGGCAAAGTGGCTTCTCCCAAATGGAACCTAACTGATCCACATCTTCTCCTAGGGGGCTGCATCTGGGCTTTACCCTGAAAGCCAAAAAGAAAAAACAAACAACGCCCATGAGTGCCTGCCCCAGACCTTCACCACCACTGTGTTTGTGATCAAACAGAGGAAGTGCCCAGCCCTTCACCTGTGGTTCCCCACCCAGGGAAGGACCCCACCAACCCCCCAGAGTAAAACATGGCCAGCCCTCACCACCCTTACCTGGGAGGTGCCGGTGCCAGAAGAACCGGAGTCAACCACCTGAGATGCTGCAGTGCCCTCCATGGCTCCTCGGTGTATGCCCCAGCCTCTGCTGGGTCTTCACTGGCTCCAGATGCCGAACGTCCGCATGCCATGCCTAGAGACCGGAACCTTGATGCGGCTCCACCGGAAGCAGCATCATTTCCTCTCATTGGAGCGCAGAAGCCCCACCTCTGATCTGACGCATGCACGTTGTCCTTCTTATACCCGGAACCGCCAGGTAAACAGGTGCTGCTCACAGCACGTGAACACAGCGATGGATGCCGCACGCTCTTCGCCAATGACAGGAGGACTGAAGCCATACAGGTAACCCCGATGTGACACGTTATGGCGGCGGGGTCTCACCACATACTTCCAGGGGTCCAACTATCTCCGAGTTTAGGCAGCAGTGGGACCAGCAGCCCTACACTCTTCCCTAGCTAGACAGAAGGGCTCTTAGGCAGAGAAGGCATGCCAGGGGCTCACTCAGGACAGCCCTAAGACATAGAGCTCACAGATTCCTAACATGCTCCCTTCCTGTCCGGCAGGAAACACATAAAACTGGAAGGGGAAGGCCTTTCCTGTGCCGGAGGGAGGAGCCCTATATCTCAGAGGCTGTCCTGGAAGACTATAGGAGAAAAATATATCTCTACTACTTATACTTACAATATTCAAGCCCCTCCCTCCAACAACCTGATTATTAGTGTACACAGGCCTAAAGATCTTCCTACTTTAGCATGTGACACTGTTCAGCCCTTGATGGCTGCTCAGGTGCCAAGCAGTGCCTCGTGAAAGGAAGGAGTGAGTGGCAATTTCCACAACACAGTGCCTAGTACCAATTGACTGGTTGAATCTTTACTTTCCACAGCAGTCAAGCATAACCAAACATACAGTATACTTTTTTTGCCCCCATTATCTTCCACTGCGTTCTCATACCTTTATCAAAGATGTTTTATGTATAAAATATATTATCACAATTACCACCATTGTGGAGGTTCCTGCGATTAGCGAGTAGTCAGCCCCCATTGAAAGGAATGGAAGGCTGCCGACACTCGCAGCTCATCACACACATGTAATCATTCATGCTGCGATCACATGCGACCAGGGTCCAGCGTCAATCACAAGCATGTGATCACAGCATGAATAATTACATTCAAGTAGGTACGATTAGGTGTGGGAGCCAGAAGCCTCTCATTGCTTTCAACGGTGCTTCCTACTTGCATCTAATTGCGTGAAGCCCCGCTGGGGATACCGCAAGTAATAGCCAGCAGGGTGCATTCGCAAGTTTGAATGCACCCTTAAAGAGGGAGTCCACCTAAAAAAAAAAAAATATATTAAAAGCCAGCAGCTACAAATACTGCAGCTGCTGACTTAATAAATGGACACTTACCTGTCCCAGGGTCCAGCGATGTCGGCAGCCGAAGCCGATCAATCGCTCGGCTCTCAGCTGCTGCCGCCGCCATTCTCTGTGAGGGAATCAGGAAGTGAAGCGTTGCGGCTTCACTTCCCGGTTCCCTACTGCGCAATTGTGGCACCGGAGGGGGGGAGGAATCAGATGAGCGGAAGTTTCACTTTTGGGTGGAACTCCGCTTTAATACCTGGAATAAGCATACTGTAAATGTGTCAGAAAAAGGTCACAATTTCTTGTCCTCATACCCATTTCAGGTCAGCAACTCAAAGGATTGAGGCAAATGTATTACCTTGGCTGCCAAAAATCGAACAAAAATAGAGGTGAATAGAATCTACCATCTCTGTCCAGACAGTTTTTTCCTTTACCATAAAAAACACCTCATTGTGGAGTTTCCTCTATATCAAAAGTTCCAGAGAAGCCCAAGGGTCCTCTAGAAGTTGCTAGGGGTTCCTTAAGCTATGGGTGACCTCCCACATAAGAAGCATGATTGAGCCCAACACTCATGGTTTGGGAGGTTCAACATCTTAAAAATGGACAATGTACCGCATTTCCAAATCATATTCTTTCTGCAGTATATAGGACTCTACTTTGAAACTTCATCCACACCTCCTGAAATTTACAAATAAGTGGACTCTAGATTTGAATATTCAAATTAAACCAGAAGAATGGGAGAAAGCGTTTACCCTCACTCACTGGATGTCATATGATAGGGTTATTCTTACTAGGGGTCCAACAACCTAAGTAACCCATTGTATTTTATTTCTCCTTATAATATATAAGATTTTATATTGGTAGACATTCCCCAATAGTATTCTAATTAGTTAATGCCATTATAGGGTGTCGATATACGCCTGTATGTGCAACTTGTTTTATGTTCTGAACATTTTCATAATATCTTTTCTGATTGTTTGTGCTTTATGTCTTTTTTCATTTATTTTGCAAAAAATAAAACCCAGTGGTGATTAAATACCACCAAAAGAAAGCGCTAGTGTGAAAAAAATATATAATTTAAATTTGGGTACAGCATTGGATAACAGCGCTGAAAACTGGCCTGGGCAGGAAGGGGGTAAAAGTGCCCAGTGTAGTAGTGTAAAAAAGAAAAACCACAAACACACACACCCCACACTAGAAAAATTAGGTTGAATCTTTCTTATGTAGGTACCCACATTTAGCAAAACCCACAGTACTGGTGCAAGGGGGATATGTATTAATCTATAAACACACAAGCTCAACTAAAAGCTTGGTTTTCTTCTGCAATGTATCATTGGTCACTTTGCATCAATAAATACAGCGCATATTCTAGTTCCTGTTCCAACTGTTTACATATTTGTTACCATGGAAACCACCTGAATGGTGCAGGAAAGGGTTTAAGCACCAGTGCCAACAGTCTATGTGTTCATGTGACATCACTAGGTGTTATACCCATAGAAAAAACTAACCCAATAGGATAAACTCAGTCTTGTGAAACGAACATTATAACTGGGAATGCAAGTACTAGAGCCAACGCATTTATAATGCTTTTCCTACAGACCAAAATAATGAATATTGGTTAGATACAGTGTAAAAATATGCACATTACAAATACTAACTTTATGTTTATATACCAAATAGGGTTTTTGTTGGCATGCCGTTAACAGGTGGCACAGCAGTTTACCTACAATAAAAACATGCATTTTCGCACACGTTCCCGCTGCACACTTGATGTTAACAGACCCTAAGCCCTCCTGCACACTGGATGTTTTTACAGCTGCCGTTTTTGGCTTCAGAAAAACACCTGAAGCCAGTAAACTCCCCAGCATGGTATCCTATGTGTCCATGCACACATAGGCTGTTATCAGCATTTTTTGGCAGGGGCGTTTTCTGGCTGGAAAAAAAAAAAAAAAAAAACAAACTAGTGGGTTTGAAAACGAGTTTTTCAGCTGTAAAAACACTAAAGGGCCCTTTCACACATGCAAACCGTTCAGATCCATTTTTCAGGCAGACCTGAATGAACGCTCCATATATCTCTATGGAGCGACGGATGTCAGCTGACATCCATGCCGCTAAATCCAGACGGATGAAAACCCTATTTTCCATCTGTCTGGCGGATCGGATGATAACGGACAGGCGGTTCGTTTTCATCAGATCCCCCCATAGAGGAGAGCGAAGATCTGACAGGTCCGTTTCTGCACAGTGTGCAGAGACAGACTTGTCATCCGCCGGCTCAGCGAGAATCAACGGATCGATCCCTGCTGAGCAGGCGGATGCGAAACACGTGAAAGTGGCCCAACTCCGAAAAATGCTCAAAAAAAAAAAACACACAGCTTTTCGGCATTTGAGCCATAAGCTTTTGTGGTAGTATAGATTTGCTAAAAACAGCCAAAACGTTAACACTGAAAAACTCTACTCTGTAAATCTCATTCTATAGCTTTCTACAGCTAACACTACTGCCGTTTTTATAACATCCAGTGTACTTGAGGCCTTAATGTTGTAGGTACCTTGAACAATGGAGCATTCTCAGTACACTAGGGCCTACTTTCATGTGCCCCCAAAACACGTAGCATTTTCTATATAGATTTATTCTCATAACAGGCTGGATTTGAAAACTGTAGTTAAAACCAAACATGGATTTCCATGGATTTGTGACATGTATGCCTTTTCTGTTATATATATATATATTCTATAGTATCGGTACAGATACCAAATATTTGCACAAGTATCGGTACTCATGCAAATACACGATACCTGAAACCGATACTTTCAGGCTCAGTTCTTCGAGCTGTCAGTGGGTCTTCCCAGTATTAACCACTTAAGCCCCGGACCATTTGGCTGGCCAAAGACCAGAGCACTTTTTGCGATTCGGCACTGCGTCGCTTTAACTGGCAATTGCGTGATCGTGCGATATGGCTCCCAAACAAAATTGGCGTCCCTTTTTCCCACAAATAGAGCTTTCTTTTGGTGGTATTTGATCACCTCTGTGGTTTTTATTTTTTGCGCTATAAACAAAAATAGAGTGACAATTTTGAAAAAAAAAAAAAAAAAAAAAAAAACGCATTATTTTTTAATTTTTGCTATAATAAATATACCCAAAAAAATATATAAAAAAACATTTTTTCCTGTTAAGGCCAATACGTATTCTTCTACATATTTTTGGTAAAAAAAATCCGCAATAATCTTTTATTGATTGGTTTGCGCAACATTTATAGCGTCTAAAAAATAGGGGTTAGTTTTATGGCATTTTTATTAATTTTTTTTTTTTTTTTTTTTTTTACTAGTAATGGCGGCGATCTGTGATTTTTATTGTGACTGTGACATTATGGCGGACACATCGGACAATTTTGACACATTTTTGGGACCAGTGTAATTTTTACAGCGATCAGTGCTATAAAATTGCACCGATTACTGTAAAAATGACACTGGCAGTGAAGGGGCTAACCACTAACTGGCTAGGAAGGTGTTAAGCGTGTCCTAGGAAGTGATTCTAACTGTTAGGGGGCATGGCTATGAGTGACACGCCGCTTACCATAGCTCCCGATCACAGGAAGCTATGATCAGTGACAGTGTCACTAGGCAGAACGGGGAGATGCTTGTTTACATTAGCATCTCCCCGTTCTTCAGCTCTGTGAGATGATCCTACTCACGGAGCTCACGGCGGCAAATTCAAAGGGACGTACAGGTACGCCTATTTGCCCAGCCGTGCCATTCTGCCCACGTAAATGTACATGCGGTGGTTGGCAAGTAGTTAAAGAAGTTCGGTAATTGGAGCTGTCAAAAAAAAAAAACACAAACATTGCTCAGCCCTGAAACACTAAAATAAAAAGAAACATTGTTTCTTTTTGTATATTTCTATTTCTTCATCTGCAGATCAAAGGGATACATAGTTACATATAGTTACATAGTAGGCGAGGTTGAAAAAAGACAAGTCCATCAAGTCCAACATATGTGTGTGATTATGTGTCAGTATTACATTGTATATCCCTGTATGTTGCGGTCATTCAGGTGCTTATCTAATAGTTTCTTGAAGCTATCCATGCTCCCCGCTGAGACCACCGCCTGTGGAATAGAATTCCACATCCTTGCCGCTCTTACAGTAAAGAACCCTCTACGTAGTTTAAGGTTAAACCTCTTTTCTTCTAATCTTAATGAGTGGCCACGAGTCTGCGAAAAAGTTTTATTCCTATTGTGGGGTCACCAGTACGGTATTTGTAAATTGAAATCATATCCCCTCGCAAGCGTCTCTTCTCCAGAGAGAATAGGTTCAGTGCTCGCAACCTTTCCTCATAACTAAGATCCTCCAGACCCTTAATTAGCTTTGTTGCCCTTCTTTGTACTCGCTCGATTTCCAGTACATCCTTCCTGAGGACTGGTGCCCAGAACTGGACAGCATACTCCAGGTGCGGCCGGACCAGAGTCTTGTAGAGTGGGAGAATTATCGTTTTATCTCTGGAGTTGATCCCCTTTTTAATGCATGTCAATAGTCTGTTTGCTTTGTTAGCAGCAGCTTGGCATTGCATGCCATTGCTGAGCCTATCATCTACTAGGACCCCAGGTCCTTTTCCATCCTAGATTCCCCCAGAGGTTCTCCCCCCAGTGTATAGATTGCATTCATATTTTTGCCACCCAAATGCATTATTTTACATTTTTCTACATGGAACCTCATTTGCCATGTAGTCGCCCACCCCATTAATTTGTTCAGGTCTTTTTGCAAGGTTTCCACATCCTGCTGAGAAGTTATTGCCCTGCTTAGCTTAGTATCATCTGCAAATACAGAGATTGAACTGTTTACCCCATCCTCCAGGTCATTTATGAACAAATTAAATAGGATTGGTCCCAGCACAGAACCCTGGGGAACCCCACTACCCACCCCTGACCATTCCGAGTACTCCCCATTTATCACCACCCCCTGAACTCGCCCTTGTAGCCAGTTTTCTATCCATGTACTCACCCCTATGGTCCATGCCAACGGACCTTATTTTGTACAGTAAACGTTTATGGGGAACTGTGTCAAATGCTTTTGCAAAATCCAGATACACCACTTCTACGGGCCTTCCTTTATCTAGATGGCAACTCTCCTCCTCATAGAAGGCTAATAGATTGGTTTGGCAAGAACGATTCTTCATGAATCCATACTGATTACTGCTAATGATACCGTTCTTATTACTAAAATCTTGCATATAGTCCCTTATCATCCACTCCAAGAGTTTACATACTATTGATGTTAGGCTAACTGGTCTGTAATTCCCAGGGATGTATTTTGGGCCCTTTTTAAATATTGGTGCTACATTGGATTTTCTCCAATCAGGAACAAATGTTCCTCTGCTTAACCCCTTAATAACCCTTAATTTACTCCCTATTTTCCTCCAATTATTATTTTCCTGCTGTTTTTCTTTTGTTCACGTCTACTAAGTAAAATCGGTACTTGTACTCATTGTAAAAAAAAAAAAAAAAAAAGGTATTGGTGCATCCCTAATATGTTCTATATGTAACCAACAGTAACCTTATTTCATTGCAGTTCAAAACTGATAACCTATGGATTGATTGCTACGGGTTGCTGCCTACTGTAAATGGATGCTCCATGAAATAAGCCTGTAGGGGAAACCTGTAAAGAAAGAAATACACAGGCTGCCATCGCTGACCTCCTTCTGAAAATACCCGGCTCTCTCTATCTTCAATGCCTACCTGGAAACAAGCATGCAGATCAGAAAAGTCAAAACTCCTGCATACTTGTTCAGAGTCAGCGATTTAAAAGTACCAAGCCACTGATCAGCACGACTGCATGGGAACAAATAGAAAGAAAGAATACAGAAAGAAAGGTCGGGAAAGATAGCCTCCATGCTTTTTCGCTACCAAAGATGGACCTGAAGGCACGTTAAATTTAGTTTATTCCTAGAAACAGAATATGTTGAAAAAAACATTTAAAAAAAAAACTTTCAATTATGACTAGGAATTAATGGAACTGGATATTTTTGTTGTCAGATTGTAGAGTTGGGGAAAAAAAAAAAAAAAACTATTATCTTAAGGAAGCTGGGTTACAATTACGGTACTATCTTTTGATTTTCTGATTATAAGGACAGGTTTTAGGTGTGTACATAGAATGAAATCGGGCGAGCAACTATTCATCAACCATGCAGCTGTCCCTAGGTAGCTTCTATATATAGAAAATAGCTGAAGCTCAAGTCAAACTAAAGCAAGATAACTCATGTGCATGGCATTTATCCCAATCTACTACGCAGTGGTAGAACACACTGCATAGTGGGGTTGTTATATACATCAAATATTATTTCTTCTGATATATACAGTACATATTGAGATAAATTGGATTATCTATGTTCAACCAAAAATATTCAACATTTAACAAAAAAAAAGTGTTTAATATGGATTTACACCATTCATTTAATACACAAACTGAATTATACTGTGCGGTCCACTCTTCATTTTGTTTATTCCACTGGAACTTTAGTCAGAAAATTAAGTCCTGCTAGATCACTTCAGGCTGGCCCCTTCTGCATGTGTAGCTAATACATTTAAAATAAGTGTCTATAATGTTTAAAATCCAGTAATACACTGTCTCACCCTGCTCTGCAAATGCTCAGTTGCTCTCCGTGTTGGGCATTGCTGAGTTTGTACAGACTGATCTGCTGACAGATTTAAAGGAAAATTAAGCCCTCATATCCTTTACAGCCAAAGAAGCTGCTTCTGCTGTATCTGCAACTGCCATGGTGCTGCACATGTGATCAGTTATGACACCAGGCATTTGATGGTTTGACAGTCTGGTTGAAGACACAAGCAAACGTAACAGCTAGCAATCCAAGCATTCCATGACTATTTGTTAAACCGTATAAAAAAAAAAAAAGATGGATTTAGTTCCGTTTAATGATTTACTGCTGTTAAGGGGCTTTGGGCTTCAGCAACATGGCAGCCTCCAGCAAGAAGAATGAGGAGCAATGCTAAGGCAATTTACAGCACACACTAATTTTGGTAGCGTAATTCCTGATATGGAACCTTCCCTATGGGGATGGTAGCGTAATTCCTGATATGGAACCTTCCCTATGGGGAAGGTTCCATATCAGGGAATATGGAGTTCCCTATGAAACCTTCCTTGCTAAAGAACATTATTTTTTTATCAAGTTATCGGTAAAGTTAAATTTTAAGCAGAAAAACAATCCACCTAAACATATTATTTCAGTTGTACCTACATTTGTGATACCCCAATCCACTCAGATGGAACATGTGTAAAGCAGCCCATATATTAGACTTTTTTTTCCCTTCAACCTGGAAAAAAGCAAAAAAACTGACCCAATTCCTCTGTCCACACATTTGAGGTGTATAGGGGAATCCTTCCCACGACGACATTGTATTCCGACAGCAGGGTGGCGTCCCCTCCCTCAGAATACATTGATGAACTTTTCCAGCAGGATGGTTATACAGAAGGCGATAAATGGATCAAATTTCCACAGTACTTATACACAAGCCAATGCTTGCTGAACCGTCCGAATTTTGATCCATGTATGAGCAGGTTCAGAAACCTTTCTGATTTGCTACTGCCCTTCCCACCCATAAGCAAGAACCAGCCACAAGATTGCACTTTTCTGCCCCACCACCTCCATTGTCAAACTTTAAAACAGAAGAGTGTGTGTATAATATCTATACATACACACACACACTCGTGGCGCAACATAATTTTTCATATCATACAAAAAAAAATTGGGCAAACTTTACTGTTTAGTTTAATTCATTAAAAGTATTTTTTTTTTTTTTTTTAAATGCATTTTAAAGACCACTGCGCAAATACAGTGCAACATAAAATATTGTAACGACCGCCAATTTATTCTCTAGGGTCTCCGCTAGAAAAAAAAATATATATGTTTGGGGGTTCTAAGTAATTGTCTAGCAAAAAAAATAACGATTTTAACTTGAAACCAACAAACGTCAGAAAAAGATTTAGTCTTTAAGTGGTTAACTAGTTGCCGACCAGCCGCCGCAGTTATACTGCTACAGGTTGGCATGGCTGCGCGAATCGCCGTCATGGTATGACGGCTCTTCAAACTGATATAGCAGGCGCATGTCCGGCAGGCACAATTGCTGCAGGCCACCCACGATCGTGGGCGTGAGAGCCAGAACCGGGATTTGTGTGTGTAAACACACAAATCCTGGTTCTGACAAGGGAGGAGAAACAGATTTTCTGTTCCTACTAAGTAGGAACAACGATCTGGCTCTTCGTCTGGTCAGTCCAATCCCCTCACAGTTAGAAAAAACACACCTAGGAAACGCATTTAACCCCTTGATCGCACCCCTGTGTTAACGCCTTCCCTGCCAGTGACATTTACACAATAATCAGTGGCTATTTAGAGCTATGATCGCTGTATAAAATGTCGGCAGTCCCAAAAAAGTGTCACAAGTGTCCAATCTGTCTGCCGCAATGTCGCAGTCCTGATAAAAAAAAAAAAAAATAATAATTTGCAGATCACCGCAATTACTAATAATAATAAAAAATGCCATAAAATCTATCCCCTATTTTGTAGATGCGATAACTTTTGCGCAAATCAATCAATATACACTCACTGCGATTTTTTTCACCAAAAATAAATGTATGAGACCACACATTGGCCTAAACTGATGAAGAAATTAGTTTTTTACATTTTTTTTTGGATATTATAGCAAAAAAAAAAACAAAAAAACTATAGCTTCTTTTTAAATTGTTCGTCTTTTTTATAGCGCAAAAAATAAACGCAGAGGTGATCAAATACCACCAGAAGAAAGCTCTATTTGTGGGGGGGGGGGGGGATACATTGTTTGGCTACAACGTCGCACGACTGCGCAATTGTTAAAGCGACGCAGTGCCATATCACAAAAAAATAGCCTGGTCATTAAGGGAGTAAACAATCCTTTTGGGGCTGAAGTGGTTAAACTACCCTCATTTACACACCAAAGTTCATTCCTTTAATCTAGGATAAAACTTTACAATGTTTATAGTTAGCTCAGCAGCTGAGGAATGTTACTTGGCAGACCTCATGGTTATTTTTTATTTTTATTTTTTTGACAGCTGTCCACTTCAGCAGAAAATTCTCTGCATAGAAAGAATTGGGATAATGCTTTGTCAAGATCGTGGGGGGGGGGTTGATTGTGATCTCGATTCTTGACGATTAATCATGCAGATAGAGATATAGATATCTCTCTCTATTTCTAGATACACAAACACTTGGCTCGGCCCAATGCTGCATCTGCCTTCAACACTTCTATGACTGAGAACTGAGCAATCAAAGACCGCTGATCGCTCAGTTCTCGGTCTTCAGTGAGCTGGTGACTGTCCAAACAAAAGAAATCTGACAGATTCCTCCATCCATGCTATACAGCCTTTGGAAAGCCTACTCAATATAATCATTCATAAAAGTTATTGCTCCTTCCTTGAAATTCTACCTTTGATCTAAAGTTTCTTTCGAGAGTAAAATACAAGCTCAGTTTGTAGATAGATTGAAGCTCAATTGGTATCCGTTTTTTGCATGGCTCAAAAACTTGTAGCTAGGAAATCCTGGTAGACACCTGGTTCATAACTGAATTTGTCAATGAAGCATAAAAACAGATATTATAAACAGGCAAAGTGGCATCAACAAATAGACAGGGATGTATTTAAATAAATATGTATTGAACTAGTACCATAATATTTCAACTATTTTCTTTATACAAGGCTACAATCAAAATTAGGTGTGTTGAGGTTCAAAATATGTTAAGGCCATTTAGCTTTCTCATTTAAATAAAGCTAAGCTAACTAGTTGATACCATTAGGAAATGCATGTATTCCATATTCAAGTGTTCTATAGTATACTGTAATTTGATTTAAGCTGCCACTTTCATAAATACACTAAAATGTGGACCTCCAATTTAAGCTAAATGCAACAAGTCATTTGCAGAGAATTTCCAGCATGCTGTATAACATGCATAACTGAAGGTCTAAAACAGTGGTGGCGGACATTGGCACCCAGGATGTTTAGGAACTACATTTCCCACAATGCTCATCTACACTGCAGAGTGCATGGGCATCATGGAAAATGTAGTTCCAAAACATCTCGGGTGCCAAGGTTCGCCATCACTCGTCTAAACTAACTAGTTTGCAGTAGGAGGAGGAATATCTTCCTCCAAAGATGAAAAAAAGAAAAATAGATTATTAACACTGCAAACAGAAAAACCATACAAGTTGCCCGATGGTAACCAAACAATACATTTTATCAAGTGTTTCTATGAGGATGGAAATAAATGGACTTAATTTGTTGTTATGGTTAAGTGTATCATTACCAACTCAAGAAATTAGTGTATAAACAGCCTTTAGGGACAAATGACCATGTGCTTTTCCATACTTGTGAACAAAAAGCTAGGTTTAGAAACTGCAGCAAAAATGGGGAACTGTTGATGGATACCAGATTTTCGTGCCTTAAAGTGGATGTAAACCCGAATTTTTTTTTTTTTTTTTTTATCACAATGTAGAGTATAAGATTTGCTATCATTTGAGCCCAGTCTTGCCACACAGAGTTAATCCATCTCTGAGCAATCCTCTTTTATTGTTCAGCAAGATAAATCTTGACAAACTGAGAAAAACTTTGTCAAATACTCCCCCTTGCTGTGAGTGACAGGTTATTTACATCTTGTGCATTAGCCTAAGAGACATGCAGTATTTTTAAAATTCCCTCCCACTCCTTTCTTCAGCAGCTCTGCAAGGATTGGCTGTTCCACACCTCACCATGATTGGGCATGCTGAAGTCATGTGGTTACTTTCCTGTCTTTTCACTGGATGTTAGAGATCATAGCAGAAGTTCAGTGTTAGAAATACACAGCAGACAATGCATATTGACAAGGGGAGTGTAGAAGTGGGCGGGAAGTCTACTGACATCACGACTCCACCCACCGAGCTCCAGACAACAGACCCACCCACAGAATATGCAGTTTTTCAGCTCTCATAACAGACAGAGGGGAGATATTTGACAGGTAAAGATACATGCAGGAGGTATGTATATCCTTATAGATAACCCCTATGGCAGTAGTTTAGAAAGGATGACATTGGGTTTACATCCACTTTAATGGTTACCAGTGCAGACTGCAAAATGATTAGTTGAAACAGCTTCAGTTTTCAGCATATTTGTCTTCAAATGGTAGTTAATTAAACAGCATGCTAGACCAATATGGGTATGTCTAAAGACCAGTTAATAACCTCTTTTTAGGCCATTTACACAAAACCACTAAATTAATAATTCAGTCAACCAACTCCACCAATTGGATTACAACAGAAGAAATAAGGCTGCCTTACTTCAGATGGAGGCTGAACATTCATGGGCCAACTAATAATTTTTATTGACTTTCCATAAACAAGCTTGGCTTATCCAAAATATAGTAATATCATTGAGGAGTAAGACCAGGGTCCCCTTATACCAGCCTTATCTTTGGATAAATAAGGTAAGTGGCCGGTGGCTATTTCACCATCCCCCCCAAGATTGACTGGGGGTGTCTAAAGCTTCCCATAGATACAAGGATCAGCTATCTCATGTCTGTGAGTACCTTTAACTGGTAAGCACAATCAACATCAGCTGAAATGCAAGTACAATGTAAAGACTATCAAAATCAATGCTTAACATATAAAGTCTGAAGACTGCACAGCCACCAACAGAACACCACAAACATTAGCATGTTCAAACCCTTACCTGAATTACATGTGGCTGAAAAGGGGGTCAGAACTGCATAGTGGGTAAAGCACAATTCCTAATTCTCAACACCGGCTTTAAGAAGCACGATGCTCTCTCTAAAATCAAATAGACATGTATTGTATTGAAAAAATGCATTCACAGACACCCTTCTGCACAGCCAGTGAAACTACAACACAGATACGAAGGCTCACTGTGAAAGGAAAAAGGAGGCTACAAAAAAAAAAAAAAAAAGGACTGAGCGTTTCAGAATGCTTGTGAGGCTGTTGCCTTATTAAGCCAATAGAGCTACAAACCAGTTTTAAAGAGAAAAGGGGATCTGCTTCTAAGTCAAATAAGTAAATTATGTATATGACATAATACAAGTTATTACCGTGGTTTTAGTGCAGAAAAAGGAAGACAATCATTGCATCCAGCAGTTATTTGTTCCCCTCTGAGTATATCACCACCAATATACACACATCTTACTACAAGCAGCAAGCAACGAACAACACCTAGATAATATCTCCGCTGGTAAGCCTTATATGTGTAGACTTTCATACAGATAGGAGAGATAAAGCCAAGCTAGACAAAAGAGTAATCTAATACTACCTGCTAAAAACCTTGCCATACACTGCAACAAAAAACAGTGATACAACTTCACAAAAATCCACACTGCATAAAAACCATCAACACAAAAAGGAAAAAAAAAAGATAGCTTCCTTTCTATAAAAAACTATGGTGTGAACATGCACTTACTTCTGACTTGCCCCCTTTTCCTTCTGCCACCTCAAGCTCCTGCAGACTGTGTAAATGTAAATATGTATATATATGAGTGTGATATTTTTCCAGGCACCTCCCCCTTCACAATGATTGGCTGCAAAGCCCTCTGTGTCATTGTTTTGCCTGGGACACAGACACATTTTATATAATACACACAAAATATAAACAGTATAACACAGGAAAAAAGGGAATCATGCAACGTTCTTTCAGACCACACGTTTCCTTAAAGCATATCCATTAATAGAGAATTTTAATAACGCCCGGGAATATTAAAGGATGAGCCTCTTTGCCATCAGTACAAATGTTGCCAATGTGCTGCGTTTTTATTTTATTTTGCTATTTTTCTAAAATCTTAACAGCAACGTGGAAAAAAAATAAAAAAATTAACAAACCTGATCATTTTTCTACGCTATCTGCGGGTCCTTTTTTTCAGAAGGGTTAAAGGAAAAGCTAAAAAAGGAGAGGCACTCAGACAATGAATGTCACCTGAGCTGAGACACATGTCCCCTGACCCTCTGCCCCTCCTCCACCCCTGCGAGGGTATAATGGCACCTTTTAATTAGAACCGAAGAAGGAGGGGGGGGAGGAAGGGCAGCTGAAGGGGGAAGATGACATGCTATCAGACCTTATTTATGGCACATAAAGAAAACTACAGTAAAACAATGATGAGCAGCTGTAGAGGTGATCACCATGAAGGGGGGGGGATCCTGCTGTTTTCTGTAGATGGCAGAACTACACTTGTGACAGCGGCGGAGGTAGATTTAGCTGACAAGGTAGCTATTATATGTAGGGGGGGGGGGGGGAGGAACATCATGATGTCACCAAGATTGTAGTAGGCACACTATTTCTAAATGAAATGTATGGATGTAGCTAACCTTGTAAAGATGGCAATGGACATGTGTGTGGGGGGGGGGGGCTGGTGATTGCACTATAGGAGGTGCAGGGTAATGTGGAAAGTGACAGACACATGTCACACATATACACACACACGCCCTATCACAGATCCCCAGAGTTAGCAGTAAAACGAGGCACTTTTCTTTGCTATTGTCAGCTTAGCCTTGCAGTAGCAGGAAGAGGAGATCGATGTGCTGAGGACAGGCGCACAGGCAGCTAATCCCCATCACACCGATGAAAAGGAATCACATAGACAAGAGTGGACGGAAATCAGAGCCGGCTGTGTGCACGGAGGAGACCCCCCGGGTATATGGAGGAGTACAGGAGACTGCCTCAAATTGGCCCCCCTGAGAATTCTTCCTCCTCCTCCTCCATGCATGGCTCGGCAGCACCGATTGCCTGTCATGGCTGGACACTGGGCATACAAATAGTCCTGCCAATGGCCCGGGATAACCCGCCTCCCCCTCCTCCCCGGTGCCCACACTGACCGTTCCCCGCCGGCTCCGGCTGCTCTCGGCCGCTCATGGCTGCTCCAGGTCCGGGCACGCTCAGCATGGTCACATCATCTCCCGGGGGGCCCCGGGCTTGGCGCTGAGTCCCCGCGGGGGGCGGGATGTGTGTGTGTGTGTGGATAGAGGACTCTCCGCTCCCCCTCAGGGCTCTCACCACAGGCGGTTGGGCTTAAGCTGCTGACAGCCCCTGGTGCGCCGCTTCCCGTCTCCAGAGACGTCCCGGGCGATTCGTTCTCAGCACACCGGCCTATCTGCGTTGCTCGCTCTCTCCCCCCCGCCGTGGACGTGTGGCCACCGTCGTGCCTGTCAGTCCCGGTATTTCCCCGGTCTCAGTGCCGCTCTCCCCTTCTCCTCCTCCGTGTCTCTGCGCTCAGAGTCTCTGAGCCGCCTCCGCCCGCCGCTGGCACCGCCCCCCGTTCTGGGCCGCCGAGCATGCCGGGACATGAAGTCCTCCCCGCTGGGCATCTCACAGGGAGGGGAGCGCTGCATGACGGGATGTGTAGTTCGTGTTCGCCAGCAAGTCGTACTGCGCATGCGGCGGATCGTTTCCCATCAGGCTCGCTCGGGTGCCTAAGAGGATGCTGGGAAATGTAGTCTAACTTTGGGCTGGCGTATTCTGCTTGAGAAATACAGAAAAACATGCTGCTGTCACAATGATGAGTTGGGAGCGCGATATAGATTAACGCAATGACTTGTGAAGTCGTTTATTTTAATTTGTTCGATGGATGACGGGAGTTGTAGTCTTTTGGCGGCGTGGTGCATGCTGGTCTTTGTAGTTTGTGTGCCTGAACAGCGGTGCACGGTGGAAGTTGTAGTGTGCGCAGTACAGGGAGAGGAGCCAGGCTGCCAGCTTGCAGTTTGACTCCTCACACTTTTTTTTATATTTACCTACATTATTTTCCTAGTTAGTTTTATAATGTACTTTGCACTTAAAGAGGAACTGCAGTCTGCTCACATAATTTGTAATAAAAACATCTTTGCCATTCCAAAGCTTCCATCCAACCACTTTGCATATTATTTTATATATACTGTGATTCTGTACTTGCCAAATATGCTGCAGAAATCTCACTTCACTGAGTCTGGCTGCAACCATTTTAACTGTGGGCAGCTGAAGCTGCTGTCTGTTCACTTCCTGATTTACACAGACACACCTCCAGCTCCGCAGCTCTCATTGGCCCTCTTATGACTCATACCCCCTTTCTTCCTCGCAAACTCTCACAAGAGTGAGAGAGAGAGAGCTGTGCATGATGTCATAATCCTAGGCCAATGATGGCGAACCTTGGCACCCCAGATGTTTTGGAACTACATTCAGCAGCTACAAATACTGCAGCTGCTGACTTTTAATAAGGACACTTACCTGTCCAGGGAGCCCGCGATGTCGCCCCCCCCTGAAGCCGATCTGTCCATCGGATCGGGTGCAGGCGCCCCCATACCAACTTAGGGAAACCAGCAGTGGAGCCTTCAGGCTTCACTGCCCGTTTCCTCCTGCACAGTCGCACAGTGCTTCCTGAATGGCCCCGTCATCTTCTGGGACACACTAAGGTCCCAGAAGGCAGCGGGGGAGAAGAGGGCGTGACGCACTGGGCCGCTGTGATGCTGGGGTGGAAGTAAACAAGGTACTTCATAAAAGATGTAGATTAGGGGGTCAGACGCATGGATAAGAGGGGGTGGCGTCCGTGCACCCCTAATGGACAGGCTGCCACTGTGAACAATAATGACTAGAACTCACTTAGCAACGTCTTGGGAGTATCCCAGTCAGGCTTCAGGAGGTATGGAAATGGCCTGCTTCTATAGCACTTTAGTTAGAGATGCTCAGTTTGTTTTTACCTACAACAACCCTTTACCTGCATAGGCAGTTTTTTTTTCTTTTGTAAAGATGAAACAGCATGTTGCTTTCAGTGGACAGTGTCCTGTCAAACGTGATTAGAGCAGTTCTATAGGGCCTCGATGGAACTGCACCGCAGCCGACTGTAATGCACGCGATTGAGGCAAAGTTGTATGGCAATTATAAGGTGATGTCCAGAATGTTGCCTCCTCACTTCCTATCAAACACCCCTGAGAAACAATCTGAGTGTGACTTTTTCAGAGGGGTGACATTGCCTGCTACACTTGTGAACGAGCCCTGATGCCCAACCTGCAGCCTTAGGCCACATGTAGCCCTTTGGTATATGATGTGTTGCCCTCAGACCTCAGCAGTCTGTAGTGGGAACATTGATTAGAGTGAGAGCTCTGATCTCTACTAGTCTCATGTAACATCTTCCCAGTTTTATATTGTTTTCCGTAGCATATTCCAAGGTAGAAATGTAGCATGTTCACACTCTCTGACCCTCATTTCCTCTATTAGGTCTGCAGTTTCTGACAGTCCTCTCAAGCATTACATATACTGAACATTATGTGTGGCCCTTTGGTGATGTCATGGGCTGCATTTGAGGTCCCCTTAAGCTCATAAGTTGACAATCACTGCCTTAGAAGGTACTCTTACTTTAAAATGAAGCACAGGATCGCTTTATCTATCATAAAAGAATTATTACCATCTGAAAATGCTAGTTGCCTGGCTATAAAACTGCTACCTATGCTCAGGTCTGGTTAGCAGCAAAAGGAATCCAGGCCAGCAGAGAACACGATGGTTAGACAGCGTGAAAAGCCAACACCAGTCAGAGCACGAAACAACTAAAAGTAGCAGCACAAGTATCAGAAAACGTGAAGACAGCAGTCCCTAATGCCGCGTACACACGATCGGACTTTACTGAATACTTGGTCCGGCGTACCGGATTTTGTCGGACAATTCGATCGTGTGTGGGTTCCAGCAGACTTTGTTTTATCAAAAGTTTGACAGACTTAGATTTGAAACATGTTTCAAATCTATCCGGCGGACTCGAGTCCGGTCGAAAAGTCCGCTCGTCTGTATGCTAGTCCGACGGACAAAAACCAAGGCTAGGGCAGCTATTGGCTACTGGCTATGAACTTCCTTGTTTTAGTCCGGTCGTACGTCATCACGTACGAATCCGTCGGACTTTGGTTGATCGTGTGTAGGCAAGTCCGTTCATTCGGAAAGTCGGTCGGAAAGTCTGCCGGGCAAAGTATGCCATAAAGTCCGGTCGTGTGTACGCGGCATTAGAATCACTGAGAGTCAGACACAACCAGATACAGTTGTGTTCAAAAGTTTGCATACCCGTGGAGAATTGGTAATATACAGTATGTACTATTTCTAAAGAAAACATGAGTGAGCAGGCAAACACATTTCTTTTATTTCTTATGGGATTCGTATTGAACTGTAGGTCATAACAGAATGGCACAATAATAAAACAAAACATGGCAAGTAAACAAATGAAATGACCCCAGTTCAAAAGTCTGCATTCTCTTGGTTCTTAATACTGTGTATTGCCCCCTTTAGCATCAATGAAAGCGTGCAGTCTTTTGTAATAATTGTCTATGGTGCCCCAAATTCTTGCAGGTGGTATAGCTGCTCATTTGTCTTGGCAAAATGCCTCCAGGTCATGCAAATTCTTTTCTCAATTTGCATGAACCGCACATATGAGATCTCCCCAGAGTGACTCGATGATATGATGGTCAGGAGACAGTGATGGCCACTCCAGAACCTTCATGTTTTTCTTCTGTAACCACTGGAGGGTTAACTTGGCCATGTGCTTAGGGTCATTGTCACGCTGGAAGGTCCAAGAGCGTCCCATGTGCATCTTTCGTGCAGAAGAATGCAAATTGTCTGCCAGTATTTCTGATAACATGCTGCATTCATATTGCCATCAATTTACACAAGATTCCCCGTGCCTTTAGAGCTCACACTCCCCCAAAACATCAGTGAGCCACCACCATGCTTCACAGTGGGGATGGTATTCTTGTGCTATAGGCTTGTTGACCCCTCTCCAAACAGCGCTTATGGTTGTGACCATAAAGCTCTATTTTGGTCTCGTCACTCCAGATTGCAGTGTGCCATAAGCTGTGAGATGTGTCAAAGTGTTGTCCCGGTTATTGTAATTGGGCTTTTTTGTGGCATTGGTGCAGCAAAGGCTTCTTTCTGGCAACTCGACCATGCAGCTCATTTTTGTTCAAGCATTGTCGTGTTGTGCTTCTTGAAACAACCACACAATTTTTTCCAGAAAAGCCTGTATTTCTCCTGAGGTTAACTGTGGGGTTTTCTTTGTATCCCAAACAAATCTTCTTCAGTTGTGGTTGCAATCTTCCTTGGTCTACCTGACCTTGGCTTGGGATCAAGAGATCCCAAAATTTCCCACTTAATAAGTGATTGAATAGTACTGACTGGCATATTCAAGACTTTGGATATGTTTTTATACCCTTTTCATCTTTACTGAAGTGTTTGTAAAGGTAAACATTTTTTTTTAAAAAATTCACTGCAGACTAAATGTCTCTTTAACCGCTTAAGGACGCTTAACGACTGCCCCACATACATTTACTGTGGCAGGTAGACCCTTAAGCGCAAAATCACGTACCTGTACGTGATTTTTTTTCAAGGACTCTGGGACACTCGGGCGCCGCCGGAGTCCCGCTTCCGCTGTGATTGGACACAGCAGGAGCCAATCAGCAGGTCTGGCGGACCCGATGACCACTGGAAACCCAGCAATTGCTCGGAGAGAGGCAGAACGGCGTTCTGCTAGTAAGGAAGATGGAGATCTTGTGTTTCTGCTAAGCAGGAACATGGATTTCTGTCTTCCTACAGTACAACCATCCCCTACACAGTTAGAAAGCACTCCTAGGGAACACAGTTAACCCTTTGATCACCCCTGATGTTAACCACTTCCCTGCCAGTGTCATTAGTACATTGACAGTGCATTTTTTCAGCACTGATCACTGTATTTGTGTCACTGGCCCGAAAAAGTGTCACTTAGTGTCAGATTTGTCGCAGTCCCGCTAATAATCGCTTATCTCCGCCATTACTAGTAAAAAAAATAAAACATTTAAAAGTCCATAAATCTATCCCATAGTTTGCAGATGCTATAAATACACGCTTGGGATTTTTTTTTAGCAAAAACATGTAGCAGAATACATATTGGCCTAAATTGACGAAGAAATTAGATTTTTTTACATGTTTTTATTGGATATATTTTATAGCAGAAAGTAAAAAAAATGTTTGTTTTTTTCAAAAATGTCTGGCTTTGTTTATAGCTCAAAAAATAAAAACCGCAGAGGTGACAAAATACCACCAAAATAAAGCTCTATTTGTGGGAAAAAAAGGACATCAATTATTTTTGGGTACAGTGTTGCAAGACTGCGCAACTGTCAGTTAAAGCAGCGCAGTGCAGTATTGCAAAAAAATGGCCTGGTCAGGAAGGGAGTAAAACCTTCCGGAGCTGAAGTGGTTAAAGTAGTTAAATGTGATTGCTCATGGCTGCATTACATTCTGGGCTGTGGATGATCTGATTTACCTGGTTGATCCTGCCTGTGCTACTCCTCTCACAGGTAAACTGACCATGGTAGCATGGCAGCCGATCCATGCAACTGTGTCAGTTTACGTGTTATGTCATCACGCTGATGTCAGGGCTGGATATACATCTCAGGTGCCTATAGGCAGAGAATTCTGAAGCATTATGATTATTAGCAGAGACAAAACATAACTTACTATATTTCAATTATGAACGAACACAGTGGGGGATGGCATCAATCACTCACTTTGTCCATTCTAAACTTGAAGATGTTGGTAAATGACATATTTACTGGCCCCTTCCGCCACTCTCCATCTTGAAACATCCCCCATAGCTGCAGGGGAGGAAGGAGAGGAGGGGCGCATGCCGTGCTGTGGGGGGGAAGACAAGGGGAGCACACTGGGCTCTGGGGCAGCAGAAGCAAGAGGAACTGGATGGCAGAGAGTGGCATTTTCTAGAACTTTTCACCTGTATTTTCCTCCTGAAGCAGCTGAATGCCAGTGGGAGGCAGAGGAAGAGAAAACTACCTTCAACCCATGCAGGAGGAAAATACAGGTGAATGGTTATAGTAAATGCCGCCCCACCACAACTCCTGTCCAGGTGGGACAGGGAACCTGCACCACCCCCCTGAAGTTACTCCTCTGGTCTGATGTGAATGATGTGTCCAGGTTTCCGGCGGACTGAAACCTTGACACATGATTCAAAACCTGGATTGTCCAGGTGAATCCCAGATGGGTCTCTCCAGCTCCTGTGGAAGTAGAAGTCCAGCGGAAGCTATCAGGGCACGCTGGGAGTTCTTGTTCCACAACAGCAGGCGGAAGACAGGTCCGCTTTGAAGCCTATAGCCAGCCCCCAGCTTCCACTCACCACATCCGGGGCTCACCCCGGGGCCAGGTCTTCTTCATCACAGGAGACCAGGATATACACCAGAGAGAGCAGCACCAGTCAGTGTGGTTTGTGGGACACCAGTGAAACCTCCATCACAGAGACCTCCGCAGCTCCTCAGTCCAGGCTGATATTGTGGCAACCCTCTGTGTCTCTCCCTGCTGCAGCTGAAAGATGGTTTCTCTCCCTCCCACCGGCTTTCAGCTACTGCAGGGAGAGACACAAACACAGGGCATTTTTCCTGTGATTCCTCCCCTCGCACCGATCCCCCTCCCTGTCTTTACTAACAACTTGTTTGCCTATTGTTCAGGCTCCCTGTGTGTCCGGGCCCCCTACAAGTGGACTGATGCTACCCCCTACCGGTGGCCATGCATGATGTTGTCACCCCTCTGGTGGGTCCCCCACACCCCTATAGTGGCTGGTTGGTACCCCTTTATTAAGGGCTCCTGAAGGCACATGCCTACAGTGCTTAATGGGAAATCTGGCAAGAGTAAGTAGCACCTGTATCTTCCATAGTTGGTAAAAATGCATCGCCCTTCGCCCATCCCTCCTGCATAACATCACACTGCTCTTGGCCGGGAAAGGGGGACATGATGTTTGTGTTTCGTCCATACCCCAGATGAAATCCATGTGGACAAAATGCATCGGTTTGTATTGAGCCTGCTCCATGTCATTGCCTGGATTTCCTATGTGATCACGCCATCATTTTTATCAATGTGCCTGTAACGTCAGACTTGTTGTAAGTTTTCAATCTTTAAATAAAATTTGGGAGTAATGGTTTTACACCATGTGGAGGCCTTTTGTTTTTTATGAACTGTGCAGTCCAAGATCCAACTCAGGGGCTGGATGCTGTGGTATACCGTGGTGACAGTTCTCCATTGACTGCTCCCTGGATCATCATTTACCGGTTCCATCTTTATGCTTGTTTGACTCTTTGCCCCTGGCAATAGAGTCCACGCATTCTGGTAAGCATGTTCACTCTCCCCTCTGCGTGGTGGATGCACACTTCTTGGGGACTCCTTTAGTGGACAGTGGTTAACCTCTATTCATACAGAGTTGATTCTACTTCCAACCTTCCCTATCTGGACTGTTGTGATACACAGTGGCTGCCTTACACTTTTAATCTCCTTTTGTGGACTTTTTAATATTTATTTATAATGTTCCTTTGTGACACTATGCACTTTATTTATTTTATGTGGTAACATTACCTTATATACACATTTGTGTTCATATTGATTAATTTGCACACCATATTTCTTATGCTTGTTTTGCACATTTAATATGGTTAATATTTAGCATTGCACTTTTTGGAATTTATCACTTGCATATTTTCAATATCAATGCCAAAATTTCACGATGTCTGCCAGGGTATGCAAACTTTTGAGCACAACTGTAACATCATCAGTACTTTCAGTCATTGGCCTTGAACAGGTATGCAGGTAAAGTGAACATGTGCCCAGACTACACACACTAATGCCCCGTACACACGGTCAGATTTTCCAATGGAAAATGTCCGATCGGAGCGTGTTGTCGGAAATTCCGACCGTGTGTGGGCTCCATCGGACATTTTCCATCGGATTTTCCGACACACAAAGTTGGAGAGCAGGAGATAAAATTTTCCGACAACAAAATCCGTTGTTGGAAATTCCGATCGTGTGTACACAAATCCGATGGACAAAGTGCCACGCATGCTCAGAATAAATAAAGAGATGAAAGCTATTGGCCACTGCCCCGTTTATAGTCCCGACGTACATGTTTTACATCACCGCGTTTAGAACGATCGGATTTTCCGACAACTTTGTGTGACCGTGTGTATGCAAGACAAGTTTGAGCCAACATCCGTCGGAAAAAAATCCTAGGATTTTGTTGTCGGAATGTCCGAACAAAGTCCGACCGTGTGTACGCCCTATAACAGATTTACATATTCTGAACAAACAGTAAGCACACTTTAAAACAATCCCTTATTTATATTTGTAGCTATAGGCATTGCGGAGAAATTCATCTTTAACCTCCCTGGCGGTATGATTCTTTCGGATTTTAGGTGCTGAAAGCGGTACAATTATTTTGCATGGAAATTTGGCGTTTTATATTGTAGGTCTGTAAATCTTAACAATAACACACTTAAATCTGTCCAAACCAGAGTCTAGTAGATATCCCGGGTATGATAAAGTTTGAAACACAAAAACATAAATTATAATATAATAAATAAAAATAAATAATTAAAAAAAATAAAAAAAAATAGTAATAAAATAAATTTCCCCACAATTCACTATGGCTCAATTCTGCAAGTGTTCTAATTTACTATCGCTGTTTTCTAGCTGGTCTAAAGCCACTTTTGACGTAAAGGGACACTTTTTGGTTGCTATGGACAATCTCCAGTTTCCAGGCAGAAAGAACAGTGTATATCATGCAAAACTGCATGCAGGGCATGGGCCAGAGCACTGGGGACAAAAGGGATGTGAAATCATTTCATACAGTACTGTAATCTGTAAGATTACAGTACTGTATGTGTTATGATTTTGACATTTTTTTGAATTTGCCGCCAGGCTCCGCCCCCGTGCGTCGCGCCGCTCGCAGGGAACGGAGCCTGGCACGGAGAGGCTTCGGAGGAGGACGGAGCCCTCGGACACTGCGGGGACATCGCAGGATCCCGGGGACAAGGTAAGTAAAGCCGCCCCAGGATCCTGCAATGCGATCCCGAGTGTGGCTCGGGGTTACCGCTAATGGTACTGAATTTTAAACCCCGAGCCACACTCGGGAATACCGCCAGGGAGGCTACAGTTTACAACATATGCACTGAAATCTTGTTGTTTTTTTTTTTTTCAGATTACTTTGTTTTGCTGCAGAATCTTGGCAGCCTGTCAGCCCTCCAATGTAAATGCACAGCAGGTACATGTAAGCTGTTAGAAGTAATTTTGGGGCCAGTTCACACCATAGAAACGCAGTCCGGATGTGTTCCAGATACTTTTCTTCATGCGGGATTTTGACAAGTTTTTAATGCATTCCAGTGCATTTTTGATGCAGTCCAGTACATTTTTCGTTCCAGAACTTTTTTGATGCATTTTACAGTGTTCCAGTACAGTCCGGTGCAGGAAAAATGCAGCAAGTTCTACTTTTTTTTCTGGAACTGGAACGCACTGGAACTGCAAGCACTGGTGTGAACTATGCCATTGAAAACCATATAACCTACTTTCCATGTGCTTTTGATGCAGAAAAAAACGCACTGGACTGCATGTGCTGTGAACTGGTCCTTAAACCCAACTTTAATCTGGGCAAAGGTGCAATTTAACTACTTGCTGCCCTTCGGACATACCCGTATGTCCTCAAGTTTCAGTGGTTATATCAGGGTCATGGCTGCAGCTGCAGTCATGACCCTGATACTTTTTTTTCAGTCAACGATGCTCTATGATGTAAAGTGATCTGAGTGGATATACAGCCACTGGATCACTTTTATATGTGGCAGAAGGTGTTCCCCCCTCCTGCCACCTGCCCAGGGGCTCCCGTTCCACCAAGGCGCCCAGGATGGAAACCACTCTAGCTGATCGCCTCTATGGTCAATGAAAATGGAAGCAACGAGTATTTAGTTGATTCCAGTTTTGGTTTATGTTTACAAGCCATTACATGGACGGCGCTGACCAATCAGAGTCCACCTGGTCTGTATTGGCAGCGTTAGATAGAAAGGAGAGAAAGTAGCAGGAATATCAACTCCCTGGACTGGTGGCGTAGCTTGTTGGAGCTTTGACAGCTCAGGATCAGCAGTGTTAGGTCTCCTATACAGATTTAGTATAACTAAACCCTCATGACCTTTTACCCCATTGTACTGCAGTAATGCACAGTAAAATGTGCAAGTTACTATAACATAGGTTGCACACCAAACACGATGACATGGGTTGGATGGAATGTGTTGTGGTGGAAGTCACATTGAAAGACACCCCAACACATACACAAAATGCACCTAAAACAAAAACAGAGCAAGTTTTTTTTTACAGAATTCCACACTGTACACTGTGCTGGGTGTGACATATTTTCACGAAAATAGCAGACCCTCTACCTTGCCAGGTGAATATTAGACCTAAATATTGCCATGGTGCGCAGTCTAAGGAGCCACATGGTGTTCACCAGTGCCACACACAAGAAATGATGGGTTGCTGATGGCTCCCAGGTTGTGGAGTCCAATACATGCACACTGGCAAAAGCTGGCAGAAACAAAGAGAGGTCAAAAGGCAAAGTAGTGGTCATACAGGCTACAAGAAGTCAGGACATGTGGATAACACAGGAAAAGGTCACTTATGGGTATAAGGAAATGGAACAGAGGCTGCAGGAACAAGAGTCTACAAGGTTTTTGTTCAGGCAATTTTCAATTGCGCTGAAGAAGTTTAAAATTGTTGTTTTAGATGCCTGTTATTGAAGTGGCTGTAAACCCTTCTGTTCAACTTGTACCTATAGGTAAGCCTATAATAAGGCTTACCTATAAGTACTGTAAATTTCTCCTAAACGTGCACCGTTTAGAAGAAATTTACCTTGTAGTGCGCCGATGATGACATCGGCGCATGCGCTGTGAAGAAATGGCCCTCCGTGCCGATTCTTCACTAGCAAGTGCTGTGACTGACGGCTTCCGCGCTCATGCACGGGAGTGACGTCACGTGACTTCAGCCAGTCACAGAGCCGAAGTCCCTGGCCACAGAAAGAAGAGGGGCGAAGATGGATGCGGCCACCAACGGGGACGGCGCGGGTTTCGTTTGCAGGTAAGTGCCACATAATGGGCTACTATACGATGCATACTAGCCCATTATGCCTTTACTTTGCAGGGGAAAAAAAGAGGAAGTAAAACCCATCAGGGTTTACTACCTCTTTAATGTAATTGTATCATATCATATCAGGATTTATGGAATAATAATACATTTTGGTTTTGTTAGGCTCAGTATTAATGAAAAAAGTCTATGGTTTCAGCAGAGAGAGGGGATATACTCTGCCTCAGAAAGTATTAAGGGAGGCAGCAACTCAATGCCATCAATTGTAGGAATATATTAAAAAGTGGATTTTTACTAATCACAAATTCTTCATAGTTCTGTGGAAGTCCGGGTAAGCAATCTGTTGCACTGCTGTAAGAAAGACACCCACCAGGACTGTACAGTGGGGAAAATAATTATTTGATCCTCTGCAGATTTTGTAAGTTTGCCCACTTGCACAGAAATGAAGGGTCTATGTTACCATAGATGTATTTTAAATGATAGAGACAGAATATCAACCACAAATCCAGAAAAAACACACGATACAAATGTTATAAACTGAGTTGCAGTTCAGTGAGTAAAATAAGTAATTGATCCTCTACCAACCAACAATAAATCATGCTCCCACAGACTGGTTACAATATGTGCTCATGTGGTACACAGATTAGTCCTGTCAATTTAAGAAGGTGCTCCTAACGACAACTTCTTATGTGTATAAAAGACACCTGTCCACAGAATCTCTTTCTTCCGTTCAAACCCTCACCGTCATGGGCAAGACCAAAGAGCTGTCTAAGGACATCAGGGACAAGATTGTAGACCTGCACAAGGCTGGAATGGGCTACAAGACCATCAGCAAGGAGCTTGGTGAGAAGGAGACAACTGTTGGACTGATTATTTGCAAATCGAAGTCAGAATAACCATCAATCGCCCTCTGTCTGGAGCTCCATGCAAGATTTCGCCTCATGGGGTAAGGATGATCATGAGAAAAGTGAGGGATCAGCTAAGAACTACAGGGGAGGAGCTTGTGCATGATCTCAAGGCAGTTAGGACCACAGTCACCAAACAAACCATTGGTAACACAATACGCTACCATGGATTAAAATCCTGAAGTGCCCGCAAGGTCCTCTTCCTCAAGAAGGCACATGTACAGGCATGGCTGAAGTTTGCCAATGAACATCTAAATCTGGGGTTTGCAACCTGTCGCTCGGGAATGGGTCTGCTCCGCCGACCCCCGCATTCTTTCTCTGCCCTCAGCCTCCCTTGCTGCGCCTTTGGTCCTCTTCTCTCCCCCACCCCAGCCTCCTCATCAGTGATCAGCAGCGGAGCGAGAGGCGGCACAGCTCAGGATGGAGGGTGGGTGGAGGAGCTGGCCAAGTTAACTTTTCAACTTAACCTGCAGATGGTTGGTTGCCAGGTCCTAAGCAACCAATCACCAGCTTGTTAATATAAAAAGTCACTCTGCCAGCTCCCGCCCCCTGTCCAGAACTGTGCTGCTTTGCGGTCTCCTGTGTGCACAGGTAGGATGCTATGGGAGGGAAGGGGGGGTAAGAGGACACTACTGTGTGTGTGTATGAGTGTGGGGGGGTGATGTGAAGGGGGCAGTGGACACTGCAATGGGCAGGGCCACCCCCATGGCAATGTCCTCTACCACCCTTCACCCCCCCCGTCCCTGCATTCTGAGCACAATGCATTCTGAGCACAATGCACTACTTAACCCTGCATTCTGAGTGAAACACACTCCTTAGCCCTGCAATCTTAGTATAACGCATTCCTGATCCCTGCATTCTGAGTGCAGTGAACTCCTTAACCCTGAATTCTGAGTGCAATGCACTCCTTAAAGCGGGGTTCCACTCAAATTTTGAACTTAATCTTACCTTACTTATTTTTTATCGCTGTAATTACCTTTATATTGTACTTTATTGTGGCACTTCCTGTCTCTCCTCCCATGGGAGTAGGCCTGTTTATTGCTTTCCCCGGCACCGCACTGTCTCCTGGGAGCTTAGTGTCAGGCTTCCCAAGATTCAGTGCGGAAACAATGTTCATGCGCGTGAACAAGCTGTGAATGAACAGCATTCACCACATCCCGGAAATCAATGCTTGTGGGCTTCACATGCCCACAAGCAAGATGGAAACAGCCAGCATCACATTTTTAAAGTTATTCTTCAGTACGAAAACAGACAGAGGCGGAAATATTACACCCAAACTGTGAGTATTATTTTGGGATTAGCAAAGTGTCTCAATGACCTAAAAAAAAAAAAAAAAAAAAAGATTGGTCGCCGGACTCCCGCTTTAAGCTTGCAATCTGAGCGCAACACACTCCTTAGCCCTGCATTCTGAGCGAAACGCAATCCTTAACCCTGCATTCTGAGTGCAATGCACTCCTTAAACTTGCAATCTGAGTGTAACGCATTCTTGATGTCTGAATTCTGAGCGCAATGCACTCCTGATCCCTGCATTCTGTGCGTAACACACTCCTGATCCCTGCATTGTGAGCGTAAAGCACTCCCAAACCCTGCACTCTCTTGTAATACTTATTTTTTTGTGTCCACTACGTTAACATTCTACATTTGGCGTTAACAATGTATCATCACCCACAGTAGATCACAAAGGCAGTGCATTTTGAACACATTGCCAGAAACACACATGAAAAATGCTTTTCTAGCATCATGTTCTGGTATGAACCAGCCCTAACAACAGGACACTGTGCCCGGTGATCTTTGACTTCATCAGTGTTGTTCAAGTAGATCTCCATCTCTCTAAGGTTGCCTACCCCTGCTCTAAATGATCCAGAGAATGATTGGGAGAAAGTGCTGTGGTCAGATGAGACCAAAATTGAGCTCTTTGGCATTAACTCGACTCCCCTTGTTTGGAGGAAGAAAAATGCTGACTATGACCCTAAGAACACCATCCCTTCAGTCAAGCACGGAAGTGGGCGCATTATGCTTTGGGGGTGTTTCTCTGCTAAAGGTATAGGCCGACTTTGCCGCATTGAATGGCCAATGGACGGGGCCATGTGTTGTAAAATCTTAGATGAGAACCTTTTTCTCTCAGCCAGAACACTGAAGATGGGTTGTGGATGGGTCTTCCAGCATGACAATGACCAAAAAGATACTGCCAAGGCAACAAAGGAGTGGCTCAAGAAGAAGCACATTAAAGCGTTTGTATCTTAAAAAAATATATATATGATCCTGTTCCTTGAAAGCATGTTACACAGCACAGTGCTTGTGCTGTGTCATTTGGCCCTTTCTGTCGCCTAAAAAACCTGTCTGATCCTGCCCGGTTCTGCCCTCCCCCTGTAAACTGACCACGGTATATTATGGCTGCTGAGCCCTGACACCGTGGTCAGTTTATGTGCCTCAGTCATCCGCAGCCCTGCTCTGTCCTCTCCCCCCTCCCTGCCTGTCAGCTCGTGTGTGAGCCGTGTCCTCCCCGCCCCTCCCCTACTGCTGCCATACTATGTCCAGTAACTTTCACTACTAACTAGAATCCCCTCTGTTATATCGGGTTAAATCACTCAGTGCCTTTGTTTTTTAAAAATGATGCGGCGCAATACTTTATTTTGCAGCTCCGCTGTCAGTCAGCTGATGTCCCGGTGCTCTTCTGCCCTGCTCTGAGGACTACAGAGGGAGGTGCTGAGGTTCTCTCTGACATCATGAGGAGGAGAGCCTCGGGCGGTCACGTGACCGATCAGCGGCGGTCTTGCATAAGGTATAATTTTTGATGAAAATGATACTGCGCAATACCTTAATACAAGAGCGCCGCTGAGCGGTCACGTGACCACCCGAGGCTCTCCTCCCAGTGACGTCAGAGGTAACCACAACCCCTCCCTCTGTAGTCCTGATAGCAGTGCTACAAAATAAGGTATTGTGCCGAATCACTTTCAAAAAACAAAGGAACTGGGCGATATTACCTGATATAACAGAGGGGATTCTTGTTAGTAGTGAAAGTGGCTTTACAACCACTTTAAGGTCATGGGGTGGCCTAGTCAGTCTCTGGACCATAATCCTATAGAAAATTTATGAAGGGAGCTGAAACTTTGAGCTGCCAAGAGACAGCCAAGAAACCTTAAGGATTTAGAGAAGATCTGTAAAGAAGAGTGGACCAAAATACCTCCTGAGATGTGTGCAAACCTGGTAACCAACCACAAGAAAAGCCTAATTCCATAGCTCAACTCACCAACCAGTCTTTTAACAGACGGTTAGACAGGTTGATTTGGTTGGTCAGCAAGCTGGTTGGTGAGTTGAGCTATGGAATTGTTTTTGTCTTACATATATATGCCCCTCCATGTGCTCCTTTCTGTGAAGGCCAGTTATAGGTGGGGGCAGTGGCCAGTTTTTTGTTACTGCTCGTATATTTGGTCCGGGGACACGCTGCTCTTGCTGGGTGTCCAGTGTGCTCCTGTTCCTTTAAGGGGGCTTGGGCTGCCTCCAGGCTCACCTGCCCCACATCTATCCATTCCATGCATGTGCTTCCACTGTGGAGACACTTATAAATTTGTAGTGTTAGGACTGCAAACAACACAGGGTGCCGTGACGAGGCCTTGCAGCTTTCACATGCGTTTGCAAATGTGTGCTAACTAAACCCCTGCTTTTAACAAACGGTTAGACAGGTTAATTTGGTCTGCAGACTGTTTGGTGAGTTGAGCTATGGAATTGTTTTTGTCTTACATGTATATGCCCCTCCATGTGCTCCTTACTGTGAAGGCCAGTTATAGGTGGGGGCAGTGGCCAGTTTTTTGTTACTGTTCGTATATTTGTTCCGGGGACACACTGGGCACCTTTGTTGCCATTGTGCTCTTGCTGGGTGTCCAGTGTGCTCCTGTTCCTGTAAGGGGGCTTAGGCTGCCTCCAGGCTCACCTGCCCCACATCTATCCATTCCATGCATGTGCTTCCACTGTGGAGACACTTATAAATTTGTAGTGTTAGGACTGCACACAAAACAGGGTGCCATGACGAGGCCTTGCAGCTTTTACATGTGTTTGCAAATGTGTGCTAACTAAGCCCCTGCTTTTAACAGACGGTTAGACAGGTTAATTTGGTTGGTCAGCAGACTGGTTGGTGAGTTGAGCTATGGAATTGTTTTTGTCTTACATGTACATGCCCCTCCATGTGCTCCTTGCTGTGAAGGCCAGTTATAGGTGGGGGCAGTGGCCAGTTTTTTGTTATCTCTATGCTTACCAACAAGGGTTACTCCACCAAGTACTAAGTCATGTTTTGCTTGGGAATCAAATACTTTAAAAAAAATTTTACTCATTGAACTGCAACTAAATTTATAACATTTGTAGCATGTGTTTTTCCTGGATTTTTGGCTGATATTCTGTCACTATCATATAAAATACACCTATGATAAAAATTATAGACACTTAATTTCTTTGTAAGTAGGCAAACTTACAAAATCTGCAGGGGGTCAAATAATTATTTTCCCTACTGTATGTCCCTAGTGGTCTAGTCCAAAACGTGTGAATGGGTGCAGAGACAAGAAACACACAATAGAATGGAACTGAAAGACCTAAGTAGGTCGTAGAAAGAGATGCTCTCCATGTGAGGAGCTCCCTTAAACAGACATGTTATCCCCTGGTGTTCCCACCACATTTGCTCTGTAAACAGTATTAAGCTGGACTTTAGAAACACCCTGTACTAAATAAAGTGTCCCTGAGATGGTCTTAAACCATCTGAAGTGAAAGAAAATTAGCTATAAAAGGCTGCTTTATGAGGTGCACCTTTGTCAGTTGCCAGTATTCCTTCATCAAGTTCAATGGCCCACACATAAATAATTTTTTCACTTTACATTGTAGTTTGTAAGATCAACCAGTCACATTCATAAACCTTTTGCATGACATTGTATAACAAACAGTTCCTCCTGAAAAAAAATTAGTCATGAGAGGAATATATAGGTGGTCATTGCTGACCTTCTATTTTCCTTGGTGTGATGTTGTTGCTATAACTTATAGCCACTTGCCGACCGCCTAACTGGGAAAATACGTCATTACCTTGATGTTTAATCCCGGGGTTATGGCTGCAGCTAGATAACCTAATATTAAAAAATTTAAATCTTCCTCAGCCACTGCTCTTTCCGGTAAAAGTAATCAGAGCAGCTGATTAGTTGCTAGATCACTTTTATGCCGTGTACACACGAGCGGACTTTTCGACTGGACTGGTCCGACGGACTTTCGGCGGACTTCCAACGGACTTTCCCAACGAACGGACTTGCCTACACACGATCACACCAAAGTCCGACGGATTCATACGTGATGACGTACGACGGGACTAAAATAAGGAAGTTGATAGCCAGTAGCCAAAAGCTGCCCTAGCATCAGTTTTCGTCCGTCGGACTAGCATACAGACGAGCGGACTTTTCGATAGGAACTGGGTCCGGCGGAGTTCTGACGTATAGATTTGAAACATGTTCCAAATCTAAAGTTCGTCAGATTTTCAACCAAAAAAGTCCGCTGCAGGTCCGATGAAGCCCACACACGGTCGAATTGTCCGCTGGACTCGGTCCGTTGGACCAGTCCGGTTGAAAAATCCGCTCGTGTGTACGCAGCATTAGAAGTGGTAGGAGGGGTTGACCCCCCTTCTTGCTGCTCATTGGCAAGCTCGAGAACCGATGGTGGCTGCGGTCGGCCATAGAAATGAGCAGAGGAAAGATGGCCTCCGCTCGTCTCTATGGCCTAGGAGGAGCAAAGCGACGTCGGTTTATGGCCGATGTAAACAAGGACATTTTTTTTTCAATGTCTTTTTTTTTTTTCCATTTTTCCATTGCAGAGGAGAGATGTGGGGTCTTATTGACCTCAGATCTTTCCATAAAGAGGACCTGTCATGCTTTATTGTTGTCACAAGTGATGTTTACATTTCTTGTAACAGCAATAAATGTGATTAAAAAAAACATTCAAAGGGATAGTGTAAAATAAAATGTAATAAAATAAATAATAATAAAAAAATATATATACATATATATGAATAGCGCCGCTCATAAGCCTCCTGTGTGATGTCCTGTCAGCTTCCCCTCTTCTCCATGTGCCAGTCTTGTAAAGAGCACGTCCCACTCTGATCTTCCTGACACATAAACAAATTCAAGCCAAACATTGATAAGTTAATGTATAGAGGGGTCAGTCTATCAAGCATTACATACCATATTGATATACTAATGAAACCAAAAAAGGGAACTGTGGACTTTTATGGCGCTGAAGTACAAACAGACTAATATTTTTTTAATAAATATACATATTTCCCCACTGTGCAGGCGGATGACAAGTCTGTCTCTACTTACTGAGCAGAGCAGAGCGGAGATAGACAGAGTCCCTCTCTCCTTTATGGGGAGATTGGATTAAAATGGACCGCTTGTCTGTTTTCATCCGATCCGATCCACCAGACGGATGGAAAATAGGACCTCCATTTGTTTGGTTTTGGCAGAGAGGATTGGATCGGATAGCAGCTGGTGTCAGCGGACATGTCACCGCTGACATCCACCGCTCCGTAGAGGTGAATGGAGTGTCCAATCAGGTCCCGCTGAAAAACTAACAGGCGGACCTGATCGGACAGTCCGTGTGAAAGGGGCCTTTCCCACCGCCAGCTAACAACAGAACTTTTAATTCTTTCATCAGTCCATCTCTCCCCGTTATTATCTTTTGTACCACTTGCCCAACCATATTAGATTGTAAGCTCATATGAGAAGGGCCTCCTAACCCTCTTGTATTTTATTGTATTGTAACAATACTGCCTCACTTTATATTGTAAAGCACTGCTCAAACTATTGGCGCTACATAAATCCTGAATAATAATACGTTAAAAACACATATATTCACAGTTAAAACAACAGTAAAAATGTAGTTCTGTTTTGGAAATCCTCTTAACTTTATCAAACCCCACTACAAGTTGTTTATATCACATATGCAAGGTGTTTCAAGGGATTGACCTGCTTCTTCAGGAGGACTTCAAGGAAAGTAAAATCTGGATGGTCATAAGTAGTAGAAAAAATATACTGTATAAAAAACAATATTTTTCTACTTCATATGACCATTCAGATTTTACATCCCTCAAAGTCCTCCTGAAGAAGCTGGTCTATCACGTGAAATGCATTGAGACACAGCATTGTAGGTGTGTGAGGACCCCCCATATATGTTGTATACAACTATAACATACAGTATGTGACATGAACATCTTGGGATCTAATACAATTAAGAGGGTGTCCAAAACAGAACTCAATTTCCACTGTTGTTTGAACTCTGAATATATGCATTTTTAACTTGCAAAATCAAATTTGTACGTTTATATAAAAAATGTCTAGTCCATTCGTCCTTCAGCACCATCAAAGTCCACATTGCCCTTTTCTTGTTTTCTTTAGCAAACAGTGATAATACCGGCTTCATTCACAGTCCTTGGCCATTGGTCACACCCCATTAACACAACCCCAGTGATGATCGCTTCCAGTCTGCTGGTTCATAGATTGTCATTTCCTACAAGCTGGAAAATTTTTTTGCATGGTGAGGGTGCCATTTCATTCCTATGATTTTTTTAGTTGAAAAGTGCAACAAATTTTAAGAAATCTATGTTAGATGTCCTGGTCCTGACAGAGTTTGTATTCTATCCTAATCGATTTTCCTATGCTCTTTCTGTAAAGACTTTCTATGTTGACAGGCATTAAACTACAGGTATGAAACACATATGTTCCCAGCAGCCCAACATACTATAGTAGCCTTTCTCTTTTGTTCCAGAGGGACCCATTGAGTAATTTTCAGATCTCAGGGAGCCTTGCTAAAACAAATTAATTAGCCAGTGGGAATGTACTTCTCACAGTGGTGGTCAGAATGTCATCCTTACCAGACAGCTAAAAGATCATTGGTGTCATGTATCTTACTCTGCCAAATGGCGTTGGCCCCTGAACTATGCAGACACCATCAAATAGGAAGTCAATCAGCCACAGCTCAAGGAACCTCTAGCACTTTCTGGAAAAATCCTAGTGTTCCACGGAAACCTTAGTTAAGAATGACTACCCTGGACCACTGCACAGTTACACACTACTTTGCAATGTGGTAAACTGTGTAGTAATAAATAGCACAGGTCATATATTCAGTATGTTGGCTATATTTTGGAAAAAATGGGCTGCCTTAACGTGGCACATGTTAATGCTTGACTTAAAGCGCGTTCAGTAACACACAGCAACAATTTCATTGAACCTGTATTGTTTTTTTCTGTTAGGATAACTAACCTGATTGGTAAAAAAATATGTATAGTGCAGTAAATAACCCAGAGTCATTTGAAAAAGGGCAACAGCAGCTTTCCTAAAAGGCTAAAGTTTGGTGTAAGAAATAGTTAAATGGAATAAGTCAAACTCACAAACCACAAACTTGATCTAAGGCAGTCCTGCTCAATTAATTCACTCATTTCCTGCCCGGTAACTAAGGGTGGCCATACAGCAGGAACCTGCTGAAATTCGAACCATTAATGGGCAGGCTGAATGTACCAAGTTGATCGATCGATCAGTTTGGATACAACCAGTCTGCCTGATTCTCTTACAATTATTGCTAGCGGCTGCTATAGCTGCTAGCGATAATCACTCTCTTTTCCTGGCAGGGACGGCTTACCCTGCACTCACCCTCCATAAACCAGACAATTGCTCGGCAGGAGGGATTCCCCTGTTAGCACTGTCTGTGTTGATGGGGAAATTGTGCAGTTTTTTTTCCTGCAACCTGTGGCTGCGAGAAAGAAATTTGTACCCTGTATGGCCTGCCTAACATGCTTGCTTGATATAATAATCCAGTAAAATGTTGTAATGTATGAGAATCAAAATGTCATAAACCGTATAAGTGGATCATTGGTCAGCAGTAGATGTAAACTCAGAATCCAAGGAGTGACCAATTTTCTCCAAAGCCCTAGACCAGTGGTTCTCAACCTTCCAGTGCTGTGACCCCTTGATAAAATTTTGCCAAGTTGTGGGGGCCCCTAACAGTAAAATTATTTTCGCAGCGTGGGTTGTCAGCGCCCAAGGCAAGACAAGTAATGTGCGCCCGTAACCCGCAGACATTTAGCGCTCCCTGAGTCCCTTCCACTCGTACAGTATTAAAACCCCTTATGGTACATTTTAGGATGGACCACTCTCTCTTTGTTCTCCTTTATTTCCCTTTTATCTCTCTCTATCCTAATTTCTTGTTTTTTTCCCCATCCCTCTCTCTAGCCGTCTTTCTTGTTCTTTCTTTTATTCTTTCTTCCCCTTTTTCATTTGTTCCTCCCCCTCTTTTCATCTCCCCTCCATGTATTCTCTATTTTTATTCCTTCTCTTACTCCTTAGTGCGGGGGGTGTGGGGTATGGGATGAGTGGCAGTGCTGGCAGGAAGTTCTGATCACCCAACTTAGGTGCTCTTGATCAAGGTCATCTGCTGATCTAAGAACTATAGTGAGGACTTTTAATGGCAACTCTAATCACAGGTAGTGTTACTCACTGTGTCTCAAGCTCTGTGGTGTCTCGCAGCAGTGACACCTATGCCGAAATCAGGAGATAGGGTCTCCTTCAGCCCCTCCCACTTCACATTCCTCACCAGTCAGCTAACCTCTAGTCTCTGCCCCCCAGCCATGCCATGAACTGAATGGGCGGCTGCGAAGAGCTGCGGGCTCCAGGAACAGCCCTGCTGGGCAGCCGTGAAAAGGGTGGGAGAACGAGCGGGCTTCAGGAACAGCCCATGACTCGGTGACCCCTGGCAATTTGTCATTCGACCCCCAGGTTGAGAACCACTGCCCTAGATAGTAATAATAAAGTTCACTGAAAGGCATCTCCAAAGTCCTGTCCTTAAGATTGCTTGACCATAGGGGCGGACTGGGCCAGGGTGATATTTGCCCCCTGGCCATTCTAACTGGGGTTTTTCGGCCTGCCATGCACTATTCCTTCACTAACTTCAATGATGTGGCATTGTTCATCCCACTAACACCAGCAATGGGGCATTGTTTCTCCCAAGGACATCAATGATGGGGTATTCTTCTTTTCACTGATCACCTATGCCTGGTTATTTTTTTCCTTCCAACAACCAACAATGTTGGGGGCACTCTATTACATACTTTTTGACTGCTGTTCATGTAATACTGATCCCTGCATTATGTACACATATTCCTGTTCTTTGCACTCTGTACTGTAAATTATGAAGCTCTGATCAACACGCTCTACTATGTACTACACATTACCAGATCCCTGCACTCTATAAGCTTTGTTGTATATTACATATGCTAAACCTTGCACTGTGTTGTACATTACTCAGTATTAACCCCTGCACACCATACTGTAAGTTATGTTTATTATTATTATTAAAAAAATGCGGATTAACCCTAATAACAGACACACCAGCCTAACACGTTATCCCAATAAACATTTATTTATAAAAGTAAGTACGTATCTACATAGAGGCATTGAAACAGACAAAGCTTATCAAAGTGGCAAAGTTGTTCTGTCTGCTCCGCATGCTCCTGAGGCTTTGGAGAACATCACTTGGATACAAATGGTTTATGAATTTCAAAGGTAATACCCTATTCCTCATGGCCAAAAAACCTTTGGCTCCAAGGAGGAGGGTATGAGCCTCGAAATTCGTAAACCAGTTGGAACCAAGTTAGCAGCATCCAGCTTCAGATGTTTGTCAGTTTTTATTAAACATTCAGCACACAGCCAGGTCTCCTCTCAACTCCCACTTTCCCCACTAGCACTGGGAGCTTTCTGCCTTATGTGCTGCTTCCTGGAGGCTGCTTAATCCTGTAGGTACCGGAGTTCCCAAAGTCAGGAGTTTTTTTTCCACCCGAATGTCACTCCGGACCTCCCAAATTCCAGGTCCCAAATAAGCCACTACTAATCCTGAGAGGACTTTGAGTCATTCCTCTCCTTTACTTGACTAGACTGGAATTCCTCATTTTAAATTGGTGACACATAGCAACCATCCAGGACCCATCCTTGATACAGTATCCTCTGTACAGTAGATACATGCTTACTTTTATAAATAAATGTTTAGTGGGATAACATTCTTTGAGTTTGAGAAGGTCAAGGCCAGAAACAGAAGACCCATCTTAACCAGCGGCTCCTTCGGAGGTAGCGTTTCATCTATATTTATGATCTGTGCTCATAAAAGCATTTGTAATGGAAGCATTTTGTGATTTTAAAAATGGTACTTAGTCCTAAGGTTTATTTGTTTCTCTCAAATTGTTTCTTGTGTCATAGTCATTGTGTCATAGTCATTAATCAGTATTTTGTCGGTCCTAGGACTGTAGCATATGGACTTGTTTACATTGGCCATGCCCTCTAAAGTGTGATCTGCAGCTAATCACTTCTCAGAGGGTATCTGACAGATGGTAAGGAGGTGTTATGTGTTGCATGCGGCTGTGGTGTGGCCCCATTCAGTTGGGGAAAAAACTTTTACCATGCTGCAAAGCGAAGTTTGCGTCTGTGGCATGTGTAAAACCCCATCCCATGACTTTGCAGATTATGGGGGAACAGTTTGGAAGGAGGTAATAATGCAGTCCCCCCCCCCCCTTCCCCCCAGTTGCAAGTGTAAACCTAGCCTTAGTGTGCAATCTATACTGCCATATTTTGTTGAGATAATTGGGATGAGAGTTTGCCATTTAGCATTAAAGGATAGTGAGGTTTTACCTAACTTATTTGTGCTAAATGGGAAATTACACCTTTGGGACCTCGTGAATTAAGACTCCTATTAGTGGGTAGTTAAAGATGGGCTTGTTGTGGTCTAAATTGTGTTTCCAAACCATGGTGGAATTGTAAAAATCTATAGAAGAAATAACAGGGTAATTCATGTTTATCTTGTAATTATTTAAATGAGTACATAGTCCCCTCCTGACAAACAGTACCATGGGATTTGGGTTATGGTAAAAGGACAGGCTGTCTGGAAGATCCTAAAAGGAGAACACGCGTTTGACTTCAGTCCACACTGATATGTTTCACAACAGGTATGTATTGTGTACAGTGGAATTATTTAGGGGCTTCTGTAAACATTGTGGTTGACTTCTCTTCAAGAAATTTTCCAAGTGGGCCTCAGAGTTAGGGGGAACATCAGGAAGAACCCTTGTTATTAAATATTTCATTGGTCCTGCTAGGTAGCACAGTATATGAACAGATCTGGCAAAGCCATTCTTGCTTCCTCCTCCTCAGTCATCAGATTATGACTAGATTACAGAACTCAATAGCTTTCACACTTTAAAAGGCAACTCATCATAAGAAAATGTAGATGTGCATATGATATTTTTTATCTCTTTCTTAAAATTCTTATTGTTTGGGTGTTCCTGCGTTCAGTTATTTCTGTAGCCCAGACCATAAACAAGAATGCTGGAAGTAAGGTCGGACTGAAGTCCTGAGTCACATGCTTGTTGTGGGTCAAAGATTCCGAAAGCACTGAAGCCACTGGGGTTGTGTTACTAAAGGACAAAAAGACTGTTCTATTTGTTCAAGGGAATTTTCCCTCAGCTTAGTGAATGAAGTGAAGCTCTACTGGCTTCCTTCGTCAATCATGTGCAAGCAAAAATACTGTTTCTTCTTTTACTTGCATGGGATTGGGTATTATTTGCAAAGCTTTGTGAACACTTCCTTGCAAAGTAAACAGAATATTTTCCTATCTAAATCAACCACATTGTATCAGGATGACCACCTCGCAAATAGCATTTTCAGAAGGAGATTAGCAATGGCAGCCTACATTTCGCTTGCAGTGCAGCTGTCCTTTAAGATTTTTTGTATGAAAATAAAAATTGATGTATATTTTTACTAATTTGTGCTTATTATACTAATTCAAATGGCAATACACGGTATGTAATCCTTATAAACAATGTGAATTGTGTTATTTCAACAACTAATACTGTAAAATTACTAAATTAATATGATCCTCTAAACTTTATTGTGGCAAGTAAGGGCTTTTTCCATCTCTTTATTTTTGTTTTTTGTTGAGCTGCACTGATCTGCCTAAATAAACGCAGGCTCAAGGCGAGAGCACATAGAAAACAATTGTTTCCTATGTGTGCTGTTCACACCATAAAGCTGCATTGAGGTGGGTGGCGGTGCATTGTGTAAAAATACTGACATGCTGCATTTTTATGCAGCGCAACTCACTGCACCGCATGTGTTTTAGTGCACAGGCTAGTGTGAGTCTGAAATTATTTAAAGATATTTTCCCGCTATTTATCATAATGTCAAAAAGCTTAATGAAGAAGTTTGAAGTGAAATTGTGCCCAATTGCTACAAATTAATCCAGGAACAAATGACAAATAAACTTCAAGTTTCTAATGGAGCTGTTTTAAACACAATGAAATCAGGCAGATCTAGTAGCCACCGCATCTAAAGACCTGTATATCAAGCTTATATAAGTACAATACAGAACAGCATCCGCATCCAAGATTCAAAGCCAGCTCAACAAAGAACACACTATCCAAGTCTGTAAAAGTACAGTCAATATACGATTGGCAGCTATAGCAGCTAAACCACTTGCCACTTCTTAGGCAATCAAAGGAAAGTAAACATTAAAGTGGTTGTGCACCCTGTACAACCTCTTTTACCTACAGGTAAGCCTATATTAAGGCTTACCTGTAGGTGCTGGAAATATCTCCTAAACCTCCACGGTTTGGGAGATATTTACGAAAGACCCGAGCGCCGATGACTTTGGCGCACACGCACTTTAGAAAGGGCACATTGTGCCGTTTCTATTAGGGGTCATGTCGTGTCTGGCAGCTCCCGTGACTCCAGCCAATCACAGAGCCGGAGTTTGCGGCCCCAGAGGGAAGAGGGGCAAAGATGGACGCTCCCTGCTAGTGGGGACAACGGTGACATTGCAGGCTTCGGTTTCAGGTAAGTGACACATAATGGGCTATTATGCGATGCATAGTAGCTCATTATGTTTTACCTTTGCAGGGAAATAAAGAGAAAGTAAAACCCACCAGTGTTGTCACATGAAAAGATGTAATAAAATATTTACAAAAATGTGAGGGGCGTACTCACTTTTGTGACATACTGTACATAGTGACACTGTATGTGAGGGGGGATCTGTTTTTTTTTTACACTCTGGGTGCTTACTTCAGTCCCAGTGACTGTAGTAAGCACTCAGTTTCCTCTCGCAGCTGATTGATGTGAGAGGAAATTACTTAAAATCTGCACCATGTAGCCTTTGTTTACAAGTATGATCATTGTATTTGGTCACAGCAATCACATGGTGCAGGTCCAATTTCATAAATTCTGCATTTAAAAAAAGTGACTGCTTATTTATTTTGTCCCTATAACTATTTATTCTGGGTACCTCAAAAAGAATTTGGAAAGTCTTAAGACTGTCACTATAAATTAACTGATTGTTAATTATAGGCAGCTGCTATGAAAATAATTCTGTAAACTTGTATTGAGACCCCCCCCAAACATTCATGCTACAATTATGCTTTTACAATCCTATTGTGTATTTGAAATGTTTGATAATAGATTTAGTAACTTGATACAAATACATGGTATAGTAGTTGTAGACAATGTGAGTGCATAAAAGGGATACATAAGTTAGATATTTTGTATAGATATATTCTATTTTATTTTTATTGTAAATTGTTGTTTATTGTGTCTTCATCAATGTACTTGTTCAATGTACAGAACACATCTTTTTTGTTTACTGTTGTAATAAAATAAAATAAAAAAATCATTTCCAATAGGGAAATTTTGGTATTATTTGACACATGCTTAAAGAGGAAGTAAACGCTGAAGAAATTACATTTTGCTACAATGTAAAGTAGTGAGTGTACAGCTTGTATAACAGTGTAAATTTGCTGTCCCCTCAATATAACCCAACACACAGCCATTAATGCTGAAACCGCTGGTAACAAAAGTGAGTACACCCCTAAGTGAAAATGTCCAAATTGGGCCCAAAGTGTTAATATTTTCTCTGGCCACCATTATTTTCCAGCATTGCCTTAACTCCCTTGGGCATGAAGTTCACCAGAGCTTCATAGGTTGCCACTGGAGTCCTCTTCCACTCCTCCATGACGACATCACAAAGCTGGTGGATGTTAGAGGCTTTGCGCTTCTCCACCTTCCATTTGAGGTTGCCCCACAGATGCTCAATAGGGTTTAGGTCTGGAGACATGCTTCACCAGTCCATCACCTTTACCCTCAGCTTCTTTAGCAAGGCAATGGTCATCTTGGAGGTGTGTTTGGGGTCGTTATCATGTTGGAATACTGCCCTTCGGCCCAGTCTCTAAAGGGAGGGGATCATGCTCTGCTTCAGTATGTCACAGTACACGTTGCCATTCATGGTTCCCTCAATGAACTGTAGCTCCCCAGTGTCGGCAGCATTCATGCAGCCCCAGACCATGACACTCCCATCACCATGCTTGACTGTAGGCAAGACACACTTGTCTTTGTACTCCTCACCTGGTTGCTGTCACACAGGCTTGACGCTATCTGAACCAAATATGTTTATCTTGGTCTCATCAGACCACAGGACATGGTTCCAGTAATCCATTTCCTTAGTCTGCTTGTCTTCAGCAAACTGTTTGCGGGCTTTCTTGTGCATCATCTTTAGAAGAGGCTTCCTTTTAGCATGACAGCCATGCAGACCAATTTGATGCAGTGTGCAGCGTATGGTCTGAGCACTAATAGGCTGATCCCCCTCCTCTTCAACCTCTGCAGCAATGCTGGCAGCACACATACATCCATTTCCCAAGGACAACCTCTGGATATGACGCTGAGCTTGTCCACTCGACTTCATTGGTCGACCATGGCGAGGCCTGTTCTGAGTGGAACCTGTCCTGGTAAACCGTTGTATGGTCTTGGCCACCGTGCTGCAGCTCAGTTTCATGGTGTTGCCAATCTTCTTATAGCCTAAACCATCTTTATGTAGAGCAACAATTCTTTTTTTCAGATCCTTAGAGTGTTCTTTGCTATGAGGTGCCATGTTGAACTTCCAGTGACCAGTATGAGAGAGTGAGAGTGATAACACCAAATGTAACACACCTGCTCCCCATTCACACCTGAGAACTTGTAAGACTAACATGATACCGGAGAGGGAAAATGGCTAATTGGATCCAATTTGGACATTTTCAATTAGGGGTGTACTCACTTTTGTTGCCAGCGGTTTAGACATTAATGGCTGTGTGTTGAGTTATTTTGAGGGAACATGAAATTTACATTGCTATACAAGCTGTACACTCACTACTTTAAATTGTAGCAAAGTGTCATTTCTCCAGTGTTGTCACATGAAAAGATATAATAAAATATTTACAAAAAATTGAGGGGTACACTCACTTTTGTGAGATACTGTATATACTGTATGCGTACATATATACTGTATGTCAGTGCAGACAGCCATTACCGCTGATCCACCACCACAGCAGTACAATGTCATCAGACCAGTGCAGCTAGTCACTGTGTCCCCAGTCATCACCAAACCAGTCCCAGTTTCACCGTAAGTTCTTGTTCACATGTTCGGTGTTCTCTGCACTGAAGCAAAGCATCATAGCCGCAGCATGTGTACACCCCCAGCAGTTACCTCTTCAGATAAAGACGGTAGCAGTTGGGAGACAGTAAAAACCATGTCCCAATCACAAGGTTTTACCCCCCAATCTTATGTGTGAACAAGTCCCACAGGTGCAGCCACTCACAGTGTCTCTGACCACCACCACACAAGTCACAGTGTCCAAAAATGTGATAGGTTGTCAGGAAAATAGACGTGTACTTTATGCCTCTAGAAGGCCTGAAGGTGCTCCTTGGATTGTGGATCCCTCTGTGACTAGGCTGCAAAAAAGTCTCACACATGTGGTATCCCCATACTTGAGAGTAGTAGCAGAATGTGTTTTGAGGTGTAAATGTAAATATATCTATGCTTTGCATTAGAAATATCCTATTATTAACAACGTTGTGCAAAAAAATCAATTTTCATTTCATTTCATTTCATTCTTTCCTTTGTATTCCAAAAATTTGTGGCAAAATGACATTTTCAAAAAACTTACTATGCCTTTCAGAAAATACATTGGTGTGTTAGCTTTCCAAAGTGTGCTCCTTGTAGGCTTTTCTCCTGTCCTGACACTTCAGAGACTCAATAAAAAATATACGCTGATTTGTTTTTTTTTCACCAAAGAAATGTAGCAGAAAACATTTTGTGTAAATTTATGAAGAAAGATTATTTCTTTGCAACGTAATATAACAGAAACCAAATTTTCAGTCTTTTTTCCTCATATAGTAAAAAGTAAAAACCACAGTGGTGATTAAATGCCACCAAAATAAAGCTTTATCTGTCTAAAAATATGTTTAAAAAATCAATTTGGGTACAGTGTTGCATGAGTGAGTAATTGTCATTCATAATGTGACAGCGCTGAAAACTGTAAAATGGCCCGGACTGGAAGGCGGTGAAACTTTCCACTCTTCAACTGGTTAAAATATTTCTTACCTTTTAGATGTTTCAGTAAGTTTGTTCTGTCTGAATAGAAAGACTTAAGGACAGGGTAAGCTCCTTCTCATTAACATATAATGGAATTCATTTGTGCATTTCAATTATTTCTCGCTTCCTCCTTTTAACCAAATGATTTTGAAGTTATACTTTATCCCCTCAAAAAAATACCTGTTGCTGTAACTAAAATTTGTGACCAGCATGGCTAACCTTTACATGGGCATATGAGAGGAGGAAGCCATTTGGAGCAACCCACCTGGCGAGTTATGCCTGTGGAGGAGGTATATTGATGATGTCCTCCTCCTATAGGAGGGGGATATGGCTTCTTTGGTGGACTATTTTTAGAAGCTTAATGACAATGGCAGGGAAATTATGTTGCAACATGAGGCTAGTAATCACAAAGCCCACTTTCTGGATCTCAAAATTCAGGTAGTGGGGGGTAGATTGGTAACGACTACACATTTTAAGGAGACTGATAGAAATGGGTTTATACCCATGAGTACTTGTCAACACCCTTCTTGGCTGAATGGTGTGCTTAGGAGCCAATTTCACAGAATTAGATTAAATTGTGCTACTCTAAAGGATGCTCAGGAGCAGGCCCTAATTCTTAAATCCAGGTTTATTGAGAAAGGCTATATTGAATGTAACATTGACAGGATTATTGGTGAGGTGGGTGAGATGGATAGAGAGCAAATGTTACAGAACCAAGCAACCAGGGACGATATGAACACTAGTAAATTTAGTTGGTCTACGGTGACTAATTTTTCTACCCAACATTTTGCTTTTAAGAGAATTTAAAAAAAAACACTAGGCTGTCTTAAAAAGTGATAGGGTTTTAGGCCCAGTATTACTAGACCAACCAGTAGTGGTTTATAGGGCAGCACCGGCACTTCGACATATAATTGCTCCTAATGTCCTAGACCTTCCCAAACATTTGTCTTTTTTTCATTCTATGAAAGGTTATTTTCCATGTCGGAAATGCAATGTGTGCCAGATTAATTCTTTTAGAGGAAGGAGTTTGTCCTCTTTTCAACCACTGGGGTTTCTTATGACATTAATTCTTTTGTAACATGTTCATCTAAATATGTTGTTTATATGATCCATGCACACATCTCAGGAGGGATTTTGGTCCACTCTTCTATACAGATCTTGTGCTTCCTCTTGAGCCACTCCTTTGTTGCCTTGGCAGTATGTTTTGGGTCATTGTCATGCTGGAAGACCTATCCACGACCCATCTTCAGTGTTCTGGCTGAGGGAAGAAGGTTCTCATCCAAGATTTTACAATACATGGCCCCGTCCATTGGCCCCTCAATGCGGCAAAGTCGACCTGTACCTATAACAGGAAACAGCACCAAAGCATAATGTTTCCACCTCCGTGCTTGACTGTAAGGATGGTGTTCTTAGGGTCATGGTCAGCATTTTTCTTCCTCGAAACACGGCGAGTCGTGTTAATGCCAAAGAGCTCAAATTGTGAGTATGGCCTCATGTAGTCTAGGATAACAGATCTTAAAAACGTACCATCATCCAAATTAATATACAGAAAGAAATTTTGGTCTCATTTGACCACAGCACTTTATACCAATCCTTCTCTGTATCATTTAGATGTTCATTGGCAAACTTCATATGGGCCTGTACATGTTCCTTCTTGAGGAGGGTGACCTTGCAGGCGCTGCAGGATTTCAATCCAGGGCGGCGTCTTGTGTTTAGTGAATGTGGTTCGAACTGCCTTATGATCATTCACCAGCTCCCCCCTGTAGCTGTAGTTCTGGGCTCATCCCTCACTTTTCTCATGAATGATCATCCTTAATCCATGAGGCGAAATATTGCATGGAGCTCCAGACCGAGGGCAAATGATGGTTATTTTGTATTTCTTCCATTTGCGAATAATCTCTCCAACTGTTGTCTCCTTCTCACCAAGCTTCTTGATGGTGGCCTTGTAGCCCATTCCAGCCTTGTGCAGGTCTACAATCCTATCCCTGATGTCCTTTGACAGCTCTTTGGTCTTGCCCATGATGGCGAGGTTTGAATGGAAGAAAGAGATTCTGTGGACAGGTGTCTTTTATACTGTACACATAAGGAGTTGTCGTGAGGAGCACATTTTAAAGTGACAGGACTATTTTGTGTACCACATGTGCACATACTGTAGCCAGTCTGTGGGAGCCAGAATTAATGTTGGTTGGTAGGGGATCAAATACTTATTTTACTCATTGAACTGCAACTCAATTTATAACATTTGTATAGTGTTTTTTTTCAGGATTTTTGGTTGATATTCTGTCTCTATCATTTAAAATACACCTATGATAACAATTATAGATCCTTCATTTCTTTGTAAGTGGGCAAACTTGGGATGTTAATTGTTTTATAAACAACAGTTAATTTGTGTTCTTGAATATTTTTTGTTCTTCATACCCATTGGGGTGAGATACCCTGTTATACATTTGTTGCTGTAACCGTTTAAAAAGCTTTAGCTGGAGTTAAGCTTCAATTTGTTAGTGTATATAAAATCTGCTAGTGCATCTTAAGGCCCATACACACGATCGGACTTTTTGACAACAAACATGCAAATTAGCTGTTTTGGAGCAACATACGACCGTGTGTACGCTCCATCGGACAAACTTTTTGGTTTTCATTGGACTTTTGTTGGCTGTGCGAACGGGCAAACTTTCCGGCAACAAAAGTCCGATGAAGCAAAGTTCGATCGTGTGTACACAAAGCCATCAGACTTTTGTACAAACTACAGTACCTGCCCGCGAGAATGTTTACAGCACGATCTCATCGTGCTGGTTCTCGGTGACAGGGTACTGTATATCTTGCGCTGGCTGCAATAGGAAAAACACATTTTCCAATTGCAGCAAGAACGAGGGGGAATTCCCCTCTGGGAGCATGCCAGGCCCTTAGGTCTGGTATGGATTTTAAGGGGAACCCCCTATGCTGAAAAAACGGCATGGGGGTCCCCCCCAAAATCCATACCAGACCCTTATCTGAACACGCAGCCCGGCCGGTCAGGAAAGGGGGTGGGGACGAGCGAGCACCCCCCTGAGCCCTACCAGGCCGCATGCCCTCAACATGGGGGGTGGGTGTACTTTGGAGCAGGGGGGCGCCCTGTGGCCCCCCACCCCAAAGTACCTTGTCCCCATGTTGGTGAGGACAAGGGCCTCTTCCCAACAACCCTGGCCATTGGTTGTCAGGGTCTGCGGGCGGGGGGGGCTTAGTGGAATTTAATAAGGGGGCCCCCAGATCCCGGCCCCCCGCCCTATGTGAATGCGTATGAGGTACATCGTACCCCTACCCATGCACCTGGGGGAAAAAGTGTCAATAAAACAACACAGTACACAGGTTTTTAAAGTAATTTATTAGGCAGCTCCGGGGGTCTTCTTCCGACTTCGGGGGTCTTCTTCCGACTTCTCCACTCTCTCCGGCCTCCTCTCCCGGTGTCCGGTTCTTCTCCCGCTCTCCGGTTCTTCTGCAGGGCTGCTCCGCTATCTTCTGCTCTTTTGCCGCTCTTTTGCTAGCGGTGGCCCGGTCTTCTCCATCATCTTGTTCCCTCTTCTCTTCTTCTGATGTTAACACAACGCTCTCTCCCGCTGTAATGCTGTGTGCGAGGTGCGCGACGACTTATATAGGCATGGGGCGTGGTCACCGGGTGATGTCACCTGGTGACCCCGCCCCTCCCGGGGCATGATGGGACTGTGACGTCTTAAGGGGGCGGGCCAGCTCGGCGATGGCTCCTGCAACGGGGCTCGCAGGTGTCAAATCTCGCCGATACAGAAGTTGACCAAAGGGTGGCAGTAAAGAGCTGAAAAACCACGTGATTTAGTGAAAGTTCAAAGAAAAAGTTCTGCCATGTGTATGCTTAATTAGTTTAAGGCCAACGCCCTTTGTACAAAAATCCACGGGAAAGTTTGTACAAAGTCCTATCGTGTGTATGAGGCTTTACACTACCCTCGCTCCAGACTGAGAATGCTGCAGAGCTCTGTGAATGAAGAAACTACGACTCCCAGCGGCAGATGACTTCTAGTTCTCAGTGGACTATGAGCACACTGATCATTGCGCTATTAGTCCATTCACACTTCCTTCACCTTCAAACTGAAAGCCCGTACAGAAGTACAAACAGAAAGCTGGAATAAGTGTCTGCAGGAGCCTGACATTGCACCTGCGATCCACTGATTGTGGGTGCAATGCTTTGCAGGCTCCTATGTAAATAAATATGAAATGCACAATTTTTTGCTTACAAAAACATGTGCATTTATTATTTTTTTGACTAAGGTGGACCTATTCTTTAATACTTTCATTACTTTGAATTACTGCTTTGGAAAAAGTATGTACAGGTAAATACTGAGGCCAGTAGAACAGCATAACTGCATTTATAACTAGCATTTTCAGAAGATCATCAACAGCCTCCATCATATATTTATTTTAGGAAAGGTTTGCTGTAAATGTAAAACTCTAGTTTCTTAAACAAAAATATTTTGCTGGGGTAATTAGATGTTATACTTACCTGCTCTTTGCAATGAGGCCCTAATCTTCCTCCTCTGGGGTCCCCCCGTTGGTGTTCCTGGCCCCGCCCAATTGCCAAGTGTCTTCAGACTGAGCCACTAGGTATAGGGGTACTTGTGCGGGCTCGATTCCAAGCCCCTCTGTGTGTGTGTCCGTAGACAATCATCTGCCAGTCAAAAATATATTTTTTCCTTTATTTCCTGCAATGTTGGATTACTGTGCGTTTTTGCTGTGCTCAACTGCTTTGATATACGGAAAATTGCAGACATGTTGCAGTTTTTTACATCTTTCTGCCCCGCAGCTGACAGTTGTGTTGAAGTGTGAACTTAACACATAGAAAACCAATGTTTTCAATGTGCTTTTCCGGGGAGCTGTATTTTTTTCTGCACAAAAATAGGTATTAAGCAATAAGACTAAAGCCTCATACACACGATTGTATTTTCCGACGGGAAATGTGTGTTGACAGGCTGTTTGCAGAAATTCCGACCGTGTGTATGCTCCATCGGAAAAATGTTGTCGGATTTTCCGCTGACAAATGTTGGCTAGCAGGTTTTAAAATTTTCCGCACACAAAATGTGTGTTGTCGGATTTTCCGAGCGTGTGTACACAAGTCCGTCAGACAAAGGTCCAAAATACAAACATGCATGCTTGGAAGCAAGGACTAGCCAGAAGCAGTCGGTCTTGTAAACTAGCATTCGTAATGGAGAATTAACATTTGTGACGTAGCAAATTATGAAATCTCTAAATGCAGGGCACATTCTCTTCTTCTTTAATGGGATAATAATGAAGCTGCTTTGCTGGTGATACTGATGGAGCAAAACAAATTTTCAAAGGCCTTTTTTTCTGGTGATATCAAGAATAATATTATTATGGTTTTTTTTTTTTAATTTTTTTGGGCAAGTTACCACAACACCATTATCCCGTAGTTTTTAAGATCAAAGATACAACTGTGTCGGTGTCCCTTGTCAGTTTTACATTGTATTTATTTAAATGTAACTGCCTACTCCCAAACTGTCATTTGAAGTAAAACACATAGCCAGGTATTAGTCTCCACAATTTTTTTTATTGTGCATTAAAAAAAGAAAACAAATAAAATTAGACATGCTATCTGCCAATAGAACTTAACCAAAAAGTGCATTCTATGCATCCAAAAATATAGAAACTATACCAAATCAAAATAATGTCAAAGCAATAACTCCAAGGCCAATAATAAATAACACGTTATCTCCTCTGATTCCGCAACATGTCTGGTTGACGAATGACCGTTCAGAAACTAACTGAAAAGCATGAAATGAAAAGCGTAAAATGAAAAGTGCGAAATGAAAAGCACGAAATGAAAAGCGCAAATCAACACTCACCAAACTTCTACTAACATGAAATTAGCAGAAGAAGCCCAAAGGGTGGCGCTAAAGAGCTGAAAAACCACGTAGTAAGTCAGTACTTTCGTGTTTGTTGGCCAACAATTCCTTGCCGTTTGTATGCAAGACAGGTTTGGGCCAACGCCCTTCAGCTAAAAGTCCACAGTTTTGTTGGCCAACAATCTGATCGAGCCCCCTAGCCTGTGATTAGACAGTAAAGGAGCAGCTTCTGCTCTCTTATCCTGTCATAGCATGTTCCTTTCCAAAAAGGTCAAAAATCACATGTGATTGTGCCCCAATTGCTGACCTTTTTTATCTCAGTTTGAGTTTTTCTAAGGGATAACACGAGGCTCGTAAACAATCTAATTCAGGTGATTATTTCCTTTAAAAATAATTATGATTATTTTCTGAATGTGATTGATTGTTATCTTTTAATATCTACCTGGAGTGGTCCTAAATGCTAATAAACTTTTTCCTACGCAAACCTCCCTGCTAGCCTGTAGCTTAAGCTAATAAAAAGCCCTGTATAATAATTATCGTTGGGTAACTTCAGTCTCCTTCTGCAATGCGGGCATAGAGCCACAGCACAAGGAAGGATTTGTGTGTGGATAATGCTACTAATTAGTTTCCCAGGCAGAGGCAGCCAATCAATACCACTGCCTGGACATAGATCCAACCTTCCACGGCTGCTTTATTCTTGCACCAGTACCCAGAGGAAGCTATGAGAAAAGAGCAAGTAACTCTATAATCTTGAGCTAGCATAGTGCCCGGGCCACATCTCTCCAGACTCTAGCATTGCTATGCAACAGGTGTGCCTAAATCTATGCAAATAGGGACCCTGAACATCCACAGTGCTGTTGGGTGGATTATTGTGATAAGTAGTGTGTGATTTGGCACTTTTTGGTGCCCAGTGTCCAACATTTTTTTTATAAATTATAACTTTTGTCTTCCTGAAGGTGTGCCTGGATAAAGAGCATATTGCCATTCTCTTCTGCCTATAAGGATTACAATTCAAATAAAGGAATAAATGGCAAGGATAATGGGTAGACATGTCTAGTACCCTTAAAAATTGTTATGCCGTGTACACACGACCGGTTTTGCTGTCGGGATAAACTCCGAAGGTTTCTCCAACGGAACTCCGACGGAATTCCGCTCTAGCGGTCTTGCATACACACAGTCACACCAAAGTCCGACCGTCCAGAACGCGGTGACGTACAAAACGTACGACAGGACTAGAATAAGGAAATTCAATAGCCAGTAGCCAATAGCTTCCGTCTCATACTTGCTTCAGAGCATGCATCGTTTTTGGTCCGTCGGCATACAGACGAGCGGTTTTCTCGATAGGAATTGGTTCCGTCGGAAATATTTAGAACATGTTCCATTTCTAGGTCCGTCAGAATTTTCTAAAAGAAAAATAAGATGAGGCATACACACGATTGGAATAGACGATGGAAAGACGTTGGACTTTTTCTGATGGACATTCCGCTCGTGTGTACGCGGCTTTAGATCTTATAATGAATTGATAGGTTTACTATACATACATTTTTTGATATTCATATATGGCCCAGAAAACCTCAAATTAGTCAAATGGAATTTAGAAATGCTTAGTTAATACGACAGTATATAAGGATTCCTTGTTGTCCAATACAAAATAAATGGGTAGTCTGTAAATTTTGTTAGAAATTCTTTGGTAATTACACTGTCTGATGATTTTAATAACCAGTCTAAATTGAATACGGTATTTACCATCACCCATGGCAGTCAGGTCTGTTTGAAAGTAGTATGGACATACAAATTATTCCCTATACAAAGTCACACTACCTGAACACCTTGTAGTATCTTTAATAACATTTGAGAAGACAAATATTGTAATATCACTCCAAAGGTTGCTCTAAGAATTCTTGAATAATCTACAGTCTCAAATGAAGGTCCCATTGACGTTGAGCCACTGCTGCTTCCTCTATATTTGATTGTCTCCAAGTTGGAGCATTTATAGCAAAAGAGTACACTTAGTTCTGCACTCCTGTGACCCATTTTCAGCCAACAGTGGGCTAACGTGGCAGATGCAACATCAGACTTATGCTGCATCCACACAGGTGATGAGTATGACTGTTCATTTTTTGTTCATTTTTTCCTCCTTAAACACTGGAACACATAAGACATCCAGCAAGAACACAATGGCAGCTGAAGGTATCCAGTGTGGTCCCACATCAAAAACAGGGAGCTATAAAAAGGGATGGCAACCATTCGAACTTATAACTAGCCTTTGCAGTAAGGTTTACATGGAAGAGCTTTGCACATCACAGACAAAAATTTTCCCAGCACACTTACCAGCCAGCTTGCAAAAAACAAAAACAAACTGACCCTGTCTATCAATTCACGTTAAAAACATTATCACACCCTCCCTAGGTAAACTATAGCAGAAACCCCCCACCCCAGCTGCTTAGTTTGCTTAGGAAGACAGCCATGGCTTACATTGAGCCACAGATTTGTTTTCGTCCTCTGGCTAAAATCCTCTTTACCTCTGAGCAGGCACAGACTTATATAAGATGATATTCAAGACTGGAAATGAAACTATTGAAGTCTACGAGGGCTTAGACAGGTGGGAGATTTGTAGTATAGTTTAGCTCAAAATGAGTAGAGAAGTTGGGTTAGTGTATTTCTACTTTAAATACACCTATGAGCAAAATAACAAAATGACATATAGGCTGCAGTATGTCACTTGCATTCAGGCTGCGTAGAGTGATTTTCAGGTGTGTTTTTTTAGTGTTTTTGCGCATATATGAGCGTTTTAGAAGATTTCAAGGATTTTACAAGTGTATTCAAGTTTCAGGCATTTTTGTTTTAGCCAGTGGAAAGCAATTCTTACATGCTAAAAAAAAAGGTCTGGGAAAAAAAAAATTCACATGTTTTCAGGCGTTCCCATTCAAGTCTATGATGCCAAAAACCTCAGTTTACACTTTAATGCCCTGTACACACGGTCGGACATTGATCCGTCATTCCGACAACAAAATCCTAGGATTTTTTCCGACGCATGTTGGCTCAAACTTGTTTTGCGTACACACGGTCGCACAAAGTTGTCGGAATTTCCGATCGCCAAGAACGCGGTGACATCAACCACGTACGACGTGACTAGAAAAGGCCATTTCAGAACCAAGCGCGGCACCTTTGGGCTCCTTTTGCTAATCTCGTGTTAGTAAAAGTTTGGTGAGAGACGATTCACGCTTTTTCAGACTCGTGGCTTTCAGATCGTTTTCTGCGGTTCAGTTTGTGCTTGTGGGTTTGTATCTGCTCTTCAGTGCGTGCAGCAAGCTACGCGTGACTCAGTCATTGTGTTCTTGTTCGTTTGTTACTGTTTTTCAGGTCGCTCTTCACAGGCCTTGCTGTTCTTCAGTGCGTTCTGTTACTTCGTTCTGAGCAGCCGACCATTTTCTAGCCATGTTGCGTATATGTACTCCTCGTAGAGTTCGTGCTGTGCGGGGGCTTGGTGTTGGGGTCCTGACCTTGACACAAGTCCAGTCCATGAACAGGGTGGGGAGGAGTTCGTGGACCAAGAATTGTTTGCTTCAGCGTGACCAGTTCTCTCATATGCCTTTGCTCCGTGAGATCCGTGAGAATAATCCTGATGATTTCAGGAACTTTCTCAGGATGACGGACCCCGTATTTCACCGTTTGTTGGCTTCGCTGACCCCCTATATCAGCAGGCAGGATACCTGCATGAGGCAAGCCATCACTCCGGAGCAGAGGCTAGTCACTACCCTGCTGTACTTGGCAACGGGGAGAAGCCTGCAGGACTTGAAGTTCTTGACAGGCATCTCCCCCCAGGCTCTGGGGATCATTATCCCAGAGACCTGTTCTGCCATCATCCAGGTCCTGCAGAAGGAGTATATGAAGGTAAGATTTTTATCCTTTAATATCACATTTTATTGTATATAATGTTTGCTAATGTATTGTATTTCTTTCCTCATTCCCTAATTACCATGATTGTAATATGCTGTGAATGTCCCCTTTGTCCTCATGCATGCTGGAACTTTATGGGGTTTTTTTTGTCCTTCATACATATTTGCCTTCACTTACCTCCCCAGCATGGTCTCCTGCCCTATATTCACATCATGTAGTCACTTAACAATGTATTTTATCAGCTCCATAGTAGTGGTTTATAGACATGTGCATTCGTTTTCATCCGAATGCATTTTCGTCCGAATTTCAGGTATTTTCGTTATCGTTTTAACAAACGATAACGAAAGTGCAGAATCCGAAAAACGAAAGATCCGACATAAACAAATGCTTTATTTTAGTTTTCGTTGCTACAACAGTTCGATATAGATAGGAGATTCGACATGATGATGACAATAGCAATATGTGTCCATCAAACCTGTGGTCGAATGTGCCTAACCTTAACTCTATTAGTCCAAGATTATTCTACATAGAGAGAAAAGATTCGACATAGAGAGAAAAGATTCAACGTAGGGGAGAAAAGATAACTAAAAATAATGATGATGATGAATGTTATTGGCTGATTGTAACCAAAGAGGAGGAGCAGTAAAATAGCTAGAACTAAGTACACACGTACTTTGGCTTATGGTGTTTGTTGAAAGTTCTAAGAAGATTCGACGGAGCAGGTAAACTATACGGCGTCGTACAGTTTAGCTGCTCCGTCGAATCTTCTTTGAACATTCGACAGACACCATAAGCCTTCAATGACAGATTCGACCTTAATTTGGATTATCGGACTAATGCAATTTTTAACGAAAAACTAAATAAATAAAAACGAATTTCGGGAGTAACTAAATAAATTTATTTTTCGGACGAAAACGAAATTCCGAAACGAAATATTTCAGTGTGCACATGTACCCCAAACAACCCCTAAAATGTTTAGAAATGTGATTTGTGCTTTAAATTCAGGCAGAGTGCCAGAGGCTTTTTTTTGTGGTGTCCCCAAATCATTTTTAACCCTCCCTCCCCCCAACTGCTAAGTCAGCTGATCCCAATTCTCTATCTATCCTCAATCATCTATCTGCTGACTTTGCCAAACCCATACACACTATACCCACCTCTTTTGTGGTCAGATTTATGGATGAATTCCCCAAAGCATGTAGTGCAATGGCCTGCCTCTATACTTTCAAATGGTACTGTTTAAAGTTTTTGTATCCTATTATTATCTTGATAGGTAATAGCAGAATGTCCAAATGTGCTCAAATGTGTACAGTGTGTATTTATATCTTTGTATTATGACACTTCTTACCTGTCCAGTGGTCTACTAATAGTGTAACTAAGGAGGGGCTGTTCCAAGTAATACCCATTATTTAGGCATTCATCTCTCAATGAAGTGGAGAGGGTTACCTGTCCAAGATTCCCCCCCCCCCCCCCCCCTATAATGTTAGAAATGGCCCATGGAGGGGGGGGGGGAATATGATAGGTGTACCTTATACTTTGGTGTTGTAAAATTCCCCTTAATAAATGTTATCTGGATGTTGGCCAAGAATGTTTGTGTCTGCTTTCCATGTTTATGTGCAAAAATACTAATTTATTTTTGTTTTCCTCCACGCCACAGGAATGGCAGACTGTGGCCTCCCACTTTGCCCAGCGGTGGGACTTTCCTAACTGCGGAGGGGCAATTGATGGGAAACACGTCCCCATCGTCCCACCACCCAACTCGGGGTCGTACTATTATAATTACAAGGGGTTCAATAGTATTGTGATGTTGGTGGTGGTGTCGGCTAATTACGAGTTTCTGTATGTGGACGTGGGGAAGAATGGCCGGATGTCCGATGGTGGAGTCATCGCCCAGACGGAATTTTACAGGCGTCTCCAGAATGGCAGCTTGGACTTGCCTCCTCCAGAAGAGAATGTGGAAGGACTCCCATTCATCTTCGTTGTTGATGAAGCATTTGCGCTGGGGGACCATCTTATGCGGCCACACTTGTTTTGCGTACACACGGTCGCACAAAGTTGTCGGAATTTCCGATCGCCAAGAACGCGGTAACGTCAACCATGTATGATGTGACTAGAAAAGGCCATTTCAGAACCAAGCGCGGCACCCTTTGGGCTCCTTTTGCTAATCTCGTGTTAGTAAAAGTTTGGTGAGAGACGATTCACGCTTTTTCAGACTCGTGTCTTTCAGATCGTTTTCTGCAGTTCAGTTTGTGCTTGTGGGTTTGTATCTGCTCTTCAGTGCGTGCAGCAAGCTACGCGTGACTCAGTCATTGTGTTCTTGTTCGTTCGTTACTGTTTTTCAGGTCGCTCTTCACAGGCCTTGCTGTTCTTCAGTGCGTTCTGTTACTTCATTCTGAGCAGCCGACCATTTTCTAGCCATGTTGCGTATATGTACTCCTCGTAGAGTTCGTGCTGTGCGGGGGCTTGGTGTTGGGGTCCTGACCTTGACACAAGTCCAGTCCATGAACAGGGTGGGGAGGAGTTCGTGGACCAAGAATTGTTTGCTTCAGCGTGACCAGTTCTCTCATATGCCTTTGCTCCGTGAGATCCGTGAGAATAATCCTGATGATTTCAGGAACTTTCTCAGGATGACGGACCCCGTATTTCACCGTTTGTTGGCTTCGCTGACCCCCTTTATCAGCAGGCAGGATACCTGCATGAGGCAAGCCATCACTCCGGAGCAGAGGCTAGTCACTACCCTGCGGTACTTGGCGACGGGGAGAAGCCTGCAGGACTTGAAGTTCTTGACAGGCATCTCCCCCCAGGCTCTGGGGATCATTATCCCAGAGACCTGTTCTGCCATCATCCAGGTCCTGCAGAAGGAGTATATGAAGGTAAGATTTGTATCCTTTAATATCACATTTTATTGTATATAATGTTTGCTAATGTATTGTATTTCTTTCCTCATTCCCTAATTACCATGATTGTAATATGCTGTGAATGTCCCCTTTGTCCTCATGCATGGGGGGTTTTTTTGTCCTTCATACATATTTGCCTTCACTTACCTCCCCAGCATGGTCTCCTGCCCTATATTCACATCATGTAGTCACTTAACAATGTATTTTAGCAGCTCCATAGTAGTGCTTTACCCCAAACAACCCCTAAAATGTTTAGAAATGTGATTTGTGCTTTAAATTCAGGCAGAGTGCCAGAGGCTTTTTTTTGTGGTGTCCCCAAATCATTTTTAACCCTCCCTCCCCCCAACTGCTAAGTCAGCTGATCCCAATTCTCTATCTATCCTCAATCATCTATCTGCTGACTTTGCCAAACCCATACACACTATACCCACCTCTTTTGTGGTCAGATTTATGGATGAATTCCCCAAAGCATGTAGTGCAATGGCCTGCCTCTATACTTTCAAATGGTACTGTTTAAAGTTTTTGTATCCTATTATTATCTTGATAGGTAATAGCAGAATGTCCAAATGTGCTCAAATGTGTACAGTGTGTATTTATATCTTTGTATTATGACACATCTTACCTGTCCAATGGTCTGCCAATAGTGTAACTAAGGAGGGGCTGTTCCAAGTAATACCCATTATTTAGGCATTCATCTCTCAATGAAGTGGAGAGAGTTACCTGTCCAAGATTCCCCCCCCCTATAATGTTAGAAATGGCCCATGGGGGGGGGGGGGATATGATAGGTGTACCTTATACTTTGGTGTTGTAAAATTCCCCTTAATAAATGTTATCTGTCTGTTGGCCAAGAATGTTTGTGTCTGCTTTCCATGTTTATGTGCAAAAATACTAATTTATTTTTGTTTTCCTCCATGCCACAGGAATGGCAGACTGTGGCCTCCCACTTTGCCCAGCGGTGGGACTTTCCTAACTGCGGAGGGGCAATTGATGGGAAACACGTCCCCATCGTCCCCCCACCCAACTCGGGTCGTACTATTATAATTACAAGGGGTTCAATAGTATTGTGATGTTGGCGGTGGTGTCGGCTAATTACCAGTTCCTGTATGTGGACGTGGGGAAGAATGGCCGGATGTCCGATGGTGGAGTCATCGCCCAGACGGAGTTTTACAGGCATCTCCAGAATGGCAGCTTGGACTTGCCACCGCCAGAAGAGAATGTGGAAGGACTCCCATTCATCTTCGTTGCGGATGAAGCATTTGCGCTGGGGGACCATCTTATGCGGCCATTCCCGATGAGGACCCTCACCCCGGAACAGAGGGTTTTTAATTACCGGCTGGCCAGATCCAGAAGAATGGTGGAGAACACATTTGGAATCATGGCCAGCCGGTTCCGCCTATTTCTTACACCCATCCATATGGCGGAGTATAAACTAAATCATATAATCATGGCGTGCTTTGTTCTTCATAGCTTTTTACGTCAACATTCTGCCAACTATGCTAGCTCAGTTGGGCCTGAGGCCGGAATTATAAATGAAACAACCCTGACGGCGCTTGAAAGTGGCCGTCCTGGCTTGCCCTCCCTGAGTGCCCGTGATGTCCGGTTAAGATACCTTGAGTTCTTTGCGGGTAGGGGGGCCATCAATATGCCAGACAATTTGTGAAACCTTGATCCAATAAAAAAAAAAAATTCGCAAATCTTTGGTGACATTTACTGCTTGTGTTTTTTTAGCTGACCCTGACAGAAATGTGGTGAGCCCAGAAAATGGCGTGATTGTGTAACCTTACAAAGCACTGTTGGGTGTTATTTACTAAAGGCAAAGACACTTTGCACTACAAGTGCACCTGAAACTGCACTGAAACTGCACTTGTAGTGCAAAGAGGATTTGCCCTTAGGAAATAACCCCCATTGTCACAGAAAACAGCAATTACATCACCACAAAAGTGTTGTAGCGTTGAGACAATAATCCACACATTCTTGATTAACAATCTTTTTAATACCAGCATAATCACATGTGCATTTAGAAAAGGTTTTTAAAACAAACCAACATGTTTGGTGTATAACAATTTTTGGGGTGGCATTATCAAAAATAGAAATGTCCACTTAAGATAAAACAGGCATGTGTAAAACCAACAAGAAAGACACAAATCTTGAACTTACAAAGTTCACATTTGGTAGAACTTGAAGGCAATATCAGACATGAGTATTTACAAACTGTGTTTGATATTGCGTTCAGATGGGGTGAAGTCACCCCAGCAAAAGCCAAATTTGGAAGATGCACACAAATTTCCGAATGTCAACATGTGCTAGCTGCCATCACGGGGGATCAAGGGACGTGTTTTGGGGGAGAAACCCCTTCCTCTCAGCTACTTTATTATTGAGGAAGGGGTTGCACCCCCAAAACGCGTCCATTGATCTCCCGTGATGGCAGATAGCACATTTTGGCACACTGTGTGCATCCTCCAAATTTGGCTTTTATAAAAATCGCTAAAACATTTTGAACATTGTAGCACACAAAAAAAAGAAAGTGATTTGGAGTTGTTTTAAACTCTACCCAAAACATCAATGATGTTCTTATTTTTTGAATAACATCATTGATGTTTTTCTGGAGGTTTTCCAATGCTAAATTACACCCCATGATCTTCCCGATCAGGATCTGGGCAGTTTCTGATGTGAAAGGATCTGTATCCACAACATCACGATCACCTAAAAAGAGAGAAACCAAACAAAAACAGGTTTAAAAAATATGCCGGCATCCATCTCTTACCTGAGCCTGTGGTCACAGACACTCACCTGTTGTGGTGACTAGTTCCACCACGTCTTCTTCCTCCTGCTCTTCTTGTGTTGGGTGGATTTCCCCTTCTTCCAGATGGGGGGGCTCTGGTCTCCTCGGATGAGGGGTGTCCTCCGAGGCTTTTCTCCCCTATGTAAAACAAAAATGGTATACTTAGCACACAGATATTTGATGGCAGAACTATAAATAGGAAACATTGCTTGGAAGTGTGGTACAATTGTCTATTTTGGCAGAGTTCCAAAATGTAGCATTTTCAGTGTCCTTTGTCAAGCTGCAATACTTTACCTGTTTGGTACAAGCTTCACAGATGGAGACCCCCCTATAGTATACACTGGAGCACCTGTGTGGCCCCCCTAATAAAAATGGTGTTCTGGTGTCCCACACTAGTGCTCCAGTGTCCAGATGTGAAAACAGCTGCTCAGTGTCCTCTCCTTACACAGAATCTAGTTTGCATTTCATTCTAGTAAGAAAGCCATCTACACAACCAAATTCGTTTCATACAAGTAGGGCATAAAAAATTTGGCCAAATGCATATGGCCAAAACAATGGTGTTTTATAGGCTGAAAGAAAAATGTTTGATATGAACGAATAATGTGCCCATGAACATGAAAGTTACCATTTTAAAATGTACAACACTTTTAAGAAAAGCACATGGAGCAGCACGAACGTAATAAAGACAAAAAGAATAGGAACACCGCACAACTACTTACTTTCTGTACTGCTCATGTTCTCATAATTTGAGGTCCGACCACCGTTTCCTGAGCTGATCTTTCGATCGACGTACCCCGAAATTCCGGTGCAGACTTTTGACCACTTTCGCCATGATCTTGGCCTTTCGGACATTGGGGTTGGGGTAAGGTCCATACTTCCCGTCATAGTCGGCCTTCTTCAGGATGTCCACCATCTCCAACATCTCCCCAAAGGACATATTTGATGCCTTAAATCTACTCCATCTGGATCTGGACGTCTCCGGATCCGGGCTTTCCTCCTCCTCGTTGCTGTAATTAGCACGCACCTGCTGTGTCTCCGTCATGTGCTCTTCCCCCACTGCGCAGAACGAAAAGGGGCGGGGAATAGACTAGAAAGAACGTCAGGGTCGGGCGGAGTTACACGCATGCACACGCAAGCGGAACACGCGTGTGTATTACGTACGATCTGTGAGCGGACGAAGGAGCATCGGAGGCGCCGATCGTTATAACGAAGGTAAGACCTAAGCTTGGGCCTATACTGCTTCGAAATTGAAGCCTATATTGTAACAAGATTAGGAGAGTTTGGCCTGACCTTAGGGTTTGTCTTGCGTTGTGTCTTGCAGAGAAAATGGATGGCTTCAACGACCACAATTTCCTCCCCCTGTTCACAGACAAGTACAGGGAGCTGCCCTGTCTGTGGCAGGTGAGACACCCCCATTACAACAATAAACAAAAGAGGCAGGCAGCGCTGGAGAAACTGCTGGAGTTGGTGAAGCCGGTGGTCCCCACAGCAACCATCCCTTATTTAAAAACCAAAATTGGTGGCCTGAGGAGCACTTATCTTAGGGAGCGCAAGAAGGTCACGGATTCCCAGAGATCAGGAGCTGGAGCAGATGACGTTTATGTCCCCAGGCTGTGGTACTATGAGAGACTGTGATTTCTGTCAAATAGTTGATGTGTGCCCTGGGGGTCCAAGGTTTCACCCATTTCTGCTGTTTCTCCAGCGTTGCCTCCCTCTTTGTTTAGTTGTGAGCCCTTAATAAATTAAGTTTTTTTGTAAATTATACTCTCCTATGTGTGTTTTCATTCAAAAAGGACAGTTTGTTGGTGACGATTCAGGTACATTTCTAAAGTACAATGTGAAATTAACAAGAGACAACAACACCAAACAATCTCCTACAGATTAAATATAACAACATATCAATGGTGTTGTGGTAACTTGACACACAAAACACACACAAAAATATTCTGGAGTAAAACTAAAAATACAATAAAACAAAGATCAGCCTTGAAAAAAATACAAACCAAAAAAAATAATCTGCCTTAAAACAAAAAAAAAAACAAAAAAAATACAACACAAAAATAATGTTGTCAGATGTGACAAATCAAAATATATTGAGGGAATCCCGATAAATAGTAAAGAAAGAAGTTTGTGAGAAGTCTGTGTGAATATGAGCAGGAAAACTACTTCATTCTTCTCACATAAAGAAGAGAGTGCGCTGTAGTAAACCATTTTTAACATTGCACCGTGACGAAAGTGTTGTATCCATTGCGAACGCTAAGTTTACCAGACCGAGCTGTTCCGTCTCGGAATTTATTCTGAGCATGCGTGGAACTTTGTGCGTCGGAACAGGAATTGACGCGATCGGATTTTGTTGTCGGAAAATTTTATAGCCTGCTCTCAAACTTTGTGTGTCGGAAAATCCAATGGAAAATGTCCGATGGAGCTCACACATGGTTGGAACTTCCGACAACATGCTCCGATCAGACATTTTCCATCGGAAAATCCAACCGTGTGTACGGGGCATAAGTGATTGTAAACATAGAAATAAAAAGCACGTTCTCTTTCCGTAAGGGGTTTCCTATGAGATCTTTAATATTATTGTTTTCTTGCAGTGCCTGCGGTGCTTCTGTATTACTTAATTGATCCTGCCAGTTCCCTTCTCCCTAGTAGTAAACTGACCACGCCAAGCATGGCAGCCGATCCTGATAGCAAGGTCAATTTGTGTCCTCTGTCATTGTCGTGCCTGTATCTTCTGTGGTTAGTGTAAGACCACACCCCCCGCCCATTCCCCCTGCTTTGATTGACAGCCAATCCTCCTGTTTGTGAATCAGCGCTGCATTCAGCTGGGGCTAGGTATGGTTGCCTTGGAAACTAGTACGCTCAGCGTCATTATGCCACTTCCTGCAATGACAGGTGCCCCCTGCTCTGAACACACCCACTCGCAGATCTGTGAATCGCTCTGATCATGTGACAGTTTGTGAGCTGGATTAAAACACAACTAGCAAGTTTGTTTATAAATATGGATTTTTTAAAAGGCATATACTAATGTTTTTAAAAATGTGGAGATGCTAAAAGAACTTTACAACTACTTTCAGTTCCATTCACATCTGTTTTTGCATCCGTTTTTCTTCTTTTGCAGAAAATACTTTGATTAGTTTCTTTATCAGCTGAAACAAAATGGATGAAAAACGGATGTAGACTGATATGAACTGAACTAAACTGAAGTGAAAACTGATGTAAACTAAACTGAACTGAAGACGGATGTGCAAACCGACGTAATCGGAATCAATAATCATTCGTTTTTTTCTTTGCAAAAAAGGTGACTGAAGTTATAATGTCCATGTGAAAGGACCCTTGTATAGTTTGTCCCAACTGTCACATTTGCTGGACAGCTTGGTGTGCATGTCAGTGTGGAAAACAATTTAAATAAAAGGTATGTTTAATAAAAAAGGAATTTACTAACAGAATACTATAATCACCAATATTAGTCACATACAGTTACTAGAATACAATATTTTTCACTATAGTGATCCTTTAACCACTTCCGTCCATCGATGTACCAGTACATCACTGGATGGAAAGGGTGATATCAGCAGCTGCAGCGATGACCAAGATTTTTTTCAACCGCCGATTCTATTCACTGTAAAAGCAGTCCTAGAGGAAGGCCCCCCCCCCCCCGCTGCTGCCGCCTTTACGGGCCCTCCCGAACGCCCAGCGGCATCCCGTTCCTGGGACACAGTGAGGGGAGCTAATGTTGTTCTTCCCATTGTATGACATCATAAACTGAAAGCGACAAGGATTTTGTCACTTCTGGTTTCGGTTTGTTATTTACAAACAGTTACCGGCTTGTACAAACATCTGATCGAACCGATCTTGGTTTAATCAGATGCTTTGGAGGCCGGAGGAGAGATCTGGGGTCTAATAGACCCCAGATCTCTCCATAAAGAGGACCTGTCAGGGCCCCTGCTATCATAAGGGATGTTGTTCCTCTAAACAACAGCCCATGCTATTATAAGGGATGTTGTTCATCTAAAAGTGATTAAAAAAATAAATATATAAATAAAAAGAGAGTGTAATTTTTTAATATAAAATTAATAACATTTAAAAAAAGTTTAAGGTACCCCCGTCTCTCTGTGCTCACGTGGAAATGCGAACAAGTGCATCAGTCCAGCACAAATATATAAACCGGTATTGTACCGCACATGTAAGGTATTGCCGTAACCATTAGAGTGAGAACAATAGTTCTAGCTTCGAGACCTCTTGTGTTACTCCAACTGGTAATCTGTAAAGGCAAATAAAGCATTGCCTATGGAGATTTTTAGTCACCATAGTTTGGCGCCCAGATACGTGTGTACGCAATTTAAAATGTGTCTACAAGTGATACTCGAAAAATTTGAATAAAGAGGAAAAGGTCATTTATTTCACTAATGCAACTTAAAAGGTGAAACTAATATATGAGATAGACTCATTACATGCAAAGCAAGATAGTTCAAGCCATGATTTGTCATAATTGTGATAATTATGGCTTACAGCTCATGAAAACCCCAAATCCACAATCTCAGAAAATTAGAATATTCTGATAAGGTGCAATATTCTAGGCTCAACGTGTCGCACTCTAATCAGCTAATTAAGCCATAACACCTGCAAAGGGTTCCTGAGCCTTTAAATGGTCTCTCAGTCTGGTTCAGTAGGAATCACAATCATGGGAAAGACTGCTGACCTGACAGTTGTGCAGAAAACCATCATTGACACTCTCCATAAGGAGGGAAAGCCTCAAAAGGTAATTGCAAAAAAAGTTGGATGTTCCCAAAGTGCTGTATCAAAGCACATTAATAGAAAGTTATGTGGCAGGGAAAAGTGTGGAAGAAAAAGGGGCACAAGCAGCAGGGATGACCGCAGCCTGGAGAGGAAAAAGCCATTCAAAATTGTTGGGGAATTTCACAAGGAGTGGACTGAGGCTGGAGTCAGTGCATCAAGAGCCACCACACACAGATGGATCCTGGACATGGGCTTTAAATGTCGTATTCCTCTTGTCAAGCCACTCCTGAACAAACAACGTCAGAAGCATCTTACCTGGGCTAAAGAAAAACAGACCTGGTCCGTTGCTCAGTGGTCCAAAGTCCTCTTTTCTGATGAGAGCAAATTTTGCATCTCATTTGGAAACCAAGGACCCAGGGTATTGAGGAAGAATGGAGAGGCACACACTGCAAGATGCTTGAAGTCCAGTGTGACGTTTCCACAGTCTGTGTTGATTTGGGGAGCCATGTCATCTGCTGGTGTTGGTCCACTGTGCTTCATTAAGTCCAAGGTCAACGCAGCCATCGACCAGGAGATTTTGGAGCACTTCATGCTTCCTTCTGCAGACGAGCTCTATGGGAATGCTGACTTCATTTTCCAGCAGGACTTGGCACCTGCCCACACTGCCAAAAGCACCAAAACCTGGTTCAATGAATGTGGGATTACTGTGCTTGATTGGCCTGCAAACTCGCCTGACCTGAACCCCATAGAGAATCTATGGGGCATTGCCAAAAGAAAGATGAGAGACATGAGACCGAACAATGCAGAAGAGCTGAAGGCCTCTATTGAAGCATCTTGTTCTTCCATAACACCTAAGCAGTGCCACAGGCTGATAGCTTCTATGCCACGCCGCATTGAGGCAGTAATTGCTGCAAAAGGGGCCCAAACCAAGTACTGAGTACATATGCATGCTTATACTTTTCAGAGGTCCGATATTGTTCTATGTACAATCCTAGTTTTATTGATTGCATGTAATATTCAAATTTTCTGAGATTGTAGATTTGGGGTTTTCATGAGCTGTAAGCCATAATCATCACAATTATGACAAATCACGGCTTGAACTATCTTGCTTTGCATGTATTGAGCCTATTTCATATATTAGTTTCACCTTTTAAGTTGCATTAGTAAAATAAATAAACTTTTGCACGATATTCTAATTTTTCGAGCATCACCTGTATTTACTCAGCATAATATCATATTTTATATTTTTCCATATTATATAAGCTTTTGTGCATTAAACTCATTAAAGTGTATTGTTTCCCAAAAATGTATTGTTGGAAAAACGCTACATAAATATCTTGTGACATCAATTTTTTTGTTGGGGGGGGGGGGGTTCTAAGTGGTTTTCTAGCAAAAAAAAACGCTGTTTTTTACATGTAGGAGAGGAATATTAGAATTAGCCAAGACTGGGAGGTTTAAAGATACATTTATACTTTTCATGTAGTTTATTAAATAAAAAGCTATCACCTAATTTGTTGTGTTTAGCTTTAATTTTAATATACAGTAGCTTCATACGGAGTTTTTCAGTGCAGTTCACCTTCAGCTAAAGATTTCTGGCAAACACCAAAGTGTTTTATATCACCATAGATACTCATTCATCAATGGTGTGAGTAGGCAATGCACACTACTATTCAGCAAATGACAAAAGCAGAGTTTTTATACTAATACCATGTAAACTTAATGCAGAAGTTCCATAAGCTGTATCAGAACATTATGAAGTTTTTTTTTCTACATAACAATTTTTACCTGTAGACTATTAATTCGATATGCAAAGAACATGCTCCAGATGGCAAGAATTTCCTTCAATGTTGTGCACTAAGCAGTGTTAATTTTTGCAGCAAATTTCAATTTAGTTTTAGTCTTAGTCTTAGGACTAAAATGGCATTTTAGCTTTAGTCCCATTTTAGTTTTCTGCAATTGTTTTAGTTTTATTCGTATTTAGTCGACTAAATCTCCAGTACATTTTAGTCGACTAAAATCTAATGGGTATAATTAAATTGTAATGCATTAGGCATTTCTCTACAATTTCCAAACTCATTATATACTGCTGGAGTGAAAAATCTAATATGTTATTATTTATGGTATTGAGGTATGAACATGCGCTACAGACCAGTGATCATTTTGAAGTCAAATTTCAATTTAGTTTTAGTCTTATGGCCCGTACACACGGTTGGATTTTCCGATGGAAAATGTCCGATCGGAGCGTGTTGTCGGAAATTCCGACCGTGTGTAGGCTCCATCGGACATTTTCCATCGGATTTTCTGACACACAAAGTTGGAGAGCAGGAGATAAAATTTTCCGACAACAAAATCCGTTGTCGGAAATTCCGATCGTGTGTACACAAATCCGATGGACAAAGTGCCACGCATGCTCAGAATAAATAAAGAGATGAAAGCTATTGGCCACTGCCCCGTTTATAGTCCCAACGTACGTGTTTTACGTCACCGCGTTCAGAACGATCGGATTTTCCAACAACTTTGTGTGACCGTGTGTATGCAAGACAAGTTTGAGCCAATATCCGTCGGAAAAAATGCTAGGATTTTGTTGTCGGAATGTCCGAACAAAGTCCGACCGTGTGTACGCCCTATTAGTCTTTTGACTAAAATAGCATTTTAGTTTTAGTCCCATTTTAGTCTTTTGACTAAAATGCCATTTTAGTTTTAGTCGTATTTTAGTCATCTCAATTGTTTTAGTTTTAGTCGTATTTTAGTCGACTAAAACAGTATTCATTTAGTCGACTAAAATGTTTTAGTAGTTTTAGTCGACTAAATTAACACTGGCACTAAGCTTGTTATAACCTCTTTCTGCCTTATTACATCTTGATATGTGTCCACTTCTAAGTTTAACCAATTAAGTACTTACCTTTTTCTAACTCTGTAGCAGAATGTCCATTACTCTCCATTTTCAGGTGCAGACACTGGCCCCTTCAACTCAATTTCCCAGTGAATTCCTTGGTTTCTGGACAGATTTAGGGCAGATAAGTTACTCAGCTTAGGTCCCTCAGCAGCCATAAGAGGCTGTGGGCAGGGCCACTCACCCTGCATGTGAGTACCTTTTGCGTGTGTGTGCTCATCAATGCCAGGGACTGCATTCATGCAAGAATCAAACGTTATAGTGGTTGCCGCTTAGCGGTAGTTAGAGATGAGCCATACATTGTGTGCAATAAAAAATATACAGAGTCTTTCTGTAAAGTGCTATCCCGTGTCACTACACACCTTTGCTTGATATATATTGCATTTTGGAAGGACAACGCTGAGCCCGTGCCCTCTCCATCAGTCCTAGCACGGACCTCATGTGTGCCCTTACTTAACTACCTCACTCTCCCGTACAATGCGGCTAAGCTAAGGTTCTCCGTAATACAGATTCAGTCCCGATACCCTCAGGGAACTGACCACTGTGGAGGGAGCCAGATCACCACCCCCCCCCCTCCACCATGTCAGGTACCACGCTATATGACCAGCTGCAATGTACCTTGTACTAGTTACTCATAGCAACCACATTCTTCCTCCTGCTTGTCTTGCCGAGTAAACCTTTTGTAGTGGCTTTGCTTCACATTCCACATGTGCTTCACTGACCCTGTTCTTTAATATGCCAGAAACCATCATGCACCCCTCTAAATGACTTCAGACCAGGCTTAAGGCAATTGATGCAACTTTACTGAACAGCTGTGGGAAAGTCCAACAAGTACTTTCAAGTGCAACATATCCTGTTGAACTAAGCTGTCCAGGCATACCTCAACAAGGTGATTGTCCATTACTGTCATCCTCCTAGGCTTGGCAGTTCTCCGGTCTTCCGGTGTTTTTCGATGGACTGCTGGGCACAGCAATCTCTTTCAGTGTTCAATATTAGTCACAGCAGCTTTGGGAACTGGATGAGCTCCAGAACTCAGCCTTCCCCCTCTACTAATATCACAAGGTGGACAGGCAGGGCCCAAAAAGCCTGGGTACCGAGGAGCTAGCAATTAACCCTGTCCCTTGACTGGGCAAGCCAACTAATATACTCATCCGGTCTACAAGGCCACACCTGATGAGGCAGAGGTAGCTGGATAAGTACAGCTTTTATTATTCTGGAGTGTATACATGTATCTTTGCCACCTTGAACTTGTTTTGAATTATTGCTTCTAACTTGGCATCTATCTAGCAAACTGAGAGTTACAGTTACTCCCTGTCCGACCATTCAGGCAACTACCTATACTGTTAAACCTCTTCATTACCAAGCAATTATTTTGTTTTATGTGTATATATATATATATATATATATATATATATATATATATATATATATATATATTCTTTATATTTGGACATTCTTTTGATGGAAGTTAATAATGACTGGGCTTGTTTTTATGCGCCAATACTTTCTGTTCTAAAACATATCAAGTAAAAAGCCAGGACATTACAAACACACACAAAATTACCATTTTTTGGGAATGTAGACACCCCAAGGTGATCTTTAGAGAACAAAGAAACATACTGGTGTTGAGGTGGTTAAAGTGGGATGTTACATCAGTCAGAAAATGATAGATCACTTCAAGCTGGCCCCTTTTGCAGGTATAGTCATGTAAACATTAAAATTAAACGCCTATACGGTTTAAAATCCAATAATACACTGTCTAACCTGCTCTGCACATGCTCAGTTGCTCTCTGCTTTTTGGCACTGCACCCAAAAAAAAAAAAAAAGAGGCCAATCTGCTGACAGCCTAAACATGTACTGCTGCTCAGGGGCTCTGGGCTTCAACAAAATGGCAGCCTCTGGCAAGAAGAAACAAGAACAGTGTCATATCACCTTAATTCAGGTGACAGATGCACCCCATTGGGGTCTGGAGTGCACTGCAAGGTAGTGGACCCTACAGCTTACTGCTACGGATGGAGCTCTAGGTGATACAGGAGAGCAGGTACTCTGTAGTACCAACACGGATGACACTGGGAGCTAGAGCATGAGATTTCCTAGAGCCAGAGGGTGTTCACCAGAGGCCCCTAGTGGTGGGGATGGATTTAGCTGCAGTCTGGCTCCAGGTCGCGACCTCTAGGGCCTTCCAGCTCACGCTCACGGTAGACTACAGGGAGATAGACAGGAAGCAGCAGACTGCGACAACAAAGGACAGTCAGGAGATCACCAAAGGTCGGGGTAACAAGCAGGTAAGGATAGTCAAGAACAAGCCACGATCGGTAACTAGAATCAGACGTAGAACACACAGCAAGGAGCACATGGAAGCCAAAAACACAATATTGATCAGCAGGGCTGGCTTGCAGTGCACAGGTTAATATAGAGTTCCCTGATAGGGGCTGCGGTGGAGCCATGCTTTTAGGAGAGATTACTTAAAGCGGAGTTCCACCCAATTTTGGTCTTTAACGAAAGACCACCTCTCCACCCCTAGTTTTTGGATATTTAAAATATATTTTTTACTTTCTCTCGTACCTTTTTTGGAAGTACTAAGAGTACTTCCGTTCCAGCCGGGCCGCGGCTGAGGACGTCACATCCTCTACTGCAGCGAGCCCCCCCGTTGTCTTCTGGGACATGTGTGTGCCCAGAAGACAAGCTGGCCATTCACAAAGCGCCACGCGACTCGGACTCCACAAGGTTCCACTGCCGGTTTCCCTTAGTGGGAATGGCTGCACCCAATCCGATTGACTAATCGGCCTCAGGGGGCCGACATTGCAGGCTCCCTGGACAGGTAATTGTCCTTATTAAAAGTCATCAGCTACGGTGTTTGCAGCTGCTGACTTTAAAAAAAAAAAAAAAAACTTTGGCTGGAACACTACTTTAGGCAGCCAGGTGAGAGTGGCTGGCCTCTTAAGCTGAACACATGGAGATCGAAGCTGACAGACAAACATTACTGCATAGCCATGACAAACAATACTGGAGACAATTTACAGCACACACTAATTTTGGTAGCATAATTATTATTGTGGAATGTATGTTCCTTGCTAAAGAACTTTTTTTTTTAGCAAACTGTTATGGGTAAAGTTCCACTTTAAAGCGCCCTTACCTTTTAAATGTCGCCCACTGAAGTAGTAGTAGTAGTAGAAGTAGTAGCAACAAAAAAAAAAAAAAAATCCTTCCTTTCAATTATTGGTGGTCAGTGTATTTCTTCAATCAAACTGCAATCCTCTTTTCTCGGTTGTGAATAGGCTTGTGATTGGTGTGATTGGTTCACAGGGTACAGAATTGCTCTGATTGGCTCTCTTCATTTACCTACAATGTGCATTGTCTAATGACAGCATGCTCACAAGCACTGAGAAGAGTATAAGCTGTAAAAAGAGCACTATTTATAACTGGCTCTCCAGTAATAAGAGTCTACCTACCTCTGTTTTTTTTCCAATACGTTGGTAGTAAGGTGGTTAAAGAGGTTACTCTTACCCTTTGAAAGACAAAGGAACAGTGTTTCACTATGGGTTTTTTATTGCTGCATATGGGAGAATAGACACTAGTGCAAAGAAAGTCTGTAGGCCTAGGGCAAATTACCTCTCCCACACCAGACATGCCATAGTTTTGTCTAGTGTTCTTAGGAGGATGAACATCTACCTTCTCCATTCCTTCTGTTTTAAGATGTATGCATTTCTTCAATCAAGTAGCTACTGGCAAATTCCTATCAGACCTTTCTGATCCTGGAAAGTCATAGCCAATGTCTGGTCACCTAAGGCCAGGTGACAGATGCACACTGTTGGGGTCAGGAGTGCACCGCTATGGTAGTGGACCCTATGGCTGACTGCTGCGGATGGAACTTTGGGTGGTTCAGAAAAGCAGGTCCACTGGCGCACCAACACGGATCCTACTGGGAGCTAGAGCATTTCCCAGGGCGCGGAGTCTAAGAGCCAGCAGCTGTTCACCAGAGCCTCTATTGGTGAGGATGGACTGTGCTGCAACTGGCTCTAGGTAGTGGCCCCAAGTGTCTCCCAGCTCACGCTCATGGTAGGCTACAGGAGGATAGAGAAGAAGCAGCAGCCCAGGACAACAAGGGATAGTCAGGAGATAAGCCAAAGGTCTGGGCAACTAGCAGACAAGGATAAACAGAGAACACGCCAAAGATCAGGGTATCAAGTAGGCAGGGATAGTCAAAGAACAAGCCAAGATCAGTAACAGAAACAGACGTAGAGCACACAGCAAGCTGGAGACAGGAAACTAAACACACAATATCACTTGGGCAAGGAAGGTTTGGACAGCACAGTGTTAAATAGTGTATCCTGTAGAGGCTAGGGTGGAGCCACGCTGAGGGAAGATTACTTAACCATGCAGGTGTGAGAGTGCAGCCCAAGGCTGACACACAGACCAGGTAAGCAGACAGAGAGGGTATGAAGGTATTACTGGCGATTCATGACAGCCAACCATCACCGATTTACTCAGATTGCATGGAGCAATCTCTGCAAGAGTCCTGCCCTAGATCTCTATTGACTGTTCAAAGTTCAGTTGCCATAGGAGACAGCAGTTCTACAAATACAGTTGTTACATCCAGCTTAAAGGCCCTCTTCCTGAATAGCTTTCTGCCCATTTTTGTCTCGAAGTCTGCCAATTGCAATTACATCTGCCTAAGTGTGTCCTGACCCTAAACCCTCTCTCCCTCAGTTCTTGTTAAGAGACAATAAATCTAGTTTGTTCCCATCCAAAAAGTGACTGGCGCCCAAGTTTTCAACTTGCATTACACCCACCATGCCTAGTAACCCATACTGTGAAGAAGGATGTCAACACTCCCTAACTCTGGAGGTCACCATTAGGCCTTTGGAGGTCAGGGATACCGCTACACAGTTCATTATAGATACCTTGCTTGAGTTTTTCTGCCTTGGACGTTGCAGTCTCAGATACGTTCCCAGGTCTTCCTAAGGTTTTGCATGTAGCAATACATCCATAGACGCAAAGCTTATGCCAACCGATATATGGGTTGGTGGGAGGGGTGTCTTTGCAGATACAAATCTATTTAGAAATCAGATTAGGTTCCATTCTCGCTACATCAATAATCTTCTGTTTGTGGTGAAACATGACTTGTCTATTGATTGTTCTTGTAATATTTAAAAAGGAATAAATGTAACTTGAAGTTCACAGGGGAAAGAACAGGAGTCCCAAATAATTATCTACACGTAAAGTTGTGTGGTTCAGTCGAAGATAAGAAAATTTACCCACAAGCTTACTGGAAGTCCATCTTTAAGATTTCTCTACTCCATGAAGCGAGCTGTTATCCAAGCCATGTTATAAGAGCTATGCCAAAGGGTCAATTCATCACAGCTGAACAGAACTGCTCTAACATTGAAAGTTTTGTAAAGGAGGCTGCTGTTATTAAGGAGATTCCTGGAGCGTGGCTATGACCCGGGTGTAGTTAAGAAAGCATATTTGAATGTCAGGGGAACTCTTCAGGAAACTATATTAAGAACAAGAGACAAAGACACTCCAGGAATAAGTCACAGTCTACAATTTCTTCCACATATTATAGTTTGGAATTGAAAAAGATACAACATATTATTCAGAGATATTGACCTATTTTGTACGGAGATAGGTACCTGAAGAAGGTTCTCTCCTCAGGTGTACAGTTTTTGGTTAGACAAGCACCTACAGTACGATGGGTAGGGTCTGTTCACTTCCAAGACAGACTCTAAGGCCTCATGCATTCTCCTGGCAGGAGAAAAGCAGCATTAAAAGTGCTCCTAATGCCTTGTTTGCAAATGTGTTTTGTCGCATTATGCATTTGGGTGTTCATTTTTTTAATTGGCCGGAATATTCATTTATTCTGGTCATTGAAACAAATGAATGCTCAAGCACTAAATGCGCCTAGTGCTTAGACACGTTTAGGTGCGTTTGGTGGATTTTTCTGCCAAAACGCCCCTCTCCTGAACACACAAGTGATTTTCCTTTTTTGTCTCTAAATGATTCTGCCTCTAAATGCCTATGTGTGCAAGGACACAGGTTAACAGGTTAACATGGAGGGGCGTTTAGATGCAGAAAAAAAAAAAAAGTCAGGATTTCTTTCACACATCTGTCAGTTGAAGCTAAGCAGGCAAATGACAGGTCTGTGAAGCAGAGCGGACATGGACACAGCCCCCTTTCCTCTATGGGTGGTCAGATGTAAACGACCTGCCCTTACACCCGACTACCATCTGATCCGATCCCCTGGACGGAAGGGGAATGGATCCCCATCTGTCTGTTTTTAGTGGATCAGATTAAATTGGATGTAGGCGGGTGTAAACAGACACAAGTCTGTTTACACCCACTGCTCCTTAGACAAGAATGGAGGCTCAGATCAAGTCCACCTAAAAAACAGACAGGCGGACCTGATCGGAATGTTCGTGTGAAAGGAGCTATAAAAGTGGTGTTTTTGACACCCAATGTACATGAGGCCTAAGACTTGGCTGAGCGCTACGGAGATACACAAATGTGAGCACTTCTGATGTTCTAGCTGTGCTTACCTTGGAGATCCTCTTATAATTAGATCATATACCAATGGACCTTCCTACACTGAGGAATAAAAGTATTTGATCCCCTGCTGATTTTGTACATTTGCCCACTGACAAAGAAATGATCAGTCTATAATTTTAATGGTAGATTTATTTTAACAGTGAGAGACAGAATAACAACTATAAAATCCAGAAAACGCATTTCAAAAAAGTTATAAATTGATTTGCATTTTAATGAGTGAAATAATATTTGATTCCTTTGCAAAACATGACTTAGTACTTGGTGGCAAAACCCTTGTTGGCAATCACAGAGGTCAGACATTTCTTGTAGTTGGCCACCGGGTTTGCACACATGTGTGTCCCACTCCTCTTTGCAGATACTCTCCAAGTCATTAAGGTTTTGAGGCTGACGTTTGGTAACTCGAACCTTCACTTCAGCTCCCTCCACATATTTTCTATGGTATTAGGGTCTGGAGACTGGCTAGGCCTCTCCAGGACCTTGATGTACTTCTTGTTGAGCCACATTGGGGTCAATGGGTCATTGTCATGCTGGAATAACCATCCACGACCCATTTTCAATGCCCTGGCTGAGGGAAGGAGGTTCTCACCCAAGACTTGGTGGTGCATGGCCCTGTCCATCGCCCTTTGATGCGGTGAAGTTGTCCTGTCCCTGTGGTAGAAAAACACTCCCAAAGCATAATGTTTCCACCTCCATGTTTGACAGTGGGGATGGTGCTCTTGAGGTCATAGGCAGCATTCCTCCTCCTCCAAACATGGTGAGGTGAGTTGATTCCAAAGAGCTCGATTCTGATCTCATCTGACCACAACACTTTCACCAAGTTCTCCTCTGAATCATTCAGATGTTCATTGGCAAACTTCAGACTGGCCTGTACCAGTGCTTTCTTGAGCAGGGGGACCTTGTGGGCACTGCAGGAGTTTAGTCCTTTATGGTGTAGTGTGTTACCAATAGTTTTCTTGGTGACTATGGTCCCAGCTACCTTGAAATCACTGACAAGATTCTCCCGTGTAGTTCTGGGCTCATTTCTTACCGTTCTCATGATCATTGAAACGCCACGAGGTGAGATCTTGCATGGAGCCCCAGACCGAAGGAGACTGACAGTTATTTTGTGTTGCATTTATTTTTGAATAATCGCACCAACTGTTGTTACAGTACTCAGAACTGTATCAGAACTAATACAATTACAGATATAATGAGGCACTTTGTAGTGAGAGTAGATAACTCCATTTGAGGGGGTGATTGTTTTCCCCTTCTGAGTAAAAGAGAGGTATATTGGATATTCAACGGAATATTTAATACTCTTAAATATTTTTTAATTGAATATTTAATATTCAGTTTATTCATTCCAATATATTGGATAATCAGTTCACACTAGGATTCCTAGTAGTGACAGGTTAGACACTTTTTTTAAGTAAATTGTACACCACGGTGTAATAGTTTTTCAATGTACTTATATACATATTCATATACTGTATAAAACCTCTTATGCCCTGTACACACGGTCGGACATTGATCGGACATTCCGACAACAAAATCCATGGATTTTTTCCGACGGATGTTGGCTCAAACTTGTCTTGCATACACACGGTCACACAAAGTTGTCAGAAAATCCAATCGTTCTGAACGCAGTGACGTAAAACACGTGCGTCAGGACTATAAATGGGGCAGTAGCCGATAGCTTTCATCTCTTAATTTATTCTGAGCATGTGTGGCACTTTGTGCATCGGATTTGTGTACACACGATCGGAATTTAACCGATCGGATTTTGTTGTCGGAAAATTTTATAGCCTGCTGTCAAACTTTGTGTGTCTGAATTCCTATGGAAAATGTGTGATGGAGCCTACACACGGTCGGAATTTCCGACAACAAGGTCCTATCACACATTTTCCGTCGGAAAATCCGACCGTGTATACAGGGCATTAGTATTACATGCTATGGGAGAACTATGGGAAGAGGAGAACCGAGAATGCTGGTGGGGGGGACCCCAGAAGAGGAGGTTCGGGGCTGCTCTGTGCAATGTTATTGCAGACAGCAGGTAAGTATACCATGTTTGTTTTTTGTTTTTTTATTAAAAAATACATTTTACTTTACAATCACAGGCTGGCCACTAAAGGGAAACTGTCTTGCTGAAAGTGCTTGCCTAGCCTCAAATGCATCACCAGGCCGCCTTGGTTTTTTTTTTTCCCAACGTGACGAGTAAATGTGGTGCACATGGAATGAATTACTTGTTCCCTGTCAGCGCACACTCGTACAGAATTTTCCAAGAAGCTGGAAAATCTCTGAAAATGAGAGTTTAGCACCGTCTCCAGACTCATTATTGCCCCCTAGGGATACACTGCATGACCCAATCCTTACACATCACTATAAGCAATGTTCCGATTGGGCAAAGATTGGGACATATATGGTCACCACCCCTCTTCTTTTTTACCTGCTACCTAAATCCTATATTGGTCCTCTTCCTCCCCTCCCCCACCCTTTAATTCTTGTCCTGTGTTCTTGTTTATGCAGATGATGCCAGCTGCATCTCCACTACCTCTTCCATTCGCTCTTCTTAATGCTTTTACAGCTCCCAGAGGTGGAGAAGGCGGCATGGGGCTGGCACTGTGTTAAGGGAAAGGGCTGGTTTAATGCCAATCTGTCTCTGCACACACAGCAGAAAAAATCCAGTCTGGGAGTTAAAGGGAGGGGGAGAGAGGACTTTACACAAGAAGGGAGGTGTGAAAACATCTGAATCAGCTGAGAGGTGTCTGTAATATAACCCCGAGAGAGGGAGAAGAGGACAGAAAGAGATACTAAGGAAAGATAGGGAAGGAGAGGAAAAAACAATTCATTGGGAAAAAGGCAGAAATGGGGAAGATACAAAAGAAACAAACAAAAAAAAAAAAAAAATCAGGAAAGGGACACAAATACGGAGCAGCGGACGTGTCCGTCTGTGTCTTAGCTCCTTCATGACGTGTACACAACAATCATATTGATTTTGGGAGTGAGAGAGTATGATTCTTCAATATTTAGTCCTAAAAAAGACTTGTACATCTAAAATCATAACGTATAACCCATGCTGTCCTATTAAAGAAAGCAAAAAGGCAAAGTGCAGTAGCCAATAGCAACCAAATATCTTTCATGTGAAATCTGGTTAATTGCTATGGATTACAGCATATCTGTACTGTACTGATACTTCCTTTCTTAGCAAACCTTTGGAAGCTCCTGTAAGCAAGAAAATGGAAAGCTGCAATGCCTGTGTGGTCCCCAAGTCACTCATTGTGAATTACCATTCTAAACAATAGCAACCAAACCCATTTCTCCCAACTGTCCCTGATTTTAAGGGACTGTCCCTCATTCGGAACAATGTCCCTCTGTCCTCCTCATTTGTCCCTCATTTAGGTCTGATCTATATAATTGTATATAAAATGCACTTTTTATCTATCAAAAAGTGTTTTCCAGTGCTAAACCTTTCATCCAATTTCTAAATTACTGCATTTGTAAATTCCTAAAGCCAATATAAAGGAATAATAGTGGTTAAAAAAAGCACTTGTGGGTTTAACCAATCATTCTGTTTTGTACAATTCTCCTTTAAGGGGGTGTGGCAGGGGGTGTGGCCTTTGCCTACATACTTTTGCTAATAGGTGTCCCTCATTCCCATCTCAGAAAATTGGGAGGTATGCAAACCTTTCTTATGACTGTACCTCATATCATTAAAATGAAAAAAAAACACAAAGGCTAAGGATCTGGAGTTCAGCTTTAAGATTTTAAAGTTATTTGTGTAGCACTACCCCCTCAGGAGCCTGATAATTGGGTCTATTTCCCCCCACTCCCAGTATGCACAGCCAAGCACACAGCATTTTCAGCATTCTTCCACTGGCTCAAGAATCAGTCTAGGGGTGTTTCTTTTTTTTAGGGTTTTTATTGAACAGGAACTTGGATAGGTATGGGAAGCATGGAATACTCCGAACTGTAGAACTTGAGGACTGCTAAAGCTTGTGGCTGCTCTGTATAAAATGCTGGCTGTATTGCACAACCTTAGGCTGCACAGTAATGTTTCTTGACTGAACTTGTATAACTCCTGGCTGTATTGCACAGCTGCTGGGTGCACTAGGCACTCTCAAGGCTCGTACAGACAATACGAAAATCGGAAGAGAAATTTCGTCCAACGAACGATCTGCCGATTTTCGGATTGTTAGTACGGTGCTTTTGACAGCCAATTCAGTTTTTTCGTCAGACAAAAGCTGGATGTGCAGACTATAACATTTTTGTCGCACGTGAACTCAACGTCTGATTTTCGTTTAATTAGTACGGTTTTCAGCCGAAAAAAAAAAATCATAAGAGCAAACTCTGACCCAGGCTCTCTCCCTCTTCGGTAGGCCCTCCAGCTAAGCCTTGCTGGGACCTCAATATCTTTAAAAAGACTCCTCAGGCTTCTCCTCTGTCTCTTTCTCTGCTCCAGGGGCAAAGCTACCAGCACAGGGGCCTTCTCCAGAAAGCTGGACCCTGAGACTCTGCCCCTTGGCTGCCAGGCCTCAGAACATTTATGGGCACTCCCTCCACCTACTGGGCAAGCCATCCCCAGGGATTGGATGGCGTCTCATAAATATTCAGGCTGCCTGTCCTCCTCTCCCTCCCATTATGCTTCTAGAAATATCCAGAAGACGGGGTAATAGCAGAACAGCAGCCTGTGAGACATTGAACAGCCCAAAACAATCAAACCCTGCCCCACTGGTTACAGAGGAGCTAACTAAATTTATCTAGCAGCCTACTCTAAACTAGTCTATTCTAAACTACATCTGGAATGATGGGTGATGGAGCAAAAGGAAAGATATGGCTGTCCCATGGACACTCTTTTCGCATGACTGGCCACACACCATAACTAGAAACTTTAACTCTTTTTTTCGTGTTATTTGGATTGTGACACATTAAAGCATATCTAAATCCAATAACAAAACTTGATTATTGCAGCTTACCAGTCCCTCAATGTGGTGGCTGCATTAGTTATCTCTTTTTTACCCCTTTTTCCTTTATTTGAATCTGGTAATATTTCCATTAACTCACTTCCTAACTACATAGCACGCTGTTAGGACTATATGGCACCTCCCTCTCTACTGGCCGGTGTTTTGTAGTCCACGGAAGTAGCAGGAAACAATGCTAACTAAAATCAGCCCAGAGACAGAGAGTATATCAAGTTATCAGCTCACAAGATTTCTGACTGGATAAACAGCTTTTTTTTTTGCAGTTGTCGAACAGATAGTAAAGACGCTTTCAAAGGTCTATTATTATTATTATTATTATTATTAGAGGTACTTGTATAGCTCCATCAATATACGCAGTGCTTTACATATACTATATATTGTACATTCACATCAGTCCCTGCCCTCAAGGAGCTTACAATCTAAGGTATATTTTACCAGACTAAAATATATACATATATACATTTTGAAGGACAGCATGGTGGCTTCGTGGCTGCTACTCCTGCAATAGAGCACTAGATTTTCTAGGTTAAATCCCAACCAGGACACTATCTGTGTGGCATTTATGTGCTTGTGTGGGTTCCTCCCACATTCTAAAAACATGCAAGTAGGTTGGCTTCTGTCTAAATTGGCTCTAGTACTGTATCTGTATGCATGTAAGATAGGGAACTTAGGTTGGCCATACACAGTTAGATTTTTAACAGATTCCTCCATCAACACTATACAGTGTGGATGGACGAATCTCCCACCAGCTGGCACCAGTAGATGCAGCCTCTGTTTGGGTATTCTGACAGCCAGCTCCAAAATACCAGAACAGCGTATCGGATGACAATTTTTCGTTTCACTTTTCAAACGAGGCACATCAGGCAGGTGGATGTTGACAGGGCCATGCGCATAGTGAATTTCGGTCGGTTTATCAGGACCTGGATGAAAATTCACAATATTTCTGGCCAGCTTTAGATTGTAAGGCTGGGTTCACACCTAATACGGATGCGGCTCACAGCAGGGGGTCCGGTGCGTCCCTGTTCTCAATCTCAGGGAGGAATCGGGCCCGAATTTTTGCCTGAATTCAGACCTGATACAGAGCCAAAGACGCACAGGACCCCTATGCAATATGCTCCATGGCCGCCACAGAGATGTGTGAACCGGCTCCATTGAGAGCCGGTCACACTCTCATGTCATGCCAATTGGATGCGGGAAAGCGAATCCAATTCCCATATTGTGAACCCAGCCTTAAGCTCCTTGAGGGCAGAGACTGAAGTGAATGTACAATATGTAAAGTGCATTATAAATTGTCAGTGCTATTTAAATACTTGTGTTTAATGCAGGATTAACCTCTTCACAACCACGCCATAGCCGAATGACGTCTACAGCACGGTCGCACATTGCGGGAAGGGTGTCATATGGCATATGATTGCGCTTCCCACGTGCCCCTGTGGCATGCACTGGCAGTGATCTGTGATCGCTGTGTCCTCCGGACAAAGCCGATCATAGATCGGGGTAAAGAGCCAATCACAGCAGCTCTTTACCACGTGACCAGCTGTGTCCAATCACAGCTGATCACAGTGTAAACAGTATTTGCCAGTTATCAGCAATCCTCTCCTCACGCTGACAGCGTGTGAGAAAAGGAGAGTCGATAAGCGGCAATCCTCACAGGGAACATCTCCACTGATAATAAGGGCACTGATCATCAGTGTCCTAATGATCAGTGCTGCCCCAACAGTGCCTACCAGTGCTGCCAATCAGTGCCCATCAGTAATGCCTGTCAGTGCCTATCAGTACCGCCTATCACTGACGCTTATAAGTGCCCATCAGTGGAGCCTATCAGTGCCCATCAGTGCAGCCTCATCAGAGTACATCAGTCAAGGAGAAAAATTACTTGTTTACAAAATTTTATAACAGAAACGTGAAAAAAATACCACAAAAAGAAAGCTCTGTCTCAAAAAAATGATAAAAATGTTGTATGGGTACAGTGTTGCATGAAAACGCAAATGTCATTCAAAGTGCAACAGCACTGAAAGCTGAAAATTGCCGTGGGAGTGAAGGGGGTGAAAGTGCAAGTGGTTAACTCCTGTGGAGGCCCCTAGGCATTCAAAACTTTTGGGCCCCCTCGCAAATTTCTGGAGGGTTCTTGTGCAAGCACTCTCGTGGAATAACTTTGAACTAAGTAATGAGCACGTCGGTCTCTAGATGGAGATGACCATCAGCAGGGCCGGCCCAAGACATTGTGCTACCTGGACCCAAGAATGAAATGCTGCCCCCCCCCCCAAAAAAAAAATAAAAGGATTCACGCCCACCAAAAGGCCCCCATATTTATTTTTTTATATCATGATAACTAAAACAAAAATTTATCTGAAAATCAGATTGAAAATGCCATAAATCTATTCCCTATTTTGTAGACGCTATAGCTTTTACACAAAACAATCAATATACGATTGTTGCGATTTTTTTTAACCAAAAATATGTAGCAGAATACATATTGGCCTAAACTGATGAAGACTTTTTTCATAGCTAATATCTAAAGGAGGAGTGTCCACCATCCCCGCTAAGTTTCATTTTATACAGTATGTCTTATTTTCAGTTTGATGTGTATTATATGTGAAGTTGCGTATCAGAGCCCGGTATTGTTGTAATATTGAAGCCTATTGAGATTCCAGCATTATTGTTAAGTTATTGATCAGTAACTTAGCGCTGCACTTTTTTTTCTTGTGGTGTGGGAATACATAACAGTGCTTAGTGGCAGGCCTTTTACTGACACTTTTTTTATTTTACCTCCAGTCGTTTATTGTAAATAGTAGTGTGGTGATTACCTATTATACTAAAGATCGGCATGTTAAATTAATAAACATCCACAGATTTCAGTTGTGCCCCACCAGGCCGGCCCCCCCATGGACAATGTGCCTGTCTGCTGAGTTTATCGCCCCATCCCTGCACTCAGTGCACTGATTGGCAGCACTGGCAGGCAGCAATGATTAGCACTGACTGGCAGGAAGCAATGATTGGCACTGATAGAAGGCACTAATAGAAAGCACTGATTGGCAGCACTGATTGGCAGCATTAATGGCACTAATAGGCAGCACTGATTGGCACTGATAGGCAGCACTGATAGGCAGCACTGACTGGCAGCACTGATGGGCACTAATAGTCAGCACTGATAGGTGGCACTCATGGGCATTGATTGGCAGGACTGATGGGCACTGATAGGCGGCACTGATAGGTGGCACTGATTGAAAGCACTGATTGGCACTTGTAGGTGGATCTTATTGGAAACACTGATTGGCACTGATAGGTGGCATTGGTTAGCACTGATATTAGGCAGCACTGATTGGCACTGACAGGTGGTACTGATTGGAAACACTGGTACTGACAGGTGGCACTGATTGGCACTGATAGGTGGCACTGATTGGAAACACTGATTAGCACTGATAGGTGGCACTGATTGGCATTGACAGGTGGCACTGATTGGCACTGATTGGAAACACTGGTACTGACAGGTTGCACTGATTGGCACTAACAGAGAAAAGGGTGTTTCACACTGAGCCAATATTGATGCTTAGTGAATAGACGGCACAGTGGTGTAGTGGATAGCACTTTCACCTAGCAGTAAGAAGGGTCGCTGGTTCGAATCCCAACCACGACACTACCTGCCTGGAGTTTGCATGTTCTCCCTGTGCCTGCTTGGGTTTCCTCCTGGTACCCCTTTTTCTTCCCACAAAGACATGCTGGTAGGTTAATTGGATCCTATCTAAATTGTCCCTAGTATGTATGAATGTGAGTTAGGGACCTTAGATTGTAAGCTCCTTGAGGGTAGGGACTGATGTGAATGTACAATGTATGTGTAAAGCACTGCATAAATTGACGGTGCTATATAAGTAACTGAAATAATAAAATAATAATTAAAACTCTTCCATGTAATGTAACTGCATGCAGAGAGAGACCAGCTGTCAAAATTCAGCGGTGATGTCGGGGGTGGGCGTGACCCGGGGTGGGCGGGACCAAGCAACTATCAAACACCAGCCAATGATTGGGCTGCTTAGGAAAGGGGGTGGGGCCACATACACGTAGCAGCCTGCCCAGATCCCATCCCATTGGCTGGTGTTTGATAGCTGCTGGGTCCCACCACCGACATCAACGCTGAATTTTGACAGCTGGTCTCTCTCTCTCTGCATTCAGTTACATTATGAGACAATGTCACACACTGAGCAGCTCTGACAGGCAGAACGAGCTGCTCAGTGTGAAACTGTCTCAGCAGTTTGGATTGCCGCCCCTCTTAAAATGCCATCTGGGACCATGGGCCCACTGGGTCCCATGGTAGGGCCGGCCCTGACCATCAGCATATCTCCCAACTGTCCCTGATTTGGAGGGACTGTCCCTGATTTGGAGCAATGTCCCTCTGTCCCTTATTCCTTCTAATTTGTCCCTCATTTTTGTCTAATCCCTATAGATGTATATAAAATGCATTATTTATCTATCAAAAGGTGTTTTCCAGAGCTAAACCTTTCATCTGATTTCTAAATTGCTGCATTTGTAAATTCCAAAAGCCAATATAAAAGATTAGTAGTGGTAAAAAAAGCACTTGTGGGTTGAACCAATCTTGTTTTTTTGATACAATTCTCCTTTAAGGGGGAGTGGCAAGGGGTGTGTTCGATGCCTGCATACTTTTGCTGATAGGTGTCCCTCATTCCCATCTCAAAAAGTTGGGAGGTATGCATCAGTACTGTACATTACACACACGTAGGTCGCACCAACATTTTATACAAACTGACAGCTGAAAGAAGATGAACTTTTATAAGAAAAACTGTAATGTGAACCAGATGTCTATGGTGCGGGCGGCAGCTGCAGGCTGGACTACGTACTTGTACGTCGCAGACTTTCTTCCAGTTTTGGACACAGCATGGCAGCTGACTTCAGCCACTGATTTAGGCTGAAGTCAGCTGATCGGCTGTGGCCAATCACACACAGAGTTCTGTTTACAAAAACGCAGAACTCTGTGTACTGTTCGCAGTGATCTGGCTAGTTCTTCTCCCTGCAAAGAAAAGAAAACATCCATATAGTAAAGTAAAAGCAGCACGCATTACACATTGTTTAGGCACACAGTTAACCCCATTGATTGCCCCTAGATGTTAACCCAGCCAGTGTCAATATTACAGTGTCAGTGTACAGTTTCATCACTGATCACTGTATTAGTGTCACTATTCAGGTCAGTGTCAGTCAGTTAGTGTATCTCCCAGCGAGGGTCTGTTAGTGGCAGAATGTCCGCCACCCTATCACGGTTCCACTATAAGTTGCTGATCATCACCATTATAGTATAGCGTCTATAGCTGTGTAAATTCCAGTATATTTTGTAGAGTTTGTAGATGCTATAATTTTTGCACAAACCAATTAATATACATTTATCAGAATTTTTTACCAAAGACATGCAGCAGAATACATTTTGACCTAAGTTTATGAAGGATTTTGATTTTTTTTTTAGTTGGATATGTTTTATAACAGAAAGTAGAAAATAGGTTTTTTTTTTTTTAATTTTCGGTCTTTTTTCATTTATATCGCGAAAAATAAAAACCCAGTGGTGATCACCTAATACCACCAAAAGGATTCTCCATTTAAATTGTGTTCAGTGTTGCATGACTGCGCATTTGCCAGTTAAAGTAGCACAGTGCTAAGTAGTAAACAATGCTCTGGTCATTAAGGGGATAAAACCAAGTGGTTAAGGTGAAGTTTTCGTTTCTTTGAATTGATTAACTTTTTTCTATCTTTTGTAAACAATTTTAGAAAACTTCATTGTAATTTTCTTTCAAAATCAATATTATTTTGGTTCATTGTTGCATTGCCCTTAAATGGATTGGGGCCAATAGGCTTATGCCTACTCTGGCTATTTGGTAATCCGGTGTTCTGTCGAGAAATGCCCCCCATAGGATAGTGCCAGACCTGAAGTGCGCATGCTCAACGCATGCACCATACGTATCAGCACAACAGTTGCCTGTGTTAAAAGAGAAGTATAGCCAAAACCTGTGTTTGTTTTTTTTTAAATCCCACAGTTCTTCATTAAATGAATGGAGATGTTCAGAGCTAGAATGTTCCAAGATTAGGTGTATTGGCAATGTTGCTTAGGTTTTCTTATCTGTCTGATCCCTTGCTGTCCTGAACAGTGTTGACATGTGTTTCTGGTGCCCACACAATGACATAAATACAGATGGATTGGGCATCTGTTATCTCACATCTATGGGTGCCCTAAAAATGTGTACCCTCAATGTAATGTTAAATACAGACTAGAAAATTTAGCTTTTTTTTCTGTAAAAAATGTAAATTCTACATCTCCACCAGTGTCTGGTCACTGTCAAATACCTAGGCATTGGTCATATGGACAGTTCTAGAGGATCTTGGAGAACTGACATTAGGCAGATATGGCTGACATTCCTGATATTAGCCATCAAAGATCCTCTGCATTGGCAGAGACCACGTGACCAGTGCCATGCTAGTGACACCTGATAGGGTTTCAAAGCTTATAACAGAAAAAGGTAAAACATTTCTGGTATGTAACATAGATCTGCTTTTATTGCCTGGTATGGTAAAGACTCATCTATTCATCCATATACATTTTCTAGCTATGTGTAACATTTTTAAAAACACAGATTTTTGGTCTTTACCTGTGGAAAGCCCAGTAGAAATTATCCAAAAGCAGTTTCTAAAAATAGTCATTTACTATTCTTGGAATTATTTGTATATTGCAATGCCTGTGTAGCGCGGATGGAGTAATTGATTTTATTTTCTTCATTCAACCTGCAGATTAAATAGAAAAAAAAAATCTATCTCTGGCTAGCTTTGGTGTCTTTTACCAAGTGTACAGGACACCAGGGATGGGTCCTGGACGGCAGGTATATTTCTCCACTATTTGGGTTGTGGTCCCCTTAAGAAAGGTGGTTTGAAGACATAAGGCTCCATTCACAAAGTGGTATGTTTCCCCCTAAATATGGTGTGGTAAAATACCACTTAGTGTTTTTAAAAAGTTTTTTGCCATTCACAAAAAAGCTACTAAAATACTGCATGAGTTATTTTAGGAAGTCTTGCGGTATTTTAGTAGTTAAAACATGCGGTAATTTCAGCTGAATGTAAAAAAAAAAAAAATTGCAGGCAATTAAAAAAAAAAATCTGGTATGGATTTTGAGGGGGACCCCATGCCAAAAAGTAAAAAAAAAAAAAAAAATGTTGTGAAGTCCTCCCCAAAATCCATACCAAACACTTATCCGAGCATGCCTGGTAGGTCAGGAAAGGGAGGGGACGAGCGAGCACCCCCCCCCCCCCCGAACCATATCAGACCACATGCCCTCAACATGGGTGGGTGCTTTTGGGCCCAGGGTGGCTCTGCCCCCCCATAGCACCTTGTCCCCATGTTGATGGTGACAAGGGCCTCTCCCCCACAACCCTGGCCGGTGGTTGTGAGGGTCTGCGAGCGCGGGGGGCTTATGAGAATCTGGAAACCCCTTTTAACAAGGAGACCCCCAGATCCCGGCCTCTCCCCTGTGTAAATGAGTATGGGGTACATATTAAAAAATGTGTAGTGTAAAAAAAGGCCAGGGGCATACTGGGTTGACGACGTCACAAGGGGGCAGGGTCACCAGGCTCCGCCCCTTAGTTATTTAAGAACTCTCAGACCGCAGACCTGTCAGATGGCGGGAGCCTTCGGCGCGGACTGACCTTTTTTTTTTTCAGTTCATGGCAGCGGGCAACGTGATTGACTATTAATCTACAACGGTAGACTTTTATTTTTATTTATTAAATGAAGTACTTCAAAAACTGTCTAATGACTTTTTTTACACTACATATTTTTTTTTTTTCGGTGAATGAGTAGGGGTACTATGCATGTATGTTTTTTTGCACTCTTTTGACCCTCAGTCATACGAGGGGTATTTTTGCCTTACTTAGTGTGTTTGGTTTTAAGAGGAATATTTTGGGGAGGGTTGGATTATATGGGGGGTCTTGGGTCATTGTGCTAATAAATTGTTGTACATCGCTTCTTTTAGCAATAAATTATTTTTTGTAGTGTAACTCTTTAGGGTATGTAGAAGTCTTTGTGTTTTTTTATTTTTTGTTTATGGATTTGGGGGCGACATTTTTAAATTACCGGCAATGTTTTTTTTTTACTTTCAGCTGTCAGCGGGAAATCCCACTGACAGTTAATGACTCATTGGTTGTTAAGGATGTGGCGACCGCCCGCTCCTTAACCACGTCACTACCCGCGTATTGTCAAATGACGTCCACAGATGGGATCTCCCATCCTGGGTGGACGTCATATGATGACCTGGGCTTCCCGGCCGTCTAGGGGGCGCGCGCCCGCCGCGTTGCTCGGGACCCGGTGCGATGTTCGCCGGGCACCCGCGATTGCCCGTTAACCGGGCCAGACCGTGGATCTGTGTGTGTAAAATCAGTTGAGAGGAGACCGATCTGTGTTCCCAGTACAGAGGAACACTGATCGGTCTCCTCCCCTTGTACGTCCCTGCCCCCTACAGCTAGAATCATTCCCTAGGAAACATATTTAACCCCTTGTGGCCCCCTAGTGGTTAACCCCTTCACTGCCTGTCACATTTATACAGTAATCAATGCAATTTTATAGCACGGATCACTGTATAAATGTGACTGGTCCCAAAAATGTGTCAAAAGTGTCCGATGTGTCCGCCATAATGTCGCAGTCATGAAAAAAATTGCGATCGCCACTATTTTAAAAATGCCATAAATCTATCCCGTATTTTGTAGACGCTATAACTTTTGCGCAAACCAATCAATACACGCTTATTGCGATTTTTTTTTTAACAAAAATATGTAGAAGAATACGTATCGGCCGAAACTGAGGAAAATTTTTTTTTTTTTAATTGGGATATTTATTATAGCAAAAAGTAAAAAATATTGTGTTTTTTTCAAAATTGTCCCTTATCTTTTGTTTATAGCGCAAAAAATAAAAACCGCAGAGGTGATCAAATACCACCAAAAGAAAGCTCTATTTGTGGGGAAAAAAGGACGTCAATTTTGTTTGGGTACAACGTCGCACGACCATACAATTGTCGCTTAAATTGTGACAGCGCTGAAAACTAAAAATTGGTCTGGGAAGGAAGGGGGTGAAAATGCCCTGTATTGAACCGGTTAACAACCATATTGTTTAATGGTTGTTAAGGAGCGGGCGGCCACCTGCTCCTTAACAACCAGTACAGATTCCACAAATAATGAATTCCTGGACCACTACTTAATTTCTGCATGCATTTAAATATTTTTTTCCTTCTGTGAATGGATTTTAACACCTCTGCATGCAGTATTTACCAAGCATTTTCAGCACTTCTCAGTAAATACTGCAAAACCATCTAGTTAAAGTGGTTGTTAAGCCACTCTAACCTGTATACACCATCAGCACTGCCTCCTATTGTAGTATTCCCCTCTGTATGTGATTTATTAAAAAAAAAAAAAATGCTGCAAATACCTCATTTCACTGCTGAGATTGCGATCACATGACTGGCCAGCTTTTTCCTTTTCTCCTCTGAGAGATGCAGTGGGCGGGGCTGAGATTCCCCTGCTGATGTCAGTCTGGAGGGGAGGAAGAGAAGAGAGAGCTGGCTGGTCATGTGATCGCAATCTCGGCTCTTAAATTAGGTATTTACAGCATTTATATTTATAAATCATTCACAGAGGGAGACACTGCAATAGGAGGCAGTGCTGATAATGTATACAGGTTAGTGTTATGAGAGCATCAGGAGGAGGAAGGGGCGGCTCACACACAGACAGAGAAGGGAAGGAGGAGGAGGACACAAGAGCAGAGATGAGAGCAGATAACAGGCTGCTAATGACAGAGGCACGTAAACTGACCACGGTGTCTGGTCTCAGCAGCCATGATACACCGTGGTCAGTTTACAGAGGGGTGGGGAGAAACTGACAGGATCAGCCAGGTTTTTTAGGTGTTACAGGGGGCCAAATAACACAGGGCAAGCACTGTGTCATATAACATGCTTTAAAGGAGCAGGATCCACTTTTTTTGGGTTAACAAACTCTTTCACAGTTTCAGGATCGCATGCCATATTTATGCAAAATGTGTACTGACATCTAAATATCTAATGCAAGTTAATTCTGTAAATGGAGCCCACAGTTGAGTACTCAGGGGTTCTCATTCATACAGGGTGAGGGGCTATGGGGTAGTACGATTGGATAGGAGAGGATAGGCTGGAAATTCTCACAGAATTAGTAAATCCTAATTTGAGAGCCGGAATTCAGAGACTCAGAGTAACTGTGGGAGGGAAAGAGTCTTCAAACCCTGATTTCAGGGACTTTGGTTAGCCCACCTGCAAGGGAGGCTTGAAAAGCAGCAAAGAGTCAGCAGGGATCTATGAGGTAGTGTGGAGTGGTTCACAGCTGTGAAAAAGCATGGACTATCTGGAGACTAAGACTCTAAGTTTGCTGAGCTCCTGTGGCCTTTCCTGTACCCCAAAACAGATGGGAACCCTAAACCCACGTGTGGGACTGTGATATTGGCGGTGAGCCATTGTGATGTTTTGATTATACCAGGATTATGGACCATTTGCTTTATTTTTGCTGAAGAAAAGTTACTCTTTTGTTTGCTTGTTTTGAATGTCCAATAAAAAGGTTGTTGCTTTTACTTTTAAGTGGCTGTCTGGTGATCTCGGGCTCTCCAGATTACACAAAACAGCTTATTTCTGGGGTGGTACTTGTAACCAAGTGGACAATGGGACTTAAAGTAGACCTAAGCTCAAAAAGGAAAGATTTGTTATATTATAGGGGATACCTAGAAATATTAATTGTGCCTAGGCAGACCCCTGAAAAAGAAAAAAAAAAGCTTTGTCTTCAATTCCCCTTGAAAAAACAGCAGCACAGTTCCTGGTGTGTAAGGATGCCTAGGCATTTTTTTTTTTTGTGGTCTCATAGCTGTATACCTGCACTATGTGATCTAAGGTACTGCTGCCTCTGACTGCTAGTCTCAGGAGAATTGTAGTGCAGGTCTCGACAAATCTCAGGCGCTAGGTTGCCATGGCAACTGGAAATTACATCCCGATGCCTGTGCTTTTTTCAGCCATTTGCATCTGCCTACCATTTGTCGACAGCGCTATACCTGAAAGAAACTTTAGCATGGTCCTCCAGTCCTGGGAGGGCGTCTGTTGATGTCCTCCCAGAACCCCGTTCCCCTGTGCACCCCAAGGGTGCGGTCTGTGATCACTGTGCTCTTCGAACACACCTGATCACAGATCGAGGTAAAGGGCCAATCGCAGCGGCCCGTTACCATGTGATTAGCTGTGTCCAATCTGTGATCAGGTGTGTTGGCTGAGCAAGAGGTGGACTGATGATGTCACAACCTCTGACTGATTAAAATAAGTAATGCGTGCCCTTTTTCATTATGCTTTTGTGTTTTTGCCTGATGCATTCTCCATGAATGGAAATACATCCAAAAGCACATCAACACACATAGGGGGAGATTTACTAAACACGGAGAGTGCAAAATCTGGTGCAGCTCTGTGTGGTAGCCAATCAGCTTCTAACTTCAGCTTGTTCAATTAAGCTTTGACAAAAAAAAAAAAAATGCATGAGCTATGCAGAGCTTGGGCAGATTTTGCACTCTCCTGTTTTAGGAAATCAACCCCATTGTAATGTGTTAAAATGTGAGTTGAAGCACATCAACATGTGTTCACTGTAATATGCACTGTAAAGTGCATGGCAATACATATTAACGTGTTGACGTGAAGTTTTTTCATTGATTAAAAAAAAAAAAAAAAAAAAAAAAAAAACACACACACACACACACAAACGCATCAGGCAGCAAAGTCGGTCTTATATATACTATTAAAAAAAAAAAAAAAAAAAAAAAAAAAACACATTATACATATATATACTTTTTATGACAACATTTTATTAACTCTATAAAATATAATATATAGTACAATATACCTGTCATGTGTCATCAACTCCCATCTCCCAGGACACCTCACCTTTAGTCCAATCAAGCTTACAAATTATGTCACTTGCATTCCTACACCGCTAGACATCATAATCTTAATCTCTAATTATTTCAGAATTACAACACAAAATTACAAAAAAAAAAAACAAAAAAAAAAAACAGTCACTTCTTACAACGTTGATTGTTTGAAAATCAGTAGCTTCTGCTTTGCATCACACATGCTGGAAAGCTTAGTAAGACACATGGATCAATGAAGTCTCTGCTGTGACCTGATGTCAGGTGATGTGTGATGACAGTCATTACTGTTTTGTTAAGTGCACCCTTCATATATGACATGGACAGCGGAATAAAGAACGCTCAGCAGAGTAGGCGATTTGGTCCTGAGGTGGATCATTGAAAGTTTGTTTACAGAGTGGTGTGTCAGCTCTTATTAAACTATTTCGCCATTTATACACGGCCCATCTCTTCTTGATCAGTGAAGGACTCCCTCTTCCCCTTGCTGCTGGGGACTTGCTCTTTTGATGCTACCAAAATTGCACCAGAGACTCGGCTCACTACCCCTTTTCTAAGTTGTTGGGCCCCTTACCCTGGCAGCCGAGGAATGGATTGATACCTTTCACTGTCTCTTCTTAGTTTATTGTACTCCACTGTGCTCTGTTCTTTGGTCTTTTAGGCCTCTTTTTACCACTTGTAAAGTTTGGGGGATTGTAGCTCTACAGGCCCGAGTTCAAAGCCGTTAAACTATAAACAAAAAGGCTTTTATTTTCAGCAAGCAAATCAAAATAAGGCTTCCAGTAGCACACAAGTACAAAAATAAAGTCTGCTTATCTTCAGCACAAAGTAAAAAGGCACATACAGTTCATGGATGGGTCTTCGCCCCAAGGGTTTAACAGTCCTGGTCCAATCTTTTTAACAGACTCACAGGTGTATTCACCAACTCCTCCTCACCACCACACCTAGCACTACTTCCTGCCCTTTAAGGGCTGCTTCCTGGAGGCTCTTAACCCCATGTGTGCTGGAATCCCTGTAGTCAGGGGTGGAGGCTCTTTCCCATCTGAATATAACTTCAGAGCCTCCGAAATACCGGGTCCCAAATACCTCTTTATTAACACAGAGAGAACTGCGAGTCAGTCCTCTCCTGATTAAAGCTATTCCCGGGAATTCCTCACCCATCCTGGGTGATTCCCTGAATACTACCACACTTCCCTTTAAGGGACCATAACCCAAATATCGGTGCTACATAGCACCCGTCCAGGACCCAACCTTGAAATTTTGACCATTAGTTCACTTTTCCCTGACAGATCAACAAACAACTGAAACAGGGTTTTGTCTTTCTTAAAAGCAGTGGTGTCTAGTGGTCTTTTTTTGGGGGGGGCATCAAACAATCCGCCGCCACCCCCCCCCATTGGGTCACACGGTTCACACGGTTAGCAACCCCTCCCCCAGTTGGTCAGTCGGCCGGGTTACGTATGGCACCCCCCCGGGTTGGTCAGTAGTCAGGGCCCTGCACTTACCCTATTTTGCAGCCAGCGGCTTCTCTCCAGGCTGCGGGCATCTGCTTCCTCGCTTCTCCTGCGTCTCCTCCTTCTTTCTCCTGGCAGCCAATCCGATCGGATCTCCTTTCGGCCAATCGGGATTCGGGTCTCAGGACCTGATTCCTGATTGGCCCGGGAGGAGAATCAGTGTTTCAATAGTGAATATTCATTCGCCATTGTCACACAACTGGGTGGGCTTGGGGAGCAGGGCTCTGAGCCCCAAGCTCATCCTTTTTTGAAGCCTATTAAAGCCTCTGGTTCTAATCACGTGCTTCAAAAAAAAAACAAAAAAAAAACATTGGAATCCATGCGTCCAGCACCCTTTATGTAGATAAGGGGGCCGGACGCATTGATAAGGGGGGGAGGGGTGATGCCCCTAATGGACGGGCCGCCACTGCTTAAAAGAGAAGTATGGGATTTACAAAAAGAACTTTATACTCACCTAGGTGAATGCAGAATCGATCTAATGCTGCATCTATTCCCCCCCTCCCTTCAGTGCGCAGAGAGCCGGTGATTGTCCGTGAACAGCTCTCTGCGCTGCCCCTCCAGCATTCACTGGAATGCTGGGCTGGGGAGAGGAGGGAGTTGCTGGCTCAGTCTCCCAGCGGCTCACTAAGAGGCTGAGCCTGCTACTGGTCCAGGCATCTGGGTGAATCCCAACTGTAAAGTCATGCTATTTCCGCAGCCTGTACCGGCTGAGTTACGTCAGCCAACAGCGGGCTTTAGCTCACCGCCAACTGAAAACGGGTCACACGAGTGTACAATGAACTTTATTCCTGTGATCCATAGTTGAAGTAAAGCCAAAAAAGCTTTGCCCATTCTTTTCTATTAAACTAGACTGAATTGTGTGACTCCCTTCAGCATTCAATGCTAAGACTTCCGATTGGTAATTTTGGAAAGTAGCTACAAATGTCCTGAGGTGACCAGATGAGGTTAAAAGAAAAAGAAAGAAATCAGAATCAGATTTGAGGCTTAATCCCATCCCCTTATTTTATCAGGCATGGGCCCAGAGCTGCCATCATGATTAACACAAGATTAACACACGCCTGATTCTACTGCTGGATTTGCCTACAGAAGACAAGAATAAGGCAAGAATAAATAAGCAACAAGTAAAACGAATTATAAGTGCTGTGCGTTAGGGTTGCCCTTGCTGCTATAGGTACTGTCTATTACAGTAACCTAAGATAATTGTGTTTGTTTCCATTATCCATAAAAAAACTAGGAATATAGTTGGTTTATTCCAGGGGTAGGCAACCCCCGGCACTAGTGCCGCAAGCGGAACTCAAAGCCTCTTTTGCCGGCACTCGACTCCCTCCCCATCAGCAGAGCAGTGCAGGGAAGTGTCAGTGAGACAATACTGCATTCCAATTTCAGAGTTCCCCACGCCGCACCTGCACTGAGGGGGGGGGGGGGGCACTGTGCCCCCACACATTGTAAAAGATGGGAAACATTGTTTGGTTCTCTAACTTTGCTCTGTAGTAGAGGAGGAGGTGGACTGTCATTGGCCACTGCTAAGGCCAATCTCAGTCCTGCTAGCCCTAGCCACCATCTGGGAGGAAGATGACTCGCTTGGTTGCCAATATCAATCTCAGAAAAAAGGGATTTCACTGTGATGTGTCTCATCTCTGCTTCCTTTCACCACTTAGCATATCACGCATATCATAGATGACCAGGAGGGTACAGCGGTGGAGCAGATGAGCAGGAGGGTACAGCTGTGGGGAAAATGAGCAGAAGTGGTTCAGAGGTGGGACAGAAGAGCAGGAGGTACAGCGGTGGGGCAGATGTGCAGGGAGGTGCACTGGTGGAAGAGATGAGAAGGGGCTTCAGCAGTGGGACAGAAGAGCAGGGGGGTACAGTGATGGGGCAGATGAGCAGGGGGTTACAGTGGTGGGACGGAAGAGCAGGGAGGTACAGTGATGGGGCAGATGAGCAGGGAGGTTCAGTGTTGGGGCAGATGAGAAGGGGGTTCAGTGATGGGACAGAAAAGCAGGGGGGTAGAGCAGTGGGGCAGATGTGAAAGGAGGTGTATTGGTGGGACAGATGAGCAGGGGGAACATAGGTGGGGCAGAAGAGCAGGGGGGTACAGAGGTGAGACAGATGTGCAGGAGGTACGTTGGTGGGGCAGATGAGAAAGCGGGTTACAGTGGTGGGGCAGATGAGCAGATGGGTTCAATGTTAGGACAGATGAGAAGGTGATTCAGTAGTGTGACAAAAGAGCATGGGGATACATCGGTGGAGCAGATGTGCAGGGAGGTGCAGTGGTGGGGCAGATGAGCAGCGGGGTTACAGTGGTGGGACAGAAGAGCAAGGGGGTACAGTGGTGGGGCAGATGTGCAGGTGGTACAGTAGTGGGACGGATGAGAAGGGTGATCAGCGGTGGGACAGAAAAGTAGGGGGGTACAGTGATGGGGCAGATGAGCAGGGGGTTACAGTGGTGGGACAGATGAGCAGGGGGGTTCAGTGTTGGGGCAGATGAGAAGGGGGTTCAGTGGTGGGACAGATGAGCAGGGAGGGTTCAGTGTTGGGCCAAATGAGAAGGGGGTTACAGTGGTGGGAAAGATGAGCAGGGGGGTTCAGTGTTGGGGCAGATGAGAAGGGGGTTCAGCGGTAGGACAGAAGAGCAGGGGGTACAGAGGTGGGGCAGATGTGAAAGGAGGTGCATTGGTGGGACAGATGAGCAGGGGGTTACAGTGGTTGGACAGAAGAGCAGAGGGTACAGAGGTGGGGTAGATTACAGGGGGGTACAGTGACAGTGCAGATGAGAAAGGAGGTACATTGGTGGGACAGATGAGCAGGGGGAACAGAGGTGGGACACATGTGCAGAAGGTAATTTGGTGGGGCAGATGAGAAAGCGGGTTACGGTGGTGGGGCAGATGAGCAGATAAGTTCAGTGTTATGACAGATGAGAAGATGGTTCAGTGGTGAGACAGTAGACCACATGGATACGGTGGTGGAGCAGATGTGCATGGAGGTACAGTGGTGGGGCAGATGAGAAAGGGGGAACATTGGTGGGGCAGATGAGCAGGGGGTTATAGTGGTGGGACAGAAGAGCAGGGTGATACAGTGGTGGGGCAGATGAGCAGGGGGTTACAGTGGTGGGACAGAAGAGCAGTTGGTTACAGTGGTGGGACAGAAGAGCAGGGGGTTAGAGTGGTGGGACAGAAGAGCAGTTGGTTACAGTGGTGGGACAGATGTGCAGGGGGGTACAGTGGTGAAACAGATTTACAGGGGGGACAGTGATCTGAGGTGTGGAGCTGCAGGAATTGGGGCTGATCTGAGGCGTGAGAGTGCAGGATGTTAATTTCTCACTACTACTCAAGTCGTTTACAGCATTTACTTTATAAAAAAACCTTTTCATGATTGAGAGTGTGAAGTTGACATTTTTTTGTTATAAAATCGGCACTCTCAATTTCTTTTAAAATATTTTTCGGCACACTGTGCTCAAAAGGTTGCCTACCCCTGGTTTATGCTTATCCTGTGATATCAGCTCTGGAAAATGTATCCATTTCTAAATCTTAGATCTTTGCTTGGCAACATTATATTAAATACTATTCCTTTTGGAATGGACAATAATAATAGATAGTTACCAGAACTGGACTTGCTGTGACATACAGCAGAACGGTTCTTTTCCAGAGGCTTGCCAGCTATGTCACCTCTTCTATAATATTCTCCACACCTCAGCCAATCTATTTTGCTAAAGCAGCCCTTTACCTAAAGTCTAAAATATAGCTGTCTAACAGGGATTCCTTAGCACAGTTTAATGTGACAATTCAATCAGTAAAACATGTACCTTTTAGCATTTAATTTCTAACTAAAAGCACTAAAAGTACATACTGTATGACAGTGCCCAGACATCCTCCATTCTTCTAGACTCACAGGTGCCTGTCAGAAATGTGTCATCATCAGCTGTCAGATATCCTACCCACTCCTGCTTCTGAATACATTGAGGGTGTCATCAGGTGGCCCAGTCTAGGCACAAGAAGAGGTTGCTCAGCTATAGATAGCACCTTTACTAAAATGGTGGCTGCCTTAGCACTGTGGATTGGATGAAAAAGTGTGCCTGGGCAATACAGTAGCTGCAGATTGCCCACTGTAAGTACTGTATTATTCACAACTAACATCCCACATGCTTGATGCATAAGGTTCCCTGAGTTTATATACATGTTACACACGGCTACAGTTAACCAACTCTCTTATCCACAGCATCAAATCACAAGAAGCGTAAAAATGTTCTTTGTGACAGATGCCAATGTATGATTGGCTGTCCCAAGGTGTTACTCAGAAGCTCAATGTGGGTACATAAGGTGCAGTACAGTCTCTGGTTGACTATAATTTATGACTGTAGTATGGCAACATTTGCAGTTTGGTGAAATGGCAGCAGTATGGCTGTCTGATCATACGTGAGCGGTATAATAATATCTGCATCACTGTAGCTTCGTAATATATATGGCATCAGTTTAATAACAAGTTATCACAAGTGGTTTTGTAACACATCTGCTGCTCAATCTAACAAGGGTCCATTTATAATTTAAAAAATGCATGTGGTTGTAAAATGTATGTTTATATACAGGGGTTGGACAAAATTACGGAAAGTATGGTAAAAGAACAAAATGGTTACCTAATATGGTGTTGGACTGCCTTTGGCACTCTCCTGGGAATTGACAAATATAAGTCTTGTGTGGTGGATCATGGAATCTGATACCACTCTTCGTGCAAAAATCCGGGTCACAATTCTGTGCAATGTCCCTTTGCCTCTTTCAGTTAATTGACCATGTTGACAGCGCTTATGCTTATCAGACGACGTTTTCCCGGAAACTGTATATGCCATCATAACCTTTGATACTGTACGTCATGACAACGCAAATGGATTGCCAACTTTGGTCACAGAGGCACCAGCTAAACGGGCACCAACAATTTGGCATCTTTGAAACTCCGTAAGCTCTGACATGACTCCATATTACTAGCAGCGCACGCGGCGAATAATGAAAGTGAGGCCAAGTTCCAAGTTCTGTGACAGCGATCCCTAGAACTGGCAGGTGCCAAGGGGTATTATGTATACATTTTTCAAGGTACTTATATTTTATGTGCAGTTCTGTGCATTAAAACACCTGTGAAATTCACTATACATGTGTTTTGCATGCAGTAGTACCTTTTATTGCAATTAATCGCAAATATCTGCAGCAAGCAGCATTTTAAAAAATATGCTAAACACAAAGGCACTAGGGAGAACTGCACCACTGAAACATTATAGTAATCTTAGCAAACACTCTGCATAGTTTAGAGACAGTGGGGTTGATTTACTAAAACGTGAAAGTGTAAAATCTGGTGCAGCTCTACTAAACCAATCAACTTCCAGGTTTTTTTTTTTTATCAAAGGTTAATTGAACAAGCTGAAGTTAGAAGGCGACTGGCTACCATGCACAACTGCACCAAATTTTGCATTGTCCAGTTTTAGTAAAGTAAATCAAAATGTTGTGCCTAAATTGTAGAAAAGCCCTTACAGCATACAGAATATGTGTCTATGGACACATATTGTAAAAAAAAAAAATATATGTAACATGACTCTACACTCACTGGCCACTTTATTAGGTACACCTGTTCAATTCTTGGTAATACAAATTGCTAGTCAGCCAGCAACTCAATGCATTTAGGCATCTAGATGTGGTGAAGACAACTTAGTTCAAACTGGGGGAAGAAAGGGGTTAGGTGACTTTGAACGTGGCATGGTTGTTGGTGCCAGGCTGGCTAGTCTGAGTTTTTCAAAAACTGCTGCTCTACTGGGATTTTCATGAACAACCATCTCTAGGGTTTACAGAGAATGGTCCAAAAAAGAGAAAATATCCGGAGAGCGGCAGTTGTGTGGACGAAAATGCTTTGTTAAGGTCAGAGGAGAATGGGCAGACTGGTTTGAGATGATAGAAAGGCAACAGTAACTCAAATAACCACTCAGTACAACCAAGGTATGCAAAATACAATCTCTGAACATACAACACATCAAACCTTGAAACAGATGGGCTACAGCAGCGGAAGACCACGCCGGGTGCCACTCCTGTCAGCTAAGAACAGGAAACTGAGGCTACAATTTGCACAGGCTCACCAAAATTGGACAATAGAAGATTGGAAAAACATTGCTTGGTCTGATGAGTCTTGATTTCAGCTGTGACATTCAGATGTTAGGGTCAGAATTTGGTGTAAACAACATGAAAGCATGGATCCATCCTGCCTTGTATCAACAGTTCAGGCTGGTGGTAGTGGTGTAATGGTGTGGGGGGATATCTTCTTGGCATACTTTTGGCCCCTTAGTACCAATTGAGCATCATTTAAAAGCCTCGGCCTACCTGAGTATAGTTGCTGACCATGTCCATCCCTTTATGACTACAGTGTACCCATCTTCTGATGGTTCCTTCCAGCAGGATAATGCACCATGTCACAAAGCTCAAATCATCTCACCACTGGTTTCTTGAACGTGACAATGAGGTCACTTTACTCCAATGGCCTCCACAGTCACCAGATCTCAGTCCAATAGAGCAGTGGTTCTCAACCTCAGTCCTCAAGTACCCCCAACAGGCCATGTTTTGTGAATTTTTCTTAGATGAAAATGGCTGTCCAAACTACCAAGCCATTGACTCTGATTTAAATCACCTGTGCAAGATAAAGGAAAACCTGCAAACATGGCCTGTTGGGGGTACTTGAGGACTGAGGTTGAGAACTACTGCAATAGAGCACCTTTGGGATGTGGTGGAACAAGAAATTCACATTATGGATGTGCAGCCGACAAATCTGCAGCAACTGTGTGATGCTATCATGTCAATATGGACCAAATCTCTGAGGAATGTTTCCAACACCTTGTTGACTCTATGCAACGAAGAGTGAAGGGAGTTCTGAAGGCAAAAGGGGGTCCAACCCGGTACTACCCTGTTTCCCCGAAAATAAGACCTAGCCTGATTCTCGGTGATGGCTGCAATATAAGCCCTACCCCCCAAATAAGCCCTACCCTGTTTCCCCGAAAATAAGCCCTACCCTGAAAACAAGACCTACAAGGACTTTAACTAGGGCTTATTTGGGGGGTAGAGCTTATATTGCAGCCATCACCGACAATCACGCTAGGTCTTATTTTTGGGGAAACAGGGTAGCAAGGTGTACCTAATAAAGTGGCCGGTGAGTGTATATCTTACATAGTGCATGCTTAGAATGTCCTATGTTTTTTTTTTTTTTTTTTACAATGTATGAAGTACATGGACTCCTAGACTGCCATGTCCTCTGCTCAGCTATAATAAAACTAGATCCTTCAGCATATTACATTACACCAGGGAATCACTAAAATTCAAACACATTTTTTTTTTCTATATATGTTTGTTGAAAATAAGAGGGACATAATTTATAGTGAAGCGAAACAAAGGGAAAAGCTTAGGGAGTCAGAATTTCTTTGCCCATAGGCTCCTTAGGTATAAATCTGGTACTTGTAGTCACAATAACAATTATCATCTCTCATGAGGAAAGTCCCTAGGGGTTTTATATTGCAAAGATCCAAAAGGTGATTTTTTTTTTTTTTAATTGATAATACAGTTCCCACAATCCTTCTCAGTCTTAGATGTTGTCCCCTGGCTGATACTGAGGCTCAGTGGCTGTAAAATAATCTTCCAGAAAGGACTGCAAGTACTCAAATGTTGGCCGTTCCTCCGGGTCACTCTTCCAGCACTGCAGCATAAGGTCATGAAGAGATGGGGGGCAGCTTGGAGGGCAGGGCATGCGGTACCCTCTTTCCACTTGATCAAGCACTTCTCTATTATTCATTCCTAGTGTAGAGATAAAAGAAGCGACAGTTATCTCAGAGGCAGAAATAGAAAGAAATACAAGCATATCTAGGGATTGGGAGAATGTTTTTTTTTTTATAAACATCTAAATGTGTCCCTATTCATACTTAAAACTGTATGCTATCTGTACGTACACATATCTGCTACTAGTGTGTTTTCCAAGTATAGCAGTGTATCCGTTAACATTACACTAAGCTCCCCAGATCCTGTTGCCTAGCAGATTTTTTTTTTTTTTTTTTTGCACCTGGATACGGAATTCTTCCCTTCGTCACCAGCTCAGACACCAGGATTCCGAATGACCACACATCAGATTTTATAGTGAATCTGCCATACAAAGCTGCTTCTGGAGCTGTCCATTTGATGGGAAATTTGGCACCTGTTTGGATGCACAGCAAAAAAAAAAAAAAAAAGAAAAATACAGTTACATCAGCAATTAAAGAGCTTGCATTAGTTACATTAACAAAAACAGGGCATGGCATTATCTTTGCTAACGTAACATATCAAGATAAGCTGATTTTTTTTTTTTTACTGCATAAATATAAAATGACAGAAGCTTATACTTAACAGGACACTGCAGTATGTATAAATATATCTGTGGCATTATCCTTAGAATTTAATAGGCGTACCTAAACATAAAATAGCTGCGTGTTTTGCATTTTGGGTGCATTTTTAAAGAAATCACACAAAACCTATTTTTCAGTGCTGTCTTTGTATCTACTGTATATAAAATATGTGATTCTGCCTGATTTAGTTTAACTGGTTTAATACATGTCATAAGCACATAAAAATAGGCCTCGTGCACATATCTATCCTATTTTGAGATAGAGAATGTTAATTAATAACAACATTTTAAAGCGGAAATTAACTTCCATGCATGAATTTTACCAATAGGTGATCTTATAGGCTTACTATAATGCCGTGTACACATGGGCGGACTTTTCGGCATCAAAGGTCCGACGGTCTTTTCGATGGACTTCCGACAGACTTTCGAACGAACGGACTTGCGCACACACACGATCACACCAAAGTCCGACGGATTCCTACGTGATGACGTACGACCGGACTAAAATAAGGAAGTTGATAGCCAGTAGCCAATAGCCGCCCTAGCGTTGGCTTTCGTCCGTCGGACTAGCATACAGACGAGTGGATTTTTCGACCGGACTCGAGTCCGTCGGAAAGATTTGCACATGTTCCAAATCTAAAGTCCGTCTGATTTTCGACCGAAAAAGTCCGCCGCAGGTCCGATGAAGCCCACACACGGTCGGATTGTCCGACGGATTCGTCCCGTCGGACCAGTCTGGTCAAAAAGTCCGCCCGTGTGTACACGGCATAAGGCTTCCCTATAGGTAGTGTAGATATTTACTGTACATGCAGCCAGTGACATCACTGGCGCATGCACTCTGCAGGAACGGTCACCCCGTGCTGTTTCTTCAGAGCCCTGTGCCATGACCCGTGGCTCCCACGCACGTGACGTCACAGAGCTGGAGTCCGCGAACACGGAAGCAAGACAGGTGAAGATGGAAGCGGTTTCCAGCTCTGATACCTCGGCGTGGGAGGGCTTCATTTTAAGGTAAGTTTAAAGTAATGTGCTAGTATGCGTGCACCTTGCAGGGAATAAAAAAAACGTCCAGCGGTTTACAACCGCTTAAAGTAAACAAGTTAAAGAAACATGGGGGCTACCATTTCCAGTATTATGTGGTTTAGGTTGGGGGGGGGGGCATATTTCACTCAACAAGAGACTTCAGCTTTATAATTAGCTTTCTCCCTAATGCAGGAACCTTCACTGCCCTCTGCTAACAGCCACAGCATCACTGTTGGCCTTCTCGATTCAATGAGTGATGTCACTTCCATAAAGTGGTTGTAAGCCCTTACATATATCCAGTGAAGTGACTGTCCTCAAGAAATAAACAGAGATTAAACAAATCCCCCTACATAAGTTGTATCTGTCTATCTGTAGTCTTCTCTTCTCTACATCCATTCAAAGTGCTGAAATTATAAGCTTGTATAAGAGTTCAGAAAAAAGGGGCTGGAGAGCTGAAGTTACACTCTACAAAGCCCAGTGAAGAGAGGTCTGACAGCTGATTGGAGGGAAGAGACAGGGCCTTAATAGCATCATGGGCCCCTAGGCAAAGTAATGCTCTGGGGCCCCTACAATGGAGACAGTGCAGGTAAACAGACATCAAGTAGGTAGGAGGCAAACAGGCGGGGCTTCCCCTTTTGGGTGGAGCTCCGCATTACCTACATGAACAATCATTCTGTACATTGTGACCCCCTCTACATGCCAGATATCCCCCCAGCACTCTGACCCCTCTACATCCCAGATATCCCCCCAGCACTCTGACCCCTCAATATCCCACATATCCCCCCAGCACTCTGATCCAGTGGCGGAATTACCAGGGTCGCACCAGTCGCATTTGCGACTCTGCCCTCGGGTTCCGCCACTGTAGGGGGGCCCACCGCCGCCTAGGAGATAGTACAGTAGTGTACACTCATGGTGTACACTACAGTCATTCACAGGGAGTCCGCTCCGCCCATCCTCTCCGGCCGCTCCGCCCACCCTCCCGAGCGCACTCATGGGCACACTGCACAGGCTCCACCCATCCTCTCATCCCGCACTCAGGGGCACAGTCCCCACCCGCTTCGCCCATCCTCTCCGCCCATACTCTCTGCCTGCATTCACGGGCACAGTCCCCGTCCGCTCCGCCCATCTTCTCCAGCTCCGCCTGCACTCACAGGCCCCGCCCATCCTCTCTGCTTGCCCAAGCAAGACCCAGCAAGGAGGGGGAACCAAGTGATCTGCAAGTAAGTGGCACCCATCCCTTTATATCAACACTGCCACTGATCCCCCACACCACCACTACTGCACAGACTCCCCCCCCCCCCCACACCATTGCTGCCACTGATACCCCCCACACCACCACCACCACTACTGCCACTGATCTCCACACCACCACTACTGCCACTGATACCCCCCACACCACCACCACCACTACTGCCACTGATACCCCCCACACCACCACCACCACTACTGCCACTGATCCCTACACCACCACTACTGAGACTGATACCCCCCCACACCGCCACCACCACTACTGCCACTGATCCACCCCACACCACCACCACCACTACTGGCACTGATACCCCCCACACCACCACCACCACTACTGCCACTGATCCCCACACCACCACTACTGCTACTGATACCCCCCACACCACCACTACTACCACTGATACCCTGATACCACCACCACCACTACTACTGCCACTGATACCCTGAACCCCCCCACAACCACTGCTGCCACTGATCCACCCCACCATGACCACTACTGCCACTGATCTCATCCTTGCCACTGATACCATTCCACTCCCCACCACTCATCCCATCCCACCCCCCGCAACCACCACCCTCGCCACGGATCCCATCCTCCCACCACCGCTGCCACCCATTAATCCAATGTCCACCACCGCTGCCACTCATCCCATCCAATCCCCTCCTCCACTACCGCTCATCCCATCCCACCCTTCTCCAACCATCACCCTTGCCACTGATCCCATTCCCCCCACTACCTCTGCCACTCATCCCATTCAATCCCCCCTACCACTGATCCCACCCCCCCAACCACAACCCTTGCCACTGATCCCATCCCCCTCACCACTGCCACTCATCCCATCCCCCTACCACCACCGCTGCCACTGATCCCATCCCCACCCAACCACCACTGCTGTCACTGATCCCATCCCCCCACCGCTGCCACTCATCCCATCTCTCCCTCACTGCTGCCACTCATCCCAACCCCCACCACCGATGCCACTGATCCTATCCCTCCCCAACCACCACTGATCCCACCCCCCACCAACACCGCTGCCACTCATCCCAGGGGTGTAACTACAGGGGTCACAATTGCAATAGCACACATGTTGCCCTTGAACACCTGGATGGGGGGGGGCATTTAGAGGAACAAATCCCCTCAATTTTTCTCCTGCAGCCACTAAAAATCTGCTTCTCCTCCTTCTCTCTCTCTCTGATAGACATTCAGTGGCTGCAGGAGGAAAATGGAGGGGATTTGTTCCCCCTCCTATCCAGGTCCTGCTGCCCCTGGGATCAGTGGGAAGGGCCCTGGCCGGAGGTCAGGAGGGCCCTCCATGGTTTCTTGCACCGGGGCCCTGAAGGTTCTAGTTACGCCATTGCTCTGATCCCTCTACACCCCAGATATCCCCCAGCACTCTGACCCCTCTACATCCCAGATATCCCCCCAGCACTCTGACCCCTGTACACCCCAGATATCCCCCCAGCACTCTGACCCCTCTACATCTCAGATATCCCCCCCCCCCCAGCACTCTGACCCCTCTACACCCTAGATATTCCCCCCCAGCACTGTTACCATATACCATAAGATACCCCTTGTATTGTGACCCCACTACATCCCTGATACCCCCTACACTGTGGCCTCTCTACACCCTTGATACCTCTAGCACTATAGTCACCCAAGATACCCCAAGCATTGCTACCCCCTATACACCCCAGATCCCTAGATCCCCCCTCAGCATTGTTTTCCCCCATACACCCTTGATAACCTCCAGCACCATTATTCCATCCATGTAGTACCCCCTTTTCCAGTGGAGATGCAGTGCATGTAAACTTTTGGCTATGTGCCCACCTCCAGCACTGGACTCACCTATACCAATCAAGCAGGCAGAAGGAGGGGCGGAGGAGGGAGCATCCCTCAGGGCATTCCAAGGCCTTCAGTGCAAACAGTGCTGGACAGCTGGGCTCACCATGACACCATCCACAATGCCACTTCCGCAGGCGGGCTCTCAGTGCTGCCGACTCAGCAGCTCCCACTCCAGCTCCTACCCCACAGCCTTCGAGTCCCGAGCATTCAAATTGCATGGGGAGGGGTCAGAGCATCACTGGCACTCCAGCCCCACCCCTCCCTGCTGGCTGTGAAATATTAGGTATCGTTCTGCACAGCACGGCGCACTGCTGCCAGCCTGCCTCCCCTGTGTATCCATCACTCTCAGTGCCATCATGGGGTCCCCAATTTTGGGGCAGCATGGGCTCAAGGACCAACTGCTTTGGGGAAAGTGCAGGGGCCCCCCATGCAGCTGGGTCTCCTGGGCAGTGCCCAGGTGTACCCACTTATTAAGACAGCCCTGGGAGGAGACACACCCCTCCACACAGCACACAGGAACAGAGCTGAGGCTGTCAATCAGCTGGAGAACCCTCCCCTGTCACCCTTTTTCTTTTGGTGTCAGGAAAACGTGTCAGAAGTGACTCATACTGATAGCAGAGGAACAAAGCAGCAGACAGAAATGACAGTTAGTGCTCTTAATTGAGACAAGTACTATAGGGAGATATGCTTTGTTTATATTTCATATCTATGGTTTCCAACTAGGGATCGACTGATAACGTTTTTTCGGTGCCAATGCGATACCGATATTTCGGCAACCTCTCAGGCCGATAGACGATACTGTCTGCCGATATTCTGTACATTTAAAAAAAAATATTTTTACACTTTTTTTTGTTTTGTTATCACTGTTATTGCTGTCACAAGGAATGTAAACATCCCTTGTGACAGTAATAGGCAGTGACAGGTACTCTTTATGGAGGGATCAGGGGTCCTTTGCACTTGAAAGTATTCAAAACGTCAAGATCGGCGTTTTTGAATACTTTCTATTTTTTAAAACTGGCGCCTTTAAGATGACATTGCCTTCGGGTTACTAGATCTGAGACCCGAACAAAGCATCGGCTTTGTTTGGGTCTTCGGCCAGCTGGCGGACATGCCGGCTGGTTGCTCGGGCCTCCCGGTGGGGCGGAAGAGCCCTGGCGAGCAGCGAAAGGTGGCGGGACCCCGGTAAAACCCCTTGAAGAAATTTTGGTAATATCGGTCCAGTTTGCGACCGATACCGATTTTTCATAAAATAATGATATCAGCCTTACAGATAATTGGTCGATCCCTATTTCAAACCACTTTAACTATCTCTGGACTTCCATTCAGTTATGGCCTGCAGCATCCTAGAGGTGGTATATGGCTCTGAATGGTAGTATAACAATTTAGGAAAGAATGGCAGCGAGGCTAAAAGAGGTTATAATATACATGGAAGAGCTGATACACATAGGGACAAGGGGGGTGAGGGAACGGAATCCCAGTCCCACAAGCCAAGGGGACCTACCAGTGCCAAAACCACAATATCTACTCCTTCCTCCATCAGCTTTCTCTGTAAATAGGTAGCACTGGAATTGAAAAGCCAGAGTTAAATTTCTGGTGTGGTGATGCCAAATATCCTCTGAATGTTTACAGGCAATACAGGTGACTACATGCCAAAGAGATGACAATGTGTGAGTCTCACAGCCAGAAAAGACTCATTTTCTGTCAGGAAGTGTTGCACATAACTCCAAGCTATTTGGTCCTGCAGGATCTAAGAGAAAGTAGCTGCTATGCTGTGCCTTATGTAATCCGCACTTCCTCTCTCTATAAGTTGTGCTGTAGGTTCTATATTCCACAGTGCCTGGCTCTACATGTTGTACTTTATATTTTCAAACACTATTCTGTAGGTTTCATTGTACATTTTATTTTTTACAGCATGCCATTATATATGCTGTGATATTGTTTATCCTATATGTCACACTGGTCCACTGCTGGTCATACACTTTGTATGCTGTGCTATATGTTATATACCAAGCCCTGCCCAGCATTTAGTTTTATCTCCTATACTTCATATTGCCTACTCTGCTTGCTGTACTATGCATTCTATGCTATACTCTGTACATTGTGATATACATGCTGTATTTCACACTGCCCGATTTTGTATGCTGTGCTGTATATTTTGTATTCTACACCATCCCTATCTGTATACTGTATGTTCTACATTCCACACCCCCCACTATAAACAATCTGCTGTTCACTCATATACATATAATAACTGGTGGACATATATGCTAGGGATGAGACACAATGATGGAAGTCTGTATTTTTTCAAATTTCTTGACAGTTTCATGTCTATGAGCCCTGCACACCACAACCTATTCCAGGGGGAAAAGTTGATTGTGCAGGTTAGAAGACCTACCCTCTGCGATAAGCAGCATTGGTAACAACCTCCAGTACCATCCTCCTCCTCCATTGTAAGGGCTGGGCTCTGCCCTTCCTTCTCTGAGCTGGCCGCTCAGCTGTCGGCTAATTGCCAGCTCCTATCTCTCCACAGTTACTCAGCTGTTGATGATTTCCTGCTCGTCAGTCCTGCCTACTTAAGCCGTCCAGTCCAGAGGATCTCTGCCTTCGCCTTGGTCAACATCACATAGACATTCTCCTGCGTTCCTGTTTAAAGACTTGCTTTGCTGACATCCCTTCTGGCTCCAGATCCTGCTTGCTGTTCCACTACATTGATCCCTGACTTCTGGCTTGGCTGACTATTCCGTTTACTGAACTTTGGCTATGTTTTGACTAAGTTTGTTCTTTTTACTTTTATTATTAAACAAGTGTGATTTAACTGTACTTCTGTCTCGGTCTGATTTCATGGTTTCTGACAACCATGCCTTCTCTTGAACACAAATATTGGCTGAGCTGAATGGTTTTATTTGTGATGGAGCTGCTGCCCAATCCTGTTCTCCAAGGACAGTCAGATCATGTATGCACATTCACCTCCCCACAAAACTATTTCAGGACCCTTTTTCACCTTGTAAACAGTAATCCAGGTAGACACAATTCATTTATCCTACACTCTGAACCAGCTTTGACGGTTCTGGGCTTGCATATTTATCCCCAGTAAAATGCATGAAATTGGCTGTGTAAAACTCTATTTTTTGTACATACACTATTCATTTCTATGTTGCTAGTACACATATGGGCATGCCCTGAGGAAGTCACATGATTGTGACGTAACGCATAGGGTGTGAGTGGCGATGGATGCGAACCGTAAGTGACACAATAGGATATCTAGTATTTGGTTTATGCTGGTTGCAAATCTGCAATACCATGGTCTTTAATGTGACTATAATTCTGATTTAATAAATTGGCTTATCTTATTACTACTACACAATGGTAGCGCTCTATCTATGCTTCTTTCACTGAAAGTTATGCAGAATGGCCGCATGAATATATAAGTGGATTTAAAGGAGCCGAACCCCTTTTATTCTGGGAGGAATTGTGGAGTACAACAACAGAGACCCCTGTGGAAGAGCTGAGAGACTGCAGTGTTTGAGCATTTTATACCATACTATGTTGGAGGTGAGAGTTTTGGGAGCCTAAAGAGAGCGCATGGTGATAATTATACAGAATATCATTGTTCAATACACTGGTGAGGGGAACATCCTTTCACATGAATTTGGAACACTATATGAAGCATCTACACTTAGCTGAGAATTACTTTGAGTAAGGGCAGAAGATTCATGTAGCATTTACTTCCTGGAATCCATCTGCCCTAGCTCAGGCATGGATACAGGAGGGTGTGCTTAAGTGAGGAAAACCTCCCCCTCCTAAAGACTTCTGGGATGTATGACATAATTTGTCTAGGCCTGGAAACTCGGAAGTAACTTAAAGCGGTTGTAAATCTCAGGTGAGATATAAAAAAAACCCACATCCTTCTATACGGTGTACTTGCCTCTATCCAAAGCACTAAGTGTGATTTCTCGTTGCTTCATGGTTCCCCTGTTATCTGCATAAGTCACTTCTGACAGGTTTTCCTGACACCAAGAGATAAAAAGGTGATGGGGGAGGAGAGCTCCAGCACATAGCCCATGGCTGATATTCTCAGCCGTGCATGTTCTCTATGTACTGTGAAGAGGAGTTGTGTCCCTTCCCTCCAGTCAGGGCTCAGAGCTCCCCTCACTGAGATCCATAGTGTAAGATATAATATCCCCACACCCTGCTTTTCAGAACTGGGAAAAAATCCTTTGATCTGTGTGTTTTTGTTAAAATGATCTACAGAAGCAATAGCTGTAAATAAACCGATACAGTACAACTTATGTAGGAGGATTTGTTTAATCTCTGTGTATCACCTGAGGTCAGTCACTTCACTGGGTGTATATATATATATATATATATATATATATATATATATATATATATATATGTGTAAGGGTTTTCCACCACTTTAAGAATTGTAATAAAAAAGCGCAACAAAAGTACATAATGATATACTTTCCTATCTATTTACTAATGCTAGCAGCATATGGATTAAAAATAGTTAATGTTGATTGAGAGAGTGAAGTTCCATTTTAAAGTGATTGTAAACCCACGATTTAACAAAAAAACGATAAACATGTTATACTCACCTGCTTTGTGTAATGGTTTTGCACAGAGCAGCCTTGATCCTCCTCTTCCCGAATCCCCTGCTGATGCGCCTGGCCCTTTCCCCTTGCTGAGTGCCCCCCATGGTAAGCAGCTTGCCATGGGGGCACTCGTGCCTGCTCAATCCCGAGCCAGCTCTGTGTGTCCATTGATACACTGACACACAGAGCACACATCGGCCCTACCCTCTGCTCTCACCTCACTGACTGTGATTAACCATTGGCTCCTGCTACTGCCTCTCTCTCCAATGAGGAGAAAGAGAGATGAGAGAGCTGCTGCTCTTGTGCACATCGCTGGACCAAGATCGGGCTCAGGTAAGTGTTTAAGGGTGCAGCACACAGAGAATGCATTAAGGTAAAAAAATCGTCTGCATTTAGAAACATTTTAAAGTGGTTGTAAACCCTTCACTACCGCTTTTACCTACAGGTAAGCCTATAATAAGGCTTACCTGTAGGTACCGTGAATATCTCCTAAACTTGCACCGTTTAGGAGATATTCACTGTATCCGCATGGGCAGACATCATCGGCACATACGCACTGAAGAAACGGCTTGCTCGTGCCTTTTCTTCAGTAGCTGTGCCGTGACTGGTGCTTAATAGCTCATTTTTTTATGTTTTTTTTTTTTTTTTTTTTTAGAGAGTTTACAACCACTTTAAGCAGCAGTGGTAATGTGCTACGTCCAAAAGACCATGCAAGCAGTCAAATTTCATCTTACTGGTTGCTCTGGATTTCTCTTCTTTGCATCTTGTTTTGTTTTTTTTTTCTACTGAATACACCATGTAGCATATAATCATAATTAATAAGGATCGTGTACTAGCAGATTTAACTACACTATCAAATTAAAGGCAAACTCCAGCTTACACTTTATATGCAGTTACAGCGACAGTTTGTTTCCTTTTGGTATAGAGATTTTACATAAATAATTGAAACTGATCATTATACGTCCCCCTGCCAGTGCTGAATGGTTTGTCTTACCCTTGTAACTGATACATCTGCAAGAGAGCTTGTTCTTTTGAAAAACAGCAGATTTACTGGCCAAATCATCAGATGTAAATATAAAAGGAAAGAAAGCCTAAAAAAAGAAAACTAATGCAGCCATCACATCTAGAAATTGGTAGGCTACAATAAAGGGTTGCTTTTGGGTTTAATAACACTTTAACTTGTTTTACACCTGTCTACTGACATTTCTTCACCAGAGCTAGTATTGTTCATCTGCTGTCATCCTCCCTACAAACACTCTCAGTTTACCCAGAAGCCATCACTGTTATCAGCTTTAAATAGCGACCCAGAGTTGGAGAATAAATGAAATGTCATTACCCTGTCGAGCTGTGTATTCATTGTCTTCAATGAGACGAGCAAGGCCAAAGTCTGCAATTTTACAGATCAAGTTGTCCCCAACCAGAATATTGGCAGCTCTGAGGTCACGGTGAATATAATTCATTCGTTCAATATATGCCATGCCAGAAGATATCTATAAAAAAAACAGAAACGATTTGATCAGACTTATGGGGATGCATTAGTGGCATTCAGAGTCCTTGGCAAGTGAGAATTAATTGGTTACAAGTGCCAGGGAGTTTTAAAAGTAGAAACTAATGAAGAGAGACCAAGTTAAGAAGGCAAGGATGACCAGCTTTTGGTTAAAGTTGACGTTACCCTAAATATTCATTTTTTTATGTGTGTGTGCTCACATGTATATTTTAATAAATCATAATCTCTATCACATTTACTTTTTTCCATCTGAAGTTGATCCTGACAGTCAGCTTTCTATCTTAATCTAAACTGACTAAAGCACAGAAGCTAATCTGCTGGTAAGTTATCATCCCTTGGCTGGCTATTACAGGACACTGTGCAGACACACAGCATGCCTATATTGGGTAGTTTGTTCAGCCACCACGCCCTCCCCCCCCCAATCACATCCTGCCTCTGGCACATACCCCCTCTCAATCACAGAGTGCATCTTGAACACGCCCCCTATTCTAACACAGCCTGCAACTTGTCTCAGGCTAAAAAGACTATGGAATACAGGCACACTGTGTGTGTGCACAGTGTCTTTTAACCCCACCCCCCACTATCCAGAAGAAGAGTTGCATGGTCACATGACAGAACCTTTTAACCTTATTAACCACTTGACCTCTGGAAGATTTATGCCCCCTTCCTGACCAGACCATTTTTTGCAAATCGGCACTGCGTTACTTTAACCGACCGGTCGCGCGACACTATACCCAAATAAAATGTATGTCCTTTTTTCCAACAAATAGAGCTTTCTTTTGGTGGTATTTGATCACCTTTGAGTTTATTTTTTGCGCTATAAACAAAGAACTGCTGACAATTTTGAAAAAAAAAAAAAAAACAATATTTTTTACTTTCTGCTATAAAACATCAAATAATTTTTTTTATTGATTTCTTCATCAGTTTAGGCCAATATAATATAATATATATATATAATAATGTATTCTGCCACATGTTTATGGTAAGAAAAATCCCAATAAGCGTATATTGATTGGTTTACACAAAAGTTATAGCGTCTACAAACTAGGGGATATTTTTATTTATTTATTTATCATTTTTTACTAGTAATAGCGGCGATCAGTGACTTATAGCGGCACTGCGGTATTGCAGCGGACAAATCAGACACCTAACTGACACTTTTTTGGGACCAGGGACATTATTACAGTGATCAGTACTAAAAATATGCACTGTCAGTGTACTAATGACACTGGCACGGAAGGGGTTAACATCGGGGGTGATCAAAGGGTTAACTGTGTGCCTATCTGGTGTTTTAGTGTAGTGGGGGAGGTGCTTTTACTAGTGGAAGGCATGGATCTGCATTTCTTCTTTTACAGAAACAAAGGATCTATGCCTTCTGTACTGACAGAACGGCAATCTGCTGTGTTTACATTGGCAGACTACTAATCTGTCAGTGTACTGAATGATTAGCGGGTGCCAGCGGACATCGGGTCCACAGGAGCTGCTGATCAGCTTCTGCTGTGTAAAATCACAGCAGGAGCGAGTCGCAGACGGTGCACACTCACACGTGATACCCGGAAGTGCAGGATATATATATATATATATACGTGATCCTGCACAGCGTGGCCACCCTTTAGCAGTAATTCTGATATGGGGCCGTCGGCAAGTGGTTAAAAGGTAAAGAAAGATCATTTCTGAAATAAAACAAAAGAAGTTGGGGCCCTTTCACGTGGCCGGTTTGTTTGCAGCCTCTGGATTCCTGCAGCAAGAATCTGCGGATAAGCTGTGGTGTCCAAGCTTGGACCCAGATGTATCCAGGCTTGGACATTTGTGAAAGCCCAAATTAAACACCTCACCACTACTTTTGAAAGAAATTCAGTTATACATGACTTTCTCCTGCGGTCTTCAGACTGTAAAATCAGGTAAACACAAGTCAGGTAAAGTCAGGTAAATTACAAAATTTGGCTGGTTCAGCAGGAACTGGCCGACCTTCGGTCCATAGGTGCTCATCTTTGTTTAACAGGAGCCGATCTAATGACCAACTTCTGTCAAATGGTCCTGCTGGAAAACCAGCATCCGATCACCGCATGCTGCCAATGGCTTCAGCGCTGATCTGTGTATTCTGATGGAGGGAGAGGGGGATTCCCCTCAGAATACAATAGCGTGGTGGGGGGAGATCCTTGCATGCACATTGTTTGTGTGAATGTGGAAATCTGTCCGTTTTTTTTTTTTTTTTTTGGTTCAACCAGCGGGTTGTGGGACAAAAACCTGAGGGGGTATACCCAGCTTTAGTCACAGGTACATTGTGTTCTCCTCCAGCAGGGTAGGCCTTACTCCTGGATAACGCAGTGCTCATGTAACGAGGATTCTAGGAGTACAGTAAGCCCAAACCAGTTTGTTGATGGACTGGTCTTACAGGAAGTGGGTTGAATGGTTTTGGATATCATTCAGCCCAGAAGAGCACTACCACTGGTTGGTGAGCTGGCTCGGTACGGCGCCAGAAAGGAAGGGAGTATTGCAGCCGAAGCTGCTTTTTTTTTATTTTTTACTCTGCTGGATTACCAATTTTAAGAAAAATAAAGTAGAAAAGGGCAGTTGCGCTTTAAGTAGACAAGGTGCAGAGAAAGAGTGAAGTCTGGGATTACTAAACACCAAAAGGACCTCTATTTTGTCTGCAAGCACTAACTCATGCACATTTACAATCTTGCTGCTTAATCAGTATTATATTCGGCATAATTAGAACATTAAAGTTTGCACATAGATTGCTTTAATCAGTTGTTAAAAAGATTTGATAAATATAACGATTCATTTATTGTGCTAGTACTTCATTGCACAGGCCTTTATGAAAGCTGCTTATGTTTGTAACTGGCTTTGTGAGACTGAATCTGACTGAATACTTTGGCGGAGACCCAGGGCTGGACTGAGGCTGATACAGGAGAGGCACAAGAGACCTGTGGATTACAGATGTTAACCAATGCATTGCAATAGCAACTCTATGGCAATGATTTACTAAAGGCAAATGGACTGTGCACTTTGCAAAGTGCAGTTGATTCAGAGCTTAGTAAATTAACAGAAACTTTGCTGACTTCCATCATCCAATCATGTGCAAGCAAAAATGCTGTTTTTTTTTTTTTTAATTGTCCCTGCACGTGATTGGGAATTCTTTGCAAAGTGAAGTTTTACCTCAATTACTAAGCTTTGGAGCAACTGCACTTTGCAAAGTGCACGGTCTATTTGCGTTTAGTAAATCAACCCCTATGTCCAAAGTATATCTAAAGCTAAAACTTTTTTGCTCATTTTGGATAAAATTGAAGATGTATACAACCACTGACATTTTATTTTTCAGTGTCTTAAACAGTGTCTCTGTAGGAAGTGAGAGGATATCTTTCCAATGCGAAGGAAATTACCCTCTTGGTTGTCACAGGAACAAGTGTCCCCATTTAAAGATTTCCACTCTATTCCTAATTTGGTAGCAACTCAAAATTTCGGAATTATCCTCACTTTCATTTCCTTTGACGCTGGTGATAAGGACAATTACAGCAGCATTTCTCAATTTTTTGGGGGCCCCAACCCCCCCCCCCCCCCACCCAAGTCTGCCCACGAACACAGGATGCAGTTTGCTCTGCATCAGCATTATGTGTTGCCATGGTGCTTGCTGCCCGCTAGAACAATAATAACCAATGAAGCATTAGAGCCAGGACGCATGGCCTCCTGCCTGCACCATAGCCACACATGGAGTTGATCCAGGGCAGACGGCATGCAGGGCTGCCCCCAGCATTCAGGAGAGGATGGAAGTGTACTCCCATTCAGATCTGCTCCATCTTCCATCCTCTACCATGCTGCTGGAGCAAGGCAGGGTCCTAATGGGAAGTAGGGACTCTGATGTGATGGGGCTTTCATATCTAGGATGGCATTGATGTATAGGGGGACTCTGATGGGGGGATTCAAATAAGGTGAGACAATTCTACGATTGGGGGACTATGTAATATATTGTTGGATTCTGATGTGATGGGGGGCTCAGTTGTAATGAGGGAACTCTGATGAGGAGAAGTGGCTTCTGATGTGAAGGGAAGACTCTGTGAAGGTGAGACCCTGATGTGATGAGAGGACTCTAATGTGATAAGGGGACTTTGATTTGATGGGGGACTCTGATGTGATGGAGGATCTCTGATAGGAAGGATAACTTCTGATGTGCTGTTCATTTCATCAAGGTGGTTGTGTGTGTCATGCCAGGCTCAGCTTTCCCATCAAATGTAAGTAACATTTAGGTTTTTAACATTTTTGACTGGGGTGCCAGCAGATTTTACATACTTTAAAAAGTACTGCTATGGCTATGCTACTACTACTATAACTACTACTATGCTACCTAAATAGGGTGCTATGACTGAAAAAAAAGTTCACACTGAATTAAGGGGGTGAATCTGCCTAACAGGGACAAAGACAACAAAAAAGAAAAGTGGTTCTATCCCCTCAACACTCCATCATAATCTAAAAAAAAAAAAGTGTTTTTCCTTAAGAAAACCTATACCAAAAATATGGGGATAGCCATTGTCCTCAACGCATCAAAAATGCTAGTTGCCTGGCTGTCATGCCTATCTGATGGCTTCTGTATTCTGTGTCATTTAGCTTGTATTGGTATGCAGACAAGGAATTTATGAATTTACACTGACCTCAGTTTTGGGTCTGTATCTAGAAGTTATTGAAAGCAGAGACAGCATAGTAACTAGAGCTTTGTTATTTTTTTTTTTTTTTGGCTTGAGCAAATTTTTACCTTTTGTTAGTTTTGATCATTGGACTTTTGTTGCTTGTTAGCCCCTGCCCATTTACATTCATATTATTTTAGGTGATTTTTTTTTTTTAGATCTTGAACGGTTTACAGACTTACTGTATTTTGTTATGCATTTCTCAACTGCTGACATCAATCCTGGACCTGCCCCACTCCACATCTTTTCGATGGTGAGTGAAGCAACCTGTCAAAGTTATTGACCAGTAACAAGCAGGAGCAATTGGCAGGCCAGAAACTTGAAAGGTATCTGAAACCAGCCTGCTTTTTAGGAATACAGTTCCCTAAGTGGGTTTACAGTGAACAAAGGTTCACTTTAAGGACATTGATGGAAATATGAACAGCTTGCAAGATAAACATATGCAGGGAATACTCCAGTTGAGCCAGCACTCTGCTGTCACAGTTCATGTACACCGACCTCCCTTTCCTCACTGGAGGCTTTCAAAAATGTTGTTGCTGGCTGTAGCTCAGAAAATTTATACAGTATAATATATATATATATATATATATATATATATATATATAAAAAAAAATATATATATATATATATATATATATATATATATATATATATATATATATATAGGCATGTACTACATTGCATCAAAGAAAAAATGGAATAGGAAACTAGAGTTAAAAACTGAAGGTAGGCAATGAGTAGTAACAATAAAGGTTAAAGTGTACGAGAGAGTGAAATAAAAAACATATACGGTACATCTCTTCAATACATGCATGTTTCTTTTAAGCGGATTTCCAGCCTGAGTGAAGAAAAAAATTAAAAGTCAGCAGCTACAAATACTGTAGCTGCTGACTTTTAATCTAAGGACACGGGTCCTTATATTAGCGTATTCGGGTGGCGCAATGACGGCACCCGAAGAAGGCGCCGGTGTCTTGCCGAGAAAGTTCCCTCGGCGGATAAGTTCCCCCCCAGTACTGCGCAGGCGCAGCGCCTGCGCAGTACGAACTACTATCAGCCGCTGGAGATAGCCGAAGCACAAAATCTACAATCAGCTGTACACGGCGCCTGCGCCCTGGGTCCAGGTTCCTTCCCCACCATCCAAGTGGACCTAGAGGGGGAATCAAAAAGAGCCGAGCGAAGCGAGGCCGTGCCCGAAGCGTGGCAAGCGAAGCGAGCCCGCGAGAGGCCCTCTTACAGGCGCCGTGTACAGCTGATTTTCCCCTATTCATCTTCGGCTATTTCCGCCGGATCCTACTGCGCAGGCGCAGCGCCTGTGCAGTAGATGGGGGTCCTTATCCACCGAGAGGAACTTTCTCGGCAGAACACCGGCATGCTTACTAAGGGAAACAGGAAAGGTGCCAAATGTGGCAGCGGAGGAGGGGGGGGGGGGGTGCGAACAAGCGGAGCTTACACTTATGGGTGGAACTCCGCTTTAAAAACACTGCAAATACTAGTTGATCTGTCAAAAATCAAGCATGCTGCTTTGGGGTGACAACACAATTCAATTTCTGCACTGAAATCCCAAGCTATGTTGTCACCCTGCTGAATTGAGTTCCAAGAAGCTGCCCACCACACACTGAGCTCCTAGCACCTGTCACTAAAGCCAGGTTCACACTGGTACAAGACTGTTGTAGGACCGTCATCCTACTTTGCCCTACGACATCGATCCTACATCGGTCCTACTTCCTTTCGACTTGAATGAACAGGATAAGAGTTTGCTCCGACTTCGAGATAGTCTGACTTATCATTTGACCAATCAAAACAGTCCCAGTGTGACATAAATTCCATTTACTGCTGCTGTAATCACCATGTAGGATATCACAAGTCGGATGGTTAGGACAATGATCCCACTTTGATCCAACTTCACTGATATTAATGGGCTGAAGTAGGACCAAAGTCGGACCAAAGTAGTACTGGAATCTTTTTCAAAGTCGGACCGACTTGTGTTGGACAAGTTAAGATGGCTCACACAGGGCATCATTGATTTGATGTGAACCTATCCTAAAAGACTTTCAAGCCTGGTCAGGGCCGTCTTTAATATTGATTGAACCCTGGGCTAAAAATTTCTTGGACCACTTGACTGGTTGCTAGAGGATACAGCACACATTATGGCTCACTGATTAGTTGCTAGAGGTTATAGCACATGATTTCTGCTTGTTGATTGGTTGCTAGAGATTACTATACCTCAATACTGCTCACTGATTGGTTACTAGAGGATACTACACATCATTCCTGCTTACTGGTTGGTTGCTTGAGGTTACAGCACATCATCTCCTCACTGCCGGCACACCATGGACTGAGGAGGTGAGGGGACCCATTAATAGACAGAAAACTCCTAGGGATCCTAGGGCTCCTGGGATCAGTGGCAGTGCTGGTGGGAGGGGAGGGTGTGATCAATGGCAATGCTGATTTTTTTTTTTACCGACTACCAATATAAAGTGTAGTTTCAACACTAGCCACCAATGTATAGGGGTTTACACTGACCACTAATGTAATAGGGGTTTACACTGACCTCTAATGTAATAGAAGCATTCACAGTAACTACCAATGTAAGGAGGGATTTACATGGACCACCAATGTAAGGGGGACATTCACACTGGCCACTAGTGTGAATGAAAGGATTCTACACCAAGCACCAATGTAATGAGAAGAATGAGAGTGACCACCAATGTAACTGAGACATTTAGCTTGCGTTCACATTTGTGTGTGTCGGGAATGCATGCAAAATCGCTTTTCTGGCACCACAGAAAAGTGCGGCCCTTTAGCAGATACACAGCAGTGCTATTAATTGTTAATGACACCTTCATGCATCTGCTGACATGTGCCTTGGCAACGAGTGATTTTGAAAAAGCGTTAGGGAGTTTCTTCTGCATTTGTAGCTCATAGAGTAGCCCATTGAAATGAATGGGCTGCCCTACACATGACCTACATCATTATCCACCTTGTCAGTACACCTTTGTATCCTAAAACCCATGCTAACCTCTGCATCTTAAACTTTCCACCACCCTCTCCACTCCAATCCCCCTCCCCTTTAACTCTACCTGCCTCCTCTGCTCATCTTTGCACCCACCTTCCTTACCTCCATACATCCCCTCCTTGCTCATGTGTGCACCCCAAACTAATTCTTTCTCTGCCTACCTCTGCACACCTCACACTACCCCCCCCCCCCACTAATTTGCTTACCTGAATGATGGTAGGCTTAATAACCACAGTTGTAGGCAGGACTTTCAACAATGTCTTTATCTCCCCAGTGGGCAGCATTCAGTATAGGTGTTGGTGGTTTTGACCCCAGGGGGCATGATATACATGTGAATACCGCCTCTATTTACATATAAATGCTGCCGGTCTGCCGCTATTTACATATGAATGCCGCCACTATTTACATATCAATGCGAGTATTTACATGTAAACACAGGGTCTGCAGGTGAGTCATCTGTACGCAACAATAGGGCAGAGCTGGGCAGCAAAAAGTAACAGAACTTCACCCTGAGATATCAGGACACAGCACGGGACTAAAACCTCAAGGGACAAGGGAATTTAAAACTGGGATAATTGGCAAGTATGAGACAGCTGCTTTGGGCCCCACAACAATGACAGGGCCCAGGGCAGCTGCCCTTTTGCCCTGCCTTAAAGATGGTCCTGAGCCTGATAATGATGTCACAGGGAGTAATAAAAGCAGTTTCTTGCTGCAAGAACCATGTAAAAGAACAAAACAGTACAGGGTCATGCTTTGGAGATGGAGAAATAGGTTTGAGGTTAAATTTGGGTAATGCCTGAACATACAGTACCCTTTAACATCATATAACAGATGGAGAAGGAGAGTAATGACTACAGGGAAGAGTAATGAGCAGAAAATACAATTACCGTAGATGGTATTAAATCCCACTAACCTGTGCTGACATGTCCACAAACTCTGGTAACTTCAAATATCGTCCATCCCCATCTTTGACAAATTCTAACAGGCTTCCTGTAGAACAGAGAAAAAATGAGAAAGTACATAATTTATACCACTGTTATACTGACCCGAAGCTGTTGGTGTTTTTTTTTTTAACCGGCCCTTTTCTCCACAACAGAGAAAAGTATTGAACCAGTTTGTAGGGAAAATTTCCAGCAAGCTGGAAAATCTCTGTCATAACAAGCCCCTCCAATAAATAACAGCTTACTAGAAATGTAAAAATGGCCAGCTAATCACAAGTAATGCCCAAGAATAAAAATGGTCACATAAGTTTGATAGTACAATATCTGTACACTCCCTACAGACTATACAGTCTTTAGATTTCTGAACAACTATGTAGTATGAGGGCCTGTAAACAGGAATGAAGGTGCATCTGATGTGAATGTATATTATATGTAAAGTGCTGCCTAAATTGAGGGTGCTATACAAGTACCTAAAATAAATAGATAAATCTCCGTCAGATTAGCTGTGCTGGGAAGTATTGCAGTGATCCTGTAATCACTGAATCACTTCCCTTTTGTCTTTCAGTGGTAAACAAAACAGTTGCATGGCCTCTGCTTGCTACTGGCACTAGAGAAAGCCCAACATAGGACTAATATACAGTGGAACCTTGGATCATGAGTAACGCGGTTAATGAGCAATATGAGCTATTATTTTTTTTAAATCCTGACTTGGTTTGCGAGTGTTGTCTCGCAAAAAATGAGCAGGATTCAAGTCTCTGCGGTGTGCAGTACCACATTTGTCCAGAGGTGTGGGGGCGCCGGTGACACTCTGAGCCGCACTGAGCCGTTTGGAGCCACTCGGAAATACTTGGAACTCAGTTCCTGAGTGTTTCCGAGCCTTTCTGAGGGTATCCGAGCGGTCTCCGAGTATTTCTGAATCTCTCCGACGCCCTCTCCCCCACCTCTGGCCACATGCAGTATTGCATGTAATAGAAGTCAATGTGGAGTGAATTATCTTCGTTTCCATTGACTTCTATGGAGAAACTCGCTTTGATATGTGAGTGCTTTGGATTACAAGCATTCCCCTGGAACGGATTATGCTCGTAATAGAAGGTCCCACTGTATTCTCTGCCACAGGTTGCCTTTTTGGGAAAGCCTTTATATATTTTTGACACAATCTCTTTTTTCAGATTTCGGTGGCCATTTTGGGACACAGATGTGCTATACGTAGGCCAATTTGCATGACCAAGGCACCAATGAGTGGGAAGCATAGATAGGGACAGTAACCCAACTGGTAGGGACAGGCAAGCTCTATAGATAGGGACAGGAACCTCTATTGTAAGATCAAGCAAGCTGTGGAACAAATTCATCCTGACAGTTGGGCCTGGGTGGAAGTCCATGAGATTCTGAGAGGGTCTAGCTAGGACTGAACTAACTAGCACTAAACAGAAGGGAATGACAAGAGAGGGAAGGTTACAGCTGGTTTACCGTGAACAGCTCAGTGGTATCCACTGAAATAGATGGAGACTTGGAGCCGCTAGTTACATAGTCCAAGAACTAATGCATATCAGTATTGTTGTGCAGAATCTTGGCAGTAGTAGATTCCTGGACACACACTGAAAGTTCAGTCTTGTTGCCGTCAGTAAATGTTTGAGATATTGTTTCACAGATACTGCTGTAAGATGGTCCTTTGATGTAGACTTCATCGCTCACAGGAAATCTTGGCTGAGTGGGTATCTCTTTTGAGCTCTCGTTTTGAAAGAAGATGGGAGTGTTTTGGATTCTCTCACCAATAGCTTTTCAGTGCGCACACTGAGTGAACTCTATTCTTAAAGCGTTACTAAACCCAGGACCTGCATTCACAATATCTGGTCTCCCACAGTACACAGAACATGGAAATGCAATTATTTTAAGTAAATATAAACTGCTAAATACCTTTTCTCAGCAGCAGTTAGAACAGTCTTGTGACTTCTATCAGCGTCCAGCCAAGCAATGGTTAAAGCTTGTAGGAGGAGTTTTCTGACCTATGAGACTGCAAGACCCCTGAGTCTTTGTCTGGACAGTGCTAATTGGCCCTGTGCTGATCACATTCACTCTCCCAAGAAACAAAAAACCTCTCTAGCAATACACACCAAACTAAGCATGTGCAGGCTGACTCCATAGACTCTGTGTTATCAGGAAATGATTAGGAGACAGTGGAAGGAGGGGAGGATCAGAGAAGACAGGATCAAACAGCCTTTTTACATAATGCAAAGGATTAACCCCTAAGGTTCCATAGTGAATATAATAAGCATGCTTTACTGCATATATGGACTGATTTTACTGTTGTGGGTTTAGTAACACTTTAAAGTGATACTAAAGGATCGTTTTTTTTGTGTTTTTTTTTAACAAACATGTCATACTTACAACCACTGTGCAGCTCGTTTTGCACAGAGTGGCCCCGAACATCCATTTCTGGGGTCCCTCGGCGGCTCTTGCGGCTCCTCCCAGCATTAGATAACCCCCTTGGAGAAGGCCGAATGTAGGACTCGGCCCCACCCCCCGGGTCATTGGATTTGATTGACAGCAGTGGGAGCCAATGGCTGCACTGCTGTCAATCTATCCAGTCAAGACCCAGGAACCCGCGCAGAGAGGGATGGCGGGGACGCGTCAACGGAAATTCAGGGCTCAGGTAAGTAAAACCGGGGGGGCTAGGGGGCAGGTGACTGCAAGGTGTTTTTTCACCTTAATGCATAGGATGCATTAAAGAGAAAAACACTAGCCTTTACAACCCCTTTAAGCCTGGTACACATGTACCCAAAATCGGCCACATTAGCAGAACGTATGTACCGTTGTCTGTTCTAACACCTGGCTTTTGTCTAATGGTCATGCGGAAAACCAGCATGCAATCAGTGCTTGCAGCTAATGGCTGCAAGCGAAGATCTGTGTATTCAGAATACAATAAAAGAGGGGGTCTGTCTGTTTTTTTTTTTTAGCTCAACCCGCTGGTACTCAAGCTTTAATCAAACAAGGAGTACTGAGCATCTTTTGAGCATGAGGATCATTTTAAAGATCACTTGTGCATTGTTCTTGTACCTTGTGGACTCTTGCCATATCTCTTTCCAGTAGAAGCATGATTTTGGTGTTCTCTTCCCATGGTTGTGTGTAGACTTGCCTTCAAACTTAAAATCATACATGTAACATGCATCTTCCAGTGTAGGGATTTCCTCTCTGTCATTACGTATTTGTTTGCACTTGATAAGCGTAGGAAGATTAATTCTTTCAGTCCCTTTTTACGTCTGAAAGAATGAATTCTCCAGCAGGGGCAATTCTTCCTATGATTTCTACTGTGCTAACACATGTATGCAGGGTGTAGTACAGTACTTCTCCCCTTATACAGAACATGTCAAAGAACTGTGAAGTGGCAAATGAATGACTGGTTTGGTCATTGGACCAAACAGCGTACATCCTGACAGCTTTTTCTGGTTGTCCCCAAGGAAACACTTTCACCAGACGCACAGCATTTTAGCACCGTTTTTCACTGAAAATCCTCTGTGACGTGGCTCACTATATTTAGATATGATTGTTGCAGGTGACTATTCATTCTCTACGCCATGATCTGACATGGGTGTAAGAACTTCTGTGGCTGTACAGACTTGTTTAAAGGGGCCTCGGTGTAAGGTTGATTTGTGCCTATTGCTATTGCACGCTGAACAGTTAACTGTAGCCTTGCAGTCTCTGGTTAAGTGCTCTGTGGATGAACAACATCTGAAGCAAATGTCATGGTTCTTTAGAAAGTCCTTGTGTCCTTCAAAGGGCTTTTCCTTGAATGCACAGCACTTTCTGAAAGGATGTGGTTTGTTGTAGATAAGACAGTAGGAGTTAGGAGCTTTTCGCCTTTGTTCACTCTCAGTGCTGGTAACAGGTGCAAAGCCTTGTACACACAGCCCGGGTGTGCAGCTGTCTGTTCTACAGAAGCCAGTCTCACAACCGGCTTTTGTTGAGCGGGCATGCTGGAAAACCAGCATCTGACCCACATCCAATCAGCGCATGCAGCCAATGGCTAAGAGCGCTGATCATTGAGTTCTGGTAGGGAGGCAGTCCCCCCTGTAAGAACACAAAGACACAGCGGGGGAGATCGACACACTCACACCACTCCTGTTAGTACGGCAATCTGTCATTTTTCATCTCTTTAGCCCTCTGGGTTGAATGAAAAAAGGCTGAATGTGTATACCCAGCTTAAAGTGTTACTGAACCCACAACAGTAAAATCAGTCTATATATACAGTAAAGCATGCTTGTTATACTCACTGTGGAACCTAAGGGGTTAATCCACTGCAGTGTTTAAATAGGCTGTTTGATCATGCCTTCTCTGCTCCTCCCCTTCTTCCGCTGTCCCCAAACGATCTCCTGATAGTCTTGGGGGCACTCTGCACATGCTCAGTTTGGTGTGTATTGCCAGAGGGTTTATTTTTCTTGGGAGAGTACATGTGATCAGCACAGGGCCAATCAGCACTGTCCAGGCAGAGGGTCAGGGGTCCTGCAGCCTCATAGGACAAGCAGGGGAGAATGAAAACTCCTCCTACAAGCTTTAACCAGACACTGATAGATGTCACAAGACTGCTATATACTGCTGATGAGAAAAGATATTTAGCAGTTTATATTTACTAAAATAATTGCATTTCCATGTTCTGTGTAATGTGGGAGACCAGATATAGTGAATGCAGGGTCCTGGGTTTAGTGACACTTTAACTCCTGTCTTTCTAACAAAGAGATAGTGTTTCTAAAGTCTTTGTATTTTGTGTTGATGTTTTCTCTTCTTGTAGTTGGAGGGAAAGGAAGGCCTGAAGCAGTCAGTAAGAAGCTTGGATCATTTTTAGCTCTGGCTAAGGCTTTGATGAACTTTGAAAAGAATTAAAAAGGTGGAAAGGGGATTCAAAACTGCCCCTTGTACCTTGAACTCACTGTTGGCCATTTTTCCTGAATATCATATGCTATTTTGCTTAACACTGAATGCAGTGTTTAGGTAGCTAAGACCTAGTAGATGTCAGTCTTCTGTGGCAATCTCATACTCAAGAAGAAATTCACTTAGTTCATGGAACTTTTTGCTTATCCTAGTTGAACCTCCTTAACAAGGCAAGGTCCATAACTTCAGCTCTCCTACACGTTTGCTTTTAACCTCTTCCCTGAGAGATTAACCACTTCAATGAAATAGTCCAGGAGAATCAAGCCAGGAATCCCAACTGACAGCAGGGATGAGTCATTGGTTGTTAGGACGCCGACGGGTGCAAGCTCCTTAACAACCAACATCCAGTCTCCTTACCATACTAAAAATGCAGTAGTATCAAAAACGCATCAAAAACACATAGTGAACCTAGCCTAAAAGAGATATTGTTTTAAAATAAGTAACTGCTGAAATCACTTAATATAACCAGTTAACAGTTTGTGTCCAATTGTGTCCAGTTTGTGATCACAACTACATTATTCTATTATTATTCAGCACAGAGCAGAACGGTGTGGCTACATGTAGGAACTAATAGCTTAACAATGCCTTATGTTCTTGACTGGGAGAGGGGTGGGTATAATAAAACACTAAAGTATTAACTAATTGAGGGCCACAAGTGGTACAAAAACTTACCTTGTTCCATAAACTCGGTTACAATGTATATGGGCTCTTCAGAAACCACTGCATATAGCTGAACTAGTTTATCATGGCGGAGCTTCTTCATGATCTGAGCCTCTTCTAGGAATGCTTCTGGGGACATTGTTCCTGGCTTGAGAGTCTTCACAGCTACCTTTGTTGACCCATTCCATGTCCCTTATAATTGTAAAGATATATGAAAGTTATAACAATGTTAATACAGTCAGACATACCACGATCACTATGTAAAAAAGCCAAGTTCAATCAGATGAGGAGACTGTTGTTGGTCTTCTAGGGACTGCAATCTCTGCAAACAGCCCCTAGCTGACCAACCTTAAAGGGTTTTCCTTTTTTAGCTAGCCACTATTATTTCACTGGTAGAATGCCAGCACCAGGGATATATGTGTGGTGTATACAAATGTATAATTGGCTGATACAAGCATGCATGTGTCTCAAAAAACAATTTAGCTGTTTATATTTCTTTCAGTGTTCCAGTCTGTGATACGGATGTGACCCAGCTGTCTAATTTCACTGGAAATTAATGGATTCATTCATTCTGACTTGATATGACTCGCAGTTCTATGCTGACCTAATAACCATAATATTTTAAAAAGCCAATCAAGCATTTTATTATATATAGTGCAGTCCAGCAAAACCTAATATGATTAGAGTAATGCCGCGTACACACGGTCGGACTTTCCGGCATACTTGGTCCGGCGGACCAGAGTGTGCCGGACAATCCGCCCGTGTGTGGGCGGCGGCGGACTTTTCCGGCGGACTTCTTCCCAAAAGCCCGCCGGACCTAGATTTTAAACATGTTTGAAATCTTTCCGTCGGACTCAGTTTCGGGCGGAAAGTCCGCTCGTGTGTGTGCTGGTCCGACGGAAAGCCCGCTCGTGTGTAGGCTGGTCCGACAGACCAAATACGACACGAGGGGATGGTATTGCATCTCGCGCTCGCTGCAATAGGAAAAACAAATCTTCCTATTGCGGCGAGCGCGGGGCATACCAGGCCCTTAGGTCTGGTATGGATTATAAAGGGGAACCCCGCTACGCCGAAAAAACGGCGTGGGGTCCCCCTAAAATCCATACCAGACCCCGATCCGAGCACGCAGCCTGGCCGGTCAGGAAAGGGGGTGGGGACGAGCGAGCGCCCCCCCCCCCCTGAACCGTACCAGGCCGCATGCCCTCAACATGGGGGTGGGTGCTTTGGGGGAGGGGGGCGCCCTGCGCCCCCCCCCCCCAAAGCACCTTGTCCCCATGTTGATGAGGACAAGGGCCTCTTCCCGACAACCCTGGCCGTTGGTTGTCGGGGTCTGCGGGCGGGGGCTTATCGGAATCTGGGAGCCCCCTTTAATAAGGGGGCCCCCAGATCCCGGCCCCCCACCCTATGTAAATGAGTATGGGGTACATGGTACCCCTACCCATTTACCTAGGAAAAAAGTGTAAGTAATAAAACACACTACACAGGTTTTTAAAATATTTTATTAAACAGCTCCGGGGGGGATCTTCCTCCGGCTTCGGGTGTCTTCTTCCGGCTTCGGGGGTCCCTCCGCTTCATCTTCTCCCGGCGTCCGGTTGGTTCTTCTCCGCTCTCTTCTCCCTGTGTTCCTGTTCTTCGGCCGGCTCCTCTGCTGTCTTCAAGTAGCTCTCTTGCCAGCAGAGGTCCGGACTTCTGGGCTTCTGAGCTTCTGGGCTTCTCTTCCCCAGATGTTGACACGACGCTCTCTCCTGCTGGACTGCTCTCCGAGGGCTGCGTTGTGACTTATATAGGTGGAGACCCCGCCCCCTTTTGATGTCACAGTCCCTGGGCATGCTGGGACTGTGACGTTTTAGGGGGCGTGGTCAACATCACCCAGTGACCACGCCCCCTAAAACGTCACAGTCCCAGCATGCCCAGGGACTGTGACATCAAAAGGGGGCGGGGTCTCCACCTATATAAGTCACAACGCAGCCCTCGGAGAGCAGTCCAGCAGGAGAGAGCGTCGTGTCAACATCTGGGGAAGAGAAGCCCAGAAGCCCAGAAGCCCAGAAGTCCGGACCTCTGCTGGCAAGAGAGCTACTTGAAGACAGCAGAGGAGCCGGCCGAAGAACAGGAACACCGGGAGAAGAGAGCGGAGAAGAACCAACCGGACGCCGGGAGAAGATGAAGCGGAGGGACCCCCGAAGCCGGAAGAAGACCCCCGAAGCCGGAGGAAGATCCCCCCCGGAGCTGTTTAATAAAATATTTTAAAAACCTGTGTAGTGTGTTTTATTACTTACACTTTTTTCCTAGGTAAATGGGTAGGGGTACCATGTACCCCATACTCATTTACATAGGGTGGGGGGCCGGGATCTGGGGGCCCCCTTATTAAAGGGGGCTCCCAGATTCCGATAAGCCCCCCGCCCGCAGACCCCGACAACCAACGGCCAGGGTTGTCGGGAAGAGGCCCTTGTCCTCATCAACATGGGGACAAGGTGCTTTGGGGGGGGGGCGCGCAGGGCGCCCCCCTCCCCCAAAGCACCCACCCCCATGTTGAGGGCATGCGGCCTGGTACGGTTCAGGAGGGGGGGGGGCGCTCGCTCGTCCCCACCCCCTTTCCTGACCGGCCAGGCTGCGTGCTCGGATCGGGGTCTGGTATGGATTTTAGGGGGATCCCACGCCGTTTTTTCGGCGTAGCGGGGTTCCCCTTTATAATCCATACCAGACCTAAGGGCCTGGTATGCCCCGCGACGGGGCTAGTAAGGTGTCAATCTCGCCGATAAAAGCGGCAAGATTGACATCCTTTTCTAGTCCCGTCGCACCTGAGTCACGTTCAAAATGAACGGACTTGTCCGTGTGTGGGCAAGTCCGTTCATTCTGAAAGTCCGCCGGAACTCCGGCGAAAGTCCGTCGGAAAGACGGGCGGACTTAGCCCGCCGGAAAGTCCCGGCGTGTGTGGGCAAGTCCGTCCGTTTTAAAGTCCGGCGCACCTGGCGGACAAAGTCCGTCGGAAAGTGTGCCGGACCAAGTAGGATAGAAAGTCCGCTCGTGTGTACGCGGCATAATTGTTCTCTAGGTGACACATGTAAACTTATCCAGTAGCTCATCTGCAAAGTTTAGACCACATTAGAAACAAACTGTAATCTGTAAAGAAATGTAAGTTATTATCCCATTATATCTTTAAAAATGTATATATATCCTAACAGAAATTATACAGGACTTCTACAGTATATTCAGTTGATCTTCTATAATGTATGGGTCAGTTTTAAATTACTTTGTCAAGTCTGAAACATTTTCATTATACCTTTTATCAGTGGCGGCCTGTAATGCAGGGTGCAGGGGCGCTGCCACCCTAATCTATATGCAGGGCGCCGGGCGCATGGATTCCAATGTGTTTTTTTTTATTTTTTTTTTAGAAGCAAGTGATTAGAGCCAGAGGCTCTAATAGGCTTCCAAAAAGGGTGGGTTGGGGGCGCAGTGATCTGCACAATACTACCACCAGCCACCACTGCCTTTTATTATTCACACTACTTAAAGGAGTATAGCTAAAGCTCATTTGGCTGTACTTCTCCTGTGGATCACAGGAGTGCAGTTCATTCTTCACTTCTATGACCCATTTTCAGCCGCCAGTGGGCTAAAGCCCGCTGTCAGCTGACGTCGTAGAGCTGGTCCAGGCTAGGGAAAGATCATGACCATATGGTTGGGATCAACCTAGGAGCCTGGACTGGCACCTAGCTCAGCCTCTCAGCTACACCGCTGCCCTCCCTAGCCCAGCACTCGAGTGAGTGCTGGAAGGGCAGAGCAGACAGCGGTGACTGACAGTCACTGCTCTCTGCTCAGAGCAGCAGGGAGAACTGAGTGATCAGTGGTGTTTGATCTCTCAGTTCTTAGCCTTAGAGCCAGCGGGGGACAGGTGTATCATCGGATCAATACTGTATCCACCTAGGTAAGTATAAAAATTACAAACTTATCTTTTAACCACCTGCCGACCACCCACTGCAGATGTACTGCGGCAAGGTGGTTTGGCTATGCAAATAGCCGGTACTGCGATTCGTGCACTAGCTTTCGTGGGCCCCACCGGTGGTGATTGGCCAGCGAGGGAGCCAATCAGCGGGTCCAGCGGACTCGATGTCCACTGGTCGCCTACGATCGTTCCCTGCAGAGACAGAACGAAGATCTGCAGAAGTAAACAAGGCAGATCTCCGTTCTGTCAGAGGATGACACTGAGATCTGTCTTCCTGCTAAGGAGGAAGACGGATCCGTGTGTTTCCGAGTCACACAGTCCCCCATAGAAAAACACAAATGGGGAACATATTTAACCCCTTGATCGCCCCTGATGTTAACCCCTTCTATGCAGTGTCATTAGTACAATGTCAGTGCATATTTTTAGCACTGATCACTGTAATAATGTCACTGGTTCCCAAAAAAGTGTCAATAATGTCAGTTAGGTGTCCGATCTGTCCGCGGCAATGTCGCAGTCCCACTTAAAATCACTGATCATTGCCATTACTAGTACCCAAAAATTTTGTTTGTGTACAACGTCGCATGACCGCGCAATTGTCAGTTGAAGTATGGTTAAAAATGGCCTGGTCATGAAGGGGGGGTAAATCCTTCCAGGGCTGAAGTGGTTAAGAGTTTCTATACACTTAAGAATTCTGTGTGCAGATTGTGTTGTGTGTCTGTGTGCAGATTGTGGCAAAGAATGGGTATTATTCACAGAAAATACTGTATGTGCAATTTACACAGTTCTATTTTTTTTCAACAAATTCTTTTACGTAATTGACAAAAACATTATATACTAATTATATGGATGCTTTGTTTACATATGAAGCAATAAATGTAAAGTGTATGTACAGAAGATTGGGAGATTTTCCTTTACTTCCTCTAAAAAAATATCTGCAAATTTAGGGATAGTTGTCACCTAAACAGGTGTCCCTATCTGGAAGATTTAACCTGACCTCTTGTTCTGGTGATAGTTCTAAAATTTTGGATTTGTTATCTCTTACTTTCCCAGTAACAATGGTCAGCAGAACAAATTGAGAGGTTGCTTCTTCCCAGCAGAGACAACAACAGCAATAAAAAATGCACATATGGTTCTAAACCTTCCCTACACTGGCCCAAAACTAAAGCAATCACCAATTCTATCTTCTTTAAAAGATAACTGTTCAGCATGCTGGAAATACTCTATGGCAGTGGTTCTCCACCCTGTCCTCAAGTACCCTCAACAGGCCATGTTTTGGAAATTTCTCTTATGCCGTGTACACACGAGCGGACTTTACGGCAGACTTGGTCCGGCGGACCGGAGTCCGTCGGACAATTCTATCGTGTGTGGGCTCCAGCGGACTTTTTTTTCCCAAAAGTTCGACGGACCTAGAAATGAAACATGTTTCAAATCTTTCCGACGGACTCGAGTCCGGTCGAAAAGTCCGCTCGTCTGTAAGCTAGTCCGACGGACAAAAACCGACGCTAGGGCAGCTATTGGCTATGAACTTCCTTGTTTTAGTCCGGTCGTACGTCATCACGATGGTTGATCGTGTGTAGGAAAGTCCGTTCATTGAGAAAGTCCGTCGAAAAGTCCGCCGGACCAAGTCTGCCGTAAAGTCCGCTCGCATGTACGCGGCATTAGATAAAATAGCTGTCCAAAATACCATGCAATTAAATCTGATTTAAAGCACCTGTGCAAGATAAAGGAAAACCTGCAAACATGGCCTGTTGGGGGTACTTGAGGACAGGGTTAAGAACCCCTGCTCTATGGCACCTGCTGCTAGCCTGGGATGTGCACTGTAAGGTTTGATAACTTCTAAACCATAAACTGTCTGATAGTTAAAAGTGCCATTAAATGTTATGTTGATTACAAATATCTCATTGAACAAAATCCGCATTATAAAGTAGTAGGAAATCTTTTTCTCTGCAGAATAGCTGAGATTGTTTTAAACTCCTCCATTAGAACTAAAGGACATACACTCCTCACAGGTTCTTCACAGGTTTCCAGTAACAGTTCCTCCATGCCTTTAATTTGACAAGCTTCACACATTTATTCAGATATTATAGGGGAATAAGGTGCTTTCCAGTGGAACTAGTGATTTAGCAGCTGCAAGCAAATAATCTGTTTCCACTGAAATTGAGCCTGGGGCATGATCACTAAGGGTGGAAGAGTCACTGGGTATTTTTTTAAAAATGGTAATGCATAGATGCCAACAGTCCAGAATTTCCCAGGACATTCCTGGGATTTAGACCTTTGTCCCAGTCTTACCGTGTCCATGGTAATTTATTGGGAAATAGGCATTTTCCAGATTTATCGCCAGAGCCATCGCTAGAGGCCTGGGGCCGGCACTGGTGACTTTGTCTCTGCTGCCATTTTACAGAAGACCAGCTCTCATGAGGAGCTGCTCCATTTCTAATGGCAGCCGCTTTCATTGCCACCCAGGCTCCGCCTCTTGTTTCCTTCCCACGAGAGCTGGTCTTCTGTAAATGGCGCAGAGACCGAATCACCAACACAGAGCAGCATGGACTAGCTGCTTCTGTGGTGACAAAGTGACAAGCTGCATCTGTGGTGACAAGTGAGCGCTGTATCAGTGGTGACAAGTGAGCGCTGTATCAGTGGTGACAAGTGAGCGCTGCATCTGTGGTGACAAGCAATCGTGGCATCTATGGTGACAAGTGAGCACTGCATCTATGGTGACAACTGAGCGCTGCATTTGTGGTGACAAGTGAGGGCTGCATCTGTGGTGACAAGTGCGCTGCATCTGTGGTGACAAGTGAGGGCTGCATCTGTGGTGACAAGTGCACTGCATCTGTGGTGACAAGTGAGGGCTTCATCTGTGGTGACAAGTGAGCGCTGTATCTGTGGTGACAAGTGAGCGCTGCATTTGTGGTGACAAGTGCACTGCATCTGTGGTGACAAGTGAGGGCTGCATCTGTGGTGACAAGTGAGGGCTGCATCTGTGGTGAAAAGTGAGGGCTGCATCTGTGGTGAAAAGTGAGGGCTGCATCTGTGGTGACAAGTGCACTGCATCTGTGGTGACAAGTGCACTGCATCTGTGGTGACAAGTGAGGGCTGCATCTGTGGGGACAAGTGAGCGCTGTATCAGTGGTGACAAGTGAGCGCTGCATCTGTGGTGACAAGCAATCACGGCATCTATGGTGACAAGTGAGCACTGCATCTATGGTGACAACTGAGCGCTGCATTTGTGGTGACAAGTGAGGGCTGCATCTGTGGGGACAAGTGAGCGCTGTATCAGTGGTGACAAGTGAGCGCTGCATCTGTGGTGACAAGCAATCGCGGCATCTATGGTGACAAGTGAGCACTGCATCTATGGTGACAACTGAGCGCTGCATTTGTGGTGACAAGTGAGGGCTGCATATGTGGTGACAAGTGAGCGCTGCATCTATGGTGACAAGTGAGCGCTGCATCTATGGTGACAAGTGAGCTGCATCTGTGGTGACAAGTGCGCTGCATCTGTGGTGACAAGTGAGAGCTGCATCTGTGGTGACAAGTGACAAAGTGTATCTGTGGTGATAAGTGACACGCTGTATCTATGGTGACAAGTGACACGCTATATCTGTGGTGACAAGTAACAAGCTGCATCTATGCTGACAAGTGACACAAACTGCATCTGGTGACAAGTGAGCCAAGCTGCATCTGGTAGCAGGTGACGTGGCAAGTGACATGCTGAGTCTGGTGGCAGGTGACGGTGGCAAGTGACACACTCAGGGCCTCCACTGATTCTGCTTTATGGTGAGTTGAACTATTTCATTTTATATTACAATGTAATAATAGAAATAATGCGCTTCAATCATCCTGACACCATAACAACCATGGTGCCGTGATGATTGAAGCACCAACACCAGGTGTTTGGAGTATCTTTATCTGCTGATTGTTAAACTTTCTGGAATACACATATTTCTATTGTGGTGCAGGATCTCTCTCTCTCATCTCAGACTCACGCCCTCTTTAAGCCACGCCAAATATTTAGTTTAGACCACGCCCCTTTTCGCACTGCGGGATTGCCAGGACCCACTTAGAAGAGTGCAATGATAAGATGAAGACTCTCCAAGTAGCATTAGAGTTCCAATAGGTACCTTTAATTGAAGAATAGCTGTACATTTAAAATGATGACCTCCCCTTTCCTTATTAAATTACTTAAAAACAGTACTGACTTCAGCTGCAGACTTGCCTCTGTGACAATCCAGCCATAGAGAACGGCTTTGCACTGAGGTCTGTACTGCTATTACACAATGTAATAAGTAGGGTAGGGGTGTGTGTGTGTGTGCATTCTGTGCTACTTGTTAATAGACTCCAGAAAGCCATAAGTAAACTCCAAACTCCAAGCTCACCTATACCTTAAACTTCCAATGTATTTCTCTTTGCTTCTGTGGCTGAAAGGAGTGGCAGACAAGCATAGAAACGCTAAGTATACCATATGCTCCTTGGAAATGGGAGAATAAAGTGACCCTTTTACGTCGCTCTGAATGGGCCTGCACATAAAGATTTCCAAAAACCTTGATACCCAAGCTAAAGAAATCTGTAGTGGCACACATCAAATCCGAACATCGTTTTTTATAGTTAGCTTTGTAAAAACATCAACATATCTTGGAGGTTCTTACCCTTCCAGACGTCTCCAAAACAGCCCTGTCCCAATTTTTTGTCTAGGGTGATAGAGTCTCTTGATATTTCCCAAGCATCTTTTGCTAGCCCCAAAGTTTGGGGCTTTAGATTGACACAAGCCTTTTTTAATAATTGGCACAGACCATCATTGTATTCTAATGGAAAAAAAAGACACATTTCCATGTTATGACTAGGAAAATTAAACTATCTTTTGTATTCCAATGAAAAAAGGCACGTTTCCATTTTATGACTAGGTCAATTAAATTAACTTTTAGATCTATTTTGTTCTTTCTTGAGAACAAATGAGTAAACTTGAAATAAGACAAAAGACTAAGATAGAAATATCATAGACTAGTAATACCAAATGTTACCACATGATGTCACCAAAGTCATAGTTATGTGCAACACAGTGGAGCTATTTTTCAAATCTGATTGATGATTTGGATAGATTGTTAACTCTTTACACTTTCATGAGTAGATATAAATTACTTAAATCAGTAGAACAATATCCCACCATAGTTTGCCAGAACTTGACCTAAATGTTTATGTAGACTCAAAAATATGAATCTGTAAAGTGATTTACTATGGAAAGTGACTTGGTTTGGTATGAGGATATCAATGGCTCTGGGCATCATAGAAAAACTGGGATTAAACAGGTTATCACATGGTATAATTCTGGCCAGAAAGAATTCTGTGTGGTACTGGGCTACAATTATATGCATATAGCCCTTGACCTAGTGTGCATGTGCATTATATACAGCGCCCATAGTTAATACTTAATTTGGATGCCATCCTGTGGCATACACACACACATATAGATCCTATAGGGTTTATACATATGCATGCAGCCATGAACCTGATGTGTACATAATAAATATATATATATATCTATATCTATATCTAGATATAGATATATATCTATAGATATATCTAGATATATCTATAGATATATCTAGATATATATCTATATATATCTAGATCTAGATATATATATATACATATATATATATATATATATCTCTATATATATATATATCTATATATATATAGATATATATATATATAGAGATATATATATATATAGATATATCTATATATCTATATATATATATATATCTATATATATATATATATATATATATATATCTAGATCTAGATATATATAGATATATATCTATATATATCTATATATATATATCTATATCTAGATATAGATCTAGATATAGATATATATATATTTATTATGTACACATCAGGTGCATGCATATGTATGGATAGATAGATAGATAGATAGATAGATAGATAGATAGATAGATAGATAGATAGATAGATAGATAGATAGATAGATAGATAGATAGATAGATAGATAATATAGCATCCACTTATTTATTTGTGGCACACGTGCAGATACAATCCTAAGGGTTTATACATACAATATATATACGGGGGGGGGGATAAGGTGAGGTGGGTGTTTTTAATTTTTTTCCAGGGGGTCCCTAAGGGGACTGTTAAAAGGAGGGTTGGGGGGGGGGGCATGAAAAATGGATACAGGGTGCTGTATACTGTATATGTATGTAATGTTTTTATAGTTTTTTTTATTTTTTAAGAAACATATGATTCAGTAGGGGTGGGTGTTTTTCTTTTCCAAGGGGGTTCCCAAGGGGATTGTCAGAGGGAGGGTGAGATGAAGTGGATACAGGGTGCTGTATACTGTACGTCTAATGTTTTTATATTTTTTAATTTTTTAAGAAATAGATGATTCAGTAGGGGTGGGTGTTTTTCTTTTCCAAGGGGGTTCAAGGGGATTGTTAGAGGGAGTGTTAGGGAGGGGGGCATGGAATGGATACAGGGTGCTGTATACTGTATATCTAATGTTTTTATATTTTTCAAGAAACGTATGATTCGGTAGCCACATGTTGGTGTCATGTTCCAAATTTTTTCTTATCTATCTATCTATCTATCTATCTATCTATCTATCTATCTATCTATCTATCTATCTATCTATCTATCTATCTATCTCCCCTTTACATGTGAGGTTTTTGCTCTCTATTCCAGTCTCCTGTCTCAATGCCTACACACCATATAGTCTTTTGTCATTTTACATCCTCCCATCCAATTCTTTCAAGTGTCACATTTCAGGGTTGCAGCAGCTTCTTTTATGCTGCTTTTCTCCAGTGTGCATGAAGCCTTATGGTGAAAAAATATTATAGAAGCAGCACTTTCAGGCACAAGAAGTGTGCGTATGTATTGTTTATGTGTATTTAACTAAGTTAAAGGAAACTGCTATGCTATGTACACACGATAGGATTTTCCGACAACAAAACCATGGATTTATTTCCGATGGATGTTGGCTGAAACTTGTCTTGCATACACACGGTCGCACAAATGTTGTTGGAAACACCAAACGTCAAGAACGAAGTTCAATAGCCAGTGCGGCTCTTCTGCTTGATTCCGAGCATGCGTGGAATTTTGTGCGTCGGAATTGTGTACACACGATCGGAATTTCCGACAACGGATTTTGTTGTTGGAAAATTTGAGAACCAGCTCTCAAATTTTTGTTGTCGGAACTTCCAATGGAGCCTACACATGGTCAGAATTTCCAACAACAAGCTCACATCGAACATTTGTTGTCGGAAAATCCTATAGTGTGTAAAGGGCATTATTGAGAGAAATACAAAGGCTTTCATTGCTGATCAAAAAAAATGCAAAGACTTGCAAAGCTGAAAATAGCTTACTATGAAGGGTAGTGAAGTACATAACTTTTTTAGCATCCGAATGGTTCCTCCTGGAATTTGGATCTCTAGAGAGCTGCCCTTTCTGCCCTACTCTGCCTTTGGTTGTGTTCCCCTTACTGGTGCATCTATGACAGGGGCATTCCCTATTTCTCTGTTAGCCCAGTCCTGCTTGTAATTCAACATACCTTTATAATATTGCACAAGTTCCTGCACAGTATCAAACTGGACCCGTGTTGTAATGTAATATCCTCCATTATCAATTTTACGGATCTTGTAATGCTTAACATGATCTTCTTTCACGTTATCCCAATCACGGATAGAGAGAGAGAATGCTCCTAGAGCAGAAATACAAAAATGACAAGTAATGAGTAAAAAAGCAAAGTAGGAGAAAATAGTAAAACAAAAAAAACAGTTTTCCTATTGAGAGTATATTGTGCAAGTATGCAGAACACATCTTCAACATGTGATTTTTACAAATCTCAGGAGACAAACAGGTTCTTTTTAGAGTGGGATTAAACCTAAAAGCAAACATTTATTATATTGCAGTTTAGCAATTCTTAGGTGTGATGGATGCATTTTTTTTTTAGGATTTTTACCTTTATTTTCACCTGGTGATCCTTTTTCAAAAGAACAAGCTCTCTTGCAGATGTAGCAATTAGAAGGATGAGACAAACCATTTACTACTGACAGGGGTGCTTAGAGCGATCAGCTTTTATTTATGTAAATCCTTTATCCCAACAGGAAAAAACAAAGGTTGCTGTAACTGCTTAAACAATGTGAGCTGGAGTTTGGCTTCAAAATGTCTAAATCTGCTAGTACATTTAACACTACCCTCCCCCCAGATTACCAGTGCTGCTGTCCAAAGGTGCCCCCTGTGCTCCTTCATTTAGAGTGGGGGCACTCTAAGGTTGGGTCCACATATATGCAAATTGGATGTGGTTTTAACCGTATCAAATTCGCATAACATGTGAGTGTGATCGACTTTCAATGGAGCCGGTTCACAAATGTCCGAGGCGGCTGCTGTGCGGATTTGAAAAGGGGTCCTGTGCGTTTTTGAGTCTGGTTCAAGTGCAAATTCATGGAAAAATTTGCAACTGAATAGCACCTGAACCGGTGAACAGAAACGCACAGGACACCGGACTGCAAACCGCAGCCGCATATATGTGAACCCAGCCCAATACAGGAGGCGTGTTACTGGTAAGATCACCAGGTAAAAACAGAGGGGGAAAAAAGGCAAAAAAAAAAAAGAAAACGAATACAGCCATCACATTTAATGATTGGTAAGCTGCAATATATTACATTTTGGGGTTTTGGGTTTAATACCGCTTTAAGTTTTCATTTTGGAGACATGGAGTAGACCGGATGGTTTCTATGTGCAACAAGAACTGCTTATCAATTAGAACTTTTTATAATCAAAGTGTAAGTCCACTCTAAAACTAAAATCGCTGCATCTACAGACATCCACATTCTAACACTAACCTATCTAACCCTGTAAAGAAGAAATCATTATACATACCTTTTTAAAACCGATCGGACCCAATCTCCAGCGGCGGAAGCTCTGCAGAGGACACAACCAACAACGGATGTGAAATGAATGGGGAGTGACGTCACCCAAAGACTTAAGGCCCATACGCACGATACGAAAATTGGAAGTAAAATTTTGTCCGATCTGCCGATTTTCGGATGGTTAGTACGGTGCTTTCAACAGTCGATTCCGTTTTTTCTTCAGACAAAAGCTGGATGTGCAGACTATAAAATTTTTGTCGTATGTGAACACAATGTCCCATTTTCGTTTAAACAGTATGGTTTTCGTACGAAAAAAATCGTAAGTGGAAGACTACGCATGCTCAGAAACAAAAGAATACATACAAAACTAGTCAACACATTACGTCACTTCTGAAGTTGCATTCTGTCGTACGAGAATTTACGTATGGTGAGTAGGGGTGCAACGGATCGTCGCCGATCAGTGATCCGTACGGATCAACCTCCGCGGATCGCGGGTGTGCCGATCCGCGGAGGTTGATCCGTTGAGCACTCTACGGCCTCGGCCATAGGAAAGGCCGCGGCTTCGGCCTAGCTCCGGAGCGGCGGCCATCTTGGTACACCCGGAAGTGGCCACTGTCTCGTCAGGAAGTGACGTTTCGTCACCGCCATCTTGCTACACCCCACACTCCTGCACAGTACAGTAATGATAGAGTGAGTTTTAAATCTAAAACTCCGGTGGGTGTAACAAGATTTGTGTGGTTTTTTTTGTTTTTTTTTGCTGATCTGAAAATGATCCGATCCGTGACTCTGATCTGAGGATCGATCCGATCCGTGAGTTTTTTGATCCGTTGCACCCCTAATGGTGAGTAACCACTTCACTTTCAACATGAGACTAGCCTGCCACAAAAAATGGACGATTGTGTGGCTTTACTATGGGGCTTTCATTGTCGGTTGTGTCCTCTGCACCCACCTCTACAGAGAAGTTGCAGCTGAAAGCTGAGCGTGGGATTGGGTCAGATCGGCTGCAGAAAAGGTATGTATACTGATTTCTTCTTTATAGGGTTAGATAGGTTAGTGTTAGATCATGGATGTCCGTAGATGCAGGGATTTTAGTGTTAGGGTGGACTTCTACTTTAAAGCTTATGTTAGTTTTAATATCTAATAGACAAACTGCCCTCCCTTTGGTTGCATATGTAAAGATGTTCCTTAACCACTTGCCGCCCGCCATATAGCAAAATGACGTCGGCAAAGTGGTTGTGTTATCCTGACCGGAAGTCATATGACGTCTTTCAGGATAACAAGCCGATGCGCGCCCCTGGGGGCACGCATCACATCGATCGTTGTTACGGAGTGTCAGTCTGACACACCGCAACTCTGATCTGGGTAAATCAGCTGTGTCCAATCACGGCTGATCACAGTGTAAACAGGAAGAGCCGTTGCGCGGCTTTTTTTCACTCATGTCTGTCAGACGCCAGTAGAGGAGAGCCGATCGGCTGATCCTCTGACAGTGGGGGTCTGTGCTGGTTTAATTATCAGCGCAGCCCCCCCGAGGATGCCCACACTGGGCCACCATAGACGCCACCAGGACCACCAGGGATGCCCACCACTAGTCACCACCAGGTATGCCACCCATGGCCACCAGGGATGCCAATTAGTGCCCACAATGGCTGCCAATCAGTGCCCACAATGGATGCCAATCAGTGCCCACAATGGATGCCTGCCAATCAGTGATGCCCATCAGTACCATCCATTAGTGTACATCAGTGCCACCTATCAGTGCCTATCCATGCCCATCCGTGCCGCCTATCAGTGCCCATCAGTGCCGCCTATGTGTACCCATCGGTTCTGCATATCAGTGCCCCATCAGTGACGCATATTAGTGCCCATCATCAGTGCCCATCAGTGCCACCTCCTCGGTGCCCATCAGTGCCGTCTTATCAGTGCCCATCAGTGAAGGAAAAAACTTACTTATTTACAAAGTTTTGTAACAGAAACAAAAAAAAAAACTTTTTTTTTCTGTCTTTTTTTTATTTGTTTAGCAAAAAATAAAAATCCCAGAGGTGATCAAATACCACCAAAAGAAAGCTCTATTTGTGGGAACAAAATTATAAAAATGTATTTGGGTACAGTGTAGCATGACCGCGCAATTGTCATTCAAAGTGCGACAGCACTGAAAGCTGAAAATTGGTCTGGGCAGGAAGGTGTATAAGTTCCCGGTATTGAAGTGGTTAAAACTGAACTCCAGAGTCCAGACAGATATAAAATACACAAATGAATGCAGCTTTGTACTCATTAATGCATCAATAAATGCATTCTTTTATAAGCAAGAAGTGTAAGTACCTGAATTCAACTTGTTATTAGCTTTTTGCAATCCCCTGTATAGCAGAGCTTAGACTAGGAAAGGAAGAAGCAGTACCAGGAGACAATCAGATATCAGCATGTTTCCTGTTAGCACATGAACACTGCAGCATAAGAGGAAGGTGAATAATGAGAGATGAGCTCAGCAGAGAGCTGCTTCTCCTTTTACAGTCTAGTCATAATAGGGACAAGCCCTGTAAATGTACCCAAAGTGTAGCAGAGAAAAATCTGGTTTCCTGCCCTGCCATACAGGGCTGTGCTATGTGGCAGAGCTTCAGAGGTGGGTAGCTGCAGGCATTTCATATCTGCTTGTTTTCTTAAACATCACCGTTCTGCAGAGCAGACACATCTCTGCAGACCATTAGGGCCTTTACAAAAGTCTGTTCCTGCAATCAATTTGCAGTCTACAAAATACGCTAATTAGGTTTAAAACATAACACACACCAAATGGAAAGATAGACCTATAAGCATAGTAAATCACAGCACTTTAAATAATGATATTATTGTTTGTTTAGAGAAAAGTAGGTTTAGCTAGGTTTTAATGGTACCATTCCCTTAAAGCTCTTTGAATCTCACTATATCACCAGCCAGGGCTGTTATATACCTGTGGAAGTCCCTTTTCCTTGAATGGCACAGTATGCTCACTTTAGTTAGGGTCAAAAGCTTTTCATGCCTAGGATTTCATTCCTGCGATCCTGTCAGATAAGAAGATCTTCTCCCCAAAAAAAACACTGCATGCCTGACAGGATCAGAGCATTTCTCAATGACTTCCAAGGCTGCAAAACTCAGATCACAGAGGAATTTCAATACTGTGATTTTTCATTTAAAAATAATTGGCATGGGGGGCGTATGTGTGGTGTCCCTTCTGCACATCAAAGCTTCGGATTCTTAGAAGCTATCTCTACAATCCTCTCCTGAAGGCAATTTGGAAGACCATGACCCATCCAAAAAGAAGAAAGCTGAAAAGTCTGCTGCACGTCTGCCCGGCCAAATACTTCCTGAGCTCTTTGCTATATAACGAGCTGAAACACAGTATATTCAGCAAAATCCCCTCCTGAAAAAAAAATTTCTTATGTTGTTTATGGGTCCATGCGACCACAGTGGTATCCTGCAGGAAAGCAATACTAGCAGCACTATTGTTTTAAAGCAATCTGTAGGCTCACCTTGCCTTCTAAAGTGGCCCCAGGCCCATGGAGCTGACACCTGTTCACACGCTTGGAATGTCTTTAAAGTACCCTGGGATCCTTAAAACCAAGGGGGTGCTATTATGCAACCAAAAACCACAGTTTCATTTGCTTTGCAGAATGGACATTCTAAGCACGTATTGTTAGATATTTCTATCTTACAATGCTATTATAGTAAAGCTGACCATAAATGGGTGGCATTTAAAACAACGTGGAGATATGTCGAGGTGATTACTAGATAAACATAAAGGGGGCAGGGATGGGTAAATAAATAGAGTAAATAAATTGATTTTAAATGCCTACCTTTATTGAAGTTTGCAAGATAGGGGGAGGGGGGAGGAGGGGATTTAAGGGTAATGGTGGATTACTAGTAATAATTCTTCTTGTATACCCGATGTATGTTGTTGTTGTTGTGTTATTTATAAAATAAAATAAAGAATTAAAAAAATAATAAATAATAAAAAAATAATAATAAAGCTGACCATAAATGGATCCAAATTCAGCCATTTGGCCGAAATTCTATCTTTTTAGTCTGCTGGCTGATCAAGAAGAACTGGTGCATGTATGATCAGATTTAGTCAATCACATTTTGAGATACAGAAAAATATAAAATAAAAGAACTTCAGCCTCTCTGACACACTAGGTTGAATACACAAAGCATGCGATATCACATAAAATCACTGGCGGCAACACCTGATACCCAGTAGGGGTAATATATCCAGGGACAGGCACTAAATAAGTTATTAAAGGCATTCATATTTTATCACACAATATGAATAGTAATGAAATAAAGCATAAAAAAATGGATTGGTAATAGCAAGGGTATGATTTGACATAAATGAAATCAGTAGCAAGCACTAGGCATAAGATGACCCTTTGCACCAGATCAGTGTAAACAGTAACATGATCACTGGAGATTCAGGGGGCTATACTGCCAAGGTGCATTAGTATTGATTATGCTAGGCCTAGGCTCAAAGGGAGGAGGTACCCGCTAAATTAATAATAGACAAGGGCTAGTAGGATGGCCTGGCGGTGGTGGTGGGGGCAGTCCTTTATGTTGTTCTTTTGCCAGTTATAGTTGGGGCTCTTTAGGAATAATTGGTGCACTTAACAACAGTCTTGGTAAACCAGCATGCAGCATAGATACGGTATCAGTATAGGCTGCCTCTAGTGGCACAGTCCCTGCAAGCTGTGTAACAATGGGCAGTGAGCCCTCTCAACAGTCCCTGAGGTGTGGTTGTAAATTCTCATTGTAGAAGTGGGCCCCCTTTGTCTCTCCACAGAATGCCACTGGTGAAGAAAGAAGAAGGTGAGAGGACACTGATGGCAATGGTGCAGATGCAATGCTGTGGTCTGTGCGGCTCTGCGCCACTCCTAAGCCTCAAGCTCCAGTCCCTGCTGGATTGGCCAATGTGTGGGCACTTAGGCAGGTGTGCTCACATAGGGTCCCTTGGCACCAAGAGGAAGAGATAAAAGCTATCCCACCACTCCCCCTCCATACCTCCCAACATTCTGAGATGGGAATGAAGGACACCTATTAGCAAAGACATGTAGGCAAAAGGACGCACTCCCCTTAAAGGAGAATTGTACAAAAAAACAATTGGTTAAACACACATGCGCTTTTTTTACCACTACTATTCTTTTATATTGTCTTTTGGAATTTACATAACGATAACGAGTGCATTTTTTATTTATAGCTATATAGATCAGACCAAAGTGCGGGACAAATGAGGAGGAAAGATGGACAGAGGGACTTTGTTCCAAATCAGGGGCAGTTGGGAGCTATGTACACAGACAGGCTAGGGCAGGGGTAGGCAACCTTTAGAGCACAGTGTGCCAAAAAATGTTTTCAAAGAAATTGAGTGTGCCGATTTTATATAAAAAAAATGTCAACTTCACACTCTCAATCACAAAAGTATTTTTTTAAAGTAAATGCTGTAAACTACTTTAGTAGTGAGAAATTAACATCCTGCACTCTCACACCTCAGATCAGCCCCAATTCTTGCAACTCCACACCTCAGATGAGCCCCATCACTGTACTACTGTGCACGTCTGCCCCACCTCTGTACCCCCTTGCTCATCTGTCCCACCACTGTAACCCCCTGTACATCTGCCCCACCACTGTACTATCCTGCTCTTCTGTCCCACCACTGTAACCCCCTGCTCATCTGCCCCATCAATGTCCCCCCTTTCTTATCTGCCCCACCCATGTACCTTCTGCACATCTGTCCCACCTCTGTTCCCCCTGCTCTTATGCCACACCACTGTAACCCCCTGCTCATGTGTCCCATCGATGTACCTCCTTTCTCCTCTGCACCTCTATGCACATCTTCCCCACCTCTGTACCCCCTGCTCCTCTGTCCCACCGTTGTAACCCCCTGCTCATCTGTCCCAACACTAAACCCCCCTGCTCATCTGTCCCACCACTGTAACACCCTGCTCATCTGCCCCATCACTGTACCTACCTCCTTTCTCCTCTGCCCCAACACTGAACCCCCCCTGCTCATCTTTCCCACCACTGTAACCCCCTTCTCATCTGGCCCAACACTGAACCCCCCCTGCTCATCTGTCCCACCACTGTAACACCCTGCTCATCTGCCCCATCACTGTACCCCCTTGCTTTTCTGTCCCAGCGCTGAACCCCATTCTCATCCCTCCCACCACTGTACCTCCTGCACATCTGCCCCACCACTGTACCACCTTGCTCTTCTGTCCTACCACTGTAACCCCCCTGCTTATCTGCCCCATCAATGTTCCCCTTTTTTCTCATCTGCCCCACCACTGTACCTCCCTGCACATCTGCTCCACCGCCGTATCCCCATGCTCTTCTGTCTCACTACTGAATCACCTTCTCATCTGTCCTAACACTAAACTCATCTGCTTATCTGCCGCACAACCTGCTTTCTCATCTGCCCCACCAATGTACCTCCTGCACATCTGCCCCACCACTGTTCCCCCTGCTCTCCTGCCCCACCACTGTAACCCCCTGCTCATCTGCCCCACCAATACACCTCCTTTCACATCTGCCCCACTGCTCTACCACCCTGCTTTTCTGCTGCAACACTGAACCCCCTGCTCATCTTGCCCAACGCTGAACCCCCTGCTCATCTAGCCCATATCACTGTACCCCCCTGCTCTTCTGTCCCACTGCTGAACCCCCTTCTCATCTCTTCCATCACTGTACCTCCCTGCACATCTGCCCCACAGCTGTACCCTTCTGCTCTTCTGTTCCACCTCTGAACACCTTCTGCTCATTTCCCCCACCGCTGTATTCCCCTGCTCATCTGCTCCACCGCTGTACCCTCTTCTCATCTATGATAATCATGATATGCAGAGTGGTGAAAGGAAGCAGAGATGAGACACATCTACCTGTCCTGGCACATTCATCCTGCTGATCCACCTTTTGCATCCAGACCACCTGCTTGTGTGTGATGTCACATACAAGCATATGGAATGGATGTTAAATAATGAGCTCAAGTCAGGGGCATTTTCTGAAAGCAGTGGGCCTATGTGCAGGATCATAAGTTGGACCCCCGCATCTGGGAAAAAGTGTGTCGCTCTGCGCCACAGGAAAAGTTGGGTGTGATTTTCATTGCGCTGAATACTGGCTGTGGCTTAAAGTGCAGGGGTTCAGTAGTAAGTGACGCAAAGGTTCAGGAATAATTTGAACAAAGCTCCCAGAGGCTCAACAGTAATTCCACAAACTGTCACCTGATTGTGGTTTTCTAAATCACAGTGAAATCCCTTCTTTCTGAGATTGGTAGTGGCAACCAAGCGAGTCATCTTCCTCCAGATGGTGGGCGGGGCTAGCAGGACTGTGATTGGCTTTAGCAGTGGCCAAGACAGTCCTCCTCCTCCTGGAAACAGGGACTGCCCCCCCTAGCAGTACTGCACACAAACTCTTCCCCATCACCAGAGATGACGATCGCAGCTACAGCAAAGTTAGAGAACCAAACAATGTTTCCCATCTTTTGCAATGTGTGGGGGCACAGTGCCTCCCCCTCAGTGCAGGTGTGGCGTGGGGAAACTCTGAAATTGGAATGCCTTAGTGTCTCACTGACACTTCCCTGCACTGCTCTGCTGATGGGGTGGGAATCGAGTGCCGGCAAAAAAGGCTTTGTGTGCCGCTTGCGTCACCCGTGCCCCGGGTTGCCTACCCCTGGGCTAGGGTATATACACTGACAGGTTGTCCTTATCTCCTGCTGCAGAGTCCTGCACAGATGAAGCAGACAGAACGAGTGGTGCACTGTGTCTGCAGAATCAGATTCTGGGCACAGGCTTTATCTGAAATCAGAAAAAGAAAAAAGGGTCCAGAGTGGTCCCAAGATTACCAACAAAGGGAGAAGCCACCACGTAGTGAGATCAAAACTATACAAAAAACTTTATTGAAAAATGTAAAACAAAAAGTAAGGGATCCCACTGATGCGGAACTAATCCACACAGGTGGGATCCGTTCCTCCACAATATCAGGTGACTATAGAAAATATACATAAAAGTGACCAACGTTGATTAAAAAATAGACACTGGTGGGTCACCCCACCCCCCGAATCCCTGAGCAGAATGTACTGATGGATATAATGAATCCGATGGTAAACTACATGGGATAATATCCACTGGAAATAGCACAGACAGATTGAGGGATATTAGCGGTTACTTCCCGATGATTAGTGTGCCCGTGCCTGGGCTTATATACATGTATATCCTCACTGTCTGTCGTTAGATCGTACAGGCATGCTGTGTACGACTGCTGGTTATCCAGTGGAATCAGACACACTCCAAATCCTGTCAATACAGTAATGTAGTTTGAACAGAAATACCCAATATATCTGCCATTAAGATTTGAACTATGTAGCAGTGTCCAACAGTATGCACCAAGTTGATATGTCCTAGCCCGAACTCTGACTAGAGCAATAGTATGGGTATGTCCTGGCCGGAACTAGGATGAATAGATGTGGACACGGTAGTCAGCTCAAATGGGATGTATAGACTACAAAACGTGTTGATGGTTAAAGCACAAAAGTCATTGCCCCAGCGTACACCTGTATTCCATACACATGTTTTGTATAGGTATAGTCTCTTGGATCCCCGGGATGTCAGAAATTAAGTGTGCAAAGTCCCATGCTTATGGCTGACTCCCGGGATGAACAGCTTTGCCTTGCTTCCGACAGGGAGAGTCAGCTGGGCGTGCTATGACTTCCGGGTTAGGTGTGCTGTTAGTTCTGTGAGTAGACGGCCACTAGAGGGCACTGGTTCAAGCAACCATAGCGGCACTGCTGTCAGAGATGTCCATTCTGAGGAAAGCCATACTGTGAAAAATAAGAGCTTGCTCCGGGACAAAAGAAGGGGGGTACCCCCAGCGTCTATGGCATCAAATTGTCGACACATTTCGTGCTGCAAGACGAGCACTTCATCTGGACAATGTGCTTAAGTAATTGCCATCTTTATATAGGGCTTACCCCCCAATCAAACAGTTCAATTGCACCTAAATAATCTTTACCGCCATCTTGTGGTGACAACATGAAATAACAGTTGAGCAGTCCAAAGAATACACAGGCATAAACAATCCTAATAGTACCACTCTGATATAAGCATTACAAAAATAATGGTAACAGTCCCACTAATTACTCAACGGTAAGAGAAATCAATGAGTTCCAAAAGGAAGATAAGAGTCACATAATAAAGTGACAGGAGGACTAAGAATGTCCCCACCATGAATGTTACTCTTCCCTGAGGGAAGGAAGGGAAGGGAAAGAAGGGATGAAAAGGGGGTAGGGGGGAGGAAAAGAAGGGGGGAGGGGAGGGGGGAAGAGGGGTAACTACCATTAGGGGTCTTTCCCCAACGATCTCCTTCAGCTTATCAGATCTGGTAAGGATGTGCCAGTGTTCAGAAAGTATAGAGCGCACCTATTGCCACTGTTCTCCAAAAGAAGTAATGAACTGAACTGGCTCATTTTTTAGAGGCCTGTCTTTGTTCTGAGGTGTAAGTAGATAAACCCTTGATCTGCGTCCTACCAACATTCTAGCCCTCCTGAGCGCGCGGTGTGAATATCCGCGTTGACGGAATCACTAGTAAAGCGACTCAGATTCACGCCTGTAATCTTCCTCATTGGAACAGTTTCTCCGAATCCGGAGAAACTGTCCCACAGGGATACCCCGTATAAGGGATCGAGGATGATGTCTGTCTGCTCGTAGCAGGGTGTTGGCAGCCGTATCCTTGCGAAATGTAGTGGTGACCAACTGGCCTTCAACCACCTTTATGCAAAGATCAAGAAATGAAATTTCGCAAGGATCAGCTACAAAGGTCAATCGTATATTACGTGTGTTGTTACCCAGTTCATCCATGAACTGTAGAAGTTCACCCGTCCACACCATGAGCACATCGTCGATATACCGCAGCCACAGGTGGGCGTGGCTATGGTATAGCGATGAAGCGTAGACCGTCTCCTCCTTCCACCATCCGAGGTGGAGACAGGCGTATGCTGGTGCCCATGGCGCCCCCATAGAGGTCCCATGGAGTTGTTGGTAGTAGTGTTCAGCAAATTTGAAAAAATTGTTTTTAAGAGCCATATCCAATAGCTCCAGAATAAACTCATTTTGCGCACCCATGTGGGGGAATTTCTGATCGAGGAAATGGTGTACCGCCAGGATTCCCCATTCATGTGGGTTAGACGTGTAAAGGGACTCCATGTCTATCCCAACAAGGGGGGCCCCCTGGGGGATACGCAAATTGAGTATTTTGTTTAACATGTCTCTGGTATCCTGAACATATGAGGGCAATAGTTCAACCAGTCCCTTAATCAGGCCGTCAATGTATTTACCCACTCTCTCCAAAGGACCTCTTATTGCTGAGACAATGGGTCTCCCCAGGGGATTTTCCAAATTCTTGTGTATTTTAGGTATTATATAAAATACCAGGTTGTTGAAATCTTCCACCTTCAAGAAATCATATTCCCTTTTGGAAATGAGTGAGGATTTGAGCGCCCAGGACAGGCAGTCATTAACAAGTACCACTAAAGGGCCGAATGGGTTATGGTTAAGTTTTTTATATGTGGACTGATCAGACAGTAAACGGCGTACTTCTGCCTCATACATGTCAATGGGGAGCAATACCACGTTGCCCCCTTATCACTGGGTTTGATGATAATCTCTTTGGATGTACGAAGTTCCCTTAGAGCTTGGCGTTCAAGGGATGGTAAATTACCGGTATCATTGGTATGCCAATTGATCTTAGCCAGATCTTCCTGGACTAAGTCCAGGAAGGTCCCCAGTCTTCTATCTTTCCTAAACTGGGGCATTTTGGTGGACTGAATGCGTAGCCCTGCCTTCCTCCTCCAGGTACAGCTGGGAGGAATATCCTCTTCATCGGAGGGAACCTCCCCTTCTTCAAATAGAGATTCTAGTTGTTGATGGGCCAGGGTATCCCCTGGATTGGGTCCCCCAAGTACATTCGGTTCACTCGATTTATCTGAATATAAAGATCTGTAGTACACTTTCCTAAGGAACAAATTGAGGTCTTTGTAGATCTCAAATTCTTCCATTGTTGTTGAGGGAAAGAAGGAAAGTCCTCTGCTTAGGAGCGCTAGATGTCTATTTTCCAGTTTAAATTGGGAAAGGTTGATGATGGTAAAATCCTGACCACCTGTGTTCTCTGGCACAGGATCAATCAATGATGTTGTCTTTGACTCCTTGTGATTGTGCGGCCCCCGTTTCCTTTCTCGTATGACCTCTTTTGTTTCCCTCTTCCATTGCCGAGACTTTTTTATCTGAAATCAGGCTGTCATCTGCCAGGACAGTGCAACAGCGTAACTGCAGAAACTTTTCTATCAGGCACATACTCACCTGCTCTTCTCCATTGTTAAGCACCTCCTCTTCAGCATAAATCGGCATCTGACCCCACCCTCACAGCACAGAGTGAGTGGCCAGTACAGGATGAATGCTATGAGCTGCAGCCAATCACCATGATGAGGTCCAATCAAAGAAGGTTTTCACACACAGTGGTTCTGCCTGCATCTGCGGGACAGCGGGAAAGCCTTCAGTTTGCGGGACAATCCCGCCCATTCATGGACGGTTGGAAGGTATGCCCCTCTGCTTCGGTGTTTTCTGGGAATTGAAGTGTACAGGGTCCATGAGTCCCATTCTATGGCTGCTGTCACAATCTTCAATTCACATGATCCTTAGCGTACTGCATTGAAGTACCTAGGCTTTCCTGGCTATAGCTCTCCTTATGCTGACTGCAGGGGATAGTGCAACAAGTCCTATAAGACATCCAGCATAACAGTAGAAAGTGAAAGTAAAACTGTAAAGAGGATAATGTTTCCTTCTCTATGTTTCTGTGGTCCAGCACCTGGCACACACATTTCAGGCACTGAGAGCTAAAGAGGGACATATCTAAGTGGATTACAATAATGCAAGAGCACAAAAAGGACCTCAGCAATGCGATCATGTACTTTCATGGTCTAATGATCAAGCAGGCAGTACAGAAATCTACAAAGTGAATTAAGGTTTTACACTCCTAACTCAGCTATGTGGCAGGAACGTGTGCACTACATAAGTGACCTACAAGATATACAAATATTTTTGCAGCTAACACAGTCCATATAAATGCTTTCACATACCATTCTGACAACGTGTTGTAAAATCTGGATTTTTAATATGTCGTAGGAACCAGATTCAGGCAAGATCTGAATAAAGGCTTTAGGCAAAGTCACTTTTGTATTCCTTTAGATACTGCACAGAAGGTGCAGGGAAAAGATGGAACCAAATTAAACTTTAAAGAGAAACTGAACTTTTAAGCTGTGGTGAAAAAGGCAAACACAAAGCAATGTAAGAGTCACCAGTATTGCTTGAGGTCTCACTGTAGCTGACATTTCCCCATTGCTGATTTACCATGCCTTGTTCACTGTGACTATCTGTTGAGGTGACCAACTTAGTAGAGGCAGGGCTTTACTTCCCCATGTCAGAGCCTTTATCAAGGACAACAATAAGCAGCACAGTACTGACACCAAATCTCACTTCAAATCTCTTAAAACTAGTCAGAGGCAGCAGTTTAATGGTCGTGTGTACTGGGCACACAAATAGCTGTGTGTGTAGCAGCCATTTTGTTCATGTCTCAGCTCATCTCAGCCATGTTGTCACGTGAAGGCATACTTGCCAATAGTCCCGAATTTCCTGGGACATTCACAAATTCTGGAGCCTCGTCCCGATCTTATTATTTCCCGCGATTTGTCCCGAATTTCGGAGCTTGTCCCGGAGGATCGTAAATATTTTTGGGCAATAAAGTGTTAATTAGCATCGCCGTAGCCTCGGTATCCTCCCCTTTGCTTCATTTTGTCCTGTCCTCTATTGGACAAGGAGGACACCTGCTCCTTCTGCCTGCCTTGATTTGCCAAGTATGGCAAGCAGGGGCGTGGCTACTTCGCAGTCGGAGCACATGGATGGATGGGGGAGGAGGTGCGCACTGCTGTGTCACGCTGACTGCTGCTGTGTCAGTGCCAGGACTCTCACTCGGAGGAGGAAGTTTGTCTCCTCCTGTTTACACAGCGCCAAGGAGGAGAACGTGAAAGGTCCGGGGGAGCCCGAGGCCGGGACCACCAGGGAACAGTCGGCGCCACGTGGGGGGAGCTAGTGTGTCACTCGGTAAGTCAAAGTGCTCCCAGCTTCTGTTTGGGGGGGAAAGAATTCTCCCTCCCCTCCGCTGCAATGTCTGATGTAAGGGGGGCTTTGCTGGCAATGTCTGATGTAAGGGGGGCTTTGCTGGCAATGTCTGATGTAAAGGGGGCTTTGCTGGCAATGTCTGATGTAAGGGGGGACTCCGCTGCAATGTCTGATGTAAGGGGGGACTCCGCTGCAATATCTGATGTAAGGGGGGACTCCGCTGCAATGTCTGATGTAAGGGGTGCTTTGCTGGCAATGTCTGATGTAAGGGGGCTTTGCTGGCAAAGTCTGATGTAAGGGGGGCTTTGCTGGCAATGTCTGATGTATGGGGGCTTTGCTGGCAATGTCTGATGTAAGGGGGGACTCCGCTGCAATGTCTGATGTAAGGGGGGACTTCGCTGAAAAGTCTGATGTAAGGAGGGCTTTGCTGGCAATGTCTGATGTAAGGGGGGCTTTGCTGGCAATGTCTGATGTAAGGGGGCTTTGCTGGCAATGTCTGATGTAAGGGGGGACTCCGCTGCAATGTCTGATGTAAGGGGGGACTCCGCTGAAAAGTCTGATGTAAGGGGGGCTTTGCTGGCAATGTCTGATGTAAGGGGGGCTTTGCTGGCAATGTCTGATGTAAGGGGGGCTTTGCTGGCAATGTCTGATGTAAGGGGGGACTCCGCTGCAATGTCTGATGTAAGGGGGGACTCCGCTGCAATGTCTGATGTAAGGGGGGACTCCGCTGCAATGTCTGATGTAAGGGGGGACTCCGCTGCAATGTCTGATGTAAGGGGGGACTCTGCTGGCAATGTCTGATGTAAGGGGGGACTCCGCTGGCAATGTCTGATGTAAGGGGGGACTCTGCTGGCAATGTCTGATGTAAGGGGGGACTCTGCTGGCAATGCCTGATGTAAGGGAGGACTCCGCTGGGGACCCCTGATGGCATCTGGTGGCAGGCGACGTGGCAGGTGACATGCTCAGGGTTCCCACTGATTCTGCATTATGGTGAGTTAAATAATTTCATTTTATATTACAATGTAATAATAGAAATAATGCGCTTCAATCATCCTGACACCATAACAATCCTGGTGATGGGATGATTGATGGTGTTTGGAGTATCTTTATCTGCTGATTGTTAAACTTTCTAGAATACGCATATTTTTATTGTGTAGGATCTGGGGCTGCTGTCCCATCATTCCCCTCTCCCCCTCTCCCCCTTTCCCCCTTTCCCCCTCTCCCCCTTTCCCCCTCTCCCCCTTTCCCCCTTTCCCTCTCCATCCCTCATTCATTTCAGACTCTAACCACACCCTCTTGAGCCACGCCCATTTAAGCCACGCTCACTATTTCGCGTAAACCATGCTCATTCTTTGCCGCGGCATGCTTTGCGCGCCGCACTTGTATTTTTTTTCTAAACCACGCCTACAAATGAATGCCCCACCCCCTAATTATTGTACGCTCCGCCTACAGCCAAAAAAGTGTCCCACATTTTTTTTGCAATGTTTGCAACTATGTGAAGGGCATCAGCACAGTGACTATTTCCTCTCTCCCCCTCCTTTTAGTTCATACAATCCACAACCCTGAGTAGCATGGCAGACATCTCTTATTAATCTCTCAATACACATCTCAGGGGCTATAAAACTGCCAAGCTTGCCTGCTTGAGGGACAAGAGAGTTAAAGGAGATGTATGGGTTTGGGTTTTTTTCCCCCATTATACTTATCTAGGTGGATGCAGCATCGCTTTGACAAATTGCAATTGACTGTGCAAAGATGAATTTTTAAATATCTCAAACAACTACCAGCTGCATCTGTCCCCCAGCGTCTCTGCTCTGAGAGCCGCCGATGGCTCGGTTCTCTCAGCTCCCCGAGCAGAGAGCTGCTAACTGTCAATCAGCAGCTCTCTGTCAGGGCTGGGCTCAGCCCTTCCTTCTCAAAGCTGGCCACTCAGCTGTCAGCTAATTGCCAGCTCCTATCTCTCCACAGTGACTCACCTGTTGATATCCTGCTCGTCAGTCCTGCCTACTTAAGCTGTCCAGTCCAGCTGATCTCTGCCTTTGCCTTGGTCACATCTCTAGAGACGCTTTCCTGTGTTTCTTTTAAAGACTTGCTTGGCTGACATTCCTTCTGGCTTCAGATACTGCTTGCTATTCTACTACACTCATCTCTGGCTCCCTGACGTTTTGGCTTGTCTGACTATCCGTTCCTTTACTGCACTTCACAATATAGTTACTAACAGCTTAACCTCCTATATGCCACCATGCATGCAGGCCCACTCCTAAATTGTGTTCCGGAGATCGTGTTTGCCAGTGGATGCTGGTGCGGTCTATGGAACGCACAGCCCTGCCCACACAAATGACAGCGTGCTTTCCAACAACCAGCAAAATCACTTCCTGGTTCCGGTGTGCACGTCACACGGCCGCTCCATGGAGCTGACCATTTCTGCCCTTCCAAACACCATCATTATAAGGACGAACGCCGCCGAAGTGCTGCATGGCTGCAATCCGACATAGGACTATACACAGCACCATACAGCATCCCGGCAGGAGGAACGCAGGGTCAACCAAGGAATGATTTGCTATGAGGCTGTAAGAGCTGGGTCTGGGCACAGTCGCATATCAGGAACCGAAGGTTACAAGCCTCCCTTATCAAAAATGAAAAAAAAGTTTTCCCTTCAGTATTACAAAGTAGTTAAAGTAGTTGTAAACTTTATCACTCCTGTAGACATTATTAAATAGATACACATGAACAATTCAGTGTTCCATTTAACCACTTACCGACCGCCGCACACACATATACGTCGACAGAATGGCTCGCACAGGCATACCTGAGGCATACCTGTACGTCCCTTTGAATTTGCTGCCTTGCGGGCGCACGCGTCCCGTGAACTTGGTGTTCGCCGGGGGCCCGCAATCATGAGACGGAGAGGCAGAATGTAAACAAGGCATTTCTCTGTTCTGCCTAGTGACATGACAAGGATCTACTGCTCCCTGTCATCGGGAGCAGTGATCGCTGTCATGTCAGTGGTAGCCCATCCCCCCACAGTTAGAATCACTTCCCAGGACACACTTAACCCCTGGCTATTTATAGCACTGATCGCTGTATAAATGACAATGGTCCCAAAATAGTGTCAAAAGCGTCCCATGTGTCCATCATAATGTCGCAGTCCTGATAAAAATCGCAGATCGCCGCCATTACTAGTAAAAAAAAAAAATTAATAATAAATAAATTTGCCATAAATCTATGCCCTATTTCGTAGACACTATAACTTTTGCGCAAACCAATCAATATTATTGCGATTTTTTTTTACAAAAAATATGTAGAAGAATACATATCGACCTAAACTGAGGAAAAAAAAATTTTTTTAATATATTTTTTGTGGATATTTATTATAGAAAAAAGTAAAAAATATTGCTTTGTTTTCAAAATTGTCGCTCTTTATTTGTTTATGGTGTAAAAAATAAAAACACAGAGGTGATCAAATACCACCAAAAAGAAAGCTCTATTTGTGGGAAAAAAAGGACGTCAATTTTGTTTAGTTACAACGTCGCACGACTGCGCAATTGTCAGCTAAAGTGACATAGTGCCGAATCGCAAAAAATGCTCTGGTCAGAAAGGGGGTAAATCCTTCCAGGGCTGAAGTGGTTAAAATGTAAAAAAAAAAAATTCTGGCATATCCGTTTTTCTGCTGCAAAAGTGCAGGTCACATGATCGCTTTTCCTTTCATCTCAATTCTTAGACCCGTGGGTGGGCGTGTGTACATTGGATATGACATCATTGTCGGTAGTGCCGTTTGCCGCCAAGTGTCTGCACTTCCAAGGTAATGGAATGTAATTACACACCCTGCAGCATTACATCACTTTCCTCAGCCAGGTTCATTAACATTATTTACTATAGTGGAGGGATGGGGGGGCGTGGCTTTACACTGACCACGGAAGATAAAGGCAAGCATGGATCAGCTAGGGTGGCCAGTTTACTAGCAGGAAGAAGGGGGTGGGGGCTGGCATGGTCAGCCAGGTAATAAAGATGCACCGAAAGGAAAAACACAATATTAATGTAATCTCAAAATTACGGTAACCAAATTGAAGGGACAGTTACATTTTTTTTTGTTCTTAAGTTTACAAACAAACCCCATCACAATGCAGGGTCATTTGCATAATAGGGCACATAAGGCACAGCAAGACCAAGCTACAACCAACAGACATCCTAGGGAGTATCTGCTTCATTTTTTACACTCCAATACAGTTCAGTTTTACATAACACACAAAAAAATGATTTAAATAGGAATTTCAGGTTTGGATATTTTATACATAGTTACATTGGTTACATACATAGTTACATTGGTCCAGCTTGGATCAAAGTAACTTTGCATATACCATACTTGACCAAAGTCCCTGGAAGCTAGAACAATCACTTAAGTAGACACTACTAGTCCAGTGATCTCAACTTGCTTCTGAGTCCCACATCAAGCGGCTGTCCTGATGCAACACAGGAGGTTGGCCGCTTGGCATGGGAGCCATTCAAAGAATGCCTTGCATTGAATAAATGTAAAGGTGGAGAGTGTGAAATCACGGCCCTGCCTTTCCACCTCGTTCAATCAGAGAACGCTTTGCATTCATTCAGAAAGTACAAAGGATTCTCCAAATGGTGCCCATGTTGAACTGCATTCAGGGCAGCCGCTAGGCATGGGACCCAGAAGCAAGTGGAGATCACTGGAGTAGTGATTTCTTTTTCAGTGATTTTCAGCTTCCAGGGGCATTAGTCAGGTACGGTATATACATAGTTACATTGGTCCAAGGTGGACCAAGGTAACTATGTATAAGATACAGTACCAATACCTAGAATTCCTCTTTAATGCTTAAGCTTACATGTTGAAAACCCCCACACTAAGCACTGTATTGTGAAGCCCTGGAAACACAGATTATTTCTTAAAATACAATACATTCTACTAATACCCATGCTATTTAAATTTGATGTAGACATACTAGGATTTTTCCGCTCATAACCAACCTACAGAATTTCTCTACCTACCACCATAACTGGAACTCACCTTTTGTAGTTTCACTTTCTCTGATCAAGTAGCTACCTTGCGTGTTTCCTTCACCCAGGAGTTGTCTTTCTGCATCTTTCCTGCCGAGTTTACCAAAATACCACCTACAAAGAAGAATGATCACAACAGAATATTATTACCCCAGTAAAGAGTGATATCATGCATTGTGAATGAAAAAGCAGAACTGTAGGCATAGCTCCCAGCATCAGAAGTTAAGGTGTCGTTAAATCGCGCTGGATATTGGGCATGGCCTAAGGAAACGGTGTGGGAAGAAAAAATACATGACATTGGGGGTGGATTCGGTAGTCGCCCGGAACTCTGAGGGGGGGTGGGAGGTGAAACAGGGGCACTGGTATCCTGTGGGGGGGAGGGAGCACTGATGCTCTGTGGAGGGAGGGGGGACACAAGTGCTCTGTGGAGGGAGAGGAGGGGCACTGATGCTCTGTGGAGGGAGAAGTGGGCACCTGTGATCGGCAGAGGGAGGGGGCACTGATAATCTGAAGAGGGTGGGGGCACTGGTGCTTTGTGAGGTCAGGGTAGGGGACATTGGTGTAAGATGAGGTTATTTGTGTTCAGCGGATTACTTGTCCCTTGCTGCTGCCTTCCTATGCCAGAACTAGAATATAGTGTTCATAACAGGCAGGAAATTACTTCGCCCTAACAGAGCTGCAATGGAGCCAAAGTTGGGTGCAGGAATAAGCTCACCCAGTCGTGAGCACAAAACTTCCCACATCCTCGGCACCGCAGTATTTTGTTAAGAACCCAGGACAGTCACAGGGAATCTTAAAATATTGGGTGATATGCATGCCCCCTCCTACCTGCAGCCCCCACTACCAACACACCCCTTATACCCCTTATACCTTTTGCCATCAATGACATTCACATTTGTGTTCCACTCAGCTCCCCTTTTTGCAGCCTCATCTCACCTTTGCTGGAACTGTTCCTTCCTATGTGCTCTGTTTATAACCCCCTCCCGTTGGTGACAATCTACAATAGGTGGGTGAAGGTGGCTGGCAAGCAGAGGCAACCTATTAGGTAAGACACCCCCTCCCATCTACCTCCTCACAAATTTACTTGCCAGGATTAGTCAACCTGGTCGATTGTTAGAGATTCATTGATTTCTCCCTAACTCTGGCCTTATTGCACTTTTCTCTTCTACCACTAGGTGGCCGCCTACTTGGTGGTACTAAACATGAGAAGGGCAATTCAAGGGCAGGTTATGGGTATATGGGGTATCTCAGCCAATGGGCAGGGGTTTTCTTGGATTCCTTGGCCTGCTGGGAGAACCTATATATTCAGGTGGAGTCAGGTGATCTGTGTTCTGTGCCACCCCGAAAGCTGTCTAGGTGGACGTGTGTTGTGTTGCCCCGGGCTTCTAGGCTGGAGATTTGGCCTATCCCGTAGGCATCTGGCTGTTAGGCTGTGAGGCCTATCCAGAAGCAAGAGAGCAGAGCAGGGTTGGGATTGCGGCTTGCAGTCCAACCAGAAGTGATGGTTCTGCTGGCCGGAGAACCTGTCAGTGGTCGGGGGTAGAGGGGAAGCTGTCGCCACAAAGGCACCATCCGTCTTATTACCAGGGACCACAGTGAGTAACTGAAGCAAATACCGGAGTCACATTCTCACCGAACAGGCACAGTGGAGAATTGGGAAACTTCAGAAGGTGATCAAGTCAGGGACCCAGCCAGCGGAGGTGATGCTTGCTGAGCAGCCTTGTGTGTCTAGTCAGGGACTGACCGAGCAGGCCAGTGGGGTGAAGCTTGAGAAGTATCAGGAGTGCCAAGTTAGAGACCCAGCAAAGAGGCATGGGGTGACACTTGAGGAAGATGCCACCGTGAAGATTGGAGGAGCTTGAGGGATTCAGTGGCAGTGAAACAGAGAGTCTAGTGAGAGACCGGAAGCTCAGTGGGCTGAAGAACTACAAGGAGAAGTTGTAGAGAAGGTGAAATAACCGTTACGCTTTGTGTTAGGAACTGTTAAAAACTGTTGCCATAGGAGACAACATTCCTGCACGTGCAGATGTGGCTTCTTGCTGGAGGCCTTTCCCTGCATGGCTGTCCTCTTATTGAAGTTTTGGAGTCTGCTAATTGAACTTGCAACTACTCAAGGGTTAGAAAAATAAATAAAATGGCGCTACCCTGGGCTGGAGAGGGGTATCTCAATCCCTCAGTATGACGAAAATGGTGCATCACCCAGAAGCTACTATACTCCTATAGCTTCTGGGTGGTGCACCATTGTCGTCATACTGAGGGATTGAGATACCCCTCCCCAGCCCAGGCTAGTGCCGTTTACCCCATTTTATTTTTTTTTCCAATTTACCATAGCCCCGTAGGGGAGGCTGCAACTCTTGTTTGATCCTAAGCACGGAGCTTCTCCTACAATTTTTTAAACTATTCAGGGGTGTCCAGGCCCTAACCCTTTTTCCCCTATAAAAGTTTGAAAGAGAAATAAACATCTCTTTTGCATTCAAGAAGTGTCTGGCGCCCAATAACTTCTACCCAGCACCTACTATGCCTCACAACCCACCACATACTGAAGGATGTCAGCTTTCTCTGGCCCTGGAGGTGCTCATTAGACTGAAAGAAGACCTTGCTACATAAAGGTGAGTGTATCAATGCTTTACTTATCCAAAAAAAAAACTGACTCTCCTTTCTACAGTACAGCTGTCTCTGAAAGTGACATCAGTGCCAAAATATGGCAAGACACTGTCAGGAAGGAGATAACTCAGCAAGACAATGTTTTCTGAAAGCTGCTGCTACGCAGCAGAGGGACATGTCCTGGACCCAGACGATGACAGGATCTTGATAAAATCCTCGGACAGTCCCATGGGATCCGGCACAGTAGAGAAGGATGCAAAGAATTCTAGAAAACCATGCAATTAGAACCTCACTCATAGGCTGTCTATTGTTATTAGGTGGTTAGACATGGGGGCATACTTTAACCACCATGGAAGCAGGAGAACTTCAAACTCACATAGATACAGTAATACAAGCAGGATCCAAGGTATAAATAAAGGGAAACAATGTCTATTGTTATTAGGTGGTCAGACATTGGGGGCATGCTTCAACCACCATGGAAGCAGGAGAACTTTAAACTCACATAGATACAGAGCATTGTCACCCAACAACAGAATGTGGACTACTGGCAGGATCACCAGGTATAAATGAAGGGGGGAAAAGCCAGAAAAGAGACAACTCATTCAGCCTCATCTAAGGACAGCTAAGTTACACTCTAATTTTTGTTCATGGGTTTAAATAGATTCACATGCACTACGATGTTAGAAAAATGGGGAGAAGTGATGTTGACTCTTTGCAGAAAGAGCGATTTTCCCATCATATTTTTTATTTTATTTTTTGTCTTCAGTCACAATTATGCTACAAACATTTAAGTTTTGCTCTAATTTGTAAATAATAGCAGCCAGTCATAATGTTGCTCTAATCCATACAATAACAAATGTAAAATGGGTTATTGACCAACCTGCAAAATATTAATTTAATGCTGATATTCATATGAACTAGAATGCTCAAAAAAGGAAGTATATCTAGACATCCCAATTTCATTGCATTCTGGGAGAGAACAACAGAAATTTATTAAAAATATCCAACTCCGCCAACTGCTTATTTAACTGGGTTGGCTTGTCTATTGCCACCTGCTAGTATCAACAGACATGGGAATTGTCACTTGAACCCACTAGAATCTAGATTGAGCTAAGGTTGATGCCACTTACATTTCTTGAACTGATTACAGTGCTAAACAGATGGTTACAGTAAGACCAGGTGATCAATAAATGTAATTTTGGTCATGCAAGGATTGAAACTGTAACACAATAGCAACAATTTCAGTGCACTCATGCAAAAATTGGTAAGTAGCATAAATATTTCTATTGGCAGACCTTGGAAAGGATCATGCATATGACTATGCATCCACCAGGTTAAAAAAGTGTCATCTTCTGTTCTGGGAGTAATACAGAGATGAATAGAAAGTACTCAGCAATCCACTTTACCATTTTGGAGATTGCTCACAACATTCTGAATGACTATTGTGCTAGCTGGATAAGCAACACATTTTCTGAAGTTCTAAAAGCCTTCCAATACATTATATTTCTCCTTGTATGGTTAGGTTTACTGACTAATTCCTTGTCTGTGCCGTCATAAAAAGGCTAACAGTATACAGGAACCAAGCCAGTGTTGGCTACCTATTACTAAGTAAAAAGATCTATTTTTCTATACAAAAAGTTCAAAAATAAAAACATTAAAACTAAAATGATGTACATTTGATATATACAACATTTCACTTACTCTTCAGCTTGTATTGAATTCAGTGGTGCGACATAGTTACTGGGAATATATCCCGTCTTTCCAGTACGCAGAGATCGAGCCTCCCACCAATCACCTTCACTGTAAAGAAAGAGGGTAACATTTTAAAGCAACAATAACATGTCATATTGGTGTATAGTCCACAAAAATGAATGTCTTTTTGTTTCATTTTGATACTAAGGTTTGAAAAGCATAGAATATTTCTACACTTACCTAAACAATCTTGTGTTTGTAATTTATAAAATTCCCCAAACTACCTTCCACCCTTGTTGTTCAGCAGTACTTTGTATAATTAGTGTAGAAAACAATGCTTACAGTATTATTAAGGTGCGGGATTAAAAACAGCTTTTTTTTTTTTTCTTACTTTTTTCAGTAGAATTTTGTATCCCAGGCATTTGCTTTTCCATCCAAGTGTTTTTTTTTTTTTTTGTTTTTTTACAAAAAAACTTAACTTATCTTTAGTGGATACCAGTGTACTGTATATTGGAACATGTAAAGAGTTTACAACATATTTTAATTACACAGGTGGGAACAAAACAACCTATAGAGCACATTAGAAGAGATATGCGATTTTCATTCTGTATGGAATGGCACAGAGTTTTGTTGAAAAGTGGTTGAAAAAAATAAGTTGTATTGCATAACGTTTTATAAGCTCAAAAAATGCTAGTAAAAAGCACTGAATGAAAAAGCTAAGTTTTTGTGCCGGCTTGTAAGTAGCTTTTATAAGCGTTAGTGTTTTATTAGCATTTTTACAGTACATGAAATGTAACTGCTTGCCGACCAGCCGCCATGGTTATACAGCAGCAGGTCGGGTCTCCTGCGTGAATCGCTGTAGCTGTACGGCGGTTCACGCAGGCGCGACAGCGAGCGGGCAGGCGCTGCCAATGGCCCGTAGCCTCTGCACGCTGCGGGAACGTGCCCGTGGGTCGAGCGGACTCGATTTCCACCGGCGACTCGCAATCACCTATTACAGAGGCAGAACGGGGACCTGCCTTTGTAAACAAGGCGATTCCCCGTTCTGATAGGTGACATGACAGGGATCTACTTTTCTCAGTGATCGGGAACAGTGATCTCTGTCATGTTCCAGTAAGCCCATCCCTCCTACAGTTAGAACACACCTAGGGAACACATTTAACCGCTTGATCGCCTACCCCCTAGTGTTAACCCCTTCCCTGCCAGTGACATTTACACAGTAAACAGTGGCTATTTTTAGGTCTGATCGCTGTATAAATGTCAATGGTCCCAAAAAAGTGTTAAAAGTGTCGGATCTGTCCACCGCAATGTCGCAGTCCAGCTAAAAATTGCAGATCACCGCCATTACTAGTAAAAATAATAAAAATGCCATAAATCTATCCCCTATTTTGTAGACGCTATAACTTTTGCGCAAACCAATCAATATACGCCTATTAAAAACAAAAAAACAAGGATAGTCAAGGAGTCTCACCCTAGTGTATGTTTCTGGAAGTGGGAGGATTGGATAGCAAATCCACAGTCCAGTAACAAATACCATTCACCTGGTTGCATATAAATCAGCAAACCGGTGTGTTCCTCTGAATCAAACCAGCATATAAAAGAAAAAAGGGGAGGACTAAAGAGTCCAGAAGGATTCTTCTAAAAGGAACAAAACTAGTAATAGCAAAAAATGTATATTTTCTTTATTATGAAAAATCCACCAAAATATTATTCAAAAAGAATAAAATACCTCCACGGCAAAAGTATAACATTTGATAACGTTATCAAAACACAGATGGCCACAACAATCATTCACCCTCATTCAAATCATAAATCAGCTAATTAGTATATGAATTCCTAATGAAGGAGGGTATTCTTCAGATGTGTGGAGGCTATACGCTAGTAATCACAGAGGAAATCCATAGGCATTTCAACATACAATTGCTGGGAACACTGAAATCCTGTATGTGGAACGATTGCAGACAGTTCTAGATCGTCAGAAAACACTATCCCGAATTAGGGCTTAGAATAGAGGTCTAGGACGGAGGAGGATTAGTGGCTTTGTAATATGGCAGAAACAGATCACATCGGGTAAATCACAGTAGGTTAAATGAGAGACTAGCCAAGGTTCAGTCTTAAAGCACAGAGAAAATCTTCAATCCAAAGGCCGTTCACTACCGACAGTACAATGTCCAGTTCTCCAATTGAATACTCTTCTCCCGCTACTCACCATTATCTTTTCAGGGCAGTGCATTGAACCAGATGAAAGGGGTGAGATGTAGGGGAGTAGTGCCGCCAGATCACTTACCCAGCCAGATGATAAACACTCGGATAGGGACTCACCGCTCACCCAGTATCCAATAGTCCGGGCAGTAATGCTTAGTGTGGCTGGATTCCTGTCAGGTGGTGATGGGGGAGAGAAGTTGATGTCCACCACTAGTAAGCGGGTCAGCGTGTCAGCTTGCTGGCGCTGTCTCTCTTACTGCAAAGCACCGCTTCGGGTCAGCGAAGCACTTTCTCACATCGGTAACCCGACCGACCTCCGCAGTTGTCTGGAGGGAGGATATAGCTGCGATCAATCTGTGTGAGACCTAGAGATAGTGTGGTGGCGTCATGCTGACGCGTTTCACTAGAAAATCTTGTTTCTTCACAGCATAAGTGAACATGGGACAGGAGTCTCTTAAGTAGTATACTAATTGGTCTAATTGAAAACACAGAGTCTCATTCATCACATGCTCACTCCTTTCAACAAACAAACAACACCATGGAATCTGTGGGGATATCCAGATCAAGGTGCAGTGCTCATGTGTGTCCACTAGTAACAAAATAAAAGTGCAACTATATTTATAGAAGTTCCAAAAAGCTATATACAAAGACAGAAACTATTTACATATTCCAAAATAGATCTTCAGAAAGTCAAAAAGGAAGGAAAAACATACCCTTACCCCTCTTGAAATATATAGGAACCCAGAAAATGAATAAATAAGGAAAGAGCCCTATACGCAAAGAATAAGTTGCAGGGAATTAAAATAATTCAAAAGGACTAAGGTTCCAAGAAGACCAACAGATTGAATTAATTGTTTAATTCTAGAGGCTGTAAAGCAATGAATTCAATCTGTCAGGAAAAACTGCTCCTAAACACTGAAGCTCGAAAAATGCTTTGAGGAAAAAATAGTGTGCATAGATACATAGGATACACTATTAGCTTTTAGGAGCAGAAAAAAATGCTAGCATGCATGGAGCCTCAGTGTAGCAATGCACTATCATTTTTTGCAATGTGGAAAATTACAAAGGATTATTTCCATGCACTGCACTTCAGTGATAGTCATGAAGCCTGGATCATCCATATGCAATTTATAATAAATATTTCTGTATTGACAGTCGGACAAGGGGCATAAAAAAATGATTTGGTGGGTTAATTGGATCCTGTCTAAATTGTCCCTAGTATGTATGAATGTAAGTTAGGGACCTTAGAGTGTAAGCTCCTTGAGGGTAGGAACTGATGTGAATGTACAATGTATATGTAAAGCACTGCGTAAATTGACAGTGCTATATAAGTACCTGAAATAAATAAATAAATACACTTAGCGAACACATGCAACTGAAGAAAAAATTGACAGGGTCTCTTTACTGGACTTTTATAAGTTTTATCTTCTCAAAGAAAAATATCCCACTCTTCACAAATGCGCCTTATTCATGTTATCAGTTTTCGGCAGCACCTATATTTGTCAACAACTGTTTTCAAGGATGAAGCACACAAAGGGCAAAATTGGAACTAAAATATCCTATGAGCACCTTGAGAATTCATTGAGAATTGCTGTTACATCCATCAAACCAGATATTGATGTGTTAGTTTATCAAAAAAAAGTATCAAATCTCGCACTAGTTTTATGTTGCCCTCTTTTACTTTTTATAATAAAAATATTACAAAAAAAAGTTTTATTAATTAAATAGGTACAATATCTATATCGGTGATCATAAACTTGTGGTTTGCCTGACATTTTCTGCTCACCAGCTCTCCTTATTGTTAGTGTATTTTATGTGTGTCCCAAGACAATTCCTCTTCTTCCAATATGGCCCAGGAAGGTCAAAAGGTTTGGCACCCCTGATTTACATGGATCCACCAACTATTCTTAGATGAGGAATAAAGCCCTTTCCCTAGTGTAGCACCCTCTAGTGTGCTAGGGAATTAGTGCAGTTTTTTTCCCTAGAGTAGGTAAATTTTTAGGCTTGGCTGGTAGCCAAGCCTGGGTGTGTTTGATCTATGCTGGGAGTGGCTCAGGGTAGAGCTGGGTGACTCACATGTGGCATCACTAGGACTTCCTAATTCTTTCTAGAACCTTCTAGTATTTTCTAGAAATAAAGACTTGAGGGGAGGTGGAGCCACCTGGGGTGTTCTGAGGAGCCCTGACCAATCCCCAACTTGGATTGGCAGGAGGCAGGCCTCCTTAAATACCCAGTCAGCCCAGCTGGGGAGGATTTGATCAGGTGGAAGAATGGAGATGGAGTGTTAGGCTGTCGGGGCCTTTGAGGGAGATCCCCAGTCTAGGGGGGGTGACCTTGGGCCTGGGCTTGGGTGTGGGCAGGGCTCTCCAAGAAAACATGGAGGTGTCTTGGACAGGAGGCACAGGAAGAGCAAATGAGCACAGTGGGAGAACACTGCCGAGCAAGTCTCCAGGAGTTCCACAGAGGCAGCCAGGAGAGCTGGTGAGTGAGCACAACATCGGGAGGACTGAGAGGCACGCCTGAGAGGACTGAGATGTAGCAGTCAGTCTGGGAAGGGTGTAGAGGCAGTCTGGAGGATGGTGGTGTCACGGGCAGTAGAGCGAAGCAGCTGCAGCCAGGAAGGCTGGCAGTGTCTCAAGAGGTGGTACTGGGAGCAGTAGCCACAGGGACAGCTAGCACTGGGACTTTTCTAATTGTTACACCATAGGGGCCTGCGGTCCCTACCTGTAAAGGGCATTTGCTTTAGGCCTGGCTGAGCGAGTGTCAGACCTACCAAATCAGTGCTAGCTAATCTGGAGAGGAAAAGAGAAGAAGCCATGTCCAGGAGTATGGACAGTGGCGGCCCATCCATAGGGGGTGCATGGGCGCCGCCCCCCCTCCAAGCAGCCACAAAAAAAATATGAAAAAAAAATATTTTTTTTTTAATACTGGCCCTTTAAAAAAAAAAAAATGAAAAAAAGGTCCTTAAGTGCACTGTGTTCGGACGCCGGACACAGTGCACTTATGGGAAGCGCCCAATCACGAGATTGCAGACATGGCGCTGCATTTGCGGGCGTTTAGCCCGCCTTGCAGCCTTTTTTGAAGCGCTGAGTAGCTTCCGCCCGGCCATAGTAATATATATTACAGGCGCTGGGCGGAAGCTACTCGGCGCTTCAGATTTGATTGACATCTGACCTGAGTTAGATGTCACTTCCTGTTTCTTTCTCCCATTGCGCCCGAGAGAGGAAACAGGAAGTATGCCGCGCCATCGCCGCTGCCAGTGGAAGGAGACACCGCAGGAGAGGACAATAGCAGGGTAAGTACTGCTGTGCAGAGAATGGAACGGGGGGGGGGTTGAAGTGACAGAGGCTGCATTTAATGAGACACAGGCATGCTGCATTTAATGGGACACAGGCATGCTGCATGTAGTGGGACACAGGCATGCTGCATTTGGGGGAACAGAGGCTGCATTTTGGGGGACAGAGGCTGCATTTGGGGGAACAGAGGCTGCATTTGGGGGGACAGAGGCTGCATTTGGGGGACAGAGGCTGCATTGGGGGGTCAGAGGCTGCATTTAGGGGGACAGAGGTTGCATTTAGGGGGGGGACAGAGGCTGCATTTGGGGAGACAGGGGCTGCATTTGGGGAGACAGGGGCTGCATTTGGGGGGACAGAGGCTGCATTTGGGGGGACAGAGGCTGCATTTGATGTGACAAAGGCTGCATTTGATGTGACACAGGCTGCATTTGCTGAGACAGAGGCTGCATTTGGGGGGACAGAGGCTGCATTTGGTGGGACAGAGGCTGCATTTGGGGGGACAGAGGCTGCATTGTATGTGACAAAGGCTGCATTTGATGTGACACAGGCTGCATTTAATGTGACACAGGCTACATGTAAGGAGCGACTCCGCTGTGGGCACCTGATGTAAGGACGGACTCTGCTGGGGATGCCTGATGGCATCTGGTTGTAGGCGACATGGCTAGTGACACGCTCAGGGCTCCCACTGATTCTGCATTATGATGAGTTGAATGTTTTAATTTTATATTACAATGTAATAATAGAAATAATGCGCGTCAATCATTCTGACACCATAACAACCATGGTGCCGTGCTAACACCAGGTGTTTGGAGTATCTTTATCTGCTGATTGTTAAACTTTCTAGAATACACATATTTCTATTGTTGTGTAGGATCTGGGCCTGCTGTCCCTCCATCCCCCTCTCCCTCCATCCCTCGTTCATCTCAGACGCTAAACACACCAGCTTAGAGCCACGCCCACTATTTTGCTGAAACCACGCCCATTTTCGCCAAGTGGGAGGGGCCAAAAAGGAAGGGCGGGGTCTGGCACCCCCCATCCTAAAACGTAACCAGCCGCCACTGTGATGCTCAAACGAGAGAAAGCGATGTGCAGGAGGAGAAATGGAGTGATGTGTATACCGGATGTATAAAGTCCAAAATTGGAATGTTCTGATCACTTGGACATCTTATAGGTCCCCATCCCTATCCAAGTTTAATATCCCTCAATAAAAACAAACAAAAACAAAGTGCAAGGACTGCTTTATGTTTCTGGATGAGAGACAAGAGTGTGCCTGGGTGGGGCAGGGTGACAGACGGACCACAACACTTAGCAGCTCCTACGGGAGTTCCGCTACATTTGGAGGCTCGTTCCGAGACCATCTGTTCACAGGTAACCTGCCAGCCGTTGCCCCCAGCAACTGAAGTTGGCCGAGCTGGGGGAACTGCACTTTGTTCCACCAATTGTGTGCTGGGTCCCGTGGTACCCCCTGTTGGCTGCCATGGGGGTATTGGGGAGGAGGATTTGTGCTGGTAGGGGAAGAAGATTTGTAATAGGAGGGGATGGGGATAATGGCACCCCAATCGCAAAGCAAAACTTATTTTGGGTGACAGGCATCCCACGATTCTGTATGCACTTTTTCGCCACGATTTGTCGGGTGACAATCACAGCAAAATCGTGCCACGGTTGGAGTGCCATGCCATGCGCCGCTAAAGTGTTCGGGTTTGGCTTGAAGAAAAGGTGACAACCCTACTCAGGGTAGTGCTGGGTGACTCGCAGGTGTTATCACTAGGACCTCCTACTTATTTCTAGAATCTTCTAGTATTTTCTAGAAAGAGAGGCTGGAGGGGAGGTGGAGCCACCTGGGGTGTTCTGAGGAGCCTTGACCAATCCCCAACTTGGATTGGCAGGGGGCAGGCCTCCTTAAATACCCAGAGTCAGCCCAGCTGGGGAGGAGTTGATCAGGTGAATGAATGGAGATGGAGTGTTAGGCTGTCGGGGCCTTTGAGGGAGCTCCCAAGTCTGGGGGGGGTGACCTTGGACCTGGGCTCAGGTGCGGGCGGGGCCCTCCAAGAAAACGTGGAGGTGTCCTGGACTTGAGGCACAGGAAGAGCAAAAAAGGACAGTGGGATAACACTGCCGAGCAAGTCTCCAGGAGTTCTACAGAGTCAGCCAGGAGGGCTGGTGTGTGTGCACACCATCGGGAGGACTGGGAGGCACGCCTGAGAGGACTGATATGCAGCAGTCTGGTATGGGTGTAGAGCCAGTCTGGAGGATAGTGGTGTCACGGGCAGTGGAGCAAGGCAGCTGCAACCAGGAGGGCTGGCAGTGCCTCAAGAGGTGGTACTGAGAGCAGTAATCACAGGGACAGCTAGCACTGGGACTTTTCTAATTGCTACATCATAGGGGCCCGTGGTCCCTGCCTGTAAAAGGCATTTGCTTTAGGCCTGGCTGAGCCAGTGTCAGGCCTACCAAATCAGTGCTAGCTAGTCTGGAGAGGAAAATAGAGGAAGAGATGGGCAGGAGGAGTATGGAGACATGTGAATACTGGATATATAAAGTCCCAAATTGCAATGTTCTGATCACTTTGGACATCTCATAGGTTCCCATCCCTATCCAAGTTTAATATCCCTCAATAAAAACAAACAAAAACAAAGTGCAAAGACTGATTATGTTTCTGGATGAGTGACAAGAGTGTGCCTGGCTGGGGCAGGGTGACGGACCATAACACTTAGCAGCTCCTACGGGAGTACCGCTACACTAGGAATTTGTGATAGAAGACATGTAGATACCTTCTGTTTTAAGAGGGCTCTACTCTGTTTTGCACTGATTTAGTGGGGGGCTTTTAGGTCCTTTTTGGCCCACCTCACCAAAACCTGCATCTTTATACTTTAAAGATTGGCTTTAAAATGTATTATGAAGTAACAAAATATTGCAAGAGGAAATCTCCGTAAATTGAAGGAGAGTACCACCATAAACAGCTACGCTGGGACAAGCATCCACAATGGTTAATTTCTCTATAACTCCAGGCACTCTCAACACCATCCTGTTTCCCAGACTACTTGAACATTTGTGTGTCACCAAGCCCTGCACTTCTGTCAGTTCCCTGTTACGCTTTCTGGTCCCAACCTAAACTGCTCCTCATGTCTCCCAGATCCCTCCACTGACTTTACAGTCCAAATTGCATTCAGGGTTACTGCCTTCTTCTCCAACTGCTTGATTGTCATCCTTTGTAATCCCACCCACAAGCTCCTCTTTGAAACAGCCATGGTGGGTATGTAGAGAATGTAGAGCATTAACTGTGTGCTGTTTAGTTATAATGGTTGACTGAAGTAGCTCTTTAAAAGTACAGTCAAGCCAGGATGCACAGCTTACTTGCCAAGGGCTTTATCTTAAAAGCCAGACATTCCTGTTTTGCAGCAAACAAGTTGCCTTTGCTACTTGATGTCTTGGGAACACTGTTCTGTCAAAAGCAACAAGGTGCACAGCGTAAAGCACTGTCAGGTGTTTTTAGAAAAACAACATAAGATGCATTCATCATGTCATTAAAGCAGGAAGGCTTTACACAGCCAGGATTTAGCTCTGAAGTGACCCTATTCATGGCCAGAGGCAAGATTGTAATAGATAAATCAAGGACTATAGTGGTGCTTACCAGTGTGTGTAATGTATCCTAAAATGTTACAATTTGGCTCTTCTACTTGCATTTCACACTTATTTTTTGAGCTTATAAGGTGAAATACAGTATTTAGTAATCCGGACAGACTGTTTAGATGTTGAATTTTAAAAGCAACGGCAAACCTGCTGATCTCACAGGTTTTTTAATCTGACAGAACAGCGCTGCTTTTAAAATTCAACATGTAAACAGTCCGAGGGATTTCTAATAACTGTATTTGACCATATAAGCTCCGTTTACTGTTATAAATAAGTGTGAAATGCAAAACTCCGGTGGGTGTAGCAAGATGTCCACTTGCCCCTTCTCAGTGTATCCTTACTGTGGAGGAGTGCGGAGTGTAGCAACATGGCGGCGATGGAAACATCACATCCATTACATATTCTGACGGGTCGCCAAATCTGATGAAACATGGGCAGTGTGTGCAGATCGGCACAGGGCCCCAAAATCGGTTCGGAAAATGTCATTCTCTGCTGCAGAAAAGTGCTTGACATTTTCTGAACCAAATTTGGGGCCCTGTATCTCAGGGCCACTTAGTGCTAGGAACCCCAAATTTGGTGTGCAAACCCAGTGGAACGGGTACCATAACATATCCAAAGATGGAGTTCCTAGCACCAAGTGGCCCCGAGATACCGGGCCCCAAAGCCGGTTCGGAAAATGTCATTCTCTGCTACAGAAAAGTGCTTGACATTTTCTGAACCGATTTTTGGGGCCCTGTGTCTCGGGGCCACTTGGTGCTAGAAACCCCAGCTTTGGATATTTTATGGTGCTAGTTCCACTGGGTTTGCACACCAAATTTGGGGTTCTTAGCACTAAGTGGCCCCAAGATACGGGGCCCCAAATTCGGTCAACTGTGTCCATCTGCAGCAATGTCATTTTGGGACCCTTTGGGTTCAGAGACCCCAAATTTTGGCTGCAGCTAGGGGGCATCTAGGAATCCTTAACTACTGAGTTTGAAGTTCAGGGGACCTATGGCTGCAAATGGGCACAGTGAGGCATGCAAATGGGCATAGTGAGGCTGCAAATGGGCATTGTTGACCCTCTTTTCCACTTACAGTAGCTGTGCATTTCTCACCCTTGTCTTATACTCGGGTCAATAAGTTTTTCCCATTTTTTTGTGGTAAATTAGGGCCTCGACTTATACTCGGAACGACTTATACTCGAGTATATACGGTAATTAATTTTTTTATATATAATTATTTTTTTTATTTGTGTCACTCATTAATGTTGGATGATCATGACATTGTACCCACTTTTCCATGTGCCAGTTTGTGTTGATCTAGCACATAAAAATCACATAAGATCCAAATAAAATACATTTACATTTTTGTTTGTAGCATGACAAAATGTGCAACATTTCAAGGGGTATGGATACTTTTTCAAGGCACTGTATAAAGAACAGCAATCACAGCCCTTTGGAAAAGCACTTTATTGGTTTGCATAGAGAACTGATCACAGCATATTGATTTTTTTACAGCACCAGAACTTTTTTTGGACTTTGAGAGGACATTTATTTATGGTTTATTGTGAAAAAAAATGATTTACACAAATCTACTCCAGATGAAACATGTATCTGATCTAATTATAAAGGCTAATAGAACTGTGTTTTGGCAAATTGTAATAGTGGGAATATTTCACTGGATGGCAGCCAAGATACATGAATATTTATTTATTTACATTGGGCTCTTCTTTGAAAGAGAAGTGCAGGTTTTGAAATAAACAGTCATACTCATATAGGTGGATGCAGCATCAGTCCCCCGCCGCCTCTAAGACCTGAGAGCCAAGTGATCAATGACCACTAATCGCTCGGTTCTCGGTCTTCAGTGAGCAGAGCGGTGACTATCAGCCACTGCTCTGTGCTCTGTCCCTCCAGTGCTGAGAGGCAGAGCCAACTGCCTGTCAGGCATCTGGACAGATCCCAACAATATTATCGGGATCCCTGCAGTGCCTGGACTGGCTCTGTAATGTTAGCTGACAGCAGGCTTTAGCCATACACTTTAGCCAAGTCAATTTCCCCTCAGATGCACAGGAGTCTTTGGTGGTGGACATGTCAAGAGACCCTTACTTGGTCTTGCCCATTAGGTCCATTGCCATGAGCCGTTGTTACCACCGATGCCAGTGATACTGGATGGGACGCCACCTGTGGTCATCTCAGGGTGCACGTCAAGTGTCAGAGTTTTCTGTCAGAGAGCATTGTCTCCAACATACTGGAAGTCCGAGCAACTTTGATGCCAACTGCAGTGTTATTCGGGGTTGCCCGGTCACTCTACCTGTGGATAACATGGCAGCAGTGTAATACAACCAGAGACGGGGGGAACTTACAGCGGGTCCCTTCTGAAAAAAGTGGAACCGATTATGACCTTGACGGAGGAAAATCTGCAAGAGCTTCGGGTATTGTACAATTTGGGGGGCACAAAATATCGAAGTAGACTGGTTCTGTAGGTGTTTTCCAGATCCCAACAAATGGGCTCTCCATTAGGAGGGCTTTGCCCAGATCCCTCGGTTATAAGGCTCCCCGGAGTTTGTCCAGTTATTGGATTTTCTTCAGACAGGTCTAGACTTAGGGCTCAGTCTCAGTTCCCTAAAGGTCCAAGCCTCAGTCCTTTCAGCTTCACAAGAAAAAAATTAGTATATGAGCAGGTAGTAGAATGCTTCATGAGGATGTTCCTGGAACTTTGCTCCCCGAGTGGGAATAGGTTTCCACAGTGGCACTTCACACTGGTTCTGGATTTCCTCACCTGTACTCCGTTTACACCAACAGAAAGCAGTTCACTACAGGACATTACTCTAAGACTCCTCTCAAACTGGGGTGCTTTTCAGGCATTTTAGTGTTAAAAATAGCTCCTGTAAAGTGCCTCTCAATCGGCGGTGCGCTTGCAGGACAGGAAAAAAAGTCCCGCAAGCAGCATCTTTGGGGCAGTGCGGTGTATACACCGCTCCTCCACCGCACCTGCCCATTGAAATGAATGAGCAGCGCTGCCAAAGCGCCTGCAAAGCGATTTAGCAGCGCCGCAACACGGCGCTATTAACCCTTTCCTCGGCGCTATTAACCCTTTCCTCGGCCGCTAGTGGGGATTAAAAGCACCCCTTTAGTGGCCGAAAAGCGCCACTATAACAGCGGTAAAGCTAAAACTAGCAGAGCTTTACCGCTAATGCCCGCACCGCCCCAGTGTGGACGGGGTCTTAAGGCAGTGTTCTTAGTGGTAATAACTTCAGGAGGTAGAGTATCAGTGGTCAGGGTTCTGTGCTGGGACCAATCCTATTTAATTTGTTCATAAACAACCTGGAGGATGGGGTAAACAGTTCAATCTCTATTTGCAGATGATACTAAGCTAAGCAGGGCAATAACTTCTCTGCAGGATGTGGAAACCTTGCAAGAAGATCTGAACAAATTAATGGGGTGGGCAACTGCATGGCAAATGAGGTTTAATGTAGAAAAATGTAAAATAATGCATTTGGGTGGCAAAAATATGAATGCAATCTATACACTGGGGGGAGAACCTCTGGGGGAATCTAGGTTGGAAAAGGACGTGGGGGTCCTAGTAGATGATAGGCTCAGCAATGCCAAGCTGCTGCTAACAAAGTAAACAGAATATTGTCATGCATTAAAAAAGGGATTAACTCCAGAGATAAAACGATAATTCCCCCGCTTTACAAGGCTCTGATCCGGCTGCACCTAGAGTATGCTGTCCAGTTTTGGGCACCAGTCCCCAGGAAGGATGTATTGGAAATGGAGCAAGTACAGAGAAGGGCAACAAAGCTAATAAAGGGTCTGGAGGACATTAGTTATGAAGAAAGGTTGCGAGCACTGAACTTATCTTCTGTGGAGAAAAGACGCTTGAGAGAGGATATGATTTCAATTTACAAATACCATACTGGTGACCCCACAATAGGGATAAAACTTTTTTGCGGAAGGGATTTTAACAAGACACGTGGCCACTCATTAAAATTAAAAGAAAAGAGGTTTAACCTTAAACTACGTAGAGGGTTCTTTACTGTAAGAGCGGCAATGATGTTGAATTCCCTTCCACAGGTGGTCCCAGCGGGGGGGGGCATCGATAGTTTCAAAAAACTATTAGATAAGCACCTGAACGACTGCAACATACAGGGATATACAATGTAATACTGACATATAATCACACACATAGGTTGGACGTGATGGACTTGGTCTTTTTTCAACCTCACCTACTATGTAACTATGTAACTTGGAGCTACGGGGCCCTACATCTTGTTGTGTCCAGAAAGAGTGGTGCTTAGGTCCCTCGAGTTGGATATTCCAAGGGTCCTACATACTTATCTTCAGGCAACAACTTTGTTTAGATTTTAAGAGGCTGTTCTTGTCAGGCAGATTCAAAGGGAAGGGAGCTACAGCAAGGAACTTGTTGTCTTGGATTGTCAAGATCATTCAAAGAGCATTGAGAGTTGCTGGATGAGAGTGTCCAAATGTGGTAAAGGCTCATTTCGCTATAACAACCTTCTCTACGTCCTGTGCAGCGCATTCAAGGGTATTGATGGAGACCATATGTAAAGCAGCAAGCTGGTCTTTGAAGCACACCTTCCTCAGGCACTACATGGTAGAACCAGGGCAACAAGGAAAATGGAAAATTGTATGAAATACTCACTGTAATTTTCCTCTCCTGATGCCGATCCGTGGCAGCATACAGAACCTCCCTTGGTTATTGTTACAGAGAATGTGGTGGGTCTCTCTTTCCTTTTATAAATTTAAACTGGACTTGTGGGTGGAGATAGGGGCAGAGCTCTATCATAGGTATGCTGCAATGGACTGGTGTCAGGAAAGGAAAATTATGGTAAGCATTTGATACAATATTTAGTTTTTTTAACATACATTTATTGTTTAGCCTAATTTCTTCTATTTTATTGGTTTATGGAAATACAAATTTAATTTCACATATTTTATTTACAGTAATATGCTATTAATTTGCAGTGTTTCACAGCTGCCTCTGCCATTAAAAATTCTTCTGTGTACAAGATTACCCAGTTTGTACAGTCAGGTCCATAAATATTGGGACATTGACACAATTCTAATCTTTTTGGCTCTATACACCACCACAATGGATTTTAAATAAATTAATTTGAGGGTATTTACATCCAAATCAGGTGAATGGTGTAGGAATTACAACAGTTTGTATATGTGCCCCCCACTTTTTAAGGGACCAAAAGTAATGGAACAGATTAACAATCATCCATGTAACTTTTACTTTTTAATACTTGGTTGCAAATCCTTTGCAATCAATTACAGCCTGAAGTCTGGAACGCATAGACATCACCAGACGCTGGGTTTCATCCCTGGTGATGCTCTACCAGGCCTCTACTGTAACTGTCTTCAGTTCCTGCTTGTTCTTGGGGCATTTTCCCTTCAGTTTTGTCTTCAGCAAGTGAAATGCATGCTCAATCGGATTCAGGTCAGGTGATTGACTTTGCTTATGCCATTGCATAACATTCCGCCTCCCTCCCTTAAGAAACTCTTTGGTTGCTTTCGCAGTATGCTTCGGGTCATTGTCCATCTGCATTGTGAAGCGCCGTCCATTGAGTTCTGAAGCATTTTGCTGAATATGAGCAGATTATATTGCCCGAAACACTTCAGAATTCATCCTGCTGCTTTTGTCAGCAGTCACATCATCAATTAATATAAGAGAACCAGTTCCATTGGCAGCCATACATGCCCACGCCATGACACTACCACCACCATGCTTCACTGATAAGGTGGTATGCTTTGGATCATGAGCAGTTCCTTTCCTTCTCCATACTCTTCTCTTCCCATCACTCTGGTACAAGTTGATCTTGGTCTCATCTGTCCATAGGATGTTGTTCCAGAACTGTGAAGGCTTTTTTAGATGTTGTTTGGCAAACTCTAATCTGGCCTTCCTGTTTTTGAGGCTCACCAATGGTTTACATCTTGTATATAGGAAAGGCTGCGCTGCTATTATTAAGTGAATGTGATCGTGATTCATTTGTATGACCACAACTGTAACACCCTTGTGCAATAAAAAACTATGAGGAAAAAACTATATTGCTGGCAAATAATAAAACTTGAATCCCACAAATTTAAATCTATACAGTTAATCCTTAGGATATGGACAATCAAAAACCAAGCAGAATGAGCAAAGTCCATACAGACAAAATTTCTTGCTGAGAAAGTCTTTCATAAAAAAGAGAGAAAACACCACTCTTCAAACGATGTGAGGCATGCAATGTTGTCACCCTGGGGAGCGTGATGATAGGAAAATTCCTCCACCTTAAAACCATCTGCCCCTTACCAGATCGAGTGATCTCTTGTTATAGAGATCGTGTGAGCAAGTGGCTGTATCCCCCAGCCACTGGGTCTCTGTTGGGAATGTGTCTCCACGGGTCACCGCTCAAGGGGTCCACTGGATGGTGTATTAGTGCTCAGATCCCAAGGACAAATGCAAAAGAGAAAGCTCCATAGCGTAATACAATTAACATTTATTGAGAAGAAAAGTAGGAAATACACTTACAATGTGAAAGCTTCAAATCGCGTATAAAACCATATATGCCGGCCGGCTCGCAGCTGCTGCCCGTAGCTTCCGGGATCAGCGATGGTGGTGACGTCAGCACGTCGCTCCTCCCTACGCCGTTTCGACAAATCTGTCATCTTCCTGGAGTCCATCTTTTCATCTTGTGGTGAACCCTCTGTATTCACTCTGGTGAAGTCTTCTCTTGATTTTTGACTTTGACACACATACACCTACCTCCTGGAGAGTGTTCTTGATCTGGCCAACTGTTGTGAAGGGTATTTTCTTCACCAGGGTAATAATTCTTCGGTCATCCACCACAGTTGTTTTCCGAGGTCTTCTGGGTCTTTTGGTGTTGCTGAGCTCACTGGTGCGTTCTCTCTTTTTAAGGATGTTCCATACAGTTGATTTGGCCACACCTAATGTTTTTGCTATCTCTCTGATGGGTTTGTTTGTTTTTTCAGCCTAATGATGGCTTGCTTCACTGATAGTGACAGCTCTTTGAATCTCATATTGAGAGTTGACAGCAACAGATTCCAAATGCAAATAGCACACTTGAAATGAACTCTGGACCTTTTATCTGCTCCTTGTAAATGGGATAATGAGGGAATAACACACACCTGGCCATGGAACAGCTGAGCAGCCAATTGTCCCATTACTTTTGGTCCCTTAAAAAGTAAGAGGCACATATACAAACTGTTGTAATTCCTACACCGTTCACCTGATTTGGATGTAAATACCCTCAAATTAAAGCTGAAAGTCTGCAGTTAAAGCACATCTTGTTCGTGGTGGTGTATAGAGCCAAAAAGATTAGAATTGTCGATGTCCCAATACTTATGGACCTGACTGTATATACAGGGCCATCTTTAATATTGATTGGAACCTGGGCAAATGTTTTCTTGGGCCCCACCATACAATTTCGCTCTCCACCTGCTCTGAGACATACAATAAATAGCAGCTAGACTTAAAATCAGTTTACTGTATCAGATCAGGCAGCGCTTGCCAGAGCTTACAGTTTATCATTACCTCTTACTGACTGACTGGTTCCTGGTTCCTAGAGGTTACAGCACACGTTACGGCTCACTGATTAGTTGCTAGATGTTACAGCACATGATTACTGCGTGTTGATTGGTTGCTAGAGATTACTCTACAGTAATACTTGTCACTGAATGTTTGCTAGAGGTTAAAGCACATCATCTCCTCGCTGCAGGGGGCACAATATACATATGAATGCCGCCTTTATTTACATATCTATGCCGCCGGATGCAGCTATTTACATATGAATGCTGGTTGTTTACATGTAAACACAGGGTCTGCAGGTGAGTCATTTGTACAAAACAATAGGGCAGAGCTGGGCAGCATTAGTAGCAGCACTTCACACTGAGATATCAGGACACAGCACGGGACTAAAACTGCAAGGGACAAGGGAATTTAAACTGGGATAGTTGGCAAGTATGGGGCAGCTGCTTTCGGCCCCACAACAATGACAGGGCCCAGGGCAGCTGCCCCTTTTGCCCTGCCTTAAAGACAGCCCTGTGTATATACTGTATATAAGAAGGCCAGTATGGTGGCCTCATTTATGGGAGTAGTCCGGGGGGTATTTAAGCAGCCCACTCATCTGTGGTCTTTGTCGGTTCCTGTGCGCAATTCGTTACGTCACTAGGCCGACTCTTCCAACTTATTCGGTGTTCGTGAGTTGCGTGTCCGAACTTCCAGAGGCTTTCGGTTTTCCGTTCATGGTTTTTCGTAGATCGAGTCTTGCTCAAACTGTCGCAAGTAGGATTCGTATATAATTTCTTCATTTCACGTATAGTTGTTTGCCAGGTACCCCGTATCACTGAAACCCCGCTACGGAACTTACGAGTCATTCGTTAAGTCTCCGTATGCAACCTTATTTAGCCTCGTGCAAAACCACAAACCAAGCGACTCAGTTTGTGATCACAAGCACAAAGACCGAGCCGTTTTTCATCACTTTCATTCGTATATTTTCGTACCTTGTTACACGCCATATAGTCGGCCCATTTTACTTAAAAAACACTGTCTATCATTTCAGTTATTTTAGTTTGCATTACCCTCTGCATCAGCGACTCACCGATTCGTCCCGGCTAGTTTTTATCATGTCATCTCATGCCAGGCTCAGCAATCCGGTTCGCTGTCAGTCACAATTGCGACACACCGATTCGGGTCTCTGTCATGGCATCCATTGTTACTTTGCATACCCTTTACCCCCATCTGAATCCAGTCGCATCTGCGACGCACCGATTCCTGTCAGCTCGTTCTAGTCATTCCATCTCATTTCATGCCATGCTCCACAGTCTGGTTCATTGTCAGTCGCAATTGCAGCGCACTGATTCATGTTTCTGTCACAGCAATCATTTAATTTGCCTCATATACCAACACTCCGATTCAAATCCAGTCGCATCTGCGACACACCGATTTGTGTTGACCCATGCTAGTCATTCCGTCTCATGCATTCCACGTTCCACAGTCCGGTTTGTTATCAGTTGCAAATTGCGGCAGACCGATTAGTACCTCTGTCATGGCAAATCATTTCATTTGTTACATTTTGCATACCCTTCACTCCGGTTCAAATCCAGTCGCATCTGCGACGCACCGATTCATGCCGACTCGTTCTAGTCATTCCGTCTCATACAATTCCATGCTCCACAGGCCCGGTTCGTTGTCAGTCGCAATCGCGGCACACTGATTCGTGCAACTATCATGGCAAACATTTAATTCGTTACATTTCGCATACCCTTCACTCCGATTTGAATTCAGTCGCATCTGCGGTGCACTAATTCGACTCGTGTTAGCCATTATTATTTCCTGTTCCATAGACAGGTTCGCTGTCAGTCGCTATCGCAACACACCGATTCGTGCCTCTGTCATGGCAGTCATTTCGCTTATTTCATTTCAGATACCCCACACGAGTCCAGTCTCTTTAGCAGCACTCCGATTCGTGTCGGCTTCATTTCGCTCATTTAATTTCTCCCTCATTTCATCCCATATTCCACAGTTCGGTTCACTGTCAGTCACAGTTACGGCACTCTGATTCGTGTTACCATCACTTCAATCATTCAGTGGTATTATTTCGTATGTTGTCTGTCATGTTCTCCTTAGGTTCGGCAGTCACTTCATGTCGGGTCACTCGTGCTTTTTTTCATTTCTTTTATCCTGTCATAGATCTACTGTTGTTCGATGTCGGTCGCCTCAGTGACGAAACGGTTCACTTTTAAATTTAGATCACTGTTTGATTTGTCACATCATCGACGGACACCCCTCAGTACGGCTCACCCTACGGCCCAGTTCGAATCCAGTCGCAACAAGGCACAACGGCCCACATAGCTCCAGACCAACTGTTCTCAAAGCCGTTTTTCTTCAAAGTCCATTCATGGTTTCAATTGGTTCATTTAACCATCGGTCGCCCCCCCCCCCGATAAGGTTCCCCTTGCAGTCGCTATAAACATATCTTAAAGTCACAAGACCTGGCCACTCATTCACCTCCTAATCGTATGTAATTAAGTCACTCACCATTGTCCATCTGTCATTTCTCCTCTAGGTCAGTCGAGTTCAGATAGTTCCATCCTGCACCAGGTTGGACGTTATTCCCCCAGGTTCTGGTCGACTGAGTTTTTTTACCTCAAAGAACTTCACAACTAGGGCACAAGTCAGCCAGAGCCATGTCACAGGCTGGCAGCGAAGACCTCACATCTGCAGGTATGACAGGGAAGAGTTCTACTATCTTCCCAGCCCACCTGGTCCCAGCCAGCATCAGGAAGAACATTTTGGATGGCAAGGACGTCAACCTTGCTTCCCTCCTCATTTCAGTTCATGATCTGGCAGAGAATTTTTCTTATGCCTGGGGGGACGTATCAGTGGTCCTCAAGGCCAAAGACCCCAAGCTCAACCGCAAATTGCAGGGTTTGTGTTGACCTTTGGGATGGTGAGGGATGTCCTGTGCTCAGCCAGCCCCAGCAGGAGGGAAGAGCTGGACTCATATCTCCGTGGTGGACCAAGGCTATAAATACGGCCGGTTCTCATTTTATGATTACCACCATTCATTCTCGGCCAAAGCAGCAGTCAGGCTCACACAGTTCAAAGCAGGCATTGATTGGAGCCTCATGGACACAGAGTTGTTCTGCCTCCACTCTGCCGGTCTACGATCACCACTCTGTGCTATCTGCCAGTCCTCCACCCACACCGCCACCTGGTGCACCAACATAGCAGTTAGACGCCCTCTCGATCTTCCCTCCACCTCCGGTACAGCTCAGGGCTTGTCGGCCCCAGCTCAGATACCCCAGGTGGACAAGTTCGGACGTCCCGTTCTGTCAGTAGGGGAAGCATCCGTCTGTAATAACTTTAATTTTGGATTGTGCAACTACAGCCAATGCCGGCTGCTCCATATCTGTACCATATGTCATAGAGCACATCCTAAAGCCCTATGCCAGATCAAGCAGCAGAAATTGTCCTGATAAGCTGAGTAGACGTTCTATGGCTGAGGTTTTACCTCACCTCACACCCCACTCCCTCACTAGCCACCTTCCTTATCCAAGGATTTACAGCAGGATTCCATACCGGCCTCATCACACTGCCCCACACTATTCACGAGTGCAGGAACCTCTGCTCACGGACGAACAGGCCATAGACCAACTGTTACAGGCTGAAGGGGCTTCATCATCGGCCCCTTCCCTCAGCCCCCTTTCAACATCTGGAGAGTTAGCCCTATTGGGCTTGTCAAGGGCAAGTTTTCAAATAAAATTTGTTTGGTGTACAACCTGTCTGCGCCTCATTCTTCCCACATCCTGAGTTTGAATTCCTTAATTACTTCAGAGAAATATGCTTCAGTTGACATGGCGATTCAGGCCATTATCAAAGTAGGCACAGGCGCCTGGCTCTCTAAATCCAACATATCAGACGCATTTAAGCTTCTACCCATCCAACCATCTTTCTGGTGCTGGCACGGCATTAAATGGAAAGAGTCATATTACTTCGCCACCAAACTGACCTTCGGCTCGAAAAGTAGCCCGTGCCTCTTTGACACCTTTGCACAGTCCCTCACCTGGATCCTGTTGCACCAAGCCCAGTGCCAGAGGGTCATTCATTACCTGGATGACTTCCTGCTAATCGAACAGCCTGGGGTGCCCCCAGTAGACCTAGATAGGTTAAGAGTGGTGTTTGGGAATCTCAATGTGCCCATTGCAGAACACAAAAGTGGAAGGCCCAGCACACTCTATCACCTTCCTCAGAGTCAACCTAGACACTCGCTCCATGCAGGCCAGCCTTCCCCTAGACAAACTGACCCACATCAGGTCGGTTCTTCATGACTTTACTCATGCACAGCGGTGTATTAAGAAACAGCTTTAATCCCTCTTAGGGATGCTCAACTTTGCAATGAGAATCATTCCCCAGGGACGATCTTTTATTTTGCGCCTCTTTGTCTTCCTCTCTCAGAAACAAAGCCCCCGATTATATCCTTAGATTAGACACAGCAGCAGTAGCGGATTTGTCTATGTGGGATGAGTTCCTTACTAGTTGGAATGGCATATCCATGTTCATACCGTCAGTATCTCTATTACTGCAGGTAGTAACGGATGCCGCAGCCTCCACAGGCTTCGCTGCAATTTTTGGCCATCTTTGGTTTGCAGGACCATGGCCTCCAGAGATACTCCTAATCCCCAGGTTCATCCAGTCTTCCTCATTGTTCGAACTATACGCGATCATGGCAGCCGCTCAGGTCTGGGGCTACACCTGGACCGGCAGGCTGGTACAATTATCCCTACAGCAACAGTTCAATGTCCACTGTCCACATTCATTCTGGGCAAGTGCAACGTCGCAGCAGAGCACTGTCCTGTTTTAACTTCATTTCATTTTTTCAGCAGAAACCCGGAGCCGACCCAAGCTCAGCTGACATTGGATTAAAGCAGCACCTTCACAGCGCAACCCAGCTCATCAATCAATACTTATCCCGCAACACACTCAAGGCCTACCACACAGCTTGGAACGCCTTCTGCAAGTTTCTGGCATCCTGCCCCGCAGCAACGTCAGACACTAAGCACATACTAGCTTTCATTTCATATTGCCACACTCACTCACCTGCGTGACATTCAGAAGCAACAGCCCATAGCCAACTCTAAACGCTTGCCCATCATGAGTACCATCTTCAGAGACATGTCGACCATCCTCTCTTGTTCCCGTTTGGCTTTCTTCACAGCTTGGTCATTCAAGTGGCCATCAACCTGGCCCACTATGGTTTTTTGGGGCCTAGCGAGTTTACCTGTAATAGCCCTGCCGGCCAGGTACTGTGTAGACGTAGGGTGCCCACGTGTCCCGGATTGCCCGGGATTATCCCGTAATTGACATCTGTGTCCCTGGTCCCCAATACAGCGTCCCGGAATGAAACTGACACTGGGAACAGTCAGGAATTCCGCCTCCAACTCCACCTGACTCTAATCCTGCCCACTGGTTGGTAGAGCTGCCCACCCCCCTGCCCAGTGTTGAAAGCGGAGGAGGATTTTACTTCCTCCTCCTCCGTGCTAGTGCTCCTGGGGCCCAAAGCAGCTGAGCTCTGCCACCCGCACCCTTGTCATGCCATGGTCCTAGAGGGGGACAGTTCCGCTGGTCCAGTGGCGGCGGAGTGCAGGGAAGCGGAGACAGCAGCATCTTAAAACAGTGAGTAGTGACCCCGCTGAGCAGCACGAGGCTGGCTAGAAGGACCAGCCAGGGAGGAGTGGGAGAAGACCTCACCGCCATCCTGACCTGAGCAGCAGTGAGCGCAGCGTCCCCGGCACCTCCCAGAGCCTGCACACATTCTCCGCTGTGACTGCCATCAAGAAGGAAGATAGGCTGACCAAGGGCCCAGAGGATGAGGATAGGCAGGAGGTAGGTGCATCACACACACACCTACCCACAGACAGGGGGCACAGGAGAGACTGCAGGCAGGGATAGGGGGTCACTTTCACTCACCCTCTCTCTCTCACCCACCCCTCTCTCTCTCTCCCACCCCTCTGATCACCCTATGTAGACGTCACCTGGCCCGATTCAAAGATCATTTCATTCTCCCCCTCGCAGTATCCAAAACCCAGCAATCTGGCTCCAGGGTCAACATCCATCTTTTCAAGACAAACAACATCTGGTGCCCAGTAGCGATACTCGACCGCCTACTGTCGCTCCTACTGAGCCAGTCTCACTCTAGTCCCCTACTACCTTTCCAGACCAACCCCTTGAGTGGCTACCAGTTCATCAAGCACGTCAGGATCCCCCTGCGCAACTTAGGCCTCGACCCCAGTCGGTACTCTGTACACTCCTTTCGAATTGGAGCAGCCTCGGCCGCATCCCAGCACAGGGTTCCAGACCATATCATCAAGAGATTAGGCGGGTGGAAATCTGCCTGCTTTGCCTGGTACATCCCGAATCCTCAGGTATAAATGTTGCAAGCATCTACCAAACTTGCTCAGTAAATAGTACTAAACCAATCTAGAGCTTTCACCCCTACCTGAATGTTTTTGCCCCCTTTTTTGGTAATACCGACCAGCAGACCAGGGCACACTTCAGGTCCATTTCATGTTGTAAGTCTTATGGCGTGTTTTTGTGGTTCACATCCATCCCGGTTGAAGGGCTTCGACCATAAATAAGAAGGCCAGTGTGGTGGCCTGAATTTATGGAAGGAGTCCGGGGGGTATTAAGCAGCCCACTCATCTGTGGTCTTCGTCAGTTCCTGTGTGCGATGCCCTCCCTCCCATTCCCTTTTTCAGGGCATTTCTCAAATTAATTTCTCTCCACAAACATCTATTACTTATCTTGGGTATGCCCCCTTTTTTTGTATACCGACCAGCAGACCAGGGCACACTTCAGGTCAATTTCATGTTATAGGTCTTATGACGTGTTTATGTGGTTCACATCCATCCCGGTTGAAGGGCTCATAAATATATATATTCAGTATTTATTGTAACGATCTGGGGTGATTATGCCCAAGTGGTGCATGCGTTTTCAGGAACACCAGTCAGTCCAGACTGTATTTTTAAGGGCGTGGCAGCCCAATTTTATTTAAACTAAACAAACTTCACAGAAAGTCTTCCATCGCAGGGGGTTCCACCATCATTGTATAACAGGAAAACCTCAGCCTCCCGGCTCACTCACTCTTACTTGGTCAAACTCCCTCCTGGAGCTTACTTGCTCGGCTGCGTGCTACTTGGTCGCGGGCCACATCTGCCTTCTGCAGACATACACGCTCAGATTCCTAGAGACCTTCTGTCTCTCTTTCGTGGAGCCGTCTCTACCTTAAAGCCCTCCCGACTCCTACACCAGGCCACCTGCCTGTAAGGTGGAGCTATTCCCAAGTGTGAGCCCTGAGCTCTCTTCCTGAGGGGAATATAAACCCAGCCCACAGGTGTGCAATCATCATGCCTGTCTTTGCAAAAACCAGGCTGAAGGTGCTAATACACACCATGACCTGGGGTCGCCTCTCCACAATATATATACACAACATATATGCAGAGATAGTCAGCCCATTAGCCCAATCAAGGGGAAGGTCCCTGAAATGCATGCCTCAAAGACTGTGAACAGGAAGAGAGTTATGTATGAAATAACGCCAAGTCTAAATGCCATAGGATTCACAACACATGAATTTGCACCACTGCAGTCATTGGTTTTTCCATTAGAATCCTTCCCTGTCCATAAAAAGGGTCTCCCAAGAATTCTGTCTTGGGATGCTACTGTTCACATGTAAGGGCCATTTAGGCCTCATAAATATGGCCATGAAAAACAGAATTAAAAGTGTTTTTTTATTTACGGATCTAAATGCATATGCACACACCCGCGGGTCCTGCATTGCTCTGTGTGGGTGGTTTTTGGTCACATGCTTAATATTGATTTGCACTATTTCTAGCACAGCAGCACCTGTGGAAGGAACCTTCCAATTAGAAGTTTATACACATTTGCATGTGTTTTTTAAGCTTTTACTGGCTACATGCTTGATATATTTTTAGTTTTTTTAGTTTAATTTTGCACCTAATTTTGTATGCACTACAGTTGCACTTTATTGTATTTATTCAGGCTGTCAGCGCTGTGGTACTTATACCCTTTTTTCTTTCAATGACACCACAACGCAGGGATTTTTTTTTATCAATTAATTTCGCTGTGGTATACCATAGCTATTGGTACTATATCAGCACATCCCACAAACATTACATACATTTCACTTTAAGCCCCATCCCCTCCTCCATCCAGGGGGAAGGTGGTGGCACAGTTTGCCATTTTCATTCTGTGCATTAGTTGACCTTGTCCAGACTATAACATACCTCCCCTCTCTGAAGGAGAAAAAAACATGCACTCCAGTTGGTTTGAAATTCTAGCACTTTATTGTTCTGGACAAACCTGCAAAGTGTCCCAACTGACACCTCCTCCTATCATGCAATACAATACTAGGCTTAAGCATAGAAGTTGGAGGTGCAGGATTAAAGGGATATGCGCTCATATACACACACAGTTGTAATCAGTAATTGATGACATTTAAAGCAGCACACGTTTAATTCCTCAAATGCTATCATTGCTACAATTTATATAGATGAAACATCTCTCCTACCAGATGGTGTTTCTTCGCTTGTTTGTCCAGAACAATAAAGTTGCCAGCTTGTGAGCATGTCCAATGAATTGGGACCCATTGTGAAAGAATGGAACACAGAAACCCAAAGAAAGTGGCAGAATTAATATTTGGTTAAATTGTAAATAGGCGAACAACAAGTGGAGTACAGCTCCAAAGTACTTGATTTAACAGATCCATATACCACAAACGCAATATCACAAGAACATAGCTGGAAGAGTTCCAGCAATGTTGGCACGTTGACAAAGCTCCAGCAGTCAATGGGTTGTCACTTTGGCAGGCCTACATTACCAGAGCAGCATATAAGTAGAGGGGTAGCTGTAGACAAAGTGGTGGTGTATTGGCAGTGTCTAGGTCACAGCACGGGGATCCTGGGATTAACAGAAGCAGTGTCCTTATTCTGTCCCTCCTTGTCAGGAACCTCTTTCCAGGCGAAATAAGCAATCCCTATCCAGCGTGGATCCTGTCCTTACTCTAGCCACTCGGCGACTGCACGCCAACTGCAGCGGGGCTCTGCTATTTATTAGCATTGCCCTCACTAAAGATGGCCACTTAGGTCAACTTGTGTTGCAGCGTCCAACCATACTACTGCTCTCCTGGTGACACCTAAAAAGGCTCCATTCCCTCTGTACAGTGGTCAGCAACACAGCGCCAGCTACAGAGGAGAGTGTAAACTGCACCTGCCTTCAAGCATTTACATTTTCCTGGAGTCTTCCGGAAATGACCATGGCTTGGGAGCAGCACACACTGCATTCTTGTCTACATCTCCTATCTATATTATGGAGAAGATGGGGAAGTATTCTGTGGACTTGCCTTAGGGAGGCAATGCCGCTTCTTCTTAGATACAGAATGTTACGAGAGCATTGTCACTCTAGGACAGGAAGTGTGTTACTAGCACAATCACCAGGTGAAAATAAAAGAAAAAAGCTTGAAAAAAAAGAAAACCATTGCAATTAATGACTGGTAAGCTGCACCACACCTCACCTCACTCTTTCAGTCTCCTCTCGCATTACTAACTTACTAACTGACATATCAGCATGGATGTCGCACCACTTCCTTAAACAAAATCTCTCTAAACTGAGCTATTAATATTCCCCCCTGCCCGTGCCCTCCTCCATGACTTTTCCATCAAAATCAACAATGCAACCATCAGTCCCTCCCCTCACGCCAGGGTACTAGGTGTAATCCTAGACTCTGACTTGTCATTTCAGCCTCAAATCCAATCGTTGTCAAAAGTTTGTAGAATTCACCTCTGTAACATCTCTAAAATTCGCCCCTTTTCAACAAATGAAACCACCAAGCTCCTCATTCACTCCCTTGTTATCTCTCGCCTTGACTATTGCAACTTCCTTCTCATTGGCCTACCTCTCCATAGGCTATCCCCTCTTCAGTCTATCATGAATGCTGCTGCCAGACTTATCCACCTTACCAACTGCTCAGTGTCTGCCAACCCTCTACTCCAATCCCTACACTGGCTCCCAATCACCTAGCGAATTAAATTCAAAATACTAACCACAACATACAAAGCCATTCACAACTCTGCCCCGAGCAACATCACTAATCTTGTCTCCAAATATCACCCAAATCGTCCTCTCCGCTCTTCTCAAGATCTCCTACTCTCTAGCCCTCTCGTCTGCTCCTCCCATGCTCAACTCCAGGATTTCTCCAGAGCCTCCCCCATCCTCTGGAACTCGCTACCTCCACCGGTCCGCTTAACCCCTCCCTTCAGGCGATCCCTGAAAACTCATCTCTTCAGGAAAGTCTATCACGTCTCCAACTAATCTTCTACCACTTCCATCAACTCATTACCCACAGTTACAACCATTTATACCACCTGCCCCACCCTATTACATTGTAAGCTCTTCTGAGCAGGGCCCTCTTAATCCTCTTGTATTTTTTTGTATTATAACTGTATTGTCTCATTTTTATATTGTAAAGAGCTGTGTAAACTATTGGCGCTATATAAATCCTGTATAATAATAATAATATTACATTTTTTCTTGGGATTTGATATGCTTTGAGTTCTTCCACATCTGATAAACAGTCCCATGGTCATACATGAAAAAAAACAACATTCAGCTTAGACATATAATACAACAATATTGTATACAAATATGAGTATTTAATGGGTTACATACGAATTGCTTATGATGTGAAATTTCTCTCCCTTTATAAATGTTAAATCGTCGTCAGTCCGTGCATCATAATCGTACAAAGAAATAAAAGTGGTTGCTCCTCCTGAATTAGTAAAAAAAACAACAACTTAGAATACAGTTGAAAAAAGCTTGTGCTTCCTAGAGTTGAATAAAGACATATAACAGTACTTATTTATTCATATATAAGGCACTAATATACTACCTCCAGCACTGAGTGTATGCAATGGCAAGGGGTGGTGGGGTGTGCTAGAGGGTCTATTGTTGCTGGCTACTGGAGAATCTATTGTCACTGGGGGAGGGGATCTATTGGTGGAGGGGATCTATTGTTGCTGGAGAGGTCTACTGTTGCTGGGGGAGCTATTGTTGCTGTAAGGGATTTACTGTTGAGGGAGGGGTCTTTTGCTTGTAGCTGATGGAAGGTCTATGTATTGATGTGTTTGCTGGGAGATCATTTAATGGTGGTGGGGATCTGTTGTTGCTGGGGTGGATCTACTGTTGCTGGGGTAAGGATATTTAGTTTTGGGGGGTATATTGTTGCTGGGGGGTATCTATTGTTGCTGGGGGGGGGGGTCTATTGTTGCTGGCTGCTGTGGATCTTTTTTACTGTTTTTTTTGTTATCATTAATAAATTGCATACAAATTACTTAGCAACAAAAAATTATATCTTGTTCTGCATTCTCCAAAAAGGGCAGTACTGGGGGGTGGGTTGGGGGTGGAACCAAGGGACAATGCTTGGAGATGGGTAGGGAGCAGAGACAAAAGGTGACTTAGAAAAGGGAGTACCTGCACCTATTCTCTGAGAAAAAAAGCCCTGCTACTCAGTGTTTACATAGTTGGCTGGAGTGTCACTTTAAGTGTTGGCCTTACACTATTCAAATTTTGTTCGGTACTTGATGACATTTCTTAAATTCACTAAGTGGGTGGGCCTGAAGGCCCCTCCCTCTGGACATCCTTTAGTTGAAAAAATAAAAGGAGACGGGCAGAAAATTGTTGGCCAAACAGCGGCTGCATCCAAAGTTCAGGTGTACTGAAAGCCGCTGGTGCCAGCTGTCCGAATATAAGAGCTGCATGGATAGAGGAATCTATTGAATTGTTTTCATTCAACTCAAACATAATAGTGTTTGGCCAGCCTAACAGGAGCCTGTCCATTGCCAAACCATCCTGTTCTTTGTGTAGTAATCTCATGGTATAAGTATAAATAATTGAGCCTCATTACCTGAAGATGCGGGGTATCCCAAACCAGATTGTACTCCCAGAAAAGGTCCATTCAAAAGGGATATTGATTTATTGGCTGAAGAGTTGAAATCATAGCTTGGGTATGCTGTAGTGGGGTCTGGATAATAGCGTTGATTGAGGTTCGTCTGCACAACGGCTTCCTCTGTTTTTTCTTCCTTTGTTTTTTTGCACTGTGCACAACCCATCACCTGCACAGTAAGCATTTTATAGTAAATAACCATTAAATGCGCTATCCCTATAAGCAGGTATAGCATGAACAAGCAACATCTAGCATGAAGTTGAGCTAAATCTGTTGCAGTGATTGCATGCACAAAGGCAGGTTTACCTTTCAGGGTTCCAGAACATGTTAAAGATCAAACCCTGCCTAAAGCTGGCCATACATTATACAATTTTCCTTTAGGTTTACCAAAACCATATAATATGAGGTCAACCCTAAACGCTTCTAATTTGTATGCAATCAGGCAGGCCCTTGCACTACATAGTTAAAGGTAAATCTAAAGGAATTTGGATACGAAAATTGTATAATGTAGAGCCAGCTTTAGTCTGCCCAAAATGGAGAAAAAGTCATTTTGGGTTGAATTAAAGTGTCACTAAACCCAGGACTCTGCATTCACAATATCTGGTCTCCCACAGTACACAGAACATGGAAATGCAATTATTTCAGTAAATTTAAACAGCTAAATACCTTTTCTCGTCAGCAGTATAGCAGTCTTGTGTCTTCTATCAGTGTCCAGCCAAGCACTGGTTAAAGCTTGTAGGAGGAGTTTTCTGACTGACCAGTGAGACTGCAAGACCCCTGACCCTCTTACTGGACAGTGCTGATTGGCCCTGTGCTGATCACATTTATATTTTATCCCAAGAAAAGAAAAACTGTCTAGCAATACACACCAAACTGAGCATGTGCAGCCTGACTCCATAGTTTCTGTGTTATCAGGAAATGATTAGGAGTCAGTTGAAGGGGGGGGGGGGATCAGAGGAGCCAGGATCAAACAGCCTTTTTATACAGTGTGGAAGATTAACCTCTTAGGTTCCACAGTGAGTATAACCAGCATGCTTTACTGAATATACAGACTGATTTTACTGTTGTGGGTTTAGTAAAACATTAAAGCTGAACTCAAGTCAAACAGATAAATATACAAACTGAATACAGATAAGAAATCTGTTTTATCTGTCAGTGGATTTATTTTTCTGTCCATCCAGTCTTGAGAATCGCACAACTTAGCTACACTGATTTTTCTCTGCTGCCGTTCAGTAAAATTTACAGATTTTTTCCCTCCCCTAGCCTGGGACTGAACAATGAAAAGAGAAGCAGCAGATTAATGAGCTCACCTCACTCTAATCTCTCCTCATATTGCTCTGTAGCACAACTGAGTGGCTCCTTGTGTTTCCACTCCCTTCACCAGTCTGAGCTCTGCTGTACAGGAACTGCAAGAAGCTGATATCAAGTTAAACTCAGGTGCTTATACTGCATGCAATTTTTTATGCATTTATATATTTATTATATTTATATAAAGTATTAATGAAAATATAGCTGCAGAAGTGTGTCTGTTATTTCTGGAGTTAACTTCAAAGTATAACTAATGGCAAAACACCTGTTGGGTTTTTAATGCTGTCTGTATCTCCGATAGGGTGATTCACCCTTTTTATTAGTTATGTTTGCTATTATTACCAAGAGTAAAAGTGAAATACAGTATAATTCCACATTTTGAGTTGTCCCCAGAACAGGTATAGAGTAGAAATTTTCTAATGGGGACACTAGTTCTGGAGATCCTTTGAATTGGATGAAATTGTGCCAGACCACAGAAATGTAGTGCATGCACAACTTTACAAAACACAGAGCAATGGGATTGCATGGTACTTCTGTACCATGCGATCTGGTGCAGGCAAGCACACTGCGTTTGAGGTGTTGTTAGCATTGGGCGGACACCCGCTACAGATCGCAAATGCAGTGCGTTTTGAATGTGGTGCGGAAAAGGTATGCGGAACACGGGTTTCCTACACCGTGTTCTGGTGTGAGCTGGTCCTTAACCATAAATACATTTTGGTAAAAAAGCACTGCAATGTTTTAGTACTTACAGCAAAATATAACGCTGAATACACCAGAAATTTTAAAGGTTTTACTTACGGGTAAGGACAAGGTCAGAAGTCATATGAAGCACATCACCAAAGTACAGCAGGTAAAGCCTACAAAACAGAATTTTAAATATTTTAAATGTTGTGCAGAGTATTGAATTAATGCGCTGGTAGCTTCTTGTATACAGCAATATGCTTTACTTTCATGGAGGATTGCCAATGCATGTCTTTACAGGATGAGAAACATGAAACAGGAGCTAAATACAAACAAGTGCACTGAATTTAGATAGACGGTACATCCTGTTATAGCATAGAATACACATTATAACACTATAATACTACAGTGCCACCTGCTGCATAGATAAGTATAATGCCTACAGTATATAGTTCACAGTATAGAAAGCTACTTGCTATTGCTCTTCCAACACCCCTTCTCAACAGCATGTGCTTTGTCAAATTATATTCTGTTTCTTCTGGATGTAATTATGACGTTCCTTCAACAAAGGCTTGGTGAGTGCATCGGCAGTCATCTTCTCTGACGGGCAGTATTGAATGTCAATAACACCTTGCTCTTGATTATCCCTCAGTAGGTGATACTTGACGTTCAATGTGTTTGGTGCGAGGATTGACCCTTTCTGATTGTATAAGCTTTATACATCCCTGGTTGTCTTAAAAAATGGGAATTGGTTTTGACATGTCTATCCTAATGTCTACAAAAAGTTGACGAATCCATATCGCTTCTTAACACGCGTGTGCTGCTGCAATGTACTCTGCTTCAGTTGAAGATCGACAGTTGCTTGCTTTCGACTAGGCCAACTTATGGTTCTTTCCCTGGAAGATGAATCCACTTGTGGATTTGCGGTCTGTGCAGTCCCTGGCCCAATCAGCATGCACATATCCGACCAGTTTTGGCTTAGATGTTGCTGATAACTGTAACTTCATCTGAATTGTTCCTTTGAGGTACTGCATCACTCTTTTTATTGTGTTCCAGTCATGCTGACAGGGAGTTGAGACTTTCCTGCATACTATGCCCATATAGGAAAGCAGTTTTAACGTCTAGGTGTTTGACTTGCATGTCCTTCCCGGCTGCAACGCTAAGAAGCGCTCTGATGGTGTAGTGTTTTACGACTGTAGAGAAAGTTTGATCTTAATCTTCATCGAATTTCTGGGAGTAACCCTTGGCAACTAGTCTGGCTTTGTATTTGTGGATATTCCCTTCTGCATCTGACTTTACTCTGAAAGTCCACTTACTTCCTATTGTTTTGTGGTTAGGAGGGAGCTCTGTGAGTGTCCAGGTTTTATTTTCTTGAAGTGATTTTAATTCTTCTTCTGCTGCCTTTCTCCATTTATTGGCTTCATGTTTTGGCAGTTTATCGATGTCTTCCCAGGATGTTGGTTCAAGTATGCTGTGTGTTTTGACAGTGTACGACAGCTTGCGGGGTGGTATCCCCTTTGTAGTCTGAGTGGATCTTCTGATTTTAGACAGTTCAGCAGGATCTAGTGGGGAACTTGATTTAGGCATTGTGAGTTCTACCTCTTGTTCTGACTCCTGCACAGGTTTGCTTTGGTCGACCCTTTCTTCTGGTTTGCTGGGTGTATTCACTTCACAGCTTTCAGGGATTGGTGTTTCTGATGATGGGCTCTCATCAAAATAAACACTATTGCTTATTGTCACTCTGTCAGTCTTTGGGTGTAGGATTCTGTAACCGTTAGTTTGTTCACTGTAGCCTACTAGAATGCCCTCTATGGCTCTGTTCTCCAGCTTGGATCGCTTCTCACTTGGAATATAGGCATATGCTTTACATTTAAACACTCTGATGTGTTCTATGCTAGGCTTTGAGCCATGTCACATTTCAAATGCAGTACTTTTAATAGCTCTTGAGGGTAGTCTGTTCTGTAAGTAGGTTGTAGTCATGACTGCTTCTCCCCAGTACCCGTGAGGTAGGTTGGCATCCGACAACATGCATCTGGTCCTTTCTATAAGAGTGCGATTTTCCTTTCTGCTACACCGTTTTGTTCAGGAGTGGAATAATTATCAATGAAAGTCAGTAGATATCTGTTCCCGTCAGACAAGGAAATTTTCATTGGACTGCATACGTCACTGTGTATTAGCTGCAGGGGGTGGGTAGTATTTCTTTGAGATGCCTGTGGAAGGGGAGCATGTGTGGCTTTTGCTTCAATATAGCATTTGCATTTCATGAGCACTTTGCAAGGCGCTATTGTCAAATCTTCTGGTAAACCTCTCTTTATAATGTCCTCTATAGCTTCTGGACTTCTGTGCTCCAGCTGTCTGAGACTATATTGGCTTGCTGGTCTGTGGTGATAAGCCTGTATAGGTAATCATCCAGTTCTCCTTTTGCAAAAAATCGCTTATTATTGTGAATTATGCATTCATCACCCTGGTACCTAAAGCGGAGTTCCACCCAAAAGTGGAACTTCCACTCGTTGTACTTCTTCCCCCCTCAGGTGCCACATTTGGCACTTTTCGGGGGGAAGGGGGGCAGGATACCTCACTTTTACAGGTATCCTGTTCCCACTTCCGGAAGCCTCAGCCACAGGTATTGACTTTACCGCCCAGGCTCCCTCCTCCTTCCTTCCCCGGCTGCCAGGCCAGTAGGGGAGAAGAGCGGAGCCTGGCGCATGTGCAGTAGGGTTCCCGGAGTGAAGCCGTAAGGCTTCACTGCCGGGTTCCCTTACTCGCAATGGAGGCGGCATGCAACCAACAGCTGATGGAAACATCAGCTGCGTTGCCGACATCGCTGGACTCCAGGACAGGTAAGTGTCTGAATATTAAAAGCCAGCAGCTGTAGTATGTGCAGCTGCTGGCTTTTCATTTTTGCAGCGGTGGGCGGACCTCCACTTTAACTGTGAGATCTTTGTTTGCAAGACTTTTCACTGATAGAAGGCTGCCTTCTAGTTCTGGAACATACAGAACTTTCTTTACAAGGATACTATGCTTGCTTCCTTGTGGTGTAATGCAGTTCAGGAAGCCCTGGCCTTTACCTTCTGCAGTGACGTTCTCGTTTGCTAGGAAAACTTTGCTTTTTGCACTGTAATCAATGTTTGTGAAGAAGGTTAATCGCTAGTCATGTGGTTTCTTCGCTCCTGAGTCTATGCACCAGCCGCGTGGCTTGCCACTCTGTGTCACTTTAAAGGTGCCACTCCATGATGTGTCTTCAGTTTTCTTTGTGATTGCTTTGAATCTTTTTTTTGTGGATAGCTCTAGCTTTTGCTGCTCGGCTTTCCAGATAGAACAATCCTTTTTTAAGTGACAGGTCCTTTTACAGCAAAAACATTCTCTGCTTTCTTTGTTGTGCTTTGTGCCTTTGTACATCTTAAGAGCCTTGTCATCATGGTGCTTATTTTTTTCCTTCTGTCAAATTCATCGATTAATTTCCCATTGACATATTCTCGTGTCAGCTACTGCTTGGGTCTGGTTTCTAAAGCCTCAATAAGAGTAATATATGTCTCTGGAAGGCTGCAGAGGAGCAGGGCAACAATATGGTTATTTTTGATGTCCTCTCCGATGGAGCATAGCTGCTTTATGATCTCTAGCATAGCATTCACATGGTCACATATTTGCTAGCCTTCTTCTATTCTCATCTTATATAACTTTCTTAGTAGAAATAGCTTGCTGTTGAGGCTTGAACGCTCATGCAGTTTTTGTAATGAAGTCCACATACCTTTGGCCCTTTTCTCTGTTCTTATGTGGATAAGCTGGTCATCTTCCACTAATAAGCTTATGGTCGCTTTTACCTGTCTATCTTTCCTGTCCCGCCTCTCTGTTTGTGGGTCTGTCTGTATTCAGCACTTGCCACAAGTCGTCTTTGCTGAGAAACTATTCTAGTTTAAACTTCTACAGCTGGTAATTGGCATTGTTCAGCTTTGCAATTGAAAACTTCACATCTGAACCACTTGCCATCTTTCAGTTCTCTTTCCAGTGCCTGGGTGCCTGTTGGGTATGCTGGGTGCGCTGGGCATGTAACCTGTTTTGCAGAGTATTGAGTGACTGGCCTCTCACTTCCGGTTTGGCTATGAGACAGGAAGTGAAGGGAAATCTCTGCAATGGGACAGGGATGGTAAAAAATAAACTTACAGGGGCTATAATCCTCCCTTATTCTATCCAAAATGAAAAAAAAAAGTGTTGCCTATAGTTATACTTTAAGCACAAATTTCTGAAAATTTTATGGAGAGGACTAAGAAGATATAACCATGCCAATGGTGCAGCAGAAAACATAGCACAGTGAGAAAGGTTTGTGGTCCAGGATGATAGGACAGTCAAAATTAGAAGCAACGTCCCCCCCCCCAGTTGTGGAATGCCCAACGCCCTCATACCAGAAGTAGTGCGGCCGCTTTATAGGGGCGCTAGACTAATTTGCCTCTCAGCCCAGTCTGCCCCATAAGACTGGAGCTACATTAATAGTGTAGCGCAAGCTGGCGGGGACTCTTTCCGTGCTGTCCCCCTGCAAAGTGCTGCCCTAGGCATGGGCCTTGTCGGCCTAGGCCAGGATACAGCCTTGGCTGGAGGTCCCTCCCCTGTCGCCATTTTTCTCTTAGTGTCAGAAAAACTTGTCAGAAGTGACTCATGCTGATAGCATAGGAATGAAGCAGCAGATAGATTAGCGCTCATAATTGGGACAAGTCCACACTATGGAGGGATATGCTTTGTTCATATTTCATGTCTGAGGTTTACAAAACTTTAATTGTATCTAAACCCAAGAAAAATGTAATATATTGCAGCTATGTCGCCTGACAAGTCGCCCCTGTGTGAACCGGGGCTAAGAATATTACCCTCAAGGTGCCACCTACCATATTAGTGTGTCAAAAGGGGTTAAACTGTACTCATGTGGGGATTGGATACCCTCAAAAATGTTTAGAGTAAAAATGACAAAATGAAAAAAAAAAGTGGGAGAAGGAGAGGAATGGGAGCTCACGGTATGAAAGTTGAATAGCAAACTTGAAATAAAAACCTGTGTTAGCTCAACCAACCCTATGGTAGCACATATCTATGGAACTTCACTTACCATACAAACATGATTAGCAAAAAAGATTTATTGATATCAAAGGCAAGAAAAAGACATTAAAAACATTATACATACATTAGCATCAAAGCTATAAAAACAAAAGGACCATGTCTGGACAGGTGGTGCAAATCCACCCAAGTTGTATAAGCACTGAGAATGCTGTAATACAGCTGGGATGATATCCCAAGATCAAAACGACCTATGAAAAGTGACCCAAATGTTGAATCAAGGTAAAACTGTTATTCCAAAAAGGGAGGATAGATGTGGTCATAAAAAAAGCTATGAGATGACATCAATAGTTTTCGTGAACTGCATTGAAGAACTTTGGACAAGTGGATGATTGTATTATGGTAGAAGGTGGCTGTAATGAAGTGGGGGAGCGTTGCTGGGTAACAGTGGTCAAGAGTAGGGATGAGCCGAACACCCCCCGGTTAAGTTTGCAGCAGCACATACAAACAGGCAAAAAATTTGTTCGAACACGCGAACACCGTTAAAGTCTATGGGACACGAACGTGAATAATCAAAAGTGCTAATTTTAAAGGCTTATATGCAAGTTATTGTCATAAAAAGTGTTTGGGGACCTGGGTCCTGGCCCAGGGGACATGTATCAATGCAAAAAAAAGTTTTAAAAACGTTCGTTTTTTCGGGAGCAGTGATTTTAATAATGCTTAAAGTGAAACAATAAAAGTGAAATATTCATTTAAATTTCGTACCTGGGGGGTGTCTATAGTATGCCTGTAAAGTGGCACATGTTTCCCGTGTTTTAGAACAGTCCGAGAGCAAAATGACATTGCTAAAGGAAAAAAAGTCATTTAAAACTACTCGCGGCTATAATGAATTGTCTATGGGAGAAATCAAAAGTGCTAATTTTAAGGGTTAATATGCAAGTTATTGTCATAAAAAGTGTTTGGGGACCTGGGTCCTGCCCCAGGGGACATGTATCAATGCAAAAAAAAAGTTTTAAAAACGGCCATTTTGTCGGGAGCAGTGATTTTAATAATGCTTAAAGTGAAACAATAAAAGTGAAATACTCCTTTAAATTTCGTACTTGGGGGGTGTTTATAGTATGCCTGTAAAGTGGCGCATGTTTCCGTGTTTACAACAGTCCCTGCACAAAATTACATTTCTAAAGGAAAAAAGTCATTTAAAACTACTCGCAGCTATAATGAATTGTTGGTCCTGGCAATACACATAAAAGTCATTGAAAAAAATGGCATGGGATTCCCCCACAGTCCATTACCAGGCCCTTTGGGTCTGGTATAAATATTAAGGGGAACCCTGAACCAAAATTTAAAAAAAAATTGCGTGGGGGTCCCCCCATATTTCATACCAGACCCTTCAGGTCTGGTATGGATATTAAGGGGAACCCCATGCCAAAAGGTTTTTAAAAAATGGCGTGGGGGCTGGTATGGATTTTAAGGGGAATCCCACACCAAAGTTAAAAAAAAATGGTGTGGGGGTCCCCCCAAAAATCCATGCCAGACTCTTTTCCGAGCACGCAACCTGGCAGGCTGCAGGAAAAGCGGGGGGGAGTAGAGAGCCCCCCCTCCTGAACCTTACCAGGCCACATGCCCTCAACATGGGGAGGGTGCTTTGGGGTAGCCCCCAAAGCACCATGTCCCCATGTTGATGGGGACAAGGGCCTCATCCCCACAACCCTTGCCCGGTGGTTTTGGGGGTATGTGGGCGGGGACTTATCGGAATCTGGAAGCCCCCTTTAACAAGGGGAACCTCCAGATCCCGCCCTCCCCCTGTGTGAATTGGTAATGGGGTACAAATGCACCCCTACCATTTCACCAATAAAGTGTCAAAAATGTTAAGAAAGCCGTTTTTTGACAATTCCTTTATTTATGTCTTCATCTTTCCCCGCTTCTTTTTCCATCTGCTTCTGGTCTTCCTTCGGTTTTCTTCTTCTTCCTCCATCTTGTTCTTCCTCCCGCTTCTTCCTCTATCTTCCTCTGCTTCTTCCTCCGGTCCTCTGCTTCTTCCTCCGGTCTTCTCCTCCGACATCTTCCTCCGGCTTCTCCTTCCCCGCTTCATCCTCCGGACGATCCGCCTCAATGGGAGTCTCCCGCTGTGTGACGCTTCTGTTCTTGTGACAGCTTTTATATAACTGAGGGCGGGGCCACCCGGTGACCCAGCCCCACTCTGACACACAGGGACTTCCCTGTGGCTTTCCCCATGGTGTCAGAAGGGGGTGGGGGTCACCCGTTTAAAGACCCTTGAAGGTTTAGTCCCTTACTTTGTCCTGATATCTCAGTGTGAAGTGCTGCTACTAATGCTGCCCAGCTTTGCCCTATTGTTGTGTACAGATGACTCACCTGCAGACCCTGTGTTTAAATGTAAATAACCGGTATTCATATGTAAATAGCTGCATCCATTGGCATAGATATGTAAATAAAGGCGGCATTCATATGTATATCATGCCCCCTACAGTGAGGAGATGATGTGCTGTAACCTCTAGCAACCAATCAGTGAGCAGTATTACTGTATAGTAATCTCTAGCAACCAATCAACAAGCAGAAATCATGTGCTGTAACATCTAGCAACTAATCAGTGAGCCATAATGTGTGCTGTAACCTCTAGCAACCAGTCAATAAGTGGTAATGATACACTGTAACTTCTGGCAACCAATCGCAATCGCTGCCTGATCTGATACAGTAAACTGATTTTAAGTCTAGCTGCTATTTATTGTATGTCTCAGAGCAGATGGAGAGCGAAATTGTATGTGAGGGGGAAAATGTTTGCCCAGGGTCCAATCAATATTAAAGACAGCCCTGTTTACATACACTTTAAGCAGAAAATGACAAAGTCTATAACCTTTATCTTTTTCTATATTTCCTTTTTATTAAGTACTGGATTTACCATTAGACCTATTAGACCACACATTTTCCCCCAATCTTCAGTAATTTCAAACTCCCTTCTTATAATCCTATTTACACCTTTGTCACAATATTCTAAGCCAGGTTAAGATCAAACAAAAATAGTGTAAATCTGTGTAAAATAAAAAAATGACTCTAGCGGGGGGGGGGGGGGGGGTTCCTTGGGCATAAAAAGTTGCTTGCCTACAAGCTGTAGTGATGGAAATCCAACCTGGGGCTTTATTATTGATTATTTTCACAATAGCCCATCCCCGTGTTTTTATCGATTTTCTTCAGTTTTTTCAGTGTCACCCTTTTTATTCTGGTTAGTGTTTCTCCCTCATTATGACTTTAACAGTTTTCAGTCTGCGTATAGAAAAGACCCTTAATTACTCTGTATATCAGTCAATTAACTAAAAACTGCCCAGACACACTCTAGCCAATAATGTCAGCTTTTTACATTGGTTTGTAAGTCCTGCTGATAAACCTTAGTAATTAATGTAATTCTGAGTAAATGGTGACCTCTTCCTTCCTGCTCAGACTGAAATGGTCATTTACTTCCTCAATGGTTTTGGGCTGGGGCTGACAAGCTGTCTGTTAAAGGGAATGTATATTACTCTATATCTGGACCAAACATATTTCCATTTATTACTTTATCTTAAAATATTTTTATGTGACTTTTACACTTTGAAATATTTGCTTTTTCATAGTTTTGTTTTTGTATTCATACAGTATCTCACAAAAGTAAGTACACCCCTCACATTTTTGTAAATATTTTATTCTATCTTTTCATGTGACAACACTGAAGAAATGACATTTTGCTATAATGTAAAGTAGTGAGTGTACAGCTTGTATAACAGTGTAAATTTGCTGTCCCCTCAAAATAACTCAACACACAGCCATTAATGTCTAAACCGCTGGCAACAAAAGTGAGTACACCTCTAAGTGCCGGTTCACATGGGGGCGACTTGTCAGGCGACCTAGCCGCCTGACAAGTCGCCTCCCGTTCTGTACAATGGAACCTTTCTAATAGGAGCGACGCAAGTCGCTCCGACTTAGAAAAAGGTTCCTGTACTACTTCGGGGGCGACTTGGGGCGACTTGCATAGACTTCTATACAGAAGTCGTTTTGCAAGTCGCCGCGGAAGTCGTTTGCAGGTCGCCTCGCTGAGGCGACCTGCAAGTCGTGCCGCTCCTGTGTGAACCGGGGCTAAGGCCTCATGTACACTGCTGCTGGTAAACGGACGTTCAGAGGCAGTTGGATGCTTTTTTCAACTGCCCCTGAACTCATCCAATGTTATCTTATACATGTACACAGGTTCGTTTAATGTCGTCCTTAGGCAGTTGAGTTTATAGACGTTTCAGACGCCAAACGCGGCTAAATTGGATAACCCGCATTTAGCCGTGTTCGTTTACAGGCGTTTTTCATTTTTGGCTATTTTGAGAAAAAAAAAATATATATATATTTTTTTTTCAAACACATTTAGACATTAATGGCTGTGTGTTGAGTTATTTTGAGGGGACAGCAAATTTAAACTGTTATACAAGCTGTACACTCACTACTTTACATTGTAGCAAAGTGTCATTTCTTCAGTGTTGTCACATGAAAAGATATAATAAAATATTTACAAAAATGTGAGGGGTGTTCTCACTTTTGTGAGATACTGTATACAAATTTGTAGACTTACCTACAGAGGGGGCTTTATATATAATTCTGTGTGTATTTAGCCTCCCTGCCTAACAGCTGTTGTGGTAAGATTCCAACCACACATCAAGTGCAGTGTGAGAATGAGCAGCAAAGTACAAAAGCTGGGTAGCATTGCAAAGTCAAAAACGGAACCTGATTATTTATTAACCAAATATAGCTGCCTCCATATGCATATACTGTATGATTACAAAGTATATTTTAAAAGCTTTTTTTTTTGCATTAAAAAGACAGTCCTAGCCAGGTCCTTTTTTATTATTTTATACTTGGAAAATGACAAGGAGCTAGAAATTTCATTGTTTTTGTATATTTTTTTTTTCTATTCCTGGGTCCCTTTGCTTCCTTAGAGACAATCTGGGCACTGTTGAGGCTGCATTAATGGGCACTGGTGTGGCTATGCCCTGTCCTATGCCCAATAGTGGAATGTTTTTACTTTTTTTTTTTTTTGCGCAATTGCGTATAGTTTATATACTGTTTTTGTGCGTGGTTGCACAATTAAAGTGGGCCGGTCTGGATTAAGTCCAAGGCCATATTTTTGTCCCAGTCCAGCCCTGGTGCAGCCTCACCAGTGCCCATTAGTTCAGCCTCATCAGTGCAGTCTCATCAGCGCCCATCAGTAAAAGCCTTAAAGCTGTTGTATTGCCCGCTTGGTCGTTTTTACCTCCAGGTAAGCCTATAATAAGGCTTACCTCTAGGTACAACGACTATCTCCTAAACCTGCATGGTTTAGGAGATATTCAACCTTCATGCAGCCGCTGACGTCAGTGTCGCATGCGGGCTGAAGGTCTGGTGGCCTATGCTGGAACGGAGGACTCCCGCACGCATATGCCAGAGTGATGTCATCGCGGCTCCGGCCACTCACAGTGCCGGAGCCTGCAAACCCAGAAGAAATACAGAGGGAACACATCAGCCCCCTCGGCAGTGACGAGTCGAGCTGCGGGAGCTTTGTCCTAAGGTAAGTATTTCATCATGTGCTAGTATGCGATACATACTATAATATTAAGCTATTGTCTTGCAGGTTTTTTTTTGGGGGGGGGTTTAGGCAGTTTACTACCGCTTTAACGTGTGTGTGTATTATTTACAATAAGGTGCGTCTTACTTGTAATGGCCATGGCAAAATTGGGATCACATGGGAAAAACGATTTTTGGTTGCCAACAATTTTATTCAGTTTGCCAGTTAAGGGGTTGCTAACTCTATACAAAGACTACCTTCTACTCCTGCAATGGTTTAAGGAACTGTTAAAGGCTGTTAAAGTGGTTGTTAACCCACTTGGTGTTGTTGCTGCAATCCCCTCAGTAATATTAAATAATGTGCTGCAATGCATGTGTTTTCTAAAAAATCTGTCGCTAAATACCTTATTCGGCCATCTCTCTTCTCTCTCGAGCTGACAGGAAAGTGGGCAGAGCTGAGAAACCCCCGCTGACATCAGCCAGGAGGAGGAGAGGAGAAGAGGAGAGAGACGTCCGGTCACGTGACAGCCGACTGCTGCCATAGAATAAGGTATTTAGTGGCGGAATTTTTAGAAAACACATGCAGTGCAGCACATCATTTAATATTGCAGAGAGGATAGTAGTAACAAAAATATCTTATGATACTAGCAGGAAGGGGGGGCGGCCCTGGTACTAGCTGACAGGCAGGGAGGGGCGAGGAGGACACAGCCACAGGAGGGCATGGCTGCGGATGACGGAGGCGCATAAACTGACCACGGTGTCAGGGCTCAGAAACCACGATACACTGTGGTCAGTTTACAAAGGGGAGGCTAGAAACTGGCAGGATCAGTCAGGTTTTTTAGGTGTTACAGGGGGCAAATGACACAGCACAAACACTGTGCTAGATGGACCAAGCCTATTTTTGACACTTGGTGTTTACAAGTTAAAATCTTTTTTTTTTTTTTCTGGCTAGAAAATTACTTAGAACCGCCAAACATTATATTTTTTTTTCAGACACCCTAGAGAATAAAATGGTGGTTGTTGCAATACTTTATATCACACCATATTTGTGCAGTCTTAAAAACACATTTAGAAAAATATATATACACTTTTTTGAATGAAAAAATAAGAAAACAGTAACGTTAGCCCCATTTTGTTCTATATTGTAAAAGATATTGTTACACTGGGTAAATATACCCAACATTTCATGCTTCAAAATTGCGCTCGTGAAATGGTGAAATGGTGACAAACTTTGGCACTTAAAAATCCCCATAGGCGACATTTACAAATGTCTACAGGTAACCAGTTTTGAGTTACAGAGGAGGTCTAGTGCTAGAATTATTGCTCTTGCTCTAACGATTGTGGCGATACCTCACATGTGTGGTTTGAACACCGTTTTCATATGTGGGCGCGGCTTACGTATGCTTTCGCTTCTGCCTGCGAGAACGGAGGGATGGGGTGCTTTAAATTAAATTTTTTTTCTTATTTATTTTACTTCATTTTTTTACACTGTCCTTTTTTTAAAAAAATTGGAGCCGGTGTCTCGGATCCTGATTGGATAGTTCGCAGCCACTGGCTCCTGCTGCTGTCAATCAAATCCAATGACGTGGGACCCAGGGGGCAGGGCCGAGACCTGCAGTCTGTGTCAATAGATGCAGCAGTAGGACATGAGAGCTCGCCTGCACGAGTGCCCCGAGGGAGAGCGGCTCTCCAACAGGGCACTCGAGAAGAGGCGGAGCCAGGAGTGCCGCTGAGGGACCCCAGAAGAGGATGGTCAGGGCAAAACCAACTGCACAGAGGAGGTAAGTATGACATGTTTGTTTAACCTTTAGTTACCCTTTAATTATCCTTTAAAAGCAAAAAAAAATTATTTTTTTTTAAATTGTCCCAAGTGACAATTGACGTCGCTCCCGTCCTCCAAGGGCATAGAGTCGAGTGGAGGCTTTCATTCCCTTGCTCGACTTCCTGCCCATCCGGGAAAGCATCGGAATGTCTCCACCGCTACCGACAGATCTGATAAGCAGAGGAGACGACCGGGATGCGGCAGTAGGGGGGTGGGCACCTCTCCCGCCACCAATAAAAGGGATCTTGCGGCGAATCCGCCGTGGAGACCACTTTTTTCTTAAAGTGGACTGCCCCCTGTTGAAAATAATACTGAGATTATGGCAGCTATCTGCTGCTATAACAACAGTATTTAACATCAAAGTAGCCATGTGCATCCACGGATAGGCGGTCCGTAAGTGGTTAAAGGAACAGGATGCTTTTTTTTGAGGTAACAAATACTTTAAATGTTGAGACAACCCCCAGTCTGTCAACGATCACTGACATGCTTTAAAAGACTACCAAGTAAACAGCAAATCCTTTCTCAAGTCCTCGTGCCACCACCAAAACAAACACATCTGGACTTTTACCCACTATGTTAAAAACAATGTGGTGCACCATTTCCAATAAGAACTAGAAGAACTTAACAAAAGTGTGTTGTGCACTGATACTTGATTTAGCCAGTCCAAAAATATAGTAAAAACATGCAACATTAAATCAGTATTAAAAGAGAAGTTCGGGATTTTAAAAAATAAACATTTATACTCACCTAGGTGGATGCAGCATTGATCCAATGCTGCATCTGTTCCCCGCCGGCTCTACAGTGAGCACTCAGCGAACAAAGACTGCTAATTGGTTAGTTCTCTCCCTCCACTCCAAGCAGAGAGCCATGACTGTCAGTCAGCAGCTCTCTGCTCTCCCCTCCAGTGCTCACTGGAGTGCTGGGCTATGGCAGGGATGGGAGGAGCTGGCTCAGGCTTTTGGTAGATCGCTGAGAGGCTGAGCCGGGTTCTGATCCAGGCTTCTGTGTGGATACCCACCATATGGTCGGGATCTTTCCCGAGCCTGGACCGGCTAAGTGACATCAGCTGACAGCGGGAGCCCACTATGGGCTGAAAACAGGTCACAGGAGTGCAAAACGAACTGCACTTCTGTGATCCGTAGAAGTATGGCCAAAAAAGCTTTGCCCATACTTCTCCTTTGAACTCACAATTTAATATATTGTAGCTTGCTGATCATTAGATGTGGTGGCTGCACTCATTTTATTTATTTCAGGTACTTAAATAGAGCCATCAATTTATGCAGCGCTTTACATGTGTAATATACACTCACCGGCCACTTTATTAGATACACCTGTTCAATTGCTTGGTGACACAAATTGCTAATCAGCCAATCACAAGGCAGGAACTCAATGCATTTAGGCATCTAGACATGGTGAGGACCACTTGCTGAAGTTCAAACTGAGCATCAGAATGAGGAAGAAAAGGGATTTAAAGAGGAACTGCAGTCTGCTCACATAATTTGTATTAAAAACATCTTTACCATTCTGAAGCTTCCCCCAACCACTTTGCATACTATTTTATATATACTGTTATTCTGTATTTGCCAAATATGCTGCAGAAATCTCCCTCCACTGAGTCTGGCTGCAACCATTTTAAAGTGGAACTTCAGTCATTTTTTCAACTTTACTTCTATATAATCCATTTATATAAATACCTTATACAGCCCACTTCCTGTTTCTTCTCTGGTCATTAGCCTAGGTTTATGACATCATGCACAGCTCTCTCTCATTCTTGTGAGAGTTTGCCAGGAAGAGAGGGGGGTGAGTCATAAGAGGGCCAATGAGAGCCGCAGAGCTGGAGGTGTGCCACTGTGTGTTTGTGTAAATCCAGGAAATGAACAGGCAGCAACTTCAGCTGCCCACAGTTGAAATGGCTGCAGCCAGACTCAGTGGAGGGAGATTTCTGCAGCATGTTTGGCAAGTACAGAATCGCAGTATATATAAAATAATATGCAAAGTGGTTGGTGGGAAGCTTCAGAATGGCAAAGATATTTTTATTACAAATTATGTGAGCAGACTGCAGTTCCTCTTTAACTGTGGGCAGGTGAAGTTGCTGCCTGTTCACTTCCTGGATTTACACAGACACACAGATGCACACCCCCAGCTCTGCAGCTCTCATTGGCCCTCTTATGACTCACCCCCCCCCCCCCCCCCCCCCCTCCCTTCCTGGCAAACTCTCATGAGAGTGAGAGAGAGAGCTGTGCATGATGTCATAAGCCTAGGCTTTTTACCAGACAAGAAACAGGAAGTGGGCTGTATAAGGTATTCACTGGCAGAAGAAAAATGTTTTACTAACCAAAGTTAAAACAACAAGGGCAGAAGATTTAATAGATGGAAAGATGAAAAAATGATTTAAGTTCTGCTTTAAGTGACTTTCAACGTGGCATGGTTGTTGGTGCCAGACAGGCTGGTCTCAGTATTTCAAAAACTGCTGATCTACAGGGATTTTCATGCATAACCATCTCTCGGGTTTACAGGGAATGGTAAAGAGAAAATATCCAGTAAGCGGAAGTTGTGTGGACGGAAATGCCTTGTTGATGTCAGCAGTCAGAGGAGAATGGGCAGACTGGTTCGAGATGATAGGCAACAGTAACTCAAATAATCACTAGTTAAAACCAAGGTATGCAGAATAACATCTCTGAATTAACAACACATCGAACCTTGAAGCCGATGGGCTACAGCAGCAGAAGACCACATCGGGTGCCACTCCTGTCAGCTAAGAACAGGAAACTGAGGCTACAATTTGCACAGGTTTACTAAATTGAACAATAGAAGTTTGGAAAAACGTTGCCTGGTCTGAGTCTTGATTTCAGCTGCGACATTCAGGTGGTAGGGTCAGAATTTGGTGTAAATAAATGAAAGCATGGATCCATCCTGCCTTGTATTAACAGTTCAGGCTGGTGGTGGTGTAATGGTGTGGGGGGATATTTTTTTGACACACTTTTGGCCCCTTAGTACCATTTGAACATTATTTAAATGCCACGGCCTACCTGAGTATTGTTATTGACTATGTCACTTCCCTTTATGACTACAGTGTACCCATCTTCTGATGGCTACTTCCAGCAGGATAATGCACCATGTCACAAAGATCAAATCATCTCACCACTGGTTTCTTGAACATGACAATGAGTATACCGTACGCCAATGGCCTCCACAGTCACCAGATCTCAATCCAATAGAGCACCTTTGGAATGTGGTGGAACGGGAGATTCGCATCATGGATGTGCAGCCGACAAATCTGCAGCAACTGCAGGATGCTATCATGTCAATATGGACCAAAATCTCTGAGGAATGTTTCCAACACTTTGTTGAATCTATGCCATGAAGAATTAAGGTGGTTCGGAAGGCAAAAGGAGTCCAGCCCGGTACACCTAATAAAGTGGCCGGTGAGTGTACATTCACATCAGTCCCTGCCCTCAAGGAGCTTAACATCTAAGGACCCTAACTACATTCATATACTATGTTGTGTCTTTTTAGTGTGGAAAGAAACCCATTCAGGCACACGGAGAACATACAAACTCCAGGCAGGGTCATGGCTGGGATTTTAACCCGAAAACCCTAGTACTACCAGGTGGAAGTGCTAACCACTTAGCCACTGTGCTGCTCTAAGTTTCTTAGGCTTTTTACCCTTCAGTTTTCACCTGGTGATCTGGCCAGTAACACACCTCCTGTATAAGCGTACCCCTCACTCTGTGTAAAGGAGCACAGGGGGCACAGCAGAATTGTCAGTCTGGGGGGGGGTGTTAGATGCACTAACAGATTTAGAAACACTAACAAATTGAAGCCAAACTCCAACTTGCACTTTATAATCAGTTACAAAAAACATCCTTTTGGAAAAAGGTTTTTCATGAGCAAAAAAAAAAAAAAAAAAAAGCTGATCATTGTAAGCACCCCTGCTAGTGTGAAATGGTTTGTATCATCTGTGTAAACCGATGCATGGAATAGAGCTTGTCCTTTTGAAAAACAACAGACTCACTGGCCGGATCACCAGGTGAAAATAGATAAAGGAAAGCCAAAAAAAAAACAACGAATGTAACCATCACATCTAAGAATTGGTAAGCTGCAATATAATAAATGCTTTCTTTATGTTTAATACTGCTTCATTCCCCTATAATTAAGATATTAAGATCAGCACATTTTTTTAAAAGGTACTCAACATAATGCCCCACAGATGTTTACTATACTTACTGTATAAACTATCGCACAAATGGAAACACCTATATGAGAACTTTATATATTTACTTTATACCATGCCCATCCTTTCCCTATAATAACGTTCCACCAGATCCAGCCACTCAGTCCACCAAGCTTGATTTCTATGGGCACACAAGACATTATAAATGTATATATTTTTATTGCTTCTATAGCTCAGTAAAAGGCAACTAAGCTGGATACCCCTGGCAAGATCACATGCCACATCGTAAAGGTTCTAGGGCTGAAAAAAAATACTTTATCCAAATAAAAAATTTGTATTACATCCAAAAACATAAATATAATATTTTGCAGCTTCGCAATCCTTGGATCCTTAGACATGTTGGCTGCATTCATTTTCTTTTGTAGGCTTTTTTCTCAATTTTTAGCTGGTTATCCGGTCAGTAACATGCTTCCTTTCTTATGGTGTCTCCACTCTGGATGGAGGAGTAAAGGTAATAGGTTCACACTATATGTGGAGAGGCCCGCAGCAGGGGGTCCGGTGCACCCCTGTTCTCTGTTTCAGGGGCGAATCAGGTCTGAATTTTTGCCTGAATTCAGACCTGAAATAGAGCCAAAGACACACAACAAGACCCTTCTGCAGTGCGCTCTGCGGCCGCCCCGGAGGTGTGTGAACCGGCTCCATTGAGAGCTGGTCACAGCCTCCTGTCATGCAAATTGATTGATTGCTGGTTTCTTCATGTGAATTGGATGCGGAGACAACCGAATCCAATTCGCATAAGTGTGAAACCTGCCTTAGGCTGGATTCACACCTAGCAAGTTTTAGTGCTTTTTGCAGATTTGCACTACAGTCCATTTAACATTGTTTCCTATGGAACACGTTCTGTAGTTCTGTAATCTGCAAAATGCAAAAAGCACTCAAAATGCATAGGTGTGAGTCCAGCCTTAGACAGCAGCATTGTCAATCTGGGGAGGAGATAGTGTTAGGTGCACGAGCAGATTTTACAGGTACAGGTTCTTTTTTCCTTTTACTGATGTAACATGAAACATCCCTATGGAAATGGTTATTAACCACTTCTGCCCCAGAAGATTTGGCTGCTGAATGACCGGGCCATTTTTTTGCGATTCAGCACTGCGTCGCTTTAACTGACAATTGCGCGGTCAATGGACGCTGCACCCAAACAAAATTGACGTCCTTTTTTTCCCACAAATAGAGCTTTCTGTTGGTGGTATTTTATCACCTCTGTGGTCTTTATTTTTTGCGCTATAAACAAAAAAAGAGCGACAATTTTGAACAAAACACAATATTTTGTTCATTTTGCTATAATAAATATCCCCATTTTTTTTAAAAAAGAAAATTTTTTCTCAGTTTAGGCCAATATGTATTCTTCTACATATTTTTGGTAAAAACAATCGCAATAAGCATATATTGATTGGTTTGTGCAAAAGTTATAGTGTCTACAAAATAGGGGATAGATTTATAGCATTTTTATCATTATTTTTTTTTACTAGTAATGGCAGCGATCTGCGATTTTTATCGGGACTGCAACATTATGGCGGACACATCGGACACTTTTGACACATTTTTAGGACCACTGGCATTTATACAGCGATCAGTGCTATAAAAAGCACTGATTACTGTAAAAATGTTAATGGCAGGGAAGGAGTTAACACTAGGGGGGCGATCAAGGGGTTAACTGTGTTCCCTGCTACGTGTTTCTAACTGAAGGGGGAGGGGACTGATTAGAGGAAGTGATGGATCGTGGTTCCTAGCTATTAGGAACACACGATCTGTCACTCCTCCCAGAACAGAACAGGGATTTGTGTGTTTACATACACACTTCCGTGTTCTGCCTCTCGTGCCCGCGATTGCTCGTGGCCGGCGGTCATTGCGACCGTCAGCCACGAGCATCGGCACCCCCGCAGTGCAGCGGCACGCGCGCGCCTGCTATCCTGATTCCACAAGCCAACGTATAGCTATGACGGCTCGCGGGATCATGCCGACCTGCTGCAGTAAAATTATGGCGGCTGGTCGGCAAGCGGTTAATTAAAGTGTTACTAAACCTACAACAGTAAAATCAGTCTGTATATGCAGTAAAGCATGTTTGTTATACTCACTGTGGAACCTAAGGGGTTAACCCTCTGCATTGTGTAAAAAGGCTGCTTGCACCTGTCTTCTCCTAACCTCCCCTTCTTTCATAATCCCCATACTATCTGCTGATAAAACATAGCCTTGGGGGCAAGCTGCACATGCTCAGTTTGGTGTGTATTGCTAGAGAGGGTTCTCAGGAGGGTGCATGTGATCAGCACAGGGCCAATTAGCACTATCCAGATAGAGGGCCAGGGGTCCTGCAGGCTTAAAGGCCAATCTGGGGAGAATAAACACTCCTCCTACAAGCTTTAACCAGACACTGATAGAAGTCACAAGACTGCTCTAACTGCTGATGAGAAAATGTATTTAACAGTTTATATTTACTAAAATAATTGCATTTCCATGTTCTGTGTACTGTGGGAGACCACATATAGTGAATGCAGGGTCCTGGGTTTAGTAACACTTTAAGGAACCCTCAACAAACATGGTGTTTATTACTTCATGAAAACAAGTCAAAAATTTGGTAAGTGCTTTTAGGTCTTCAATGTCTGCTGTTTTATTTAACTTATAATATATTGTATTGTTATCAGGAATTTCCCGGCTGGGTGGGCAGGTACCTGTATCTCTGTCCCCTGTCTGGAACATAGTGGGAATCTAAAGTTTTTAGGTTTTTTTAAATAAGGATCTTCTACTTCCAGTTTCTAAGCAAAAAAGGAAGGGATTATTTAAGTCATTTAGGGCTGAAACTGAGACCGCAAGTGTTCTGTTTTCATTTTCTGCACTTAACCATTGCTAATCTACCAATACAAATTTAAAGCGCTCTTCCACTTAAATTGAAAAGCAAAGCCCTGCTTTACAAAATTTTAAGTGGTAGTGATGAAGTATTCTGTCTACATACTCTAACCTAAAAAAAACAGTAGGAGCTTCATTATGCTGTTGTATGCATTGGCTTGGTAGCCATGAAATCTGTACATTTTTCAATTCTCATAGTCTGTAAGTGCACCTGTTGCACATTTGCAAATCTCTGGAGATGTGAATAATCAACTGAATATGTTTAAAAACGATGTGATCACTGTCATTCCTCCCGTGATAAACCTGTACATCTGATCACCCTCAAATGTCTATCTCTAAGTCAGTTGATGTTTATTTAGCTGTTGTGGTGATAAGGGTGCCCATGGTGTAGTTCTTCCTATAAGAACATCAAGGTGTAGCAATTTTTTTCATTCTAGCACCTTCATAGAACACACAAGCAACAAACATGATAGGTACATTTATGAGTAGGGGATCTGGGAGAGTCTGTTAGCTAACTGACCGCTGGTGAGAAACAGGGTTGTAAGTCAGATATACAGATTTTGATGGGGTATGGGGGTCTGATAATAGGTTCCTACAGAGCATGAACCCTATAGCTGCCCCGTAAGCTGCTTATTTTAGTAGGACCCTCATTTAAACAGGTAATTTCATAGCTAAGGAGTTATTTTAAGTTCAGTAGAGGTGTAACTCTGCTGAACTTAAAGCCTAATTCCAAGCTCAAGATACTCCCCCCTTCTCGACTCCCACCTAACTTAGAGCACCCCTATACTCTTTAAAGTATTACTGTCACCAGGCCATTCTTCAAAAAAAATTAATTTAGATTATATGTGCATTTAACATATTTTAGGCCTCTGATTTACCTGTAAAAGCCTCCCTTGTGAACTGTAGGGGACAGCACCAAAGGTCAGGTCTAGCTGTCAAAGCTGCTTTTATATTTTTATGAGCGGCTGGGGATCCCTTTTAACATATTTTGACCTAAGCTGGAATTGGCTTTTAACTAATTACCCACTGGCCACTTAAACCCCCTTAGTAACCAGACCAATGTTCAGCTTTCAGTGCTCTCAATTTTGAATGACAATTACTCAGTCATGCAACACTGTACCTATATAAAATTGTTGTCCTTTTTTCACACAAATAGAGCTTTCTTTTGGTGGTATTTAAGCACTGCTGAGCTTTTTATTTTTTGCGCTATAAAAGAAAAAACTAAAAATTCGGTAAAAAAACGCATTTTTCTTTGTTTCTGTTATAAAATTTTGCAAATTACTAATTTTTCTTCATAAATTTTGACCAAAATTTATACTGCTACATATCTTTGGTAAAAATAACTCAAATTGTTGTATATTATTTGGTCTTTGTGAATGTTATAAAGTCCACAAGCTGTGGTGCCAATCTCTGATTGATCACACCTGATGTACTGACGGCCTATCTCATTTCTTGAGACCCTAACAAGCCAGGAATGTACAAACACCCCCCAAATTACCCCTTATTGGAAAGTAGACATTCCAAGGTATTTAGTAAGAGGCATGGTGAGTTTTTTTGAAGTTATAATTTTGTCCCACAATTCTTTGAAAAATCAAGATTTTTTTTCCACAAAATTGTTATATTAACAGGTTATTTCTCGCACACAGCATATCCATAGCACAAATTACACCTCAAAACACACTCTACTACTCCTCCTGAGTATGGCGATACCACATGTGTGAGACTTTTACACAGCGTGGCCATCATACAGAGGCCCAACATGCAGGGAGCACCATCAGTCGTTTTAGGAGCATAAATTACAGATATAATTTCTCGACTACCTCTTACACTTTTGAAGGCCCTGGAGCACAAAGACAATGGAAACGCCCCAAAAATTACCCCATTTTGGAAAGATAACAACCCAACGTATAATCTATGAGGCGTAAGGAGTCTTTTGGACATGTCATTTTTTTCTACATTTTTTGGAAAATGTGTAAGGAAAATGAAAACGCATTTTTTTTTTACACAAAGTTTTGAATTTTCAATTTATACAATATTTCTAACACATAGCATATACATACCAAAAATTACACCCCAAAATACATTCTGCTACTCCTCCTGAGTATGGCGATACCACATGTGGGAGACTTTTACACAGCCTGGCCACATAGAGAGGCCCAGCATTCATGGAGCACCATCAGGTGTTCTAGGGGCATGAGTTTCAAATCTAATTTGACTACCTATTACACTTTTGTGAGGCACTCTAGTGGCATGGATGTGGCATGGATGAGAACTGATGTGGCATGGATGAGCATGAATGGGGATGGATGAGCCATGGATGGGGATGGCTGAGTATGGATGGGATGACTGAGCATGAATGAGTATGGCTGAGTACGGCCGGGTATGACTGAGTATGACTGGGTACAGCTGGGATGGCTGGGTACGGTTGAGTATGGCTGGGTACGGCTGGGTATGGCTGGGTATTGCTGAGTATGGATGGGGTGGATGGGGTGGCTGAGCATGGATGGATGAGTATTGCTGAGTATGGATGGATGGCTGAGCATGGATGAGTATTGCTGATTAGGGATGGATGGCGGAGCATGGATGAGTATTGCTGATTAGGGATGGATGAGCATGGATGGATGAGTATTGCTGAGTAGGGATGGATGGATGAGTATTGCTGAGTATGGATGGATGGATGAGTATTGCTGAGTATGGGTGGATGAGTATTACTGAGTATGGATGGATGGATGAGCATGGATGAGTATTGCTGATTAGGGATGGATGGCTGAGCATGGATGAGTATTGCTGATTAGGGATGGATGGCTGAGCATGGATGGATGGATGAGGCTGCAATGGGCACAAATCAGCGCTGTGGGCACTACAGATCCAGCCCACAGCGCTGCTGCACCCAATCTCTCCCCTCTCTGCTCACACTGTAGCGATCAGTACAGAGAGGGGAGAGAGGAACCGGACATGATGCCGGTTTGTTTACAAATGATCGCTCCGTCATTTGATGGAGCGATCACGTGGTAAACGGCTGCTGTCAGCGTCCATTTACCGTGATCTGTGATGCGCCGGGTCAGGAGGATATTCCCGATGCTCGTCCCAGGGGGTGCGATTCTGGGAGGACGTCAATGTACGCCCTCCCAGAGTTATTGAGCCACGCCGTAGCCATCATTCGGCTATGGCGCGGTCGCTAAGTGGTTAAATATGTCAGGGTAAAATAAAAAAGTGTGTTCGGATTAAGGTCTGGAGACTGGCTAGGCCACTCCAGGACCTAAATGTGCTTCTTCTTGAGCCACTGCTTTGTTGCTTTGGCAGTGTGTTTTGGGTCATTGTCATGCCGGAATACCCATCCAAGACCCATTTTTAATGCCCTGGCTGAGGGTAGGAGGTAGGAGATTTGGGCCCCATCCATCGTCTCTTTGATGCAGTGAAGTTGTTCTGTCCCCTTAGCAGAAAAACACCTTCAAAGCATAATGTTTCCATCTCCATGTGGGGATGGTGTTCTTGGGGTCATAGGCAGCATTCCTCCAAACACGGTGAGTTGAGTTGATACCGAAGAGCTTGTTTTTGGCCTCTTCTGAATCATTCAGATGTTCATTAGCAAACTTCAGGCGGGCCTGTACATGTGCTTTCTTGAGCAGGGGGACCTTGAGGCGCTGCAGGATTTCAGTCCTTCACGGCGTAGTGTGTTACCAATTGTTTTCTTGGTGACTATGGTCCCAGCTGCCTTGAGATCATTGACGAGATTCTCCCATGTAGTTCTGGGCTGATTGCTCACCGTTCTCATTATCATTGAAACTCCACGGGGTGAGATCTTGCATGGAGCCCCAGAACAAGGGAGATTGACAGTTGTTTCGTGTTTCTTCCATTTGCGAATAATCCCACCAACTGTTGTCACCCTCTCACCAAGCTGCTTGGAGATGGTCTTGTAGCCCATTCCAACCTTGTGTAGGTCTACAATCTTGTCCCTGACATCCTTGGACAGCTTTTTGGGCTTGGCCATGGTGGAGAGATTGGAATCTAATTGATTGATTGCTTCTGTGGACAGTTGTCTTTTATATAGGCAACAAGCTGAGATTAGGAGCACTCCCTTTAAAAGAGTGCTCCTAATCTTAGTTTGTTACCTGTATAAAATACACCTGGGAGACAGAAATCTTGCTGATTAATTAGGGGATCAAATACTTATTTTACTCATTAAAATGCAAATCAATTTCTAACTTTTTTTGAAATACGTTTTTCTGGATTTTTTTGTTGTTATTTTGTCTCTCACTGTTAAAATAAACCTACCATTAAAATTATAGACTGATCAATTCTTTGTCAGTGGGCAAACATACAAAATCAGCAGGGGATCAAATACCTTTTCCCTTGTATTAAAACTTACAATCCTGACTTTCAATCTCAGAATTCTGACTTTCAAACTCAGAATTTTGTAAAAAAAATAAAAAAAATGTTTTTTTTTCAAACTCATAATTCTGATTTTTTTTTTATGATGGCTCCAGGGCTCTTCCATAAAAGTCAGAATTCTGAGATTAAAAGTCAGAATTCTGAAATTCAAAAGTCATAATTCTGAGTATCAAAGTCAGAATTCTGAGTTTCAAAGTCAGAATTCTGAGATTCAAAGTCAGAATTCTGAGATTCAAAGTCAGAATTCTGAGATTCAAAGTCAGAATTCTGAGTTTCAAAGTCAGAATTCTGAGTTTAGAAATATAGTAGTCTCTATTAGGAAGATTTTAGGACCAATGAGCAATAAGGTAGTAACACCCACAGATCATCATTCTGCAGACATACATGTCTTGTGCTCTGTATATGGATATGTAAATCTATCTTAGTTACAGCACACAGTATAGGGAAGCAGGCAGTGCTGGGTTCTCTGGTTCCTCTACTGTATTAATTAGTTCCTCGGTTTGCTGTCTTATCCTTCTTCTCTGTCATCTGCTCCAACATACAAACGTGTGTATTGTGTGTGAGTGGGGGGTGGGGGGGGGGGGGGGGGCACAGCTTCCATAGATAGCAGAACACAATGGCCAGCACAGCTCTGCGCCCCAACTTGTAGGAAACATTGCACTATTGCTCCTACATGAGGGAATTGTGAATGGCTAGAAAACAGCAGGATAATGGTCATAATGGATTGATCATAGCAATTACTGGTCTGGGCTGTTAAGTTGTGTCACAAACAATTTACCTCATATTAAACATAAAAAGCAATTATGAAGAGTTGTTAAGTGATAGCATAGTGGTTAGAGTAACGTGCTTATAGTGTTGTATGATTGAGTTCTAATCCAGTTCAGAGCACAGTTTTTAGTTTTATATATATATATATATATATATATTTTCAATATATTGATCTTATATTAAACATATTTTAAAGTATGAGTTGGTGAGGGCTTAAATTGTATTTTATTGATATATCCAAATTGATTTCAAGGTATATTAACAAAGACATATTGATAAAATTGTTGTATAAGTTGACTACTAGGGATGAGCTTCGTGTTCGAATGGAATGCATGTTCGACTCAAACATTGCCTGTTCAGTCGTTCGCCGAATTCTGAACGATATGGGCCATTCGCGCCAAATTCGACTGGCGCGTCACGGCCTATAATTCACTGCGGCATCGCAATGCATTGCTGGCTGATGATTGGCCAAGCATGCACTATGTGCACTATGACCCGCATGCTTGTCCAATCACAGCGCCGTCTGTACAGAGAGCCGTAATTGGCACAAAGCCAGGGTGGCTTTGGCCAATTATGGCTCAGGGGGTTTAGTACACGCCCCACACTATATAAGGCCGCCTACACGGCGGCCCAGTGTAGTGTGTTTCGGCATTGAGAGAGAGATAGATAGACAGAGAGACAGTGTCATTTGATTTAAGTTAGAGTAAGCAGGCGAGTCAGCTGCACTTACAGTGTATTGTGTATATATATATATATATACATCCTAGGTGTTTTGTATATATATATATATATATATATATATATATATATATATATATATATATATACTGTATTCAGTTTAGCAGTTTAGCTAGATCCGTTCCTGTTATTCTCTTCCTACAGGCAGGCAGGTGTTTTTACAGTATTTACAGCTACCTGAAGAAAATTGCTGCTGTTCTTCTAATCCTATTAGTCCTATTAGCTACAGTATTTACAGTTAGTGTAGTGCGTCCTCTGCACAGTGTGCACCTAAAGCTACCTGGAGACAATTGCTGTTGTTCTGCTCCTATTAATAAAACAGGCAGGCAGCTACAGTATTTACAGTTAGTGCACTGTGTCCTCTGCACAGTGTGTACCTAAAGCTACCTGAAGAAAATTAGTGGTGTTCTTCTGATCCTATTAATACCACAGGCAGGCAGCTACAGCATTTACAGTTAGTGTAGTGCGTCCTCTGCACAGTGTGCACCTAAAGCTACCTGGAGACAATTGCTGTTGTTCTGCTCCTATTAATACCACAGGCAGGCAGCTACAGTATTTACAGTTAGTGTAGTGTGTCCTCTGCACAGTGTGCACCTAAAGCTACCTGGAGACAATTGCTGTTGTTCTGCTCCTAATAATACCACAGGCAGGCAGCTACAATATTCACAGTTAGTGCACTGTGTCCTCTGCACAGTGTGCACCTAAAGCTACCTGAAGAAAATTAGTGGCGTTTTTCTGTTCCTCTTAATACCACAGGCAGGCAGCTACAGTATTTACAGTTAGCGTACTGCATCCTCTGCACAGTGTGTACCTAAAGCTACCTGAATAAAATTGCTGTTGTTCTGCTCCTATTAATACCACAGGCAGGCAGTTACAGTATTTACAGTTAGTGTATTGCGTCCTCTGCACAGTGTGCACCTAAAGCTACCTGGAGACAATTGCTGTTGTTCTGCTCCTATTAATACCACAGGCAGGCAGTTGATTCTGCTATCTGCACTATCAGTATATATATATACATCCCAGCTTTGTGCAGCTACATCTCACTGCAGGCCATTTGTATGTCTGGAAGGCCAACAAGGAGAGGCAGACAGTCACAAAACAATAAAAGAGGGCAAGCAGGCTATGTGTCTAGAGGCAACAGTGCTGGTCGTGGAGACGGTGCATCCTCATCAGCACGTGGCCGTGGGACACGCTTGTCCTTTTTTTCGGCAGCTGGCCGTGTTGGACTTGGTAGAGTGGATGACCAAGCCATCCTCATCCCCCTCATCCTCTCTCACCCAGGCTCAGGGTACTTTGGCAAAGCAGCTGCCAACACAGCCTCTTCCCTTGGCTCAGTGGCATCAGTCACTCCTTCCCTAGCCCCACCATGTCCTCCTGAGGAGTCCCCAGAACTGTTTGACCACAGTGTTAGGTACATGCACCAGGAGGATGCCCAGCGTTTTGAAAGCTCCGATGATGGTACCCAGCTAGAGGAAGGCAGTAACGTGAGCCCAGAGAGAGGGGGTGCCCAAGAAGGACAGCAATCTGGCAGTCATGTTCCCCAGCTGCAGCATACTGCCAGCTTTGCTCCAGTGATGAGGAGGAAGGGGATGATGAAGTCACTGACTCCACGTGGGTGCCTGATAGAAGAGAGGAGGAGAAGGAGGAGGGGGCACATCACCAACAAGGCAGGATGCCCTCCAGGGGCCAGCTTAAGGGCAGCACACCAACTGCATCACACCGCAGAGCTCTGCATGTGCAGGGCACTGCTGTCTCTGCGTGTTACTCCAAAAGTTCTTTGGTGTGGGCCTTTTTTGAGACAAGTGCATCAGATCCCACCGCTGCTATTTGCAACTTATGTCTCACGCGTATCTCTCTTGGCCTAAACATCTCCTGCTTGGGCACCACATGCTTTACCAGACATATGTGGACCTGCCATGCAGTTCGTTGGCAAGCGAACCTAAAGGACCCACACCAAAGAACAAAGAGGACCTCTCCTTGCTCCTCATCAGCTGGGATCTCCAACCCCACTATACCTTCAGTCCTCTCTGAGACCTGCACTGAGAGGAATGAAGGTGTAGAATTAGGTGTGTTACAGCCAAGTACTTGGGGGCAATCTGCTATCGGTACACCAACGTCAGATTGTACCAGGCAAATTTCCCTGCCCCAGCTGCTGCACCGCTGAAAGAAGTTTGATCCCAGCCATCCACATGCCCAGTGGTTGAATGCTAGCTTGGCTAAATTGCTAGCACTTCAACTGCTGCCTTTTCAGTTGGTAGACTCTGCCCCCTTCCGTGAGTTTGTGGAATGTGCGGTTCCTCAGTGGCAGGTTCCCAAACACCACTTTTTCTCACGGAAGGCAATGTGGAAGGCAATGTCTTGGCCTCGCTGGACAGGGCGTTCAGCGGTAAGGTGCATATTACCGCTGACTCATGGTCCAGCAGGCATGGACAGGGACATTACCTATCTTTCACCGCACACTGGGTGACTCTTCTGGCAGCTGGGAAGGATGCAGGACAAGGTGCAGTAGTGTTGGAGGTTGTTCTGCCACCATGCCTCCAAAATACTACTAGTGGTGATTCTACCACACCTTTCTCCTCCACCCCCTCCTCTTCTTCTTCCTCCATGGCCTCTTCCTGTGCTGATTTGACTTTGGAACCAACGGTGCTCCGTAGGCATTCAAGGGGCTACGCAAGCACGCAGGCCAAAAGATGCCATGCGGTGCTTGAGCTGGTGTGCTTGGGGGACAGGAGCCACACTGGGGCAGAGATTCTGTCAGCTCTGCAGGGGCAGGTTCAGAGGTGGTTGACGCCACGCCAGCTTAAGGCAGGTATGGTGGTTTGCGACAATGGCACCAACCTCCTCTCCGCCCCCAGATAGGGACAACTGACCCATGTGCCCTGTTTGGCTCATGTCCTTAACTTGGTGGTGCAGCGGTTCTTGGGCAGGTACCTGGGCCTACAGGATGTCCTGAGACAGGCCAGGAAAGTCTGTGTGCATTTCCACAGGTCATATAATGCCAGTGCTCGACTGGCTGACCTCCAAGAGGAATTTAATCTGCCCGAGAAACACCTAATCTGTGACATGCCCACCAGGTGGAACTCAATGTTGACCATGCTGCAGCGGCTGCACACGCAGCAGAGGGCCATCAATGAGTACCTGTGCGACTATGGCACCAGGACAGGGTTAGGGGAGCTTGGTTTTTTTTCCCCACGCCAGTGGGCCATGATCAGGGATGCATGGAGTGTCCTGTCACCATTTGAGGAGGCCACGAGGATGATGAGCAGTGACAGTGCATGCATCAGTGACACTGTCCCCCTTGTCCACCTGTTGGAGCACACACTGCATGGAATAATGGACAGGGCACTTGAGGCAGAACAGAGGCAGGAAGAGGAGGACTTCCTTAGCTCTCAAGGCCCACTTTATCCAGACAGTGTTCCTGTGTGCCCGCCGATTACACAGGAAGAGGACGAGGAGGAGGAAGAGGAGGATTGTGTCAGCATGGAGGTGGAGCCTGGCACTCAGCAGCAGTCTTTAAGGGATAATTTACAGTCCCAAGAAACTCATGGACTTGTACGTGGCTGGGAGGAGGTGGCTGCGGATCATGTCGTCCTTAGTGACCCAGAGGACTCTGGACCGAATGCCTCAGCAAACCTACGCTGCATGCCCTCCCTGATCGTGCAAAGCCTGCGGAAGGATCCTCGTATTCGTGGTATCAAGGAGAGGGATCAATACTGGCTGGCAACTCTCCTTGTTCCACGTTACAAGGGTAAGATTGCGGACCTTATCTTGCCGTCGCAGAGGGAGCAGAGACTGGGAGGTTACATCTTCGGGAGGCCTTGCAGAAAGGTCTGTGCAATGCGTTCCCAGAGACTGGGAGGTTACAAACTCCTGTTCCTGGACAATGTGTTGCTGAGGCTTCGGTCAGTCAAAGAAGGAGCGGAGGAGAAGGTGGCTGTCTGACCGATGCATTCAGACAATTTTTTAGTCCGCCGCCCCAAGGTATGATCGGTTCCAGGAACCTTCACCAGCGTCTGTTTTACATGGTGCAGCAATACCTAGGGGCAAGATCTGACTTGGACACCTTTCCCACCTAAAATCCTCTGGGTTACTGGGTCTTGAGGATGGATCACTGGCCAGAGCTTGCACAGTATGCAATTGAGCTACTGGCCTGTCCTGCATCCAACGTTCTTTCGGAACGCACATTCAGTGCTGCTGGAGGTTTTGTAACCAATCACGGGGTCCGCCTGTCCACTGACTCGGTCGATCGACTGACCTTCATGAAAATGAATCAGTCTTGGATTACTACCAGCTACCAGGCACCTGATGCTGATGTAACCGAATCATTTTTTTTGAAATGTCAGATCCCCTCAAGACTGCCTATGCTGATGCTCAGTGACTATCCTGTTATGCTGAGTGACTATCCTCTTCCTCCTCAATGATCATGCTGATAGCTTGTAAGAATATTTTTGGTTCTGGGCTCCGCCACCAGTGGCTAAGGCCCAATTTTTCAGCCCCTGTTTAACAGGGGCGTGTATTTACAATTTTTGATACAATATTTTGCAATGAGGGTTCGTTGCTGCGCTCAACTAGAGTATTTGTGAGGGGTTGCACTGTTGTGGCACCAGCACCAGTGCCTAAGGCCCAAGTTTTCAGCCCCTGTTTAACAGGGGCGTGTAATTACAATTTTTTATGCAATACTTTGCAGCAGGGCTCGTTCCTGTGCTCCAACTAGAGTATCTGTGAGGGGTTGCAGTGTTGTGGCACCAGCACCAGTGCCTAAGGCCCAATTTTTCAGCTCCTCTTTAACAGGGGTGTGTAATTACAATTTTTAATGCAATATTTTACAGGAGGGCTCATTCCTGCGCTCCAACTAGAGTATCTGTGAGGGTTGCAGTGTTGTGGCACCAGTGCCTAAGGCCCAATTTTTCTGCCCCTGTTCAACAGGGATATGTAATTACAATTCTTGATCTAATATTTCACAGCAGGGCCTGTGTCTGCGCCCACCAAGAGTAACTGTGAGGACTTACAGTGTTGTGGCACCAGCACCACCACCACCAAAGGCCCAATTTTTCTGCCCCTGTTCAACAGGTGCATGTAATTACAATTCTTGATCTAATATTTCACAGCAGGGCCCGTTCCAGCTCCCACCAAGAGTAACTGTGAGGACTTACAATGTTGTGGCACCAGCACCACCACCACCAAAGGCCCAATTTTTCTGCCCCTGTTAAACAGGTGCATGTAATTACAATTCTTGATGTAATATTTCACAGCAGGGCCCCTTCCAGCTCCCACCAAGAGTAACTGTGAGGACTTACAATGTTGTGGCACCACCACCACCACCACCACCAAAGGCCCAATTTTTCTGCTCCTGTTCAACAGCTGCATGTAATTACAATTCTTGATCTAATATTTCACAGCAGGGCCCGTTTCTGCGCCCACCAAGAGTAATTGTGAGGACTTACAGTGTTGTGGCACCAGCACCACCACCACCACCAAAGGCCCAATTTTTCTGACCCTGTTCAACAGGGGCATGTAATTACAATTCTTGATCTAATATTTCACAGCAGAGCCCATTCCTGCTCCCACCAAGAGTAATTGTGAGGGCTTACAGTGTTGTGGCAGCACCAACACCTAAGGCCACAATTTCTGTAAAGTATATAGGGTAGGCCCCTACTTTCAAACATCCAACTTACAAACGACTCCTACTTGCAAACGGAAGAAGACAACAGGAAGTGAGATGAAATCTACCCCTAGGAAGGGAAATTCTCTCCTGTAAGAGTTAATATGGGAAAAAGGTGTCTCCTCTCCACTGATGCTTTATCACCAATCCTTGTTTCACTAAAACCCCCAAATTGTCAAAAAACATTTGTCATTGGGACAGAAAGTGAGGTAAAATCTTCTGAAGAGGAGCACAGACAGCAAAACAAATGTTACAGGGGTGATAACCCTTCCCTATGTTTTCCAAAAAGCTTAAAAATAGATTTTTTGGCTGGAGCTACACTTTAAAAATGTACCAGTTCAAAATTACAAACAGATTCTACTTAACAACAAACCTACAGTCCCTGTCTTTTTTGCACTGCCTGTATACTGCTGTTCAAAGGGCCTGGGGGCCCCACGCCTTTCCTTTTTTTAATTTGGGTGCGGGGTTCCCCTTAATATCCATACAAGACCCAAAGGGCCTGGTAATGGACTGGGGGGGTACCCATGCCATTTGTCTCACTGATTTTCATCCATATTACCGGGACCCGACATTACATGAAAGCTGTAAGCAGTTTAAAATGACTTTTATTACTTTACAAATGTCATTTTGTGCAGGGACTATTCTAAGCACGGGAAACACACGCCACTTTACAGGCATACTATAGACATCCCCCAGGCACGATATTTAAAGGAATATTTCACTTTTTTTTCACTTTAAGCATCATTAAAATCACTGCTCCCGAAAAAACGTCCGTTTTTAAAACTTTTTTCTGCATTGATACATGTCCCCAGGGGCAGGACCCGGGTCCCCAAACCCTTTTTAGGACAATACCATGCAAATTAGCCTTTAAAATTGGCACTTTTGATTTCGAACAATCAAGTCCCATAGACGTCAATGGGGTTCTAACGTTCGTGCAAATTTTCGGTCCGTTCGCAGGTTCTGGTGCGAACCGAACTGGGGGGGTGTTCGGCTCATCCCTATTGACTACTATAAATTGGAGAGTAGGGATTTGTTTACAAATCTGTGGATATATTAGGGTGATTTTGGTGACATGGGGCCAGTTCTCAATTTCAGGAGATTGTCCCTGGAAGCTGCATGACAACCATCATGTCTCACAACTCAGCCCTGAGCTCTGCACTATAAGGTAATCTGTGTGTACTACAATGTACATGCTGATATCTCCCCTTCACTGATTGGCTGCACTTTATCCCCACTGAGACTGATGCAGAGCCATTTTCCTCTTGCCTACACCGTTGACAAAGGGAAATGTTTTCCATCCAGTGACACCACCGATGCAGGGTAATTTTTCCCATCCAATGACACCACCGATGCAGGGTCATTTTTCCCATCCAGTGACACCATTGATGCAGGGTCATTTTTTCCATCCAGTGACACCACCGATGCAGGGTCATTTTTCCCATCCAATGAAACCACCGATGCAGGGTCATTTTTCATATCCAATGACACCACCGATGCACGGTCATTTTTCCCATCCAATGACACCACCGATGCAGGGTAATTTTTTCCCTCCAGTGACACCACCGATGCAGGGTCATTTTTCATATCCAATGACACCACCAATGCAGGGTCATTTTTCCCATCCAATGACATCACCGATGCAGGGTCATTTTTTTCCATCCAATGACACCGCCGATGCAGGGTCATTTTTCCCATCCAATGACACCACCGATGCAGGGTCATTTTTCCCATCCAATGACACCACGGATGCACGGTCATTTTTCCCATCCAATTACACCACCGATGCAGGGTCATTTTTCCTATCCAATGACACCACCAATGCAGGGTAATTTTTCCTATCCAATGACACCACCGATGCAGGGTAATTTTTCCTATCCAATGACACCACAGATGCAGGGTCATTTTTCCCATCCAATGACACCACCGATGCAGGGTCATTTTTCCCATCCAATGACACCACCGATGCAGGGTCATTTTTCATATCCAATGACACCACCGATGCAGGGTAATTTTTCCCATCCAATGACACCACCGATGCAGGGTAATTTTTTCCATCCAGTGACACCACCGATGCAGGGTCATTTTTCATATCCAATGACACCACCAATGTAGGGTCATTTTTCCCATCCAATGACATCACCGATGCAGGGTCATTTTTTTCCATCCAATGACACCGCCGGTGCAGGGTCATTTTTCCCATCCAATGACACCACCGATGCAGGGTCATTTTTCCCATCCAATGACACCACCGATGCAGGGTCATTTTTCCCATCCAATGACACCACCGATGCAGGGTCATTTTTCCTATCCAATGACACCACCGATGCAGGGTAATTTTTCGTATCCAATGACACCACCGATGCAGGGTAATTTTTCCTATCCAATGACACCACCGATGCAGGGTCATTTTTCCCATCCAATGACACCAACGATGCAGGATCATTTTTCCCATCCAATGACACCACCGATGCAGGGTCATTTTTTCCATCCAGTGACACCACCGATGCAGGGTCATTTTTTCCATCCAATGACATCACCGATGCAGGGTCATTTTTTCCATCCAATGACACCACCGATGCAGGGTCATTTTTCCCATCCAATGACACCACCGATGCAGGGTCATTTTTTCCATCCAATGACACCACCGATGCAGGGTAATTTTTCCCATCCAATGACACCACCGATGCAGGGTCATTTTTCCCATCCAGTGACACCATTGATGCAGGGTCATTTTTTCCATCCAGTGACACCACCGATGCAGGGTCATTTTTCCCATCCAATGACACCACCGATGCAGGGTCATTTTTCATATCCAATGACACCACCGATGCACGGTCATTTTTCCCATCCAATGACACCACCGATGCAGGGTAATTTTTTCCATCCAGTGACACCACCGATGCAGGGTCATTTTTCATATCCAATGACACCACCAATGCAGGGTCATTTTTCCCATCCAATGATATCACCAATGCAGGGTCATTTTTTTCCATCCAATGACACCGCCGATGCAGGGTCATTTTTCCCATCCAATAACACCACCGATGTAGGGTCATTTTTCCCATCCAATGACACCACCGATGCAGGGTCATTTTTCCCATCCAATGACACCACCGATGCAGGGTCATTTTTCATATCCAATGACACCACCGATGCAGGGTAATTTTTCCTATCCAATGACACCACCGATGCAGGGTCATTTTTCCCATCCAATGACACCAACGATGCAGGGTCATTTTTCCCATCCAATGACACCACCGATGCAGGGTCATTTTTTCCATCCAGTGACACCACCGATGCAGGGTCATTTTTTCCATCCAATGACACCACCGATGCAGGGTCATTTTTTCCATCCAATGACACCACCGATGCAGGGTCATTTTTCCCATCCAATGACACCACCGATGCAGGGTCATTTTTCCCATCCAATGACACCACTGATGCAGGGTCATTTTTTCCATCCAGTGACACCACCGATGTAGGGTCATTTTTTCCATCCAATGACACCACCGATGCAGGGTCATTTTTTCCATCCAATGACACCACCGATGCAGGGTCATTTTTTCCATCCAATGACACCACCGATGCAGGGTCATTTTTCCCATCCAATGACACCACCGATGCAGGGTCATTTTTTCCATCCAATGACACCACCGATGCAGGGTCATTTTTTCCATCCAATGACACCACCGATGCAGGGTCATTTTTTCCATCCAATGACACCACCGATGCAGGGTCATTTTTCATATCCAATAAAACCACCGATGCAGGGTAATTTTTCCCATCCAATGACACCACCGATGCAGGGTCATTTTTCCCAACCAATGACACCACCGATGCAGGGTCAATTTTTCCATCCAGTGACACCAACGTTGCAGGGTCATTTTTTCCATCCAGTGACACCAACGATGCAGGGTCATTTTTTCCATCCAATGACACCACCGATGCAGGGTCATTTTTCCCATCCAATGACACCACCGATGCAGGGTCATTTTTCCCATCCAATGACACCACCGATGCAGGGTCATTTTTTCCATCCAATGACACCACCGATGCAGGGTCATTTTTCCCATCCAATGACACCACCGATGCAGGGTCATTTTTCCCATCCAATGACACCACCGATGCAGGGTCATTTTTTCCATCCAATGACACCACCGATGCAGGGTCATTTTTTATATCCAATAAAACCACCGATGCAGGGTAATTTTTCCCAACCAATGACACCACCGACGCAGGGTCATTTTTTCCATCCAGTGACACCAACGATGCAGGGTCATTTTTTCCATCCAGTGACACCAACGATGCAGGGTAATTTTTCCCATCCAATGACACCACCGATGCAGGGTCATTTTTTCCATCCAATGACACCACCGATGCAGGGTCATTTTTTCCATCCAATGACACCACCGATGCAGGGTCATTTTTCATATCCAATAAAACCACCGATGCAGGGTAATTTTTCCCAACCAATGACACCACCGATACAGGGTCAATTTTTCCAACCAGTGACACCAACGTTGCAGGGTCATTTTTTCCATCCAGTGACACCAACGATGCAGGGTCATTTTTCCCATCCAATGACACCACCGATGCAGGGTCATTTTTTCCATCCAATGACACCACCGATGCAGGGTCATTTTTCCCATCCAATGACACCACCGATGCAGGGTAATTTTTCCCATCCAATGACACCACTGATGCAGGGTCATTTTTCCCATCCAATGACACCACCGATGCAGGGTCATTTTTCCCATCCAATGACACCACCGATGCAGGGTCATTTTTCCCATCCAATGACACCACCGATGCAGGGTAATTTTTCCCATCCAATGACACCACCGATGCAGGGTCATTTTTCCCATCCAATGACACCACCGATGCAGGGTAATTTTTCCCATCCAATGACACCACCGATGCAGGGTCATTTTTTCCATCCAATGACACCACCGATGCAGGGTAATTTTTCCCATCCAATGACACCACCGATGCAGGGTAATTTTTCCCATCCAATGACACCACCGATGCAGGGTCATTTTTTCCATCCAATGACACCACCGATGCAGGGTCATTTTTTCCATCCAATGACACCACCGATGCAGGGTCATTTTTCCCATCCAATGACACCACCGATGCAGGGTCATTTTTTCCATCCAATGACACCACCGATGTAGGGTCATTTTTCCCATCCAATGACACCACCGATGCAGGCTAATTTTTCCCATCCAATGACACCACCGATGCAGGGTCATTTTTCCCATCCAATGACACCACCGATGCAGGGTAATTTTTCCCATCCAATGACACCACCGATGCAGGGTCATTTTTTCCATCCAATGACACCACCGATGCAGGGTCATTTTTCCCATCCAATGACACCACCGATGCAGGGTCATTTTTCCCATCCAATGACACCACCGATGCAGGGTCATTTTTTCCATCCAATGACACCACCGATGCAGGGTAATTTTTTCCATCCAATGACACCACCGATGCAGGGTCATTTTTCCCATCCAATGACACCACCGATGCAGGGTCATTTTTTCCATCCAATGACACCACCGATGCAGGGTCATTTTTCCCATCCAATGACACCACCGATGCAGGGTCATTTTTCCCATCCAATGACACCACCGATGCAGGGTCATTTTTTCCATCCAATGACACCACCGATGCAGGGTAATTTTTCCCATCCAATGACACCACCGATGCAGGGTCATTTTTTCCATCCAGTGACACCACCGATGCAGGGTCATTTTTCCCATCCAATGACACCACCGATGCAGGGTCATTTTTCATATCCAATGACACCACCGATGCACGGTCATTTTTCCCATCCAATGACACCACCGATGCAGGGTAATTTTTTCCATCCAGTGACACCACCGATGCAGGGTCATTTTTCATATCCAATGACACCACCAATGCAGGGTCATTTTCCCATCCAATGACATCACCGATGCAGGGTCATTTTTTTCCATCCAATGACACCGCCGATGCAGGGTCATTTTTCCCATCCAATGACACCACCGATGCAGGGTCATTTTTTCCATCCAATGACACCACCGATGCAGGGTCATTTTTTCCATCCAGTGACACCACCGATGCAGGGTCATTTTTTCCATCCAATGACACCACCGATGCAGGGTCATTTTTTCCATCCAATGACACCACCGATGCAGGGTCATTTTTCCCATCCAATGACACCACCGATGCAGGGTCATTTTTCCCATCCAATGACACCACTGATGCAGGGTCATTTTTTCCATCCAGTGACACCACCGATGTAGGGTCATTTTTTCCATCCAATGACACCACCGATGCAGGGTCATTTTTTCCATCCAATGACACCACCGATGCAGGGTCATTTTTTCCATCCAATGATACCACCGATGCAGGGTCATTTTTCCCATCCAATGACACCACCGATGCAGGGTAATTTTTTCCATCCAATGACACCACCGATGCAGGGTCATTTTTCCCATCCAATGACACCACCGATGCAGGGTCATTTTTTCCATCCAATGACACCACCGATGCAGGGTCATTTTTTCCATCCAATGACACCACCGATGCAGGGTCATTTTTCCCATCCAATGACCCCACCGATGCAGGGTCATTTTTCCCATCCAATGACACCACCGACGCAGGGTCATTTTTTCCATCCAGTGACACCAACGTTGCAGGGTCATTTTTTCCATCCAGTGACACCACCAATGCAGGGTCATTTTTTCCATCCAGTGACACCAATGATGCAGGGTAATTTTTCCCATCCAATGACACCACCGATGCAGGGTCATTTTTCCCATCCAATGACACCACCGATGCAGGGTCATTTTTTCCATCCAATGACACCACCGATGCAGGGTCATTTTTTCCATCCAATGACACCACCGATGCAGGGTCATTTTTTCCATCCAATGACACCACCGATGCAGGGTCATTTTTCATATCCAATAAAACCACCGATGCAGGGTAATTTTTCCCATCCAGTGACACCACCGATGCAGGGTCATTTTTCCCAACCAATGACACCACCGATGCAGGGTCAATTTTTCCATCCAGTGACACCAACGTTGCAGGGTCATTTTTTCCATCCAGTGACACCAACGATGCAGGGTCATTTTTCCCATCCAATGACACCACCGATGCAGGGTCATTTTTCCCATCCAATGACACCACCGATGCAGGGTCATTTTTTCCATCCAATGACACCACCGATGCAGGGTCATTTTTCCCATCCAATGACACCACCGATGCAGGGTCATTTTTCCCATCCAATGACACCACCGATGCAGGGTCATTTTTTCCATCCAATGACACCACCGATGCAGGGTCATTTTTTATATCCAATAAAACCACCGATGCAGGGTAATTTTTCCCAACCAATGACACCACCGACGCAGGGTCATTTTTTCCATCCAGTGACACCAACGATGCAGGGTCATTTTTTCCATCCAGTGACACCAACGATGCAGGGTCATTTTTTCCATCCAATGACACCACCGATGCAGGGTCATTTTTCCCATCCAATGACACCACCGATGCAGGGTCATTTTTCCCATCCAATGACACCACCGATGCAGGGTCATTTTTCCCATCCAATGACACCACCGATGCAGGGTAATTTTTCCCATCCAATGACACCACCGATGCACGGTAATTTTTCCCATCCAATGACACCACCGATGCAGGGTCATTTTTTCCATCCAATGACACCACCGATGCAGGGTAATTTTTCCCATCCAATGACACCACCGATGCAGGGTAATTTTTCCCATCCAATGACACCACCGATGCAGGGTCATTTTTTCCATCCAATGACACCACCGATGCAGGGTCATTTTTTCCATCCAATGACACCACCGATGCAGGGTCATTTTTTCCATCCAATGACACCACCGATGTAGGGTCATTTTTTCCATCCAATGACACCACCGATGCAGGGTAATTTTTCCTATCCAATGACACCACCGATGCAGGGTCATTTTTCCCATCCAATGACACCACCGATGCAGGGTCATTTTTCCCATCCAATGACACCACCGATGCAGGGTCATTTTTTCCATCCAATGACACCACCGATGCAGGGTCATTTTTCCCATCCAATGACACCACCGATGCAGGGTCATTTTTCCCATCCAATGACACCACCGATGCAGGGTCATTTTTTCCATCCAATGACACCACCGATGCAGGGTAATTTTTTCCATCCAATGACACCACCGATGCAGGGTCATTTTTCCCATCCAATGACACCACCGATGCAGGGTCATTTTTCCCATCCAATGACACCACCGATGCAGGGTCATTTTTCTTCTTCACTACTGTTAGCCTCTTATGTGTGCACCAGTTTTAAACCCTTACATACTGAAAATATATATCCATATACAGGTACAGTATTTTGCTCTGCATGCCACTATTTTCCCAGAATCCCCACCTGAGAGGGGGAGGGGGCACAGTTTGTAAACTTCACCCTGGGTACTGGCAGAGGGCGGGGCGCTCAATGATTGGGGGAGCTGGAGGGTTATGAGAGGAGGGCGGAGTAACAGTCTGGGACACATAGGAAGTCCTGTGCTGCAGCTGCTTTCGTACAATTGATCTCCATAGTGATGCCACTGCTACCCCTGGCCTGAAGGAGGGGGCGGCTCGGGCTGCTGTGGTTGACAGCCGGGAGATCGTGCCGCACTCGCGGGTGTCTGTGAGCCCCGCCATCAATTACGGGAGACTTGGGATGTCTGGATGCCTGCATTGCCATCATATACTGCTGATTGAACAGAACTGCTATTACACACGGCTCACTGCCCTGTCACTACATTGTGTTTAATCACTGCCCTGACACAGCCAGTACATACAGCTCATGATCTGCCCTGCACTGCCATTATATACACTAGTTACTGTGCCCCCTCTCAGGTGGGGTCACTGCATCGGCGGTGTCACTGGATGGAAATAAACCACCCTGCATCGGTGGTGTCACTGGATGGAAAAAATGACCCTGCATCGGTGATGTCACTTGATGGAAAAAATGACCCTGCATCGGTGGTGTCACTGGATGGAAAAAATGACCCTGCATCGGTGGTGTCACTGGATGGAAAAAAATGACCCTGCATCGGTGGTGTCACTGGATGGAAAAAATGACCGTGCATCGGTGGTGTCACTGGATGGAAAAAATGACCCTGCATCGGTGGTGTCACTGGATGGAAAAAAACGACCCTGGATCAGTGGTGTCACTGGATGGAAAAAATGAACCTGCATCGGTGGTGTCACTGGATGGAAAATAACGACCCTGCATCGGTGGTGTCACTGGATGGAAAAAATGACCCTGCATCGGTGGTGTCACTGAATGGAAAAAAACGACCCTGCATCGGTGGTGTCACTGGATGGAAAAAATTACCCTGCATCGGTGGTGTCACTGGATGGAAAAAATGACCCTGCAACGGTGGTGTCACTGGATGGAAAAAAACGACCCTGCATCGGTGGTGTCACTGGATGGAGAAAATGACCCTGCATCGGTGGTGTCACTGGATGGAGAAAATGACCCTGCAACGGTGGTGTCACTGGATGGAAAAAATGACCCTGCATCGGTGGTGTCACTGGATGGAAAAAAACGACCCTGCATCGGTGGTGTCACTGGATGGAAAAAATGACCCTGCATCGGTGGTGTCATTGGATGGAAAAAAACGACCCTGCAACGGTGGTCTCACTGGATGGAAAAATTGACCCTGCATCGGTGATGTCACTGGCTGGAAAACATTTCCCTTTGTCAACGGTGTAGCTAAGAGGAAAATGGCGCTGCATCAGTCCCAGTGGGGATAAAGTGCAGCCAATCAGTGAAGGGGAGATATGGGCATGTACATTGTAGTACACACAGATTACCTTATAGTGCAGAGCTCAGGGCTGAGTTGTGAGATATGATGGTTATCATGCAGCTTCCAGGGACAATCTCCTGAAATTGAGAACTGGCCCCATGTCACCAAAATCACCCTAATATATCCACAGATTTGTAAACAAATCCCTACTCTCCAATTTATAGTAGTCAGCATATACAACAATTGTATCAATTTGTCTTTGTTAATATACCTTGAAATTAATTTAGATATATCAATAAAATACAATTTAAACCCTCACTAACTCATATTTTAAAATATGTTTAATATAAAATCAATATATTGAAAATATATATAACTCAAAATGCATGCTCTAAATTGGATTAGAACCCACAACCTTCAATACAATAAGCTTATTTATTCTAACCACTATGCTATCACTTAAATATTCTTAGTTATAGCTTTTTATGTTTAATATAAGGTTAATTGTTTGTGAAACAACTTATCAGCCCAGACAAGTAATTGCTATGATCAATCCGTTATGACCATAGACACACATTGTCCTGCTGCCTTCTAGCCATTCCCTCATGTAGGGGCAATAGTGCAATGTTTCCTACAAGTAGGGGTGCACATCTGTGCTGGCCATTGTGTTCTGTTATCTATGGAAGCTGTGCCCCCCCCCCCCCCCCCCACTCACACACAATACACACGTTTTCAGCATGCCTCTTTATGTTGAAGCAGATGACAGAGAAGAAGGATAAGACAGCAAACTGAGGAACTATTAATACAGTAGAGGAACCAGAGAACCCAGCACTGCCTGCTTCCCTATACTGTGTGCTGTAACTAAGATATATTTACACATCCATATACAGAGCAGAAGACATGTATGTCTGCAGAATGATGGTCTGTGAGTGTTATTGCTTATTGGTCCTAAAATTTTCCTAATAGAGACTACTATATTTATACACTCAGAATTCTGACTTTGAAACTCAGAATTCTGACTTTGAATCTCAGAATTCTGACTTTGAAACTCAGAATTCTGACTTTAAAACTCAGAATTCTGACTTTGAATCTCAGAAATCTGACTCTGAATCTCAGAATTCTGACTTTGAATCTCAGAATTGTGTAGAATTTTTTTTTATAAACTTACAATCCTGACTTTCAATCTCAGAATTCTGACTTTCAAACTCAGAATTTTGTAAAAAAAAAAAAAAAAAAAAATTTTTTTTCAAACTCAATTCTGATGTTTTTTTAATGATTGCTCCAGGGCTCTTCCATAGACTTTTAATCTCAGAAATGTGTAGAATTTTTTTTTTTTAAACTTACAATTCAGACTTTTAATCTCAGAATTCTGAGTTTGAAACTCAGAATTCTGACTTTCAATCTCAGAATTCTGACTTTCAAACTCAGAATTCCGTACAAAAAAAAAAAAAATTTTTTCTAACTTTTTTTTTATGATGGCCCCAGGGCTCTTCCATAGTTTTACAAGGCTTTGAGGACACAAATGATTGTAACATGCGTGTAGATGCCTTCAATTATTTGCAAAATGAGACATGTACTTCATTATAAGTCTACCATTTAAGTCACCTACATAGTTGTTTGCTTTCTGTCTCAATGTACCCACCCTGCCTTTCTATCCCACTAACTGGCATGATTTCCATGATCATATCAATGCTTCATGACAAAGTATAAGTTCCAACGCTTTATGATTTGACCTTTGGTATCATGATTTGCATGATACCATGTACGTTTTCCTAATAATAAAGCTGTTTTCTGAAAAAAAAAAAATGTTTACAAATTTACTGGAAATGCTCTCGATCGCATGCTCCCAGTTCTAAGACTGAGCTGTTACTGACAGCTCTGGGTATCGTTCTGACAGCTCTCCATCATGTGATCACTGTGATTAGCCCATCACAGTGATCACTACTGTGAAAACCCACCCCAGTGTTTCTCCTCTGTGAAGAGGATACGATAGATGTATCTTTTCCTTCTCCCTAGAGCAGGGATGTCAAATTCAATTTCACCGTGGGCTGTATCAGAACTATGTTTGCCCTCAAAGGGCCTGTTGGGGTGCACTACATACAGAGTGCAAAGTTCAGGAGTACACTATGTACAGAGTGCAGAGTTCAGGGGTGCACTAAGTACAGAGTTCAGGGGTGCACTATGTACAGAGTGCAGAGTTCAGGGGTGCACTATGTACAGAGTGCAGAGTTCAGGAGTGCGCTATGTGCAGAGTTCAGGAGTGTGCTACACACCGATGGCAGCGATCAGGAGTGCACTAAATACAGAGTAAAGAGTGCAGGAGTGCACTACATACAGAGTGAAAAGTTCAGGAGTGTGATACATACAGAGTGAAGAGTTCAGGATTGCGCTACATACAGAGTGAAGAGTTAAGGATTGTGCTACATACAAAGTGCAGGGTTCTGGATAGGGCTGAAACAACTAATCGATTATGAAATTAATCGATTACTATTTTCATACTCAATTAATTGGCCAGCCGATTAGTTGGCCTGCATACAGAATGCATTATTTGTTTACATATCAGGAAATACAGTGCAGCACACATACAGCTCAGTACACCATACATACATGTCAGTAAGTGCCTACACACCCTTCCTCATTCATCATCGTTTTTTTTCCCCAGTTTATCCACATCCCATGGCCCCGCCAGATGTCCCTGACTGCCGGTCCTCATGGGTGCCTCTGTCATATTGGCTGCCGTGCTGGCGGCCCTTTTGGGGTATGCTCTCTGCCTCAACCCCGGGTGAGACTCTATGGACCCAGACTGTTATCGTATTTGAACACACTATCACTATCGATCTATGTGCAACTTGTGAGTACACGGAAGATTACATTTCCAGTATATCTCCCTTACATACATCTGCTCACACATTAATAGCTATTTTATTGTTTCTGATCTAGTTAAATGGCATCGGACTCCTGACGATTGGTTACAAGCCATGAAACGCGTTGAGTTTAGATCTATTGATGCACCTATGTAATGTATCATGTATATGTGTTATTACTACTGTATTATCATTTCATGAACTCTGCCTGTTATACATTGTTGTCAATACGCTTTTATTAGGATCTTATATGTGTTCTCCTTCTATTGTATTTGGCCAAAATACACATGCCATTAAAACTTTTTATATCATGATTACGCTTCAATACCATTTGTGGAACCTATATTGACTTCATCATTTACATCTCAATATTTAGCATGTAACCCAATATATTCACCCACGTGCCTCATACAAAGTCCCGCTTTTGTCCCCTCACTTTTTCGCATATTTATTGGGATGGAGGCATGTCGGTGCTCTCTTGGTAATAATACGTGGATTGGTCACAACCCCCTTTGACATATGATAACCAGGGTGGTAGACACCCGCTTTCTGTGACCAAATTATTCCACCTATTCATGCTTACACATACGCACCACAATTGACCTGTTCATCATATCTTATCATCTTGTTCTTTTCCCCATTTCACTATCTACCTATTACTCTATTATTTTCTGTTCTCTCCCTTTCTTTTTCTCTTCCCCTCCTCCCATTTAGCATACTGTATATTACCTGATTGAGACCCATGGTCCCATTCCCGCTCATTAATTGTTTTACAAAACAAGAGTCGCATGTATTACCCACGGTCCATACCTCTGCACTCTCCAAAACTGCATTTGTATACTGATTCCCTACAGTATTATACATCAGTTCCATCCCTTGGCTTGCACAGTCCAACACCATTCGGGTCTCGTTCCCCTTGCTACACTTTTCATTCTTCGTTTACCATCTTCCTTCTTTTTCCCCCAATTTTGTCTTTCTGTTGCTTTCCTTTCTGGGACCATATTGCCCTTTTTCCCTCCAACATCTCCATTTTGCTTTCTCCCCTTTTTTTGCCTTTTTATTCATTATTTTTTATTTTTTTGTTCCCCTTTAGTCAGACAACCACTGATTTAATTCAGGGCTAAAGTTCTTACTCTACTCTTCTTTTTTGTTCTTTTCTTTGGCCAGACAAATAACTGATTCAATTCAGGGCTAAAGCTCTTTTACTTTTTTTACCTTTCATATTTTCTTACCTCTTTCTTACTAAATTTTTTTTCTTTTGTTTAGCTTTGGTCAAATAAATACTGATTAAATTCAGGGCCAAAGCTTTTTATGTTTCATACTTCCCTGTATAGAGAATGTATCCTATGCAGGGAGCAAATATGTTTTCGTTTTCTTTGCCACATTGATTATATTCAAGGCAAAGATGTGCTAGCCTCTAGATATTACCTTTGTATTACTTCTGAGGTACTTCAGACTATTCTCCCCCTTTTTTCTCCCACATTATTGTCATCTATCTGTCTCTCATGTACTATATGTGCTGGGTTCCGTTCAGTCTACTTCCCGGGGTTGCGATGCGCCCAGCCTGGGACCCATCACCCTTCCGTCTACGACGTGGGCGGGCCCTTGCCTCGGCGCATCGGCGTCATGCCTCCGACATCCCGCCTGCGGCGTATATGCCGCCGCATACGGGACGTTTAGTGTTTTTCCATTTCCGGGCTTAGACGCTGCAGGGTATGGTAGGCAGCCGCACACATCGGCCCTCCCTCCCTCCCCTTGCCGCGTCACCACGCCCGCGCATGACGTTGGCGTGAGCGCACCTCATGTCCGCGGCATTAAATGGCTGCCTTTGGCCGGGCATCCCATGACCCCGTCACTCATCTGGACTTCTGGCTCGGCTGGCTCACTCACCACACAGGTAACTCTCATACCTCCTGTCACTCAAGCTTACCCATCACAGTAACGACCTCCTGCTGCACACACATCCATTCCCTCCTACTACCCTCACATCTTATCCACTCAAGCTTTTCTTTACACACCTATGGCTATCCCACACTGCTTTCACTGATCCTATCATCATTCACCCACCCACCTACACACCCTTCCTCATTCATCATCGTTTTTTTCCCCAGTTTATCCACATCCCATGGCCCCGCCAGATGTCCCTGACTGCCGGTCCTCATGGGTGCCTCTGTCATATTGGCTGCCGTGCTGGCGGCCCTTTTGGGGTATGCTCTCTGCCTCAACCCCGGGTGAGACTCTATGGACCCAGACTGTTATCGTATTTGAACACACTATCACTATCGATCTATGTGCAACTTGTGAGTACACGGAAGATTACATTTCCAGTATATCTCCCTTACATACATCTGCTCACACATTAATAGGTATTTTATTGTTTCTGATCTAGTTAAATGGCATCGGACTCCTGACGATTGGTTACAAGCCATGAAACGCGTTGAGTTTAGATCTATTGATGCACCTATGTAATGTATCATGTATATGTGTTATTACTACTGTATTATCAATTCATGAACTCTGCCTGTTATACATTGTTGTCAATACGCTTTTATTAGGATCTTATATGTGTTCTCCTTCGATTGTATTTGGCCAAAATACACATGCCATTAAAACTTTTTATATCATGATTACGCTTCAATACCATTTGTGGAACCTATATTGACTTCATCATTTACATCTCAATATTTAGCATGTAACCCAATATATTCACCCACGTGCCTCATACAAAGTCCCGCTTTTGTCCCTTCACTTTTTTGCATATTTATTGGGATGGAGGCATGTCGGTGCTCTCTTGGTAATAATACGTGGATTGGTCACAACCCCCTTTGACATCAGAACTTGTGAATGTGTGAGGAGCAATGGCTCATGGGACATGTAGTCCTGGGCAGGAAGTGAGTAGAAGTAAAGGCAGAAGTTTTCTTTACCTTGCCATTGGGGCACGCTATACTGTATTTAACGCACAGCAAAAAGCACTGTAGAAACAGATCAAAAGCAAAATGCATAGGTGTATACCAAGCCTTATGCTGGCCACATGGATCAATTTTCAGATGAGAATACTCATATGAAAAATCTTTGTATATTCACTGAATAAAAGAATGTTGTTTGAAAGTTTCACTTCCTTTAACATTCTGTTTTAAAAACTAATGTAATTTCTGAACGAAAACCACATACACTGTCAGAAAATTCCTTTAAACAGGCAGTTTTCTATTTTTTCTAAATTTTCCTGTCACTGTAGTTGAAAACGAACATCTATTTGACCCCACTAACGATTCGAAAATCGAACAAATGTTCTTAAAATGACATTTTTTTTAATTGTTTTTGTATGGCCAGAATATAATATATTACAGTTCTGTTTGAAAATCTGCAAAACAGTCTTTTCTTTAAAATAAAAAAAGATGAGTCTGATGATATTTACCAGATTCAACCTCTAATAGTATATACAGTATATCTCCTCTAATAGTATATACAGTATATGTTTTCTGTCTGTTATTCTCAGAGTGGATTAGAGATTTTGCTCTCTAACCATATAGTTGGTCATTTATATTTACCACTGCATAGAGATATTTAAGAACAAATTGCCTTTTTTTAAACTTTACATATTAACTAAATTATACACCACACTTTTAAGGTTATTAACTGATTAATCAAAACAATAATCGGCCAACTAATCGATTATGAAAATAATCTTTAGTTGTAGCCCTAGTTCAGGAATTTATTACGTACAGAGTGCAGGATTCAGGAGTTTATTACATAAAGTGCAGGTTTCAGAAGTTTGTTACATAGAGTGCAGGGTTAAGGAGTTTGTTACATACAGAGTGCAGAATTCAGGAGTATGCTATGTGCATAGAGAAGAGATCAGGGGTGGGCTGTGTGCAGAGTACATGATTTAGGGGTGCTCTATGCACAGTGAGGGAGGCCTGGAGCGGGAGGAATAAAATGGAGCTAGTAGAAGGCCGGCATGACAGGGGGATAAGGGTACAGCAAGGGTTAAAATGGAAGTTGTTTAGAAAGTTGGTGAGATGGGGATTGGATGGAAAGTGTAGAGAGGGGAGTGGTTTAGATTATTTAGGGGGCAGGAGGGGTGTCCCGGGCAACATTGCAGGGAGAATTTGAGAAGAAGAAGGAGTTTATTATCTTGAGAGAGAGCAATGGCGGACGTTGAACGCTTGTTAGCCCAGCTACGGGCTGCTGCTAGCACCCATGACCCTGAATGGCTTCACAGCCAGGTGGCTGTGCTCCTCAGAGACCAGGCAGGAGAGAAGGTAAGGGGACAGGACCACCCACGCGTCCGGAGGTCGCGGCCTCCGGAGTGTTTCTCACCGGGAGCCTCCCCCAGAGCATCTCGCCACATTAGGAGCCCCCCGATCGAGACCCATCAGGCCCACCGGCAAAAAGGCACCCAGTTTCTGCCGCTGTGGTCCTGGACGGAATCCTCGGCATCGGCGGAGCTCAGTGGGTGGGGCATCGGCGCGACCCAGCGTTTCCCCCCCGCCCGTTCGGCGAGGACAGCGTGAGCGTATGGACGCTCCCTTGGTTGCTTCTGCAGCCAGGGGGAGGTCTCGGCGTGGGAGGATGACGTCAACGGCTGCCGGGCTTTCCCCATCCTCGGTTTGCGGCTCGGAGGTCTGGAGCAGTACCCCTTCCCGGAGGAGTGGGCGGCCCAGCAGCCAGTTATCCAGTGTGCTGGTTCGGAGGATGGCGCCAACGGTGGGAGGAGCCAATATCGGGAGGTGTGGCCAGCGCGGTCAGGAGACGGCAGCATCCAGGCCCTCATCTCCAGGGATGGATGACGCAGAGCCCATGCAATCGCCCGGGGATCGGTCTGAGGGAGAGCTGAGCGGGTCTGATGCAGAAGAAAGGCAGAAGCATCCGGCGCCATCGGATACGGGAACAGCGGCGGCGGGGACACCCCCTGGTCGGCCCGATAAGTCGCTTTCTGTTTCCTCTCTTACACTCACCAATGGGTTACAGGGGTTGTTGGGGGTAACTACCGTGCAGAGGTCAGGGACCACAATGGGTGGGCCGCAATCTCTATCAGTCGCGGCAGTCGACCCACGGCTGGCGGGCCCGGTGCCTGCTTCTGGAGGGCCTGATGGGCAGTTACAGGCTTTGTTGGGGGGTTTGCGGGAGCTGGTACAGCGGTTTGAGCCGGGTACGAGCGGGCAGGCGCCGCACACAGCAGTGTGGGTGCCACCAAGTGATGTATTGCCAGTGGGTGGGGGGGTCAGGGCGGTGGGGGTCCCCCCCTCATCCGCTACGGGTGTGACAGTGCCCACTGGGATGGTGCCCTTGCTGGTGTCCGCCCCGGCTACTACTACGGTGGCGGCAGTGGCGGGGGACAAAGGTGGTTCGGCCCAGGAAAGTGGCAATAAGACAGACGTGTTTCGCATTGTGGATGCGGCGAGATGCGAGGTATACGTCTGCTTCGAAGGGCCGCTTGGGTCAGATTTGAAGTCAGGGACAAGATTGTGAAGGGTGAGTATGTGGAGATTTTTTCCCTTCTGCCCTTGGAGAAGTTTAACCTAGATAGGGTGAAGCCAGATGATAGCAAAAAGGAGGATGAGGAGAAACAGCGGTATCGTCTGATACCGCGCACGTTTTCAAACTGGCTACAAGCGTTCGTCATTATGGCAAGCGTAATTGGCGAAAAAAAAACGAACATTGTTCGGCGCTCTTTTGCTACTTGGACGCCATTGGGGAGGCCTACAGAGTGTATGGGGGTACAGCGTGGCTCAGGTACGACGAGCAGTTCCAGCAACGTAGGGCGGTGCGTCCCTCCCTTCGCTGGGACCATAGGAACATTAGCCTCTGGATGAAGCTTATGTCCTCGGCACGGGCCCCAAACCAGTTTTTTCCAGGGGGGGCCAGCAGTCCTTCCCCCGGACAGCCGGCCGCCAAAAAATTAAATCAAAAAGGTGCAGCGCTAAAATCAATAAAACAACCATAGAGAATATATAAAAGTGCTAAAATCCCAGGGGAAGGAAATAACAAAGTGATAAAACTAAAATAGATAAAGAGCACAAAGAATGTCCAAATGTAAAATGTCCAAATATGAAGACATGAATCCACCAGGCAAACGTGATGATCACAGCAAACATGTGTGGCTGATAATGGAACCCTTCACCATGAACCAAATGGCCTCTCACCTGGTCACAAGGATCAAACAAGCAATCTCATATGGGTCAGCAGATAAATGAAAAAGGTCCAAAGGCAAGGGACTCCTCCAGATAACCAGGTAGCAGGTGGATGTCGTATTCATGAAATCACAAAGGATACAGACATAGTGCTCTCCGTATAAAATGCTTTATTTATAAGAAAGTAAAATATCACTTACATAACAGGCACTTCACAAGTGCCAGGACGCTGACATAGAAACACAGCAGGGTCCGTACAAGCGGTGGAGCATGCGCAGTAGCCGCGGATGACGTCACGACGTCACGTTCTGGACGCGTTGCGTCCCAGTGGGCGGGGACTTCCTCAGCAGATGTCGTGACTACGTGGGCACCCGCGCTGTGTCCCAGAAGACTGCAATGAATAGTGAGGTGCTGGAACCCCTACACAGGCTGCAGGCTCCCCATTCTTACACCACAAACAAGTGATGAGCCAAAAAATGGGGCGTCTGTTGGCAATACAATGACGGAACGTGTAAATTTGGAGGCGCCTGTCGTTTCAAACATGAGTGCTCAGGTTGCGTTGGATCTCATCCCGGATCCCGCTGTTTTAAAAAAGGGAAGGGTCGCCCCGGAGAGCTTGGTAGCAAAAGGGAAGACACCAATGAGGGTGGAAAAGATACAGCCTTTCCTAAATAGGTACCCGGACCGGGTGGCCGCTCGGCTTTTGCGGGAAGGGTTCTTGGAGGGTTTCAGAATCCCTAGTTCATTGACTGTTATCCCACCTGTTGCGAAGAATTTGCGATCAGCATTGACTTACCCCACGGTGGTTGAGGAAAAATTGGGGAAGGAAGTGGCACTGGGTCGCATGGCCGGGCCATTTCAGGAGCTGCCGTTGCCGAATCTGGTGGTCTCCCCCCTTGGGGTGGTCCCCAAGAAGGAGCCGAATAAGTTTCCGGCTGATACACCATTTATCATTCCCAAAAGGTGGATCGGTCAATGATGCGATCGACCCTGATGCTGGCACTGTGTCTTACATGTCATTTGATGCGGCTGTGGGATGGGTGCGACGCTGTGGGAAGGGCGCTCTTATGGCTAAAGCGGACATTGAATCGGCTTTTCGCCTCCTCCCGGTACACCCCGACAGTTTTTGGTTGTTGGGATGTTGCTGGCAGGGTAGGTTTTATGTCGATCGTTGCTTGCCTATGGGCTGCTCAATCTCATGTGCATTATTTGAAACTTTTAGCTCCTTTGTGGAATGGGTGGTGCGGGATGTTTCGGGTTTGAATTCCGTAATTCATTACCTGGACGACTTCCTATGTATAGGCCCCCCAGACGTGTTCGATGCTGTTGGCCACATTACAGCACATGGCAAGTACCTTTGGTATCCCGTGATAAGATGGAGGGCCCGACTACCGTTCTTAGCTTCTTGGGCATAGTCATCGATTCCGAAGCTATGGAATGTGGACTGCCGGAGGATAAGTTGGTGTCCCTAAAAGGGGAAATTCGGTCGATCTTGGTTTTGCGCAAGATTCAGCTTAGGAAACTGCAGTCATTGCTGGGAAAGCTGAATTTTGCATGTCGCATCATTCCCATGAGCAGGGTGTTCTGCCGACGGCTGTCGGCAGCCACAGCAGGTGTTAGGTCCCCTAATCATTTTATAAGAATTACATGTGTACATCGGGCAGATTTGAGGGTGTGGGATACCTTCTTGTGTACATACAATGGTAAATCATTGTGGATGGCTGGCCCAATGAGCAACTGCGATTTGGAGCTGTTCACGGACGCAGCTGGGTCTTCGGGTTACGGGGCGTTCTATCAAGGGCATTGGAGTGCGGAACCATGGCCCAGGGAGTGGCAGGAAGCGGGATTCTGTAAAAACCTGGTGCTGCTGGAGCTGTTTCCAGTGGTGCTGGCAGTTGAGGTTTGGGGTGAGTCGTTCAGGGATTCGAAGATCCAATTGAATTGCGACAATTTGGGAGTGGTGCAGGTCATTAACCGCATCTCAGCGTCGTCGCTACCTGTCGTTCGGCTACTGCGGCACTTGGTGCTGCATTGCCTACAGATGAATATCTTGTTGTATGCGGTGCACCTCCCGGGGGTGGATAACACATTGGCTAACACCTTGTCTCGTTTCCAGTGGGACAAATTCCAGGACTTGGCTCCGTCAGCGGACCGGCAGGGTGTTCGGTGTCCCCGATGGCTGTGGTCGATCGTTTTGGAGCCCTTGCTCGATGGATAAGGGGTTCGGTGAGTGTATCCACATGGGGGGCTTATGAAAAAGTGTGGTCCGAGTGGTGGGCGCTTGTCAGGCAGGTCGGAGTGGACCCTGGAGCTGAAGAGGTAAGGTTGCTAGTTGTCTATTTTGTCTCCAGGAATCTGGAGCAAGGGGTGTCGGTTTCGGCGATGGACCGCAAGCTCGCAGGTCTGGCATTTTTGTTCAAGTTGCAGGGTGGGACGGATTATACAAAGGATTTCTGGGTGCGACAAGCAATGAAAGGCGGTCGCGAAAGGTAGGGATACAAGGAGGCCATTGACTTTTGGCAACCTGCGAGTTTTATCTGATCAGTTGGACATGGTATGCACATCGGCATACGAGGTGTCTTTATTTCGGGCAGCGTTTTCGCTGGCCTTTTTTGGTGCCTTCTGGATAAGCGAACTGGTTAGTCCTTCTAGGAAGGTTTCGGGGGGTTTGGGGGTACAGGATGTGACGGTCACGGGGGTTAGCGTGGAGGTATGGCTGGGATGGTCCAAAACGGACCAGAGAGGAAAAGGGGTTAAGGTGCAGCTATATCGGATGCCGGACTCCCCGGTGTGCCCTGTGCATGCTGTGAGGGAATTTTTGGGATGTCGCCCAGTAAGGGATGGGGTTTTGTTGATCCACAACGATGGTTCACCTTTGTCGAAATTCCAGTTCGTGGCAGTTTTCAAAAAATGTTTGAAAGCTGTGGGTCTGGATTGCACACAGTATGCTTCGCACTCCTTCCGCATTGGAGCGGCCACAGAGCCTGCTCGATGTGGGTTGGACGAGGCGGCTGTTAAGCGCATAGGCCGCTGGGAGTCAAGGAGATTTCGTACGTATGTGCGGCCGCACTTGATGGTCGAGTAGAGAGCGGCCCACTGATTGACTTGGAAGAGGACGAGGGGTTCTTAAAGCGGAGTTCCACCCTAAAGTGGAACTTCCGCTCATCGGATTCCTCCCCCCCTCCGGTGTCACAATTGGCACCTTTCAGGGGGGAGAGGGGTGCAGATACCTGTATAATACAGGTATCTGCACCCACTTCCGGGTATAGCTAGCCGCAGCTAGCCGCAGACTCCCCGCCCACCCCCGTTGTGTTGTGGGAAATACACAGTTCCCACAACACAACGGGGACCAGTGTAGATGCGCAGCGCGACTCGCGCATGCGCAGTAGGGAACCGGGCAGTGAAGCCGCAACGCTTCACTTCCCGATTCCCTCAGGGAGAATGGCGACGGCAGCACCCGAGGATCGAGGGATGGTTCAGCCTCGGGTGCAGACATCGCTGGACCCCGGGACAGGTAAGTGTCCTTAATTTAAAAGTCAGCAGCTGCAGTATATGCAGCTGCTGACATCTAAAAAAAAATTTTTCACGAAACTCCGCTTTAAGGGGATTGCTCATAGTGTATGTTATGTGACTTTGGTTATCTGTGTTTTTTTTTTCTCCTTTCTTGCAGATGGAATCCAAAGGGGTCTCGTATGGATATTGGGCCACTCTTATGTGTTTTGGGGGGCAAAACGGGCTGACATGAGACCTAATGGGAGGCAATTGGGGATTTCCAGGGAGGATGCATGTATACGCTGGTTAGGTAGACCAGGGATGCAATGGGCTAGGGTATTGCCTGAGGTACAGCATTTTGCACGCCTTGACAGACCACCTGATGTGTTGGTGCTTCACGTTGAAGGCAACGGCCTGGGAGGTCGTCCCATCCGGGAGCTCATCAAGGATGTTAAGATTGATTTCTTACGCTTGAAAACTTCCTTCCCTGAGATGTTGATTGTTTGGTCCGATATTGTGGCCAGGACAAATTGGAGGTTGGCAAGGTCTGTAGACCGCTTAAACAAAGCCAGGATTAAGGTGAAAAAAAGGGTGGGCCAATTCGTGATACGGAACGGAGGTTTAGTAGTTCGCCACAGGAAGTTGGAGAGGGATGTTGGGCTGTACCTACGAAGGGATGGGGTTCACCTGTCTGAAGTAGGAATTGATCTCTGGTCCCTGGGTTTGGAAGAGGGGATTCAGAGGGCACTGAGAGTGTGGAGGGGCTCCCAAGGGTAAGGGGGTCACCCTTGTTAGCTGTGGCGGTGGTGGTGGTCTTTGATGGTGGTAACTAACCCAGGAGATGGAAGTGTGGGGGGACTCAATGGTTATGGGCCCCTCTTGGTGTGTACAGTTAACACAGATTAGCTGAAGATGGTAATGGTGACACTGCGGGTAACGAGTTGTCTTTGGGCTGATGTTATCACGGCCGTAGGCCTATTACGATAGAAGGCCCGCAGTGTAGAAGTGGAACAGAATTTATATTGGGAAGTTCCGTCATTGACCACCGGGGAGAGAAACTGACATTTGATTTTGTTACGTTAAAATGTTACATATATATATATATATTTATTTTATATATATTTTATATTGGTTAATAAAAAGGCTGCTATGGCCAGTTTTACTCCAACAAAGTGTTGTTTCTTCACTATAGGTAAGGTTAAAGGGGAATTAAGGTTGGGGTATGATAGATGGCGGCAATCATTAAAATGGAAAGGTGTGCATCTTATATACACTGGTCAAGGGAGGCCTGGAGCGGGAGGAATAAAATGGAGCTAGTAGAAGGCCGGCATGACAGGGGGATAAGGGTACAGCAAGGGTTAAAATGGAAGTTGTTTAGAAAGTTGGTGAGATGGGGATTGGATGGAAAGTGTAGAGAGGGGAGTGGTTTAGATTATTTAGGGGGCAGGAGGGGTGTCCCGGGCAACATTGCAGGGAGAATTTGAGAAGAAGAAGGAGTTTCCCACCCACCCTCCCTGTATATGTGTGTTTTGCTTGCGTTAATGTGATTTAATTTCAGGTGGTATAATAGATCACGTCGTGGCAGCGGACAACTGGTGGTGGTGGTGGTCTTTGATGGTGGTAACTAACCCAGGAGATGGAAGTGTGGGGGGACCCAATGGTTATGGGCCCCTCTTGGTGTGTACAGTTAACATGGATTAGCTGAAAATGGTAATGGTGACACTGCGGGTAACGAGTTGTCTTTGGGCTGATGTTATCACGGCCGTAGGCCTATTACGATAGAAGGCCCGCAGTATAGAAGTGGAACAGAATTTATGTTGGAAAGTGCCGTCATTGACCATCGGGGGGAGAAATTGACATTTGATTTTGTTACGTTAAAATGTTACATATATTTTATATATATTTTATATTGGTTAATAAAAAGGCTGCTATGGCCTGTTTTACTCCAACAAAGTGTTGTTTCTTCACTATAGGTAAGGTTAAAGGGGAATTAAGGTTGGGGTATGATAGATGGCGGCAGTCATTAAAATGGAAAGGTGTGCATCTTATATACACTGGTCATGAAACCCATAACTCCAAAGCTTCTCCGCAACTCTACTCTCCGCCATAATGTCGCAGTTCCAATAAAAATCGCAGATCGCCGCCATTACTAGTAAAAAAAAAAAATTGACAATAAAAATGCCATAAAACTATCCCCTATTTTGTAGATGCTATAACTTTTGCGCAAACCAATCAATATACGCTTATTGCGATTTTTTTTACCAAAAGTATGTAGAAGAATACATAGTCTAAACTGAGGAAAAAAAAAACATTTTTATATATTTTTGGGGGATATTTATTATAGCAAAAAGTAAAAAATATTTCGTTTTTTTTCAAAATTGTTGTTCCTTTTTGTTTATAGCGCAAAATATAAAAAATGCAGAGGTGATCAAATACCACCAAAAGAAAGCTCTATTTGTGGGAAAAAAAGGACGTCAATTTTGTTTGGGTGCAACGTCGCACAACAGCGCAATTGTCAGTTAAAGCCACGCAGTGCCGAATCGCAAAAAGTGCTTTGGTCAGGAAGGGGGTAAATTCTTCCGGGGCTGAAGCGGTAAATTTGTGCTGAAGATAAGTGCAGTTTTTGTTGTTTACTTGTGCTGGCGTTAAGCTATTTTCGTTTGCTGCTAAAAGCACAATTTTCTCTGCCTTGAATAAAATAAAGACTTTTTATGTTTATGAGAAATGGCATTGCATGTGATCTCCTAGCGCTATCACAGTAGCTATCACCCCTTAACTTTACGGTGGAAAAAAAAGGTACTTAGGGGTTGATTTACTAACGGCAAATCCACTTTGCACTACAAGTGCACTGCAAGTGCACTTGGAAGTGCAGTCTCTTTAGATTTGAGGAGAAGATCTGAAATTAGGGGAAGCTCTGCTGATTTTATCATCTAATGCATGTCCCCCTCAGATCTACAGTGACTGCACTTTCAAGTGCACTTGTAGCGCAAAGTGTATTTGCCTTTAGTAAATAAACCCCAGGATCTTTTACTTTTTGCTATAATAAATATCCCACATTTTGTCTGTCACGAGCGATCGCATATTTTCATTGCATGTCCCCCTCAGATCTACAGCGACTGCACTTCCAAGTGCACTTCCAAGTGCACTTGCAGTGCACTAGTAGTGCAAAGTAGATTTGCCTTTAGTAAATAAACCCCTTATGCCGCGTACACACGGTCGGACTTTTCATCTACAAAAGTCCGATGGACGCCGACGGACCAAATCTGGCGGACAATCTGATCGTGTGTGGGCTTCCCTGGACTTTTCCAGCCACAAATCTGACGGACTTTAGATTTGGAACATGTTTCAAATCTTTACGTCGTAACTCCGCCGGACCCAGAAATCCGTTCGTCTGTATGCTAGTCCAATGGACAAAAACCCACGCTAGGGCAGCTATTGGCTACTGGCTATCAACTTCCTTATTTTAGTCCGGTGTACGTCATCACGTACGAATCCGTCCTACTTTTGTGTGATCGTATGTAGGCAAGTCCGTTCGTTAGAAAGTCCGCTGCAAGTCCGACAAAAGTCCGCCAAAAGTCAGTCGTAAGTCTGTCGGACTTCAAGTGTTATGCCGCATACACACGGTTGGACTTTTCGGCTACAAAAGTCCGACAGCCCGTCCGACAGACTTTCGATGGACTTTTGGCGGACTTGCGACGGACTTTCTAACGATCGGACTTGCCTACATACGATCACACAAAAGTAGGACGGATTCGTACGTGATAACGTACACTGGACTAAAATAAGGAAGTTGATAGCCAGTAGCCAATAGCTGCCCTAGCGTGGGTTTTTGTCCGTCGGACTAGCATACAGACGAGCGGATTTCTGGGTCCGGCAGAGTTACGACGTAAAGATTTGAAACATGTTCCAAATCTAAAGTCCGTCAGATTTGTGGCTGGAAAAGTCAGCCGAAAGTCCGGGGAAGCCTACACACGATCGGATTGTCCGCCGGATTTGGTCCGTCTGCGTCTGTCGTTCTTTTGTAGACGAAAAGTCCGACTGTGTGTACGCGGCATTAGTGTCAGTGTGTGGGTTTTTTTTTTTTTTTTAATAACAAACATGAAATGCCCTGTACACACGAGCGGAATGTCCGACAGAAAAAGGGAAAACGATCATCTGTATGCTGTTCCGATGCACCAAAAACTACGCATGCTCTGAAGCAAGTTCGAGACGGAACCTATTGGCTACTGGCTATTGAACTTCCTTTTTCTAGTCCCGTCGTAAGTGTTGTACGTCACCTCGTTCTGGACGGTCGGACTTTGGGTTGACCGTGTGCAGGCAAGAGCGCTTGAATGGAATTCCGTTGGAGTTCCGTCGGAGGAACCTTCGGATTTAATTCCGACGGCAAAACCGGTCGTGTGTACGCGGCATTATACTTACCTGCTCTGTGCACTGGTATTGCACAGTGTGCCCCTGAACCTCCTCTTCTGGCGTCTCCCACTAGTGCTCTTGGCTCTTCTTGTCTGTGCTTCACCATAGGAAGCCGCTTCCTATAGACATCTATAGTGCAGCTCAACCCTGCACTCCACCCTCTGCTCACTGAATTTGATTGACAGCAACAGCAACCAATGGCTCCCACTGCTGCCTCTCTGTCCTGTGAATGCAGGGAGAGTGGAAAGAGCTGCTACAGATCGGCACAGTGCTGGATTGAGTGAGGAATCAAGTAAGTATTTAGGAGGGGGAGGTGAGAACAAATACTGGGACAGCCCATCCCGCCTACTCCACAGTCCAGCACTCCAGTGAGCGCTGGAGGGGCAGAGCAGAGAACCGCTGACTGACAGTCATGACTCTCTGCTCAGAGTGGAGGGGGAGAACTAAGGGATTAGTAGTGTTTAACACTGCAAAGCCTGTGGGGGACAGATTCAGCATTGGATCGATACTGCAGCCACCTAGGTGAGTATTATGCCGCGTACACACGAGACTTTACGGCAGACTTTGCCCGGACTTTTCGACTGACTTTCTGAATGAACGGACTTGCCTACACACAATCAACCAAAGTCCGTCTTATTCGTACGTGATGACGTACGACCGGACTAAAATAAGGAAGTTCATAGCCAGTAGCCAATAGCTGCCCTAGCGTGGCTTTTTGTCCGTTGAACTAGCATACAGACGAGCGGACTTTTCGACCGGACTCGAGTCCGTCGGATAGATTTGAAACATGACACATGAAACATGTTTCAAATCTACGTCCGTCCAACTTTTGAGAAAACAAAGTCCGCTGGAGCCCACACACGATCGAATTGTCCGACGAAATCCCGTCCACCGGGCAAAGTCTGCCGTAAAGTCCGCTCGTGTGTACGCGGCATAAATGTTTTTTTTTTTTTAAGTTCATACTGTACTTCTCTTTTAATATCTTTTTGCAAGTGAGGTCTCAAAACTGGACACAATATTCTAAATGAGGTCTAACTAAACATGATGGTTTGGCCCCCACAGAACCCTGATCTCACCATCATTGGGTCTGGTCTGTCTGGGATTTCATGAAGAGACAGAAAGATCTGAGGCAGCCTACATCCACAGAAGATCTCTGCTTAGTTCTCCAAGATGTTTGGAACAACCTGCTGAGTTCCCCAATTGGAAAACAAACAGCAAGAAAAACTTGATAACTTGATGAAAGGTCATAACTCTTCTCCACACTATCCAGAAGTCTGGGCAGGAGCTCCACTTTGGGCACATTAATAGATTGTTTGCTTTTCAAATTTAAGCAGATTTGCAGATAGATAAATAAATTGGTTGCTTGTTAAATAAACCTGCCAATAATTTGACTTTTAATTCTGAAGTGGAAAACAAAAATGAAAGCTTAGTGGTCCCTGAAGAGATCAGACTGTTGTAATGGTGTATATAACCAAAAGTATTACAGTGGCCACTTCAAGAGGTTATTTCTAGCTGGAGTAATTGTCATGGTTGACATACTCCATTGTTGCACTTTTGTAAACAATGTTTACTTTTAAAAAATTATATATATATATAATAATAATAATAATAAAAATGTTTTTGATGTTAAATTTCAGCCAATGTTTTCATTTAATTTGCACTGGATGTCATGCCTTTTTGATTTAATTAAAAATAAAAAAAAAACTTGTGTACTCGCGATGTATAATGCTACATTTTTGCGTGTCCGCTGCTGGTGGAATAATGTCAACTTTCTGTGGGTCCTATGTGGGTGGAATAAGACCCCTCTCTGAGGCTAGTATTGCACCCCTTTCTGTGGGTCTTCTGTGGGTTGAATTAGGCTCTCGGTGGGTGGAATGCCCCTTTTTGATGGTTTGAATAGGCCCCTCTTTCTGGTACCGCACTGGTTACCGCCACCAAAAGGGTAATGTTAACCACTTCCGAACCAGCCGCCGCAGTTTTACTGGGCAAATTCTGAGCAAATGGACGTTACCTTGCCTCGCTTTTCCTTTTGGCCACTAGGGGCATGCACGTGCGCCCGTAGCGTGTGCCCGGAGCCGATGCGAGTGCCCGGTGGGCGCGATGACCACCTGGGACCCGCGATCGCTCGTGATAGACAAAATGTGGGATATTTATTAAAGCAAAAAGTAATAGATTCTGGAGTTTATTTACTAAAGGCAAATCAACTTTGCACTACAAGTGCACTTGAAAGTGCAGTGACTGCAGATCTGAGGGGGATATGCAAGGAAGATAAAAAACAGTATTTTTGCTTGCACATGATTGGATGATAAAATCAGCAGAGCTTCCCCTCATTTCACAACTTTCCCTCAGATCTACAGCGATCTACAGCGACTATACTTACAAGTGCACTGGCAGTGCACTTGTAGTGCAAAGTGGATTTGCCTTTAGTAAATAACCCCTACTGTGTTTTTTTCAAAATTGTCGCTCTTCTTTTGTTTATAGCGCAAAAAATAAAAACCACAGAAGTGATCAAATACCACCAAAAGAAAGCTCTATTTGAGGGAAAAAAAGGACGTCAATTTTGTTTGGGTACAACGTCGCATGACCGTGCAATTGTCAGTTAAAGCGACGCAGTGCGGTATCGCAAAAAATGGCCTGGTCATTGAGCAGCCAAATCTTCCGGGGCTGAAGTGGTTAAATACCACACCTTTTATTAGTTCCTGTTTCGTTTGTGAATTGGACTTAACAGGTTATCGCATGATTTTTTGCAATATTTACCATCATTTTTTTCCCCCCCGTTGTGTACAACAAAATCTTCTTTTTTTTTTTTTAAATGAATTGGACTTTACGACATGCAATAATGTATGCAAATGAGTAACTTGATACCCTTACCGCATGCAGTAAAGCTTAGTGAATTTAGATACAAAATTGTTACACATTTTTACATGTGCCCAATATCCTAAACATCTTCTGAGAAACATACAGTTATGGGGGCTGCCACAGCTGACCTCCTTATAAAAATGCTAGTTGCCCAGGCCTCTGGCATTTGTACTCTCTGAGTCAATGACCCGGAACAAGTATTCTCATCAAAAAACCCATAGAATGTAAATTTTTATATGCTTGTTATGAGCTGGCAAGCTGGTCAGCATGAGAATTAGGCACCATGCACACTAGCGTTTTATAAAAGCTCAAAAAATGCTAGAAAAAAAAGCTGGATAAAAAATGATGATAATAGCGTTTTTTGTGGGGGCTTCTAGTAGTGTTTTAGTAGCTTTTAGAAGCATTAGTATTTTATTAGCGTTTTTAGAGTACAGGAGCTTTTTAGTAGTGTTTAGAAGTGTTCAGTGTTTTTTCTGCTGGAAAAACGCTCCAAAAAACTCTATAAAAACAATTTTTTTTTCTGCTCCTGGACGGTGAAGCTCAAAAATGCTAATAGCCTAATGTAGTGTGCATGGACACATAGAATAACACTATTTAGCTACTAGGAGCAGAAACAAAATGCTAATAATAGCTTCTAGGCTTCTAGCCTTTGCAGGATGAATAATCAGCACAGTATATCACATGGGGTTTAGAAAAGCTTTGAGAAGAGAATGAGGAAGACAATTATCTAGTTTCACAATTAGCAATAATGGCTAGGCCAGTACCATTTTTTTAATTTTTCCAGAAATAATATGAGGAGCTCAGGGGCTCTAAATGACTAAGGCTCCATTCACACTAGCGCGTTTTTTGATGCATTTTGCATTTTGCAGAAATGCATGGGAATTTTTTAACATAGGTTCCTATGGAACATGTTCACATGTTCACATGCCTTTTTGTACCTCTGCATTTTTGGAAAGGGTCAGGGACTTTTTTTCATGCAAAATGCAGCGTTTTGCATGTATTACAATTCAATGGACCAGCATCAAAAACGCATGTGCACCGTTTTTGCAGCATTTTTACAGCGTTTTTGATGCGTTTTTGCCGTTTTTTTTTTTTTTTAAACCGTAAAAAAAAAAAAAACCGCAAAACGCGGCAAAAACGCTGTAAAAATGCTACAAAAACACTGCTCAAAAACGTGGCAAGCATGACAAAAAAAACTCCAAAAACGCTCAAAAGCAACATGCATAGGTGTGAATCGAGCCTTAGGCCTGGTTCACACTTATGCATTTTTTTAGTACGTTTTTCATTTTGCAGAAACTCAATACAGTACATTTAACATGGTTTCCTATGGGTCACATTCACATCTGTGCATTTTATGGAAAGGACCAGGGACTTTTTTCTGTTTTTTGGTTCCGTAGACTTCAATGGATCAAAAACGTGAATTGAAAAACGCAAAATGCACCTGAAATATGCAAACTGCAACCTGCATAGGTGTGAACCAAAAGTTGCATGCGTTTATTGATCAGTTGCAGGCAGCCAGCTGCAGCCGCTGATCAGTGTATTCTGAAAGCAGCCAGCAAAGCTGTCAGAACACAGTAACCTGAGAGGGGGGGGGGGGGATTCCTCCATCCACCTCATTTGTGTGTGGTGTGTATGTCCCTTTCCTCCAATCAGATATCAGAGAATGCTGTGTTCTAGCTCTGCAGTATGACATCAGCTCTGTGTGTGACATCAGATCCCCACCCCTGCTGCTATAGCATAGAAAAGTCCTTTGATCTGTGATTTTAGAATGATCTACGGAAGAAATAGCAGCAGATAACCAGGTACAACTTATGAAGGACGAGTTTCATTTCTGTTTAGCACCTGGGGGTAGTCACTTCACCAGGTAGATGTAAGTGTTAACAACCAAGACAAATACTGCTGCTGAAGGCAGTGAGCCACTTATATGAGCAGGCCATCCTTGGGGAAATCTATACAGGTCTATGCTCAGGTATAAACATTACATATGCAAAATACTTCAACCAAGCCAACATAAATGAATGAATGCATGTTCTTTTAATGAAGTTTTCCCACTGCAGCCACACAGCCCCACGCTGTTACACAGCAGTCTACACGTGCTGCAACCACTTCCATCCCTGTCCCCTGCTGGCTGGCCTTGCAGAAAGAGAGCATACTGAAAGTATTGCACCTGCAGGTATGGGAGGAAGGGACCCCAGGGGACAAGGACAGCGATTGGCTGCGGACTAAGCCTCACACTGTCCATGCTCTGATCAAATTTTATTGATTCTTGATGAACCAGAAACAATTGGGTGGTCCTCATAGCACTGCTCCAACGACATCTTCCAACTGTTGGCCAAACAATGGCTGCATCCAATCAAACAGTTTATGTGACTATAACCAGACTAAAGCTAGGTTCACACTAGCTTGCAATGTACGTTCTGTTTGCAGGTGCAGAAATTGCATTGATTCCTGCACCCCCAACCACCCGCAGCCACATCGCACTGCTCTTGAGAGAAGCGCGGGCTCCCATTCATTCTGAGCGACACCCCCACGCATCTCAGTCTGCAGAGCAGTCGCGGGAACTTTGTTTTTTTTGCCATGCGGTTTCCCTGCTGCCACTTTTTAAAAGGTTGCATGCACATTTTTGGTGCGGTTCACACGGCAAAGCAGCCCATTCAAATGAATGGGCTGCTGTGCCCGAGCAAACGTGGGATGCATGGCCCGCACTAGTGGAATCCTACGCTAAGACAGGATCTCACTGAAAACTCTACTCCTGTTGTGGAAAAATACTAAAAATTTGACTTGTTACCTCAGTGTTGGCTTTTGGAAAAAAAAGAAATGAACCAATCAGACAAGCAAGGAATGAAACTTCTTGGGACATTCTGTACAATATATTGCAAGGAAGCAACATTAGATTTTTTTTTACTTTTTAGAAATGTATGGTTTGTGATGTAAAGATGATTAATACTTTTTAATAACTTTCTAACCCAACACCACCAAAATGTATATAGATTTTGATATGTCAGTTTTTGTTGCGGTCCATGTCTCCATTTTGGGAGACTTCTCCTTCCTGTTTATTTGACTGGTGTCACACTCCCCTAAACAGGGTCACAAGCAGCAATACAAAAAAAAAAAATCATAGTACAGTGAAGAAAGTTTAGAACCTCTGTCAGGTTTTTACTCTTGTCTTAGTTCCCGCAGGGGGATATATACTCTTGTCTCCTCTGCAGGAGTGTGTAAAAGAGAACAGGATTAGAAGTATGTAGCTTCTAAAGCCTTACAAACACATCTCCATTGAGACACAAGCAGTGTTTAAAAACAAAAGTTCTAAACCTTCTGCATACTGTTCAAAACAAAACATGCTTGTGGCTGGAGTGGGGCCTCAACATGGCTAATGTAGCTATAGTAGGTCATTTTGTTTTGGTTTTTTTTTGTTTTTTTTTAAAGTGAGGATTTACTTTCAAGAGGAACTGCAGTCTGCTCACATAATTTGTAATTGAAATGTCTTTGCCATTCTGAAGCTTCCCTCCAACCACTTTGCATATTATTTTATATATACTGTGATTCTGTACTTGCCAAATATGCTGCGGAAATCTCCCCCCACTAAGTCGGGCTGCAGCCATTTTAACTGTGGGCAGCTGAAGCTGCTGCCTGTTCATTTCCTGGATTTACACAGACACACAGAGGCACAAATTCAGCTCTGCAGCTCTCATTGGCCCTCTTATGACTCACCCCCCCCCCCTTCCTGGCAAACTCTTACAAAACTGAGAGAGGGAGCTGTGCATGATGTCATAAGCCTAGGATTTTTATCAGACAAGAAACAGGAAGTAGGCTGTATAAGGTATTTACTGGCAGAAAAAAAAAAAGTTTTACTATCCAAAGTTAAAACAACAAGGGCAGAAATATAGTATATATTAATATTAATATATGGAAAGATGAAAAAATGACTGAAGGTCCACTTTAAAGCGGGGGTTCACCTATCTATGGTTTTTTTTTTTTTGAGTTCATTCACAAACTTTTCTTCTCAGCATTACATACTCACATATTGTGTGTAATATGTCCGCCTGTGTCAGATTTCGTCGGAAAGAATAACTTATATTATTCACTGCAGGCGGTTTCCATCTTCATTGTGGGCATTTGAAGCCCACAAGCATTTATTTCCTGGATGTGGTGAATGCTGTGCTCCCAGCATTCACCACTCGTTCCCGCACATGCTCAGTGGCATCCTGGGAAGCCTGAGACTAGCTCCCAGGAGTCTGGGAGAGGCTAGAAACACGCCTACTCCCACGGGAGGAGAACCAGGAAGTGCAAAGAAGAATAGAAAAATAAAAGGTAATTACTGCGATTTAAAAAGAGAAAAAAAGGTTCCCCAGTGGGGTTTTTAGGCAGCACAAAGGGAGGTAGTAGGCCAATGTATGTAAAAATAAATTTTATTATACAAAAATAGCTTCAACACATTGGTTAAAAAATGAGCTCCAATACAGAGTGTTTACAATCTCATGGCACTCAGCACATGCAATATAGGCACGTTTTCATAATAATATTATGTATATATTGACAGTATTAGAGATGTGGAACTGACGCGTTTCGACCTATAAGTTCCAGGTCTTCTTCAAAGGTCAATCTGCCAATGATGAGTGTCCTATGCGAGAGGCTTTCTGTACGAGAGGTCCCCTTAAAAACAAAGGATTGCCTGTTCGTTTTCCCCTAGAGATCCCATGACACCACCGCTGCAGCCTCCAATCCCAGGGGAAGGTCCCAAGGATGGGGCTTACGAGAGATCACACAATGAAGCGCCCCCTAACTGTGGCACAGACTTCGTGGCCAGTCAGGTGGGGAGAACACCTAATGAACAAGTGGAGATAACATGTAAAAACCGCACTGTGTAGCCCTATGCGCTTGCAATCATTTGTGACCTGACCCGGGATTGGTCACAACTTTGAACTGGGCTCAATAGACGCCCGTCCAAGTTGACATTTAGCAAGTAGAGTGAGACTGCTAGAGAGGCCACCAACCAGACAGAAAGATTCGATTTAAATTTTTTTAAACGGCATGTCAGCATCTAGGCAAGGAAGAGAATACATACAGATATTGTTCAAAATTTGGGTGGAACCCCGCTTTAAGTACGACTTTGTTGACATTCTCCTACAGACCTCATCACGACTTTCTTGCAGCACAAACAGCGTCCCTTGCTGACTGATTTCCTTCTGCAACTGCTATTCTAGTTTACATCCTTTTCTGTTGTCTCTACTTCATTATTTTGCAAAAGCATAATAGAGAAGGCAAGTGACAGAACACTTTTTTTTCATATATAAATTCTCTAATGGCATTCTCAAGGGTCACCCTTGATCTGACTGACATATTAACTACCGCTTGCATTTTATTGTTTAAAGGTACTTACTACATCCAGTAGGAAAATGGCTGCAGGTTTTCCTGACAGTGTCAGTGGAGCGAGGCTAGAAGTAAATTATTTTTCTGGTTGCTGCAGGCTTTTGGTGTGTGGAGGAAGGAAGAGCGGGGGTGTGTGAGAGGCGGAGGTATAAGTGTAATATTTAGCAATACAGAAAAGTTAATGGCCGTGTGAAAAAACTTCCCATATTGTACAACATTTGAAATGCATTTTGCTGAGTTTACCTTCCAATATGGAAGTCAGATTGCTGTTAGTCGGGGACCATGATGACTGAATAATCTTGATTGATCATACGGTAGATGAGATTTTGTTCATTGGTTTACAGTTACAGAAATTTGCCATTAAAGAAGTGGGGATAGGGGTGCAGAGGTGAGCTGTGGATGGGAGAGTAGGGGTGAGTTGAGGTGGGGGAGAGGAGTGATGGACGCTGAACGAAAAGGGCACAGTTGAACTGTGGGCGAAGGGGTGTATAGGTAAGCAGTAAACAGGGTGGATGCAGAAGTGAGCTGTGCACAGAGGGGGTGCAGAGGGTGATCTGTGTATGGGTGTGCAGAGGTAATCTGTGTATGGGTGTGCAGAGGTGATCTGTGTATGGGTGTGCAGAGGTGATCTGTGTATGGGTGTGCAGAGGTAATCTGTGTATGGGTGTGCAGAGGTAATCTGTGTATGGGTGTGCAGAGGTGATCTGTGTATGGGTGTGCAGAGGTGATCTGTGTATGGGTGTGCAGAGGTGATCTGTGTATGGGTGTGCAGAGGTGAGCTGTGTATGGGTGTGCAGAGGGGAGCTGTGCACAGAGGGGGTGCAGAGGTGATCTGTGTATGGGTGTGCAGAGGTGATCTGTGTATGGGTGTGCAGAGGTGATCTGTGTATGGGTGTGCAGAGGTGATCTGTGTATGGGTGTGCAGAGGTGAGCTGTGCACAGAGGGGGTGCAGAGGTGATCTATGTATGGGTGTGCAGAGGTGATCTGTGTATGGGTGTGCAGAGGTGAGCTGTGCACAGAGGGGGTGCAGAGGTGATCTGTGTATGGGTGTGCAGAGGTGATCTGTGTATGGGTGTGCAGAGGTGATCTGTGTATGGGTGTGCAGAGGTGAGCTGTGCACAGAGGGGGTGCAGAGGTGATCTGTGTATGGGTGTGCAGAGGTGATCTGTGTATGGGTGTGCAGAGGTGAGCTGTGCACAGAGGGGGTGCAGAGGTGATCTGTGTATGGGTATGCAGAGGTGATCTGTGTATGGGTGTGCAGAGGTGATCTGTGTATGGGTGTGCAGAGGTGATCTGTGTATGGGTGTGCAGAGGTGAGCTGTGCACAGAGGGGGTGCAGAGGTGATCTGTGTATGGGTATGCAGAGGTGATCTGTGTATGGGTGTGCAGAGGTGATCTGTGTATGGGTGTGCAGAGGTGAGCTGTGCACAGAGGGGGTGCAGAGGTGATCTGTGCATGGGTGTGCAGAGGTGATCTGTGCATGGGTGTGCAGAAGTGAGCTGTGCACAGAGGGTGTGCAGAGGTGACCTGTGCATCAGTGTGCAGAGGTGATCTGTGCATGGGTGTGCAGAGGTGATCTGCGTATGGGTGTGCAGAGGTGTTCTGTGTATGGGTGTGCAGAAGTGAGCTGTGCACAGAGGGTGTGCACAGGTGATCTGTGTATGGCTGTGCAGAGGTGATCTGTGTATGGGTGTGCAGAGGTGATCTGTGTATGGGTGTGCAGAGGTGATCTGTGTATGGGTGTGCAGAGGTGATCTGTGTATGGGTGTGCAGAGGTGATATGTGTATGGGTGTGCAGAAGTGATCTGTGTATGGGTGTGCAGAAGTGAGCTGTGCACAGAGGGTGTGCAGAGGTGATCTGTGCATGGGTGGGCAGAGGTGATCTGTGTATGGGTGTGCTGAGGTGATCTGTGCATGGGTGTGCAGAGGTGATCTGTGTATGGGTGTGCAGAGGTGATCTGTGCATGGGTGTGCAGAGGTGGTCTGTGTATGGGTGTGCAGAGGTGGTCTGTGTATGGGTGTGCAGAGGTGATCTGTATATGGATGTGCAGAAGTGAGCTGTGCACAGAGGGTGTGCAGAGGTGATCTGTGCATGGGTGTGCAGAGGTGATCTGTGTATGGGTGTGCAGAGGTGATCTGTGTATGCGTGTGCAGAGGTGATCTGTGTATGGATGTGCAGAAGTGAGCTGTGCACAGAGGGTGTGCAGAGGTGATCTGTGCATGGGTGTGCAGAGGTGATCTGTGTATGGGTGTGCAGAAGTGAGCTGTGCACAGAGGGTGTCCAGAGGTGATCTGTGCATGGGTGTGCAGAGGTGATCTGTGTATGGGTGTGCAGAGGTGATCTGTGTATGGGTGTGCAGAGGTGATCTGTGCATGGATGTGCAGAGGTGATCTGTGAATGGGTATGCAGAGGTGATCTGTGCATGGGTGTGCAGAGGTGATCTGTGTATGGGTGTGCAGAGGTGATCTGTGTATGGGTGTGCAGAGGTGATCTGTGCATGGATGTGCAGAGGTGATGTGTGTGGGTATGCAGAGGTGATCTGTGCATGGATGTGCAGAGGTGATCTGTGCATGGATGTGCAGAGGTGATCTGTGCATGGGTGTGCAGAGGTTATCTGCGTATGGGTGTGCAGAGGTGATCTGCGTATGGGTGTGCAGAGGTGATCTGCGTATGGGTGTGCAGAGGTGATCTGTGGGGGGTGCAGAGAGGAGCTGTGGATGAGGGGGTGCAGAGGTGAGCCGTGGGGGTGTGTGAAGACAAGCTGTGAATGGGGGAGTACAAAGGTGAACTGTAGAATGGGGTGTGGAGGTGAGCTGGAAAGAGGTAAGTCGTGGACAAGGGAGGTGAGCTGTGGATAGAGGAGGTGCAGAGGTGAGCTAAGGATGGGGGGGCAGAGATGAGCTGTTGATAGGGGTGCAGTGGTGAGCTGTGGAGAGCTGTGGATGGGGGGGGGGGGTAGGTACAGAAGTGAATTGTGGATTGGGGAGTGTATAGGTGAGCTGTGGTTCGGGTGCAGAGGGGCAAGCTGTGGATGGGGGTGCAGTGTGGAGCTGGAGTGGAGGGGAGAAATAGTAAGCTGTGGATAGGGGGTGCAGAGGTGAACCGTGAACGGGGTTTGCAGAGGTGAGCAGGGGGTGTTTGGGAGATGGGGAGGGGATAAAGACAAAAGTGCTCAAGGGAGGGTGGTTGGGTTTCTGCACATTCTTTTGTCAAAAGCCCCGGGGGTAATACTGGCTTTTCCTTAGCTGTGACAACACTTTGGCTGCTGGAGGAAATGCACACCTGTAATCCAGTGGTTGTGGTAAAGGCGGTGGACAGGGGGTGTAGAGGGGAGCTGTGAACAGGGGTACACAGGCAACAGAAAAATGATGGGGTTTTTACCCTTCTCTATGCTATTCAAAAATGAAAAAAAAAAAAGTTTTGGCCATTCGGTAGATAAGGCTGAATTTAGAGCGCTTCCCCTCTCCTTCTAACTAGTTGCTGGGTTAGTTTAAATAATAACTATTTTAAATATCCCAATCACATATCTAAATCTTGGCACATGATGCACCAGGTCTCAAGCCTTCTATCTTCCTTTCTTGCAGAGGAGGAAGGCCCTTCATTGGGATTTATGTAGCTTACTGCTAAATGTGGACACTTTAAGCAGAGTGAAGCTATCACAAAGAAATGACTGGCTAGTTTGGGAACAAAGTAAGTACGGTATGAGTATGCAGTCAGAGCTGGTGCAAAGATTTTTGACACCCCAGACGAAACCTCATTTTGCTGCCCCCCCCCCCCCCCCCCATTGGCCCTGCCCCTGAATCTACCCCCTTTTCCCCAGCATCGGTGTGAAAGGAGCCGGCACTAGAGGAAGCATGAAGCTGCAGTAGAGAGCACTGATCATAGAGGCACGCAGGGGATGTTTGCTTCCGTTCCATCAGGACATGTCCTCCAGTGCTGCGCTTCTATAATGACACTTCAGAGCGGCTGCCTGAATAACATGTATCCCCTGCATCCCCCCCTAGATGTGCACGCTTTATCCCAGCAGCGCCCACTAGAGGTTATAACATTTATTACAGAGGTATTTATAATATAGCACCGGAAACTTACATAGCGTGGAGACAAAGAGTAGGGAAACCAGCGGACAGGCACCCTAGGCAGCATTGCACCCTAGGCAGCTGCCTAGTTTGCCTAGTGGTAGCACCAGCCCTGTATGCAGTATCTCACAAAAGTGAGTACACCCCTCACATTTTTGTAAATATTTTACTATATCTTTCCATGTTACAACACTGATGAAATGACACTTTGCTACAATGTAAAGTAGTGAGTATACAGTTCCCCTGCTGTCCCCTCAAAATAACTCAACACAGCCATTAGTGTCTAAACCGCTGGCAACAAAAGTGAGTACACCCCTAAGTGAAAATGTCCAAATTGGGCCCAATTAGCCATTTTCCCTCCCCAGTGTCATGTGACTTGTTATGCCCCGTACACACGGTCGGACTTTGTTCGGAAATTCCGACAACAAAATCCTAGGATTTTTTCTGACGGATGTTGGCTCAAACTTGTCTTGCATACACACGGTCACACAAAGTTGTCGGAAAATCCGATCGTTCTAAACGCGGTGACGTAAAACGCGTACGTCGGGACTATAAACGGGGCAGTGGCCAATAGCTTTCATCTCTTTATTTATTCTGAGCATGCGTGGCACTTTGTCCGTCGGATTTGTGTACACACGATTGGAATTTCCGACAACGGATTTTGTTGTCGGAAAATTTTATATCCTGCTCTCAAACTTTGTGTGTCAGAAAATCCGATGGAAAATGTGTGATGGAGCCTACACACGGTCGGAATTTCCGACAACAAGGTCCTATCACACATTTTCCGTCGGAAAATCCGACCGTGTGTACGGGGCATTAGTGTTACAAGGTCTCAGGTGTGTTAAATTTGGTGTTATCGCTCTCACTCTCATACTGGTCACTGGAAGATCAACATGGCACCTCATGGCAAAGAACTCCCAGAGGATCTGAAAAAAAGAATTGTTGCTCTACATAGTGCCTCATTAAGGGACGGCCCTGCCAATGCCACTAGTCCTGGGGGGGGGTGCAACTAAAATCTGGGGGGGGGGGCACAGTCAACCAAAGAATCATCCTAAATCTGACCTTGCTGCACAAGGTATCTCTTTTTCTAATAAATGGTGAATGGGGGCTGGGGGAGCTTTGCCCAGAAATGCTTAATGTTCAGTTTTAAGGGTAATCCAAGAGTTGGCTTAAGGTTAAAGAGAATCTTCACCCTAGAAAGACAAAATTAAAAGTCAGCAGCTACAAACACTGTAGCTGATGACTTTTAATGACATAGTTACATAGTTATAATATAAAACAGTGCAGCGCCGAGAGCAGAGAGAAACATATAATAAACGAATAAAGTTCATATGCAGTAGAACACTCGAGCACCAAGAATAAGTGTCCAAAATAGTGCTTCTATGTATGATCATGCAGGTGAATCCGTGAAGAACCTCCACCACTTGTAATACTAGCAGCTCACCTCAGTGAGTGGACCCCTGAATGAACAGAAGGGTCACAAACGCTTTCCCCAAATGGGTATCTATTACTGTGTCAGTAGATGTAATCCCCGAGCTGAGCTGACAGGAAGGATCCCTCTCTCCGCGCTCCAACCTTTTCTAAGTGTGTTGGACAAGATCTCCGGCCCCACAAATTGCATGTAATAAAGAAAATATATGGTACTCTCTGCAAGGACTGATGTTTATTATAAGAATAAAACTAACAAACACAGCACTGCAACCCAGTGCCTGGTATGCGAGCGTGAACAAACAATTCCACATAAATCAGCGATGGCCGCAGGTGATGTCATGTGATTTCTTCCGTACGTGTTACGTTCCAAGAGGCAGGACTTCACTGATGAGGCCTCATTAAGTCCTGGCCCCCGGGATGCATAGTTGCCAACATTGTAAAAAAAAAATGTGGGACACTTTTGTGGCTGTAGGCGGAGCTGTCCAATAATTAGGGGGCGGGGCATTCACCAGCAGGCGTGGCCTATCAAAAATAGACAAGTGCGGCGCGCGAAGCGCCGAAAAGTGGGCATGGTTTACGCGAAATTGTGGGCGTGGCTTAAATGGGCGTGGCTCTAGAGGGTGTGGTTAGAGTCTGAAATGAATGAGGGATGGAGAGGGGGGGAGAGAGAGGGAAATGACGGGACAGCAGCCCCAGATCCTACACAATAAAAATATGTGTATTCTAGAAAGTTTAACAATCAGCAGATAAAGATACTCCAAACACCTGGTGTTAATGCTTCAATCATCCCGGCACCATGGTTGTTATGGTGTCAGGATGATTGAAGCGCATTATTTCTATTATTACATTGTAATATAAAATGAAATCATTCAACTCACCTTAATGCCGAATCAGTGGGATCCCTGAGCGTGTCACCTGCCACGTCGCCTGCCACCAGCCGTCCGTCCTTGCTTCAGATGTCCGAGCAGAGTCCGTCCTTGCATCAGGTGCCCCCAGCGGAGCCCCCCTCACACCAGGAGTCCCCGGCGGAGCCCCCCTCACATCAGAAGTCCCCAGCGGAGCCCCCCTCACATCAAGATTCCCCAGCGGAGCCCCCCTCACATCAGGAGTCCCCGGCGGAGCCCCCCTCACATCAGGTGTCCCCGGCGGAGCCCCCCCTCACACCAGGAGTCCCCAGCGGAGCCCCCCTCACACCAGGAGTCCCCGGCAGAGCCCCCCTCACATCAGAAGTCCCCAGTGGAGCCCCCCTCACATCAGAAGTCCCCAGCGGAGCCCCCCTCACACCAGGAGTCCCCGGCGGAGCCCCCTCACACCAGGAGTCCCCGGCGGAGCCCCCCCTCACATCAGGAGTCCCCGGCGGAGCCCCCCCTCACATCAGGAGTCCCCGGCGGAGCCCCCCCTCACATCAGGAGTCCCCGGCGGAGCTCCCCCTCACATCAGGTGTCCCCAGTGCCCCCCCCCTCACATCAGGTGTCCCCAGTGCCCCTCCACTCACATCAGGTGTCCCCAGTGCCCCCCCCTCACATCAGGTGTCCCCAGTGCCCCCCCACTCACATCAGGTGTCCCCAGTGCCCCCCCACTCACATCAGGTGTCCCCAGTGCCCCCCCCTCACATCAGGTGTCCCCAGTGCCCCCCCACTCACATCAGGTGTCCCCAGTGCCCCCCCCTCACATCAGGTGTCCCCAGTGCCCCCCCACTCACATCAGGTGTCCCCAGTGCCCCCCCCTCACATCAGGTGTCCCCAGTGCCCCCCCACTCACATCAGGTGTCCCCAGTGCCCCCCCTCACATCAGGTGTCCCCAGTGCCCCCGCCTCACATCAGGTGTCCCCAGTGCCCCCCCCTCACATCAGGTGTCCCCAGTGCCCCCCCCACTCACATCAGGTGTCCCCAGTGCCCCCCCCCTCACATCAGGTGTCCCCAGTGCCCCCCCCCCACTCACATCAGGTGTCCCCCCTCACATCAGGTGTCCCCAGTGCCCCCCCCACTCACATCAGGTGTCCCCCACTCACATCAGGTGTCCCCCACTCACATCAGGTGTCCCCAGTGCCCCCCCCCACTCACATCAGGTGTCCCCAGTGCCCCCCCCCACTCACATCAGGTGTCCCCCCCTCACATCAGGTGTAACCAGTGCCCTCCCCCCCTCACATCAGGTGTCCCCAGTGCCCCCCCCACTCACATCAGGTGTCCCCAGTGCCCCCCCCTCACATCAGGTGTCCCCAGTGCCCCCCCTCACATCAGGTGTCCCCCCCTCACATCAGGTGTCCCCAGTGCCCCCCCCCTCACATCAGGTGTCCCCAGTGCCCCCCCCCTCACATCAGGTGTCCCCCCCTCACATCAGGTGTCCCCAGTGCCCCCCCCACTCACATCAGGTGCCCCCCCCTCACATCAGGTGTCCCCAGTGCCCCCCCCCCCTCACATCAGGTGTCCCCAGTGCCCCCCCCACTCACATCAGGTGTCCCCAATGCCCCCCCCACTCACATCAGGTGTCCCCAGTGCCCCCCCCCCACTCACAGCAGGTGTCCCCTGTGCCCCCCCCCACTCACATCAGGTCCCACAGCGGTGCGCGCGCTCACCCCCCACCTAGAACCCCCGCCCCTTTCCATAACAGACTGGCAGCGGGGCGGAGGGTAGGCGGGGCGAGGCGGAGCGGGGCGGGCCGAGGCGGGGCGGAGCGGAGCGGGCCGAGGCGGGGCGGGCCGAGGCAGGCCGAGGCGGAGCGGGGCGGGCCGAGGCGGAGCGGGGCAGGGGGTGGGCGGCGACGCAGAAGCTTCGTCTAGCCCCCCCCCCCAGCCGTCTTCCTGAACTCCAACAAAATGGCGGCCGGCGGAGACAATGTCTCCGCCGGCCGCCGACCTCTAGCGGCGGCGGCGGCGGCGGCGGCGGCGGCGGCGGCGGCGGTTTCAAAAACCGGAACCGAATTTTTCGGGACATTTCCCGGGACGCCACAAATCCGGGAATGAAGTCCAAGTCCCGGGAATGTCCCGGGAAATTCGGGACAGTTGGCAGCTATGCCGGGATGTAACGTGTATGGACAGGCCCGTCGCGACAGGACAGGCAAAACAAGCAATTGCTTGGGGCCCCGAGCTGGCCTGGGGCCCCAGCCGTGCCGTCGGCCGCCGCTTCCTATAAGCTGCAGCCTGTAGCATGGCTGAGTTCCTCTTCCTTCCTCCTGCAGTCCGCGTGTTACAGGAGATTCAGTTTCCTGTTCCCGGCCAGACTGACAGGAAGTGCACACACTGAGTGCTCACTTCCTTTCAGTCCGGCCGGCCGGGAACAGAAAACTGAATCTCCTGCCGCGCGGTCACGCAGTAGGGAGGGGGGTAGTAAGGGGGGAGGCAGTCATCAAGACCCATTTAGTAACAAAAATATGGTAGCTTGCTGACCATAATAAAAACAATTACCATTGCTTTCTTTCTTTCAATTTTCTTCTTTCTTTACCATCCCATTTCCATCTTATTGCTTCTTTTTTGAATCAGGTAATATTTATTAAAGCTTTTTGCAAAAATTTACAAAGCAGAGAAAAGACTCTACACACCTCCATGACATTGATGCTGACGACTTGAGATCAATTAATCAATTAATTAATCCCACATTGCTATTTTTATACCTTTTATTTGCTTGTGATCACCTGTATTTGTACGGTTTTTGGACATTAAAACCCATATTTTTATCTACACTATGTGGAGTTCCTTTTTCTTTTCCTCCATGGGACCACCGAGAATCATTCAGCTCTGATCGATTTGTTCCGGTATTGGAGATCGGGTGCACTGGAGATCCACCGACTGTCCTAGACAACCACCCCTCCATTGGTAATTGAGATCTGGATGACATCATCTGCTTGGATATCCTGGTTAATCACCTCCTTGCCTTACAGACGCACTGCTATACGGCAGATGCGTCCTACTGATCTGTTAAGAGTACCCATCTTGTCTTCTTGAAGATTGAAGTGTGTTTTGTCACCTGTGGTCGCCTCCCCACCTAAGTGCCCTTTATTGTCCCAAGACACCGATACCCCCCCTCGTTTTGGAGAAGACTCCCCACTTTCTCACCGTTTATGGACTGTGAGGGTGCCACATCTTTTAGAGACATTAGCTTGTTCATTCACAGCACGTCACTGTATTGTTGAAGTTCATCACCATATGTCACACATTTAGTGGTACATATCAGTGTATCCGTCTAAATGTAGATTCAGCGCTGCGCTTTATTGTTTTATTATTTTGTGAACTTGGTTTGTTATGTGCTAGCAGCTTTAGTTGTCCACAGTTTTAGTTTGTTTCACTGGTAGTGCAGCATTTTCTTTTTATTGTGTTTTGCAGAAAACAAGGCTCGCAAACAGCAGTTTTAGATAATTTGCACATGTTTGTGAGAACTGAAAAATGTTAATGTGAGTGTGTGTGTGTGTGTGTGTGTGTGTGTGCGTGTGTGTTTTAAGTATGTTGGATTTAGTTATTGTGCACTTTTTTAATGTATATTTGATTTTATGGTACAGTGGTGTTTTTTTGCAAATGTTCAATTGTTGAAAATGTTCAAATTTTATGCACATTATATGCAACAGCAGTATTTGCACTGTAAACCTTTTTTAGTTATATAAAGTGTTGGTGAACTTAACGAGGGAGTCCCACGAAAAAAAAAAAATTTAAAAGTCAGCAGCTACAAATACTGCATCTGCTGACTTTTAAAATAAGGACGCTCACCTGTCCCAGGGTCCAGCAATGTCGGCACCCGAGACTGAATCGTCCCTCGGTCCTCGGGTGCTGCCGCCACCATTCTCTGTAAGAGAAACAGGAAGTGAAGCGCTGCGGCTTCACTTCCCGGTTCCCTACTGCGCATGCGCAAGTCGCGCTGCGCTTCCTAACTGGTCCCCGCTGTCTCTGGGACCCGTGTGTGTCCCAGCAGACAGCGCGGTGGGGACGGGAAGAGGCATAGACTCCCGTGGGAGTCTATGCCGGAAGTGGGTGCAAATACCTGTCTTAGACAGGTATCTGCACCCCCCTCCCCCCTGAAAGGTGCCAAATGTGACACTGGAGGGGGGGAGGGTTCCGAAAAGCGGAGGTTCAATTTTTGTGTGAACCTCCGCTTTAAACTGTATCGCTATGCTGTGATTCCTGTAGGCTTTGCATGCGTGTGTGTGGGGGGGATTGGGGGGCCTCCATGTCCATTTTGCTTGGGGCCCCCAAATTCCTTCAAACGGCCCTGTGTATGGAAAGGAATTACGTGATGTCAAACTTGGCCATCGCTGATTTATGTGGAATTGTTTGTCCACGCTCGCATACCAGGCACTGGGGTTGCAGTGCTGTGTTTGTAAGTTTTATTCTTATATCATAATAAACATCAATCCTTGCAGAGAGCACTATATATTTTCTTTATTACATGCGATTTGTGGGACCGGAGATCTCGTCCAACGCACTTAGAAGAGTCTGGAGCGCAGAGAGAGGGATCCTTCCTGTCAGCTCAGCTCGGTGATTACATCAAAGCTTTGACTCCCTGCGGCTTCATAGCCGGCTTCCCACTTTGCATGCACAAGACCTGCTGCATTTTGTAAATGGTCCCAGCCTTCTGGGACCTGTGACATGTCCTAGAATGCTACAGGTAAAGAGAGGGGGGTGAACTTCCACTCTGAGCGGAAGTGGAAGCAGGTATCTGTCAAAATTAGGTACCCACTCTCCAAAAATAATTCTACTGTGCCAAATGTGGCAGAGGAGGGGGGAGCACATAAAGCAGAACTTCCTCTTAGGGTAAAGTTCCGCCTTTAAGTAAGGAGCGTAGGTTGACTAATAAAGTTTTATACTTCAGCTTGGGTTAAGGATGCTTTAAAGTGAATTTAAATCCAAGAACAAAAATTGAAAATATTTCAGCATACCACTCCACAGATGTGGTGGCTGCACTTGTTTTCTTATGTTCAGGCTTTTTTCTCTTTATTATCACCTGGTGAGTCTGCTAGTAAAATGCTTCCTGTCCTGGATGACGATGTTCACTCGTTATACTGTACTATACTCTTCATCTCCATAATATAGGGCGATATAGGATGAGGTGTTCTTTTACAGGGGTGCACTGGGCTGGGTTAATAACACTGCTTAGGGTCAGTGGATTTGTTTGCACTTTTTGAACACCTTTTAATGGTATCCATGATAACTGATAACAGGCTGTCAAGGTCCAGTGAGTTGGATGCCGCTGGCTAGTGAGGGTGCAGGCTGAGGAAAGGTCCATCCAGACCTAAAGCATACTGCAAAAATGGGAAAAGATAGCCCGGCCGCTGCACACCTCACCTGGCCCGAGTGGTTAGCAGATGAATGCAGGTAAAAGCAGCCTCAGCGTGATCATCCATTCCACAACTTCAACATGTATGCCTCAGGGCTTAATCATTGCGGACCATGGATCACCCTGATTAAGCCCCGAGGGCGGGGTGAAAAATGTTGGAGTTGTGGTCTGGATGACTCGAGCTGTGCCTGCTTTTACCTGCATTCATCTGCTAACCATTTGGGTCGGGTGAGGTGTGCAGCGGCCGGGCTATCTCCTCACATTTTTGCAGTATACGTTTTAATGGTATGTTTAACCACCCAAAAGGGAGCGCCTAAAACAAACTCATTGTTAGAGGTTACATACACTTAAAGGCATCAGTTCAATTGTTAGGTTGTTTTCAATTGGTTGGGGGTTCAGTGCCAGGGTCAGGTTGTTATTATAAGTGTGTATGCTTGTACATACTTTTTTCTAACTTGTCTTTGGCACCAAAACCCTGTTCCCAAACCTGCCAGCTGAATCCTACCGGATAAACAAGTATACTGGATTTTGTAAGAATGTTCATAACTTTTCGGTGAATGGTCATTTGCATTAAACACTATTTATATTACCTCTTTTAAAGGGGAAAGTACTGCCTTTTTTTAACCACTTCAATGCCAGGCACTTAGACACCTTTCTGCCCAGGCCAATTTTCAGCTTTCAGCGCTGTCGCAATTTGAATGACAATTGTGCGGTCATACAACACTGTACCCAAACAAATTTTTTTATCATTTTGTTCCCACAAATAGAGCTTTCTTTTGGTGGTATTTGATCACCTCTGTGGTTTTTATTTTTTGCGCAACAAATAAAAAAAGACCGAAAATTTTGAAAAAAAAGCAAGTTTTTCTTTGTTTCTGTTAAAATTTTTTATAAATAAGTACGTTTTCTTCTTCAATGACGGGCACTGATATGGCTGCACTGACGGGCACTGATAAGGCAGCACTGATGGGCACCGATGAGGTGGCACCAATGAGGTAGCACTGATGAGGTGGCACTGACCGGCACTGATGATGGGCACTGATAGGTGGCACTGATGGACATTGATAGGTGGCACTAGTATGCGACACTGATGGGCACTCATAGGCGGCACTGACGGGCACTCGTAGGTGGCATTGATGGGTACTTATGGGTGGCACTGATGGGCACTGACAGGTGGCACCGATGGACACTGATGGGTGGCATTGCTGGGCATCACTGATATATAATGGTGCTAGTCAGTGCCCATTTGTGGGCACTGGCACAGATTGGGCATAATTTGCACATGTGGATGGCCGTGGGGTACATACCTGGCAATCCACATGTTGCCCCCTTCCCTGGTGGTCCTGGCCGATTCCCTTGTGGTCTAGTGTGGGATCTGAGGGGGGCTGCGTTGATAAACAATCAGCGCAGACCCCCCTGTGAGGAGAGCTGCCGATCTGCTCCCCTCTTCTCACATCTGTCAGACACAAGTGAGGAAAAGCCGATCAACAGCTTTTCCTATTGACATCGTGATCAGCCGCGATTGGACCGATCTTTACCAAGATCGGTGGAGCGGTGTGTCAGACTGACACACCGCTCCACCAATTGCCGCGAAGTGCGCCCCCTCAGGCGCACGGCGGCTGTTATCCTGCTGGACGTCATATGACGCCCAGTCAGGATAACTGAACCACCATCAATCTGCTATAGGGCGGGCGGAAGGTGGTTAATAAGCATATCAATGTATTTTTGTAGTGTTTATGTAAAATCCATTTTTAATGTGAATAGAATATGTTTACAAGCTGTTGAGAAAAGAAATCAACCACACAGGAAGTGTATCGTTTTCATTAAGATGACTTATGACTTATAGAACAGCTTTGTAAGATGAAGCCGTAAAGCACAAGCATTGTGTAGCACTGCAATGCAGGAATCAGAGCCTATATATTTTGTGATTAAATGTGGCTGCCCTCAAATACAGATAAAATATACAAATTATACCTATATAGAAACATTGCTTTTAAAACAATAAAGTGGTATTGAACCAAAAACAAAAAATGTCATATATTTAAGCTTACAATCATTAGATGTGGTGGCTGCATTTGTTTTCTTTTTTTTAAGGCTTTTTATTTACCTTCTGTTTTCACTTGGTGATCTGGCCAGTAACATACCTCCTGTATTCAAGTGCCTCCACTCTGGATGAAGAAGCACAGAGGGCACCTTTGGACAGCAGCATTATCAATCTGGGGGGGTGGGGGGGGTTAGAAGTACTACCAGATTTAGATACACTAACAAATTAAAGCCAACCTCCAGCTAATACTTTATAAACAGTTACAGAGAACAGTTTTTTCCTTTTGGAATAAAGGTTTTACATAAATGAATAAAAGCTGATTATTGTAAGGATCCCTGCTAGTATTAAATGGTTTGTTTCATCTCTGTAACTGACTGATACATCTTCAGGAGAGTTTGTTCTTTTTGAAAAATAACAAACATGCTGGCCAGGTCACCAGATGGAAATGGAAGAAAGAAAGCCTAAACAAGAAAATGAATGCAGCCATCACATCTAGGAAATGGTAAGCTGCAATATAATAAATGTATGCTTTTGGGTTTAATACCCCTTTAAAGCGGTAGTAAACTCTCTAAAAGCTACACTATTTAAACAATATTAGAATGTAAATATTAATCTACAATAAAATGGGCTGTAAGGGTATGCCCAAAAATCGTTCTTACTGTAATTTTCCCTTTATATTCCAAACGCTCATCCTGGATATTAGACAGCGCTATAGTACCTGTGGTCTTCCGCGTCTGTCTCCGAATTTACTTCCGCCTGCAGTAGCTATTCTTCTCCCTAATCCCGCACATGCACAGTAATAGCGGTATCCAAGCCCCTTCTTCGTTTCCGGTTACTACGGAAACGAAGTCTAGCAAATCCTCTTCTCATTACGGAGGAAGTAAATATCGGAAATATCGCGTGATGTCGGGGATCTCACTTTTTGAAAGATAAATAGTGCATTTTATATACAACTATATAGGAAGAGCACGAGTCACATTATATTTTCTCACTGCTGCACTGGGAAGTGTCACTACTAGAGGACTTTTCATCAATTGCTATATAAAGTTTACATTCTAGACATATGCATGATGAAAAAATTTGTTTTGTTTAGTTTAGATTTGTTAATCTAGTTATTTAGTTTAGTTAAATCTGGTTGATTCGTTCAATTCGTATTCGAGATTCTTATTTTGAATTCGTATTCGTAATTTGTTTTGTATTTTTTCAAATTTACTGATTTTTTCGATTCGAAACATTTGAATCGATAAATTTTGAATGGGTTGAATCGAACATGTTATATATTTTTTTGGATTCGCTGCAAAGTGAACAAGCAAAAGAAAGATCTTCATAAACTGTTGGCGCTATATAAATCATGTATAATAATAATAATAATAATAATAAAAAAATGACTCTTTAAAGCGGGGGTCCACCTAAACCGCCAAAAAAAAAAAAATATTAAAAGCCAGCAGCTACAAATACTGCAGCTGCTGACTTTTAATACATGGCCACTTACCTGTCCCAGGGTCCAGCGATGTCGGCAGCGGGTGCAATGGGAGTCTATGCCGGAAGTGGGTGCAAATACCTGTCTTAGACAGGTATCTGCACCCCCCTCCCCCCTGAAAGGTGCCAAATGTGACACCGGAGGGGGGGAGGGTTCCGAAAAGCGGAAGCTCCATTTTTGTGTGGAACTCCGCTTTAAATCACCTTTGGCTTAACAAAAACAGCATTATTTCGAAATGGTACTCTAATAACACACAGTCTTTGATTTCAGAAATATGTTTACAGTTCAAAATCAAATGGAAAATATGGATCAAATGGATATATCCGAATCTCCAAATAATGAAAAATTTCTCTGAATAGTAATTAGGAATGAAGCGAACTGCACATGTCTATTAAATTCTGAGAACTTTCTGATTTGTATGGGAGTTTTCCTATGGACACTTTATGATCACGTTTATGGTGTTTATTAGTTTATATTAACATATGCTTTTCCACATTTATTTAAGATTGTTAATGTTTTTTAGCGCTGCACTTGTTTGATTTTTAGTATTATTTATCAGCTTGGTCACCTTTTATGCTAGCGGCTCCACCTCCTATGCGCTCGCTGAACTTTTACCATTTTGTTTTTTAAATGACTTTTTATATTTTATTAGGTTTCCCAAATGCCATATTTTCTTGACTTTATTTAAAGTGTTACTAAACCCAGGACCCTGCATTCACTATATCTGGTCTCCCACAGTACATAGAACATGGAAATGCAATTATTTTAGTAAATATAAACTGCTAAATACCTTTTACCATCAGCAGTTAGAACAGTCTTGTGACTTCTATCAGTGTCCAGCACTGGTTAAAGCCTGTAGGATGAGTTTTCTGACTGTCCTATTAGACTGCAAGACCCATGACCCTCTGTCTGGACAGTGCTGATTTGCCCTGTGCTGATCTCATGCACTCTCGCAAGAAAAAAAAACCTCTCTAGCAATACACACCAAACTGAGCATGTGCAGCCTGACTCCATAGACTCTGAGTTATCAGGAAATTATCAGGGGGCAGTGGAAGGAGGAGAGCATAAGAGAAGACAGGATCAAACAGCCTTTTTTACACAATGGGGGGGATTAACCCCTTATGTTTCACAGTGAGTATAACAAGTATGCTTTACTGCATATACAGACTGGGTTTACTGTTGTGGGTTTAGTAACACTCTAACCAGTTCCGGACCAGCCGCCGCAGTTATACTGCGGCAGGTTGGCTCGGTTGGGCAAAGTGGCGATCGGATTTGCTTCAGAATCTCTAGGCCCAGGCCAATGATTTCTGGCCTGGACCTGGTAATCGGTTCTGGCGAATTAATTCCTTCCCCTGTCTGTAAGTGTAAACCCTCGTGGAACTCTTTTCCGTTCCAGAGAGAGGAGAGAAGACATCTCACAGTAAGTTGAACCAACACTACACTAACACCAGTACACATAGGTACACTTGTCACTCCCCGATCACCCCCCTGATTGCCCCCCAGTTAAACCCTTCCCTCCCTGTCACAGTGTCACCCAGTGCAGTGTTCATATTTTTCTTTGATCACTGTACTGGTGTCATTTGTGACAACAATCAGTGTTAGGGTTCTTAGTAGTAGCCCCAGATAGGTCTAGGGACCCCCCAAACCCCCCTAATAAAGGTTTAACCCCTTGATCACCCCCTGTCACCAGTGATCACCGTATTAGTGTCACGGGTGACACTGGTTAGTTAGTTTTTTTTATAGCGTCAGGGGACTCGCGGTATATTACCTAATAAAAGGTTTAACCCCCTGATCACCCAGCGGGTGATATCAGTTAGGTTTTAGCATCAGTTAGGGTCTACGTCACCCCAGGCAGTGCCAGATTGGTGCCAGTAGCGCTAACACCCACGCACGCACCATACACCTCCCTTAGTAGTATAGTGTCTGAACGGATCGATATCTTTGATCTGTTTAGAACTATATTAGTGTCCCCAACAGTTTAGGGTTCCCAAAAATGCAGCGTTAGCGGGATCAGCCCAGATACCTGCTAGCACCTGTGTTTAGCCCCTCCACCCATCCCAGCCCAGCCCACCCAAGTGCAGTATCAATCGATCACAGTCAATTACAAAACACTAAACACATAACTGCAGCATTCGCAGAGTCAGGCCTGATCCCTGAGAACGCTAACAGTTTTTTTGGTAGTATTTGAAGCAGTCGCTGACAGTCAGGTGAGTTTCACTAGTTGTACCAGTAAATTTAGAGGCCAAAATGTCCAATCGAAGGTACACTAGTGAAGAGGCCTACACATTTCTGAGCCTGACAGATGAGAGTGAAGAGGAAGTCCCCCATCTGTCAGATTCAGGCTCAGAATACGAACCTGTAGACAGCAGCGGCACCCTGACAGATAGCTCTGACGACAGAATAGTGGTCCCTGCCAAGGTCAGGAGTACCCAACCCCATTCTTCTGCTGTTGTTGAGGTGCAAGAACCGCAGGGCTCTCGTATGGACAGGGAGCCAGTACTAGTGTTGCTCATCCTTCTGGTGAACCCGGGAAGCACCAGCGGCATAGTACTTCCTGGTCGTACATCCAGCAATGCAGTAACACTTGGTGACGTGGCAAGTCCCATAAGTTGGTGAGGTGACTAGCACAAGTAGAGTCCCGCAGCCACCAAATCCTTTGCAGATTGCAGGATGATGCCTGCCTGAACAGACATCCAACTTTCTTTTGTCTTACATCTACCCACTACATACACTTTAAGCTACTACCAGTTACCTTCTATGTACTCTCTAACGCCATCTATTGAGCCACTACCAGGACCTGCCCTCGGCCTCAGTGGAGCTTCAAGTTTCTACACTTTTTACAAGCCCGCTTCCGGGCTTCCTCTTCACTCTCGTTGAAGAAAACACCTTTTTTTCACAATCATAGGTAGACTGAAATCCCACTGCTATTTTTGCAGTAACACTATCTACTATACACTAACAACAAAAAAATATTTTTTTCTTTACCGGAATCAGGAATATGCTGGGTAGACAGACAATGTCAGTGCCTTTGTTTTAAATCTAAATTGTGATGGAATGCCAAGTCAACTTATACAGTGTCAACTATTTTCTGTAAACGCATACCCACCCCTGAAGAAGGAGGCAAAATAACTCCAAAACGCATCGGGTGCAAGAGTATCGTTTTAACATTGTATCAATGCAAAAGCACCTGATTCGCATTCCTAATAACTACTGTTACATTTCTGTTATATGTTTTACTGTTTTTCCAATTAATAAATTATTGTTCATACTTTATATACCCCTTTTATTCTTTTTTACATGTGCCTTTAAAATCCACCACTAGGGGAATTCTTTTTCTATATATAAAAAATTTGGATGTGGCACAACCCCACAGTCAGCTGCCGTTCTACACCTTTTGCTATTGGATATACCAAAATGATGCCTGCGGGTTTAGGTATCATCTTGGTATCATTATTTTCAGCCAGCGGTCGGCTTTCATGTAAAAGCAATCCTAGCAGCTAATTAGCCTCTAGTCTCCAAGCAGTGGGAGGGAACGGGAGGGAACGTCCCAGAACGGGAGGGAACGTCTCACCCTCCCACCATCTTCCATGGTTTTCTCGGGCTCTCCTGTCCCAACAGGGAATCCAAGAATGCAGCCGGTGGTTCCGCCAGCTGACCATAGAGCTGATCAGGGACCAAAACGGCTTCAATCATCTCTATGGCCTAGGAAACCGGAAGCTACGAGCATTTCATGACTTAGGTTTCGCCGGATATAAACAGCGCCATTGAAAAATTGGGAAAGCATTTTATCACACCAATCTTGGTGTGGTCAGATGCTTTGAGGACAGAGGAGAGATCTAGGGTCTCATAGACCCCAATTTTTAAAGAAAAAAGAGTACCTGTCACTACCTTTTGCTATCATAGGTTATCCGTTTACATTCCCTGAGATAACAATAAAAATGATTAAAAAAAAATAAATTAAAGGAACAGTTTAAAAATAAAATAAAAAAGCAAAATAAATAATAATGGAAAAAAAGCACCCCTGTCCCCCTGTGCTTACGCGTAAAGCGTCGGTCTGGTGTCATATGTAAACACAATTGCATCATGCATGTGAGGTATCACTGCAAAGGTCAGATCGAGGGCAGTCATTTTAGCAGTAGACCTCCTCTGTAAATCTAAAGTGGTAACCCTTAAAGGATTTTTAAAGCTTTTAAAAATGTATGTAGTTTGTCACCGCTGCACGTTTGTGCGCAATTTTAAAGCATGTCGCGTTTGGTATCCATGTACTCGGCATAAGATCATCTTTTTTATTCCATCAAACATTTGGGCAATATAATGTGTTTTAGTGCATTAAAATTAAAAAAGTGTTTTCTTTACAAAAAATTGTTTTTGAAAAATCGCTGCACAAATACTGTATTGAAAAAAAATTGCATCACCCACCATTTTAATCTGTAGTAATTGTGTCAGAAAGGGCTTGGTCTTTGTGGTTAGAAGAGTGGGCGATGTGTGACCATAAGCTTCTAATGTTGTGCATAAAATGCCAGGACAGTTCAAACCCCCCCAAATGACCCCTTTTTGGAAAGTAGACACCCAAAGCTATTTGCTGATAGGCATGCTGAGTCCATAGAATATTTTATATTTTGCTACAAGTTTCAGGAAAATGACAAACTTTTTTTTTTTTTTGCACAAAGTTGTCACTAAATGATATATTGCTCAAACATGCCATGGGCATATGTGGAATTACACCCTAAAATGCATTCTGCTGCTTCTCCTGAGTACGGGGATGCCACATGTGTGAGACTTTTTGTGAGCCTAGCCGTGTACAGGACCCCGAAAACCAGTCACCGCCTTCAGGCTTTCTAAGGGCGTAAAATGGTAATTTTACTTCCTCACTACCTATCACAGTTTCTGAGGCCATGAAATGTCCATATAGCACAAACCCCCCCAAATGACCACATTTTGGAAAGTAGACACCACAAGTTATTTGCCAAGAGGCATGGTGTGTATTTTGCAGCTCTCATTTGTTTTTGAAAATGAAGAAAGAAAAGAAAAACATTTTTTTTCTTTTTTCAATTTTCAAAACTTTGTGAGAAAAAGTGAGATGTGCAATATACTCAACATGCCTCTCAGCAAATAGCTTGGGGTGTCTACTTTCCAAAATGGGGTCATTTGGGGGGGGGGAGGTTTGTGCTATCTGGGCATTTCATGGCCTCCGAAACTGTGATAGGCAGTGAGGAGTGAAATCAAAAATTTACGCCCTTAGAAAGCCTGAAGGCGGTGATTGGTTTTCAGGGTCCTGTACGCGTTTAGACTACCAAAAAGTCACACACATGTGTATCCCTATACTCAAAAAAAAAGTTTGTCATTTTCCCGCAACTTGTGGCAAAATATAAAATATTCCATGGACTCAACATGCATCTCAGCAAATAGCTTGGAGTGTCTACTTTCCAAAATTAGGTCATTTGGGGGGGGTTTGTGCTATCTCAGCATTTTATGGCCTTCGGAACTGTGATAGGTAGTGAGGAGTGAAATAAAAAATTTACGCCCTTAGAAATCCTGAAGGCGGTGCTTGGTTTTGGGAGTCCTGTACGCGGCTAGGCTCCCAAAAAGTCTCACACATGTGGTATCCCCATACTCAGGAGAAGCAGAAGAATGTATTTTGGGGTCTAATTCCACATATAACCATACCATGTTTGAACAATATATAATTTAGTGACAACTTGGTGTAATTTTTTTTTTTTCATTTTTCAATCACTTGTGACAAAAAATAAAATATTCAATGGGCTCAACATGCCTCTCAGTAATTTCCTTGGGGTGTCTACTTTACAAAATTGGGTCATTTGGGGGGGGGGGGGGGGGTAGTACTGCCCTGCCATTTTAGCACCTCAAGAAATGAGATAGGCAGTCATAAACTAAAAGCTGAAAATGTACCCTAGTTGTAGATGCTATAACTTTTACGCAAACCAATAAATATACGCTTATTAACATTTTTTTTACCAAAGACATGTGGCTGAATACATTTTGGCCTAAATGTATGAATAAAATTGAGTTTATTGGATTTTTTTTTATAACAAAATGTAGAAAATATCATTTTTTTTCAAAATTTTTGGTCTTTTTTTGTTTATAGCGCAAAAAATAAAAATCGCAGAGGAAATCAAATACCATCAAAAGAAATCTCTATTTGTGGGGAAAAAAAAGGATGCAAATTTTGTTTCGGTACAGCATTTCATGACCGCGCAATTACCAGTTAAATCAGTGCAGTGCCAAATTGTAAAAAGTGCTCTGGTCATTGAGGGGCCAATTGTTCCGGGGCTGAAGTGGTTAACGTACAGACTTGTAGATGCATAATAGTCTATATGGTAATAACTCATAATGCATAATGCTATGATTAGATAAAATCAGAAGAACCAGAACTTAAGTGATCACTCTGCATCTGCTTGTCTGCTGACATTACATCTAAAATGGCAGTGTCCAGCAGCAGTCTTAAAACGGCCATATACGGATTGAAATGTAGCCAGTTCAGCAGGGACTGGCTGAATTTCGATGCATGTATGGGCACCGAGGTTGTACAGAAGTTGATTTACCGATCAACTTCTGTACAACCCTCCTACCGGATTTTCTCTGCTTGATCAGTGCTGCAGGCTATACCCTATAACATATAGCACCCTTGTCCTAAACAGAGCTGCTAGTAAATTTAGCTGTGCTAGGTGGTAGCTAGCCTGGCTAATTTGTAGTCTATTGATCAATTGGGTTTCTCCTAAGCCTGGTGTTAACTGTGATTTCTCCCTTTTGTCAATAGGTGCCACTGTTACCTTTGGTATCAGTGTGATGACTTATAGTGGACTCAGGTTATCAGTGTATATACTTCTCTCGAATAAGCAGGAGTTTCTTTGGCTGCCAAGGATGCTGGGAGAAGGTAATTATTCAGAGAAGGTTAGGTGATCAGGGTTCTTTTCCACCTGAGCTGCGACCTGGGCGGCCGTGTGTGGAGCAGCAGCAGAGGTGTAGGCCTGAAGCCTGTGTCAGGGGCTCTGTCCGAGCGGGCCTGATCGTTGCCGGGAGGCATAGGAGAGGAAGTTGCCAGAGGGTCAACCACTCTTGTTGCTGGAGGCATGTGTAGAGGGATGGAGTTCTGAAGGAGTACCAGAGGAGACCCTTCATCAGCCCGGGACTGTGAAGTGGCTGGGAAAGCTTCAGGAGAGAACTCATCCAAGGAATCCAGCGGGTAGCTGTGGGTTAAGCTTGAGGAATCCAGTGGGTAGCTGTGAGTTAATCTTGAGGAATCTAGCAGGTAGCTGTGAGGGGTGTGCCGTACCCCTTTGTCCCACTGTTCCTGTTAAGAGAAATAAAATATCATTTTTAAAAGTGACTGGCACCCATCTTTTCACCTTGCACAACACCCACCATGCCTAGGAACCTGCACCCTGAGGAGGAATGTCAGCTCTTCCGGCCTCTGGGGTCACCACTAGGCCCTTGGAGGTTGGGGAGGTCGTTACATTTTCACGCCCAACGTGGGGCTCATCGTTATTTTTGCTGTGGTCACCCCAACTACACAGAAATTTTGTTTGGCTCTGTGGGAAAGTGGCAAGTAATATCTTTATGCCTCAGAGACTGTGCTATTGTCGTTTGGAACCATGTGGGGAAAAAAAAAATGGTCTCTTTGCTCTTGGGAGAGTGTCAGCCTGGTCTTTTGTCACTTTACGCCAGTGCTGAAGGGGTTAAGGCAGACTCTAGAAAAGTGTTGGTGCACTGCTAAAGAAAAGAGGCAGGCGCTGAAGTTCCTGAAGAGCAGCTGGACAAATGTCTTGGCAGGGGGAGGAGTCACCGCTCTGCAGAGGAGGAGACAGAAACGCAGTTGTGCACGCCGAAATCACGGTTCCACATGTTGCAATAGTGCTACAGAGGGAGAAGCATGGAGCATCTCGGAGTCTCTATGTCTGATTGGAAAGTCCTTGCACCGACATCAGTCCTGGCCCAGGCCGGCTGAAAGAGGTCCTTACCAACACCGGAGTGCGGTATGTACCAAATGGTAGCCTGGCACTCTCTACGGTGGGAAGCTATAAGCAATTGGGCTGTTGTGTTCAAAGTGCTCAGGACTGGCTACTAACGTTCGACCCTGGATCACCTGTGGGCAATGCGGGAAGCCACTACTAGAGGTAGTCTCACCAGCCTTATCCCAACAGGTGCTACAAGTGGATTGGGTCAAGTGTGTCGCCACCCCTGCTCCAGAACCAGTTCCTGTGGTCACTGCCACTGTCACCCTGTCTGCTGAAGTGGCTGCTCCTCCAGCTAAGGTGACCGCTCCAAAGTCATGTGCATCAATGATTTCCTGTTCCTTGATGGTGGAACCCCCCAGGGAGAAGACTACTGAGCCTGGTAAGACTGATGTGAGTGAGGGCAGTGTGCCTGTTGGGACTGTAAAACCTGTAGCCACTAAGGGAGCAGAGTCAGGAAAGTCTGCTGCGGCACGTTTAAAGTTTGATCTGCTACAGGCTGAAGAGTTCTCTACAGAGTCAGATTCTGATATCCTGTCTGATTGGATCTCCAAATGGTTCTCTGACCCTGTGTCTTGGGGAGAGAGGTGGTCTGATATTGATGCTGAGCAGTGAGCAACAGTGTGAGCCTGCAGAGGATGAAGTTCTCTCAACTACCCATACCTCCAGTATCAGGCCTGAGTTGTTTGCACCTACATCTCCGTGTAAGTTCTTTAGAAAAAGAGCGATGGGAGCACTGTGTTAAAACTGAAAATGCTGCTGTATGAAAGCCAGACAGAATTGCGGGTTATCCTGTTAAGTGTGCTCCAGATACCCCTGTGCTACCAGGATGTGGGGATCCCAAGCTTATGCCAAGATCAAAGTTGCAACGAATTGTCATGCGAAAAGTGGCTGAGGAATATGGCTACTTGTACCTGTATGTGCCAGAGAGTTTGGAGGCTGAAACCCAATTCAAACTGGCACAGTGGGTTGATACTGCTATTCGTAATTACCTGAAAATTCCTGCTCACTGTGATGTAAAGAAGTTGTCACCTAGACATGCAGGAAGATACACAAATGTCTTGCAAACCCGGGATTATGGTCATCATATTTACCCAGACTGTGTTATTCGAAGGCCTAACCAAGATGATGTGTGGCATTACATCACTTCTTTTGGATCATCTGGGAAGCCTATTCAACTACCTGATCCTCGTTACTACTAGGGATGGGCCAAACAACCCCCTGTTCGGTTCGCACCAGAACTTTTGAACATCGCAAAAGTCTGGCACTTAATACCGAACCCTATTGAAGTCTATGGGACCCGAACTCAAAAGTGGCCATTTTGAAGGCTTATATGTAATTAATTGGGCATACAATGGTTATAGGAGTCTAGGTACTGCCCTGGGGGACATGTATCAATAAAAAAAAAGTTTGTAAAAAAACGTCATTTTTAACCACTTCCCGCCTGGCCTATAGCAAAATGACGACTGGGCGGTGGTTCAGTTATCCTGACTGGGCGTCACATGATGTCCAGCAGTCTGACACACCGCTACACCGATTTCGGGACAAAGCCTCTGATGGAGGCTCTTTACCACATGATCAGCCGTGTCCAATCACAGCTGATCACGATGTAAACAGGAAGAGCCCTTGATTGGCTTTTTCTCACTCACGTCTGACAGACGCATGCCACAAGAGGATTGTTGTCTCTGATTAGAGAACACCTCGACACCAAAAGACCACCAAAAGGGGTTCCCCACCTTGTTGGTGTGTTTAGCAGATGTGGGACTCCGTGCTGGGAGAGGCTTTAACCCAGACGGACTCCGACATAGTCGGCAGGTAAGAGCTTATCCTGAATGTAACAGTCTGTAGGTGTTGATCTTTGAGGACAAAAGGGTGAATGGGGGAGGTAGCTCTCAGTCAGACTTTTATAGAGCTAAACAGTGGGTGGATATAGGGGTGGAGCTATATCATATGTATGCTGCCATGTTGGCATCAGGGAATCGGTCTTTGGTTGTCGGTAGCACCTTTACACCGTAACCCTATAAAAGGTACTCCTAATGAAAGCAAGAATTGGCCTTGCTGTGAAAAATTGCAATGATATGCACCTGTCAAACAGGTGTGGAAAAATTGGTCTTTGGGTGTCTGTTGTGCCTTCACACTGTAACCCTATAAGAGGTACTCTTGATGAAAGCAAAAATTGGCCTTGCTGTCTAAAATTGAAATGATATGCACCTGTCAAACAGGTGCGGAAAAATTGGTCTTTGGGTGTTAATTGTGCCCATGAAAGCTTCACCAAAAACCATCTTTTCAGATGAAATCAACACCCACAATGCTAGGCAGCCTAGAAGTCCTGCAGAGATTCCACATCCCAAAAACACTTAATCAGCGACATTGGCATCAGGGGCTTCATAGCTGCTGGAAATCCATGACTCATTAATTTTGATAAATATCAGACGGTCCACGGAGTCTGTGGACAGACTGCCTGATTGGAAAGCATGCTGGTTGTGGGGCAGCCCAGCAGCTCAATTGCATACTGGGCAAGTTCTGGCCAGTGGTCTATTCTCATGACACAGTAAGCCAGTAGATTGTCGACTGGAAAGCTCTCCATCTCTGTTTTCACCCCTAGATAATCGTCTACCATGTGATGCAGATGCTGCCGATGGGATGTGAAAGCTGACAGCCCTGGGCAGCGAGAATGAATAAAATTGTGAAAATTTGCGGAGGCATGAGAAGCAGACTCCTCAGGGTCACTGAGGATTACAGTATCTGGAACTGCCTCCCAGCCACTTACTACTCCCACGTATCAGCAGTAAAATGGACATTGCGGCTGACTGCCTTGCCCAACAATGCCACAACATTGCCTTCCACAGGATGGTACAGAGCTGGAATGGCCTTATGTGAAACGAAATAGCGACTGGGAACCTGCCATTGTGGTACAGCACATTGTGCAAATTCATGGAAGGGGGCAGAATCCACCAGAGGGAAAGACAGAAGTTGTAGAGCCAGCAGCTTTGGGATGCTTGTATTTAGATGCTGGGCATGTGGGTGGCAGTGACTGTATTTTTTTTTTTTGCTGCAGCAGATGGGGCAGAGAAATTAGCCAGTTATAGTCTTCAGCTGGTGGTGTGCTGCTGGCAGATGTGCTGCAAGGACCTGGGACCCCCTGCGCTATACCATCATCCCTGTCAGTGGAGGCTGCTAAGAGGTCATGAGGTATAGCGGGGGCAGACTGAGGTGAGTAAGGAGGAGGAACAGATTTATGCCCCTTTTGTGTGGCTTTCAGGTGCTCTTGCCAACAGGCTAAGTGCTGGGAGGTTAAATGCCTTTTCAAGCATGTGGTACCCAAATGGCTGGTGTTTTTGCCACACTTGATGTGCTTGAGACAAAGTTTGCAAATTGCAACAGTGCGATCAGCTGCACATGTGCTAAAAAAGGCCCAGACAGCTGAGCTGTGGAAAGTGGGCTGGGAGATAACAACTCCACAATGTGATGGAATAGGATGGCTACTCTTCCATGATGACTGCCTCATTGGGGTTGTGCTTCACCCTCACTTTTCTACTCTGCTCTATCTGGCACCCAAGTCGCATCAGTGACTTCATCATCATCATCCCCTCCATCCTCATTACCACTAGAGACAACTTGGTAATACGCTGCAGCTGGGGAAACATGACTGCCAATTTGTGTACCAGTGTTCTCCCCTCTCTGTAGGCTCATGTTCCTGCGTTCCTCAACCTCAACCTCAGAGCCAACATCTGAATCAAGTAATGGCTGTGCATCGTCAAGGAGCAAGTGGCTGACACTGTGTTCAAATAACTTAGCTGACTCATCCATGCCTGATGCTGGGGCTATGGTAGGAATAGCTGTAGACAAGGAGGCAGGTTTAGCCACTCTGGCAGCTGCAGTGGACTGCACACTAGTCTCTGCTTGGGTGACAGAGGATGATGAGGATGAGGATGGTTTAGTAAGCCAGTCCACCACCTCCTCTGTATGCTGTGGCTGTATAGCACGGGCAACATCACCAAACAGAGGAAATGATGCCCTACCTGAGGACTGACCATGTCCACCTTTGCCTGTGGACACATACACTGCTGGCTTCCTCACAGTGCCATGGGAACGTCTGCCTCTCCTTGTTGTCCTCCCAGACATGATGGGGGAGGGGGGTTGCTTATTAACAAAATGTAATAAAGATGTGGAAAAGTGTACGTGGGTGCACTTTAATCAGTGGAAAGTGGTATTTGGTGCACTTTAACTTGAGTACTCACTATACAGACACACTCCATGGATACACTATAATATACTGCAGTAGAACTGCACTGACGCACTGCAATATACTGCGTCAACACGGGCACTAACGCACAGAAATATACTGCGTTAAATGCGCAGTAACACACTGAACTATACTGCGCTAAACTGCATATAATGCACTGAAATATACGATGTTAAACTTGCAGTAACGCATTAACTATACTGCGTTAAACGGAAGGTAATGCACTGAAATATATGGCGTTAAACTTGCAGTAACGCACTGAATTATACTGTGTTAAGCGCGCACTAACGCACAGACCTGCACTGCATTAAATGACAGGTAACACACTGAACTATACTGCGTTAAACGGAAGGTAACGCACTAAAATATTCGGTGTTAAACATGCAGTAACGCACTGAAATATACAGCATTAAACGGAAGGTAACGCATTGAAATATATACGGCGTTAAACTTGCAGTAACGCACTAAAATATACGGCGTTAAGCGTGCACTAACTCATAGAAATGTGCTGCATTAAACGGCACATAAAGCACTAAAATATACAGCGTTAAACTTGCAGTAATGCACTAAAATATACTGCGTTAAACTTGGAATAACACACTGAACTATACTGCGTTAAACGGAAGGTAACGCACTGAAATATACAGCATTAAATGGCACATAACGCACTGAAATATACGGTGTTAAACTTGCAGTAATGCACTGAAATATACGGTGTTAAACTTGCAGTAACACACTGAAATATACTGCAATAAGCGCACACTAACGCACAGAAATGTACTGCATTAAACGTCACATAACGCACTGAAATATACGGTGTTAAACTTGCAGTAACGCACTGAAATATACTGCGTTTAACAGTGCATAACGCACTGAAATATACGGGTTAATAGGATTTGTTTATAGCACAAAAAATAAAAACCACAAAGGTGATCAAATACCACCAAAAGAAAGCTCTATTTGTGGGGAAAAAAGGACGTCAATTTTGTTTAGGTACAGCTTTGCACGACCTCACAATTGTCAGTTAAAGCGATGCAGTGCCAAATCACAAAAAAATGGCCTGGTCATTAATGGGAAAATTCTTCTGATCCTTAAGTGGTTAAAGTAGAACTATGGACAAAACTTTTTTTTTAATTTTGGATAAAATAAGAGAGTTATAGCCCGTCAGTTTTTGCCATCTGTGTCCCATTGGGGAGAGTTTCCTTACCTTCCTGTACTATAGCCAAAACAGGAAATTAAGGAAATTCCATAGGGACCTCCAGGTCACCAGAACTAGTGTCCCCTTTGGAAAATTTCCCCTCTATTACTTTGCTGGGGGCAACTCAAAATTTGGGGTTTTCTTTTATTTCCACTTTCGATGATAATGGTAAATGGGACAAATAGAGAGGGTGAATCTCCCTAACAGGAACACGGACAGCAATAGAAACCTAATAGGTGTTTTAATCCATCTCAACTCTGTCCAGGACTAAAAAAATGTTTTACCTTTAGTCATACTTTAATTCATCCGTATTTTTTATATTTTTGATATACTTTTATGTACTCTTCCAGTGTTAATTTTGGAATACAATTTTGATTTGGTTTTAGACATAGTCTTTTGATTAAAATGTTTTAGTCATATTTTAGTCATCTGAATTGTTTTCGTTTTAGTCGTATTTTAGTCGACTAAAATCTCCAGTACATTTTAATAGACTAAAATCTAATGGGTTTAGATAGATTGTAATGACTTATTTAAGCATTTCTCTAGAATTTCCAAACTCATAAATATACTTCTGGAGTAAAAATCTAATAACATGTTATTATTTATAGTATTAAGGTTTGAACTTGCACTACAGACACAGATTTATCTATTAATTTCTACATCAAATTTCTATTTCGTTTTAGTCATAGTCTTTTGACTAAAATGCCATTTTAGTTTTAGTTGTATTTTAGTCATCTGAACTGTTTTAGTTATATTTTAGTAGACTAAAATAGTGTTAATTTTGAAGATGAAATTAACACTGGTCTCTTCTTCCCCAGTGCTTTGGGTCTTCTGCTCTTGGCTAGGAGGGAGCAAGGAGGTTAGGAACTTATTTCATAGGCATGCAATTACCATTTCATTAACTGGTTCATGCATTGTAAGAAATATTTTAGTTATAGAAAGATATCTGCTTATCTGCACAATGCTACAAGATGATTAAAAAGATGATAGCATTGATGAAGCCTGACAGTGTAAGAAAGTTTGAAAGCATGGATTAGCTAAATTAGGAGAGTGATTTTTTTTTCTGTGACAGTGTGCTTACTAATGCTTGCAGGAAGTGGTCACATCCTGTCTACACATGGGATCTTATCTTAAATTTTTCCACAAAATAGTAACATAGTTACATAGTAGGTGAGGTTGAAAAAAGACACAAGTCCATCAAGTCCAACCTATGTGTGATTATGTGTCAGTATTACATTGTATATCCCTGTATGTTGTGGTCATTCAGGTGCTTATCTAATAGTTTCTTGAAGCTATCGATGCTTCCTGCTGAGACCACCGCCTGTGGAAGGGAATTCCACATCCTTGCCGCTCTTACAGTAAAGAACCCTCTACGTAGTTTAAGGTTAAATCTCTCTTCTTCTAATTTTAATGAGTGGCCACAAGTCTTGTTAAACTCTCTTCTGCGAAAAAATTTTATTTCTATTGTAGGGTCACCAGTACGGTATTTGTATATTGAAATCATATTCCCTCTCAAGCGTCTCTTCTCCAGAGAGAATAAGTTCAGTGCTCGCAACCTATCCTCATAACTAAGATCCTCCAGACCCTTTATTAGCTTTGTTGCCCTTCTTTGTACTCGCTCCATTTCCAGTACATCCTTCCTGAGGACTGGTGCCCAGAACTGGGCAGCATACTCCAGGTGCGGCCGGACCAAAGTCTTGTAGAGTGGGAGAATTATCGTTTTATCTCTGGAGTTGAGCCCCTTTTTAATGCATGCCAATATGCCATTGCTGAGTCTATCATCTACTAGGACCCCCAGGTCCTTTTCCATCCTAGATTCCCCCAGAGGTTCTCCCCCCCAGTGTATAG